>NC_046160.1:40820182-41420182 GCF_011064425.1 Rattus rattus | reverse complement strand
ACCACTGAGGACTCACTAAGAAGTGATGGAGTATAGGTTGGTTGTAGGCATAATGTTTTGTAGGCTGTGAAAATTTACCTTCAGGTTATTCAAATGCTGATTTCTCTGCCCTCACATTTTGTTTCAACCCTGACAGGGCATTGCAGTATTCATACCAAGAATCTCCTGTCTCAAGTTTGTATAAATAGTTCTTACCATTTATTCTCTGTCTTGTCAATAAATGGTGGTTACCCAATGTCTAGGCAGAAACAATAGGTTAGGACATCTGCTAGCGAGAGAAAAAAGAGAGAGGGAGATATGCTGGTAGAATGGAGGAATTGGGGCCATGCAGAAGGGGTCCAGAGAGCCAGATCAATAATGTACAAGTATCATGGGATGGGATGGGAGGCAGCCAGATTAGCATAGAAAGTAAAGATAGATCATATAATTGTTCAACTATTGAGTTGCAGTTTTAAATAAATCTTGGTGTTTCTGTACAATTATTGGAAACTAACCTAAGATAAAGAAATACAACTTCCTGACTAATTTACCGTTTACATTTATATTAAGAATTATTCATTTTCAGTCAGTCTATTTTGTTCAAAGCATCAGAAGCCTCATACAGCTTGACAGTTTCAGTTGTCCTGTTCTGTGAACCTATTTAGATGTGGGTACTGTTTGAAAATGCCATCCTTTGACTTCAGCATGATTCAGTCCTTGTCATCGGGCTGTTTCATGATACACAGAAAGACAGTGGGGGTATTATTACAATTTGATGTAGAAGTAACAGCTGGCTGTCCCCTCTAATTAAGAAGATGATAATCTACCCCAACTATTGAATATTAGATCACATTCATTCTTACAAGGAGGGGAAAGAAAAGGGGTTTTCCAGTAAAGAAGAGGGGTTTCAGAGAGACTTGGGCTGTTACCTCATCTTAGTGGATACTTTGGGTGACTCTTAACACTTACCTTTGTGCAAAATCATATATTACTATAGAGTGATAGACCTGAGTTTTCCAATAAAGGGGACTTAACAATGGAAGAACCCTAATCATGATCGAAGCAGGTGACACAGAGATGTTTACATGGGAACAACTGCCTGCTTTACATATTGTGACTCCATCTGGAAAAAAATGTGCACAGAGGGGAAGCAAAATTGTGAAGGTCACAAGTTCAGGAATGGAGAGCATTTATGGTCTGTGTGGTTATTATGACTGTGGCTTAGGGGAAGAACAGAAACCAGAATTCAAATACAAGAGCTGATCAATGCCACCCACTAGGAAGAAACACAATGCAGTTCTGCCTGTAATTCTCAGCAGAAATGCAGTGCAGACAGTAGAAACTGTCCTTCTCCATGAAGAGGGGGGGTTGGAGGGATGGGGAGAGAGGAGGAAAGCAGGAGGAAAGTGGAAAGAAGGGAATCGAATACAAACTCAGAGTTAGTAGATTGTTCTCTCCCAGACCTGTGCTACTATTGTGAAAGGGCCTCAACTTATTCTTCCTCTTTGTCTCTGTCCTCCCCGCTCCAGTCTATTTTTCCTGCTTTTTTTCTTCCCTGCCTTCCTCTATGTATACCTGGTGTCTTCCATTAACTCCAGTTCCTTAGGACCAGAGAGTTTTCTGTATTCTTCAACTGATGTGCCCCTGTGGTTTCTGGTAGATTTAAAAATAATGTTTTCTATGTGAATGAAGGATTATCTCTACATGAAAACTGTGTCAGATAAGTCAGACTGCTGAGAAAGGATAAAGAATAAAGGAGAAAGGATACACTAATATCAGTGCCTGTGGGCATTTACCTTTCTCCACTCCTGAGCTCATTTTGCTCCTGCAGAGAACCCAGATTGTTGGACTTCTCTTGCAATGACTGGGTTCCCTTTCGTCTCTAGGACTGCATCTTGTGCGCAGGTATCTGTGTTGAGTGTGTACATCTTGCATCTGTGTGCATCTTGCACATATGGTGTGTTTATATATGTGCGTGTTGTTGTGTGTGTGTGTGTGTGTGTGTAGGAGAGAGAGAGAGAGAGAGAGAGAGAGAGAGAGAGAGAGAGAGAGAGAGAGAGAGAGAGACTGTATTTGCTTGGCAGAAAACTCGGGAACCAAATGACAGGGTTGCTTACATTCCCTTTAAACTCGAAATGGCTTTGGGAGCAAAGGGTGACAGTGATGTGCTTAGATTAAGAGGAAGACTCTGCTCCCCAAGTACCAGCTGTTTTCATCACCTTCTGCTTTGGACTTTCCATAACTAAGCCGTATGTGTCTATCATTTATACCCCAACAGATGACAATGATACTGCTGATGGCCCATGCTTACAAGGTCTTATAGAACTCAGAGTCCTAGTCTGTCCCTGAATAGCCACTATCATCCCAGGAGAGAGACCCACTGTCAGCTTCCTGTCAGAGATGAGCAATTTTCACAGCTAAGTAGATTGAGACAAGGACAAAATCCTGATGTGCGATTTAGTGTAAAGTAGGGAAATGGGTGTTGATGTGATCACAGTCAAAAAAGACTCAGTGTTCCCCTGCCTTTCTACATTAAGGTGACTTCTGCACTCAATAACAGATCCTCCTACTTATTTACTTTGTACCTGCTTGCCTCCCTTAAAGGCAAGACAAAGAGTTCTTGCCCCGGAAGGTCTGCAAGCCAGTCCTGTGGCCAATACTGACACCAGTGAAGTGAAACTCAATGAGAGCACTTGCTCTCTATGTTCATCTGTTTAGTGTCCACACAGTTTCTCAAGTGTGTATGTTCATGTTACATCATTCACTGGAAAAAGGAGGGAGGGAGGGAAGGAGGGAGGGAGGGAAGGAGGGAAGGAGGGAGTGAGAGGGAGAGGGAGACGGAGATGGAGACAGAGACATGGGACAGAAAAAGAGAGATTATAAAGTAAACCAGAAATCCTGTTCCAAACAGGAGAAAAAATCCTGTTTCAAACAGGAAAAGGCTTTGGCATTGTGAATTATCAATCAATATCAAAAGTCTTAATTTTCCAACCATTTTATTTGGCACTATTTTTTTAAAGTGTCATCTTAATCTTGCGGTATTATAAAATGATTTAGAGTTGAATGCCCAAGTTTTGTGGATTTGATGCTATGAGCCTCATCTATAATCATAATTAATCTTCCTTTTTCCATTTCTTCATTAGCAGATGCTTTACATATTGAGTCTCAATACCAGAGTTAAGCAGAACCTGAGGAGCAATTCACACCTACATGCCCTAGGTTAAATGAAGCAGATGCTATGTTTTCAGTGCCTAACCCCACTGCTGACCAACCAGGTACCTTACACTACAGCGATGCCTAAATACAATATGAAAAGAGTAAATTAACCTTTAACAAATTTTAAATGAATCAAAATCTGATCAGATGATCTGATTCACATACAAACTCTTGGGAATCAAACACATGGCAGTGAAATGAATTGTAAGTGTTCAGGGAAATGTTCCAAGTACCAGAAAGACACCCTTGGCAGTAAGTTATCCTGTCCCCCTCTTTTCTCCTTCTTACCTATTGTATTGTGATTACAGCCTGTGTTACTTGGTTAAATCAGCAAACCCTACCATTTATGATTCATTTTGTATCATGTAGTAACTATAGAAAAACCAGCCATATATCTTGGGCTTACCTTTGAATATTTCAGATTCATGAAAACTTCTTATGCTTCTGCAAGTTTGAATTTCCCATGAAAGTTTCAGTGAATGAAGAGTGAGTTGAAGTGATTTTTGAAATTGGGGTTTTTACTCATCTACCAAGAAGTCAACAGGTAAACATCCAACCATCTACCCCAGGTATTCTCAGGAACAAAGGACAAGTCTTTTATTAGTACAAACCTCAAAGTCTCCCAAGAAGGAACTTCTGTCAGAACTTCTGCAAGAATGTGTCAGGTCAAGTTAGAGATGATCTTTAGAGCACTAGCCCTAGGAATCGACCTTTGCAACCCAGCCCAGACTTCCCATTCAGCTCAAACAGAACTCCACTTTTCCTTTGTGACTCTTTAAGATTTTTGTAGAGTTCTATTTTTTATTCTTCTTGGTGAAAGAAAGTTTCTTAATCATGTAGTTTCTATAATAATCACTACTTCTAGTGAATGGCATTTTCAGATCAAGCACTTGTATCTCATATTTAATCTAAAATTGGTCTCTTAGGTGGAAAGTGATTTTCCACTATACAGAGTCACCTGAGGGGGAGGTGGCTGTAAAATACCTTTGTTCTTTAAATAGTTCAATCAAAGCCTTTTCTTCATATTTTTAAGGGTTTTTTTTTGGGGGGGGAGAATTCTAGTAAGATTTTAATGCACCCATTTCTATGTTATTCTTTAAGGGTACTTTCTAAGTTAAATATACTTAAGAATTAATGAGTTTCATGGAGGTCCAAGCAAGGACAAATTGGTTGTGGGGCCTCACAGTTAAAAGAGTACAAAAATCCTGGTGTAACATATCATGAAGTGGTTGTACCAATTACATGATTTGTTCCACCAAAGAGAAATGCTGGGTCTAGCAGCATGGGAATGAGGACAGTGCAGCCTCAGCTCCATCCTCCACAGTCACTCTGTGAGTTTTCCAGCTCCATTACCAGACACATCCGCACATCTCAAATGCTAAGGGCTAGACAAACAATTTCTCTCTGAAATAGGAGACTATTTCAGACATCCATGTATGACTGCCCCAGCATTTGTACCTTTAGGTAAAACTCCTCAAAGGAGCTATGTAGGGAGTATTCCAGGGCACATCCAGCTCCTGTGTACTGCCTCACAGGGGAATGCACACAATATACATTCATAGGAGAGAGGGATAATTGCACAGCTCTAGGACAGTTCCATCTTTTAAAAATGTTTGCCATACTATGCATGTACACCTACTTCTATCTGTCATTCAAGCTTTTGTAGGTTGACAAGAATTATGGCACATATAACTTTACTCTTCTTCAGAGCCCAAGAGCCCTGAAAACTAGGAAGGGTTCAATTAATTCACAACTTAGCATGAAGCCTCTGGTTAGTCTTTATGGCCTACCATAGGCAACCCTGGCCATCGGATTACTGGATCAGCTCTGATTGGCCCCACCCCCTGAGATTTCCTTTGAACACATCAGGAGTTCATATGAGATCACTCGTGCCTCTCTGCTGCTCCCCACTTAAATACTTTTTCAGGCTTCAATGCTCCACAGAGGTTCGTCAGCCTGATAGTTGATGTTTTAATTTTTTTTCCTGAATAATTCTGGCTCCACATAAATCTTGATTTGTTTGCTTTCCAGCGACCTTGTCAGGACCTTTTTCCTGATTTTCCTTCCAGCCTCCAAGCTGTAAGAAAGAACAGTTGACTCAATACCTCTGTACATTCTCCCTTAGTGACTTTTTTTTTTTTATGAATCAGAGGCTAACACGAGAGATGTCCCCTGTGTGTGTATTCCACATTGCAGTCCCTCCTGCACGGCTGAGGTCCCTCTGGGAAGATAGTGCAACCTCAGCTCCATCCCCCTGATGAGCTGTTTTATCTGCAATATTCTCTGGTTTTCTAGCCAACTTTGTAGGGTCCCTCTACCCATATGGTATACTACATACAGCCATAAAACTTGTACTCTCTAGAGGGCAAGTACTTTGGCAAAATGGATACTCTAGTTTGTCTCATTGGGTTGTATCTACTTTCTACCTAGACACCAACTATTCCATAACATTTCCAGAGCATCTGCAATGAGGTGTTTATTCCCCTCATATAGAGAAGGCACCGAAAGACTAAGGATAGAACCTGACAAACATCAGCTTCATTAAACAGAGAATTTATCAACAAAAGCTATAGAAGCACAGTAGGTCAATGGCACCTTCCTCTCTGGGAAGGCTCCTGCACTACACTTAGGCAGTTGTAGCACTGAAGGATCCCCCCCTCACCCCAGACAATAGTTTGCCTACGTTGTCTGCTGCCCACAGACCCCAACTCTGATTTTCCTCATCTTCCTCAGGAATTCTGGCCTGGACACAAACCTTGACACAATTTCTTTTAATTGGTTGTGAAACACAGGCTTTTGTCTGCTTTGCCTTGCAGCTTGCTGGCTGGGCTGGGAACGGCTGCAGAACAGCAGATTAAGCAGGTCTTCACACCTGAGTCTATGAAAATCAGAAACTCTTGTTTAGTGGCTGTGGAGAAAATAAGGAAACATGAGCCAGACTTTAGCTTTGGGTGTTAGACCCCCCTGAGGAGAGACTCTGTTTGAATTTCAGGAGGTTTTGCTAAGTTGGTTTCACAGGGGCGATGTTGGGTTCCTAAAGACACTCCAGGACAAAATTGCTTCCTTCTGTTGGTATAGCGGTGGACATAAGTGTCAAACAGCCAACAGGCCAATGTGAGATCATTTTCATAAGAGGATAAGGATTTTATTCTGTAGGGAGGTGACAACAGTCTTTGCTCAAGGAAAGATGGGTCTCAACTTGTCCCCACCAGGGACTAGATCAAGCCCTGGGTGATTTCCATCAGCTGTCAGAGCTACTTCTGCAGGACTGGGCAGGAAATTAGGCTATTAAATTACAGCCTTGCACCCGGGAGCCCCACTACTCCCCTCCCTCTTCCGCCAGCCATTCTATCAAAGCCAGGCATTGTAACCATTTATCTTGCCAAACTTAGAATACCTTCTGCAGAACTAATTTTTCCCTCAGTACTTGAGGTCTTTGTGCTCTGCCTTGCTTCCCTGATCTTGGGTGGATCTCAGATTAATTTGCACTAGCTGGGAGTTCAACAACAAAATCAATTTCAATCGGGTCAGAAGGGGTCACACCGGGAGCAGCAGTGTGGGGGAAAGAAATAGATTATTATCATGCTGGAAGCACGGGGCTAAGGTTCAGTGTGAGGGGAGAGAAGAGGTGCAGTCCCACGAAGGCAATAAATAATTCCTTCCAAACTGTCAGGAACAAATAGGAATTGCTTTGTTTTTCTACCAGTTTCCCAAACTAAAGATAAAGCAGGTGAGCTGTGCCCTTGAAAAGAGGCAGATGGGACCAGTGGAGCTGCTTTGGGATACTATTGACAGAACTGCAGTGAGTCTCCTTTATATGCCTGTGCTTTGAGAATAGGAGTATTCTACAGTATTCTATAGAAATAGCTGGCATAGGGCCTCAGAGAACCTTCCTGATGATGCTTACCTCCTTTAGTCACTGAACTGTATCTTGAGTGCAAAACACATGTTTATTGTTACATGTGGTCATTTTATCTGATCATTGAGATTACATATTCCACAATAACTTTTTCTCTACTCTTTAAAACTGACAAATTCTATAGGTGCCAGATGTGAACATATGGACACTCGCACACAAATCTGTGTGCACACGCAGACTGCCCCTGCCAGCACACACACCTTGCAAAACCTATAATGGTTCTCAGTTCTGTTGATATAAAAATAAGGCCGCCCCGTGCTCCTTACCTCCCATCTTTCTCAGTTCAGTAGACGCAGGTCCCTGATCATGTAGAAATGTATCCTCCTAGATGCTGGAAAATGATGAAAAGAAGGATCATGAAGATGAAGTCACATGTGAGAAATGTGCTGTGAACAAGTGAAGAATATCTTGTACAGATAAAACAGCAGTGCATTTACCATGCACAGGTGATGGCAGGTGTGACTGCTGCTTTGTTTAGCTGCCAGGAGTATGCTGGGTGATGGATGTGGGGCTTTGGCTTTAATAACAGAGGTAAAAGTCCATCCTAGGTAAGGATGGAGAGATGTCTCAGTGATTAAGAACAAGTAGTACACAGATATACATGCAGACAAAATGTCCATACATATAAAATAAACAGGTTTTGTTAAATATCATACTAGACAATGTAGATAAAAAGGGATTCATTATTATTGTTTATCAGAAGGGCTCAAGAAACTCATCTCTAAACAGAAATTTCAGTGTTGTCCTCTATGATGATACTGTGCACAGCTCTGTCTGAACTCCAATGGCATTACTATAAATCCAGAAATCACTGTTGATTGGAGCAGCCAAGACACACATGGCCTCTTCAAAACACAGTGATGGAACAGGCACCTCACATCTCACCTGTACCCTTCGGAGGTCCCTGAGAGTCACAAATTCCAAGGAATTATGATGCTGTGAACTCTGTGCAAGGAGACTCTGGGCTTCTTAACCAAGCCAGAAAATGCAG
This sequence comes from Rattus rattus, assembly GCF_011064425.1. NCBI lineage: Eukaryota > Metazoa > Chordata > Mammalia > Rodentia > Muridae > Rattus > Rattus rattus. The sequence goes on along the minus strand of NC_046160.1, from coordinate 41,412,077 downwards.
CATCAGCTTTCCAGTGTCTGCTTGCCTAAGAGGGGATACATCAAATAAGCACTCCATCTGCTGCCATGGTTACCACCTCCATTCTCACTGGATGAATGCATTCTAGGCAAGACTTGTGGATAGCAAATGCACTGTATAGTATGTAGATTGCAGGGCTTTGAGTTGAGTGTTATCCCCAGCCAGGAGCCACTATGGTGCCCACTCACTGGGCAGCAGCTTGTTAAACAGTGCAGTCCGGACATGGATGCAAAATGTTAGTGTATTAAGAAGAGGAAGGCATCAGGTCCTGGGTTTTATAGTAAAGTAGCCTGAGAGAGCTATGAGGAACAAGGCAGTAAGCAGCATTCCCCCATGGTTTCTGTGCCAACTCTTGCTTCCCAATCGATGCCCTGCTTGAGTCCCTGCCTTGACTTCCTCTGATGATGAACTAACTACATGTGGAAGTGGAAGTCAAATAAAGCCTGTCCCTCCCAACTTGCTTTTGGTCATGGTGTTTCATCTCAGAAAGAGTAACCCTAACTAAGACCACGTCCAAGGGTGGAAAATTGACTGATGACACATTGGCAAATAAGTGTGATGATGTTGTCCAGATACAGCCAATTAAAAGGAAGGAATGTGAGGGAAGAGTGGGAAGGAGGTATCGCTATCTTTTCATCACAGTCTCAATTTCTGAGGCTTAGGTTCCCATTGTACTCAGCTCTGTTCTTCAGGAAATGGAATCCTTTTGTGCCCCTTAATAATTAAAAGAGTGCTTCCACATTTATTGCAGGAATATTTACAGGGACCCTCATGAAGCAATAGGGACACCAACCTATCCACAAAACTTTTGACCCAAAACTAATCATGTCTCCAAGAAATGCAGTGATTAGGAATGGAGCAGAGACTGAGGGAAAAGCCAACCAATAACCAACTTGAGACCCATCCCATAGGCAAGCACACATTCCTGACACTATTAATTACACTCTGTTATGCTTGCAGACAGGAGTCTAGCATGGCTCTACCCATCAACTGACTCACAAAGATGCAGACACTCACAGCCAAAGAATAGATGGAGCTTGGGGACTCTTATGGAAGAATAGAAGGAAGGGTTGTGGCCCCTACGGGGATAGGAACTCCACAAGAAAATCAACATATTCAAATAATCTGGACTGTTGGGGCTCTCAGAAACTGAATCACCAACCATAGAACACATAGGGCTGGACCTAGGCCTCCCTGCATATATGTAACAGACATACACAGCTTAGTCTTCATGAGGGTCCGGAACAACTGGAGCTGGGGCTGTCTATGGGACACGTTTTTCTAGCTGGGCTGCCTTGTCTGGCCCCAGTGGGAGAGAAGCACCCAGCCCAGAAGAGACTTGAAGTGCTAGAGGGGGAATAACCAGGGGAGCTACCTACTCAGGGGAGAAAGAGATGGAGGAATGAGGGGAGGATTGTGGGAGCAGTGACTGGGAGGGGACAGTGAGTGGTATGTAAAATGAATGAGTAAAAAGTAATTAAAAATAAAATGAAAGTGGTATAAAACAAATATTTTCTCACAACATACATATGGACTACTGAGCCAGTTAACATGACCTGGCGTTTTTATTCCTAGTGCCAAAGATTGAACCCAGGCCTTGCCCATGTTAGAAAGGCCCTCTACCATTGAGCTACATCCCCAGCCTCTGAATTTGTTCTTATTTACCTATACACTTGGAAGATGTAAGGGAAGTAAACAACATGACCTGGATCAATCTTTATCTAGTTTAAATCTAGCAGAGTTCTGTTTCACGTAAAACAGTTATATTCTATAGACATTAGTGTTTACATATATGGCACAGAACTGTTTGAAACTGGAAAAAGCAGAAGTGAATCAATTAAAAGTGAGACGTAAATACACATAAATATGCTGGCAAATTTCTTCATAAAAATAACTAAAGGAATTTAATTAGTCCTGTGTTTGTAGAATCAAAAACATCCGCCCTTCTGTATGTGTTCAAACTTGATTAACATGGCAGAAAAACATTTGTACATTGTTAGTGTGTGGCAAAGGAGGAGAGGAAGTTTGGAGAATAACATGAGGTCTATTGTTAGCCATAGAGGGGAAGGCCCAGGAGCCAAGTTATTCTGTCCTCCACACAGAAAATCTGTCCCAAGAAAACTCACAGTAATGTCAGTAAAAGAGGAAAGACCCATGCTGCTGGAGATATTCATCCTGTGCTCAAGTGGCTTGAAATAAATGTGTCGAGTACTGTGTTAGTTAGGCCTTCTATTGTGTACTGAATCACCATGACCAACAACTTGGAGAGGAATTTTAGCTTACAGTTTCACATCACATTCCATCATTGGGTGAAGTCAGGGCAGAATCCTGGAGGAAGGAACTGAAGGGTGCTGCTACTTGCTTGCTCATTACTGGCTTGCTTGTATCTGCCTTCTTATCGAACCCAGGACCACCATGCCAAGGTTGGCACCACTACCCTCAGTGTGCTGGGCCCTTCCACAACAATCACCAATCAATGTAATAACCTATATACTTGCTTACAGATCAGTTTAATGGAGGTATTTTCTCAAGTGAAAGCCCCTCTTCCCAAACAACTCTAGCCTGTATTAAATTGACAAAAATCTCACAAGCACAGGCACAGAATTTAGTATAAGGTTTGGACATGCACAAATGCCTCGAACCAATTTTGTGCTAATTACTGAAGTGGGTAGAATTTGTTACCTGAAGTACATAGGGGCTGAAAACCTGTTGTCAGAAGACACAGGCAGGTCTCTAGGTCATAGTTTGGAGAAGGAGCTCTGAGTCACACCAGAAAATGACAATTGAAATCAGAGAAAGGATCCCACTGGTCATTCCCAGAAACTCAGACAGATGACCTCACAGAGTGGCTATCTGAGCAACTTCATGTTGTGCTGTAGTCTTTAAAAATGCACGTTTGAAACAATCATCACACTTTCTGGTGGCCAAGATGTTTCCAATGGACCTATGCACACTAAGCTTTGCTCACCATAATGGATGATGATAGGGGAAATAAATGGACTGGAATTCTTCCCCACTAGGGGCTCCTAGGTAAGGGACCTGAGGCACTCTGGCTTTAGGAAGAACTTATATAAATGAAGAGATACATGTAAATAATTTTCAGAGCCAGAGAGATGGCTCAGTTTCTAAGGTTGTTTGCAATGAAGGCTGACTACAAGAGTTCAACATCTGGATCTCACTGTGGAAAGAGAAATCTGACTTTCAAAAGTTCTCCTCTGATATTCATACATGGGCTGTGATGTGTACATGTGACACACACACACACACACACACACACACACACAATAATATTAAAACAGTAATGGAGATGTTACCATGACAATTTTGCATTTGTTTTTCCTTGCTTTTATGAACTATTGTTTGGTGCCCTAGCCCCTTGTCCCCTAATCCTAAAGGAAGCAAACACACACTAACGAGGAGACATCAAATGTGGGTCCCTTCTTATATCTGATCTGGATCTACTCTATTTACCATTGTTGCTTTCTGTTATTACAAGCAAAGGACTAAGCTATTGGAGGGTCCATGGGCCTCCATCTTTTCTCCCTCATATTTCTAGATCTTCTTGCATCAAATTGAGATACACTGACATCTTTGTTTTAACATGGGCAGCAGGGATGAATCTCAATAATAAAGGACTAATGTCACTTATCAAGTAAGTTTTAGTTCCTAAACTTAATTGTAATCCTTCATGTCACATGTTTCTTAAAAGTAAGTCTATCATGAAGCATCTTACCTACAAGCAATGACTTAATTTTTTCATACATTTATGTTAATTCTAAGTAATTTTTAATAGCAGGATATAATAAAGCATATTTTTCATATGTGTATCACTCTATCATTCTATCATCAACACAAAAATAATTGTTGAGAAGAAGTTAAAAGGAAATAATGCCCCTGAATAGTCCAGAGTATGTCAGTACTTGAATGTACTTCTGGGATTTTCACAGAGACTGTAGGACAAACTAATAATGCTTTGACCAATGATGATAATTAATACATGCATGGGAACTACTGTATTTTAACTTAGAATTTCCCTTTCTCTGTCATTTAGGACTTCTTCTGTAATGTGTTTGTAAGACCAGGTTGGAGATTGAGAATCAAATGATACTCAGCAAGACCTTGGCTCTATGACTATGGGTCTCTAGGATTCCAGTACGCACAGGGAAATGCTGGGCAGCTTCCCTCGGACCAGTGTGATGATAGTTTCTTCCCAACTGGATGTAAGCACTCAGTCCCCAGCCAGGGCTGATTGCCATGGCTCCTGGCCAATGACAACACAATGCAAGGTTCACTGACCTTGTCTGTCTATACAGGCCAAATTAAACCAGGTTATTATGCTTTAGCCACACTAAAACTTCCTAGAAAATTAAGTGTGTTTTGCTATTGCAGGAACACATGGGCAATTAGTAGATATGCTTGATTTAAAATTTTAATATTGTGTTTAGCCTAAGTACTATCTGGTGTTGCCCTGAATACGTTCCATTGTTGGTTTCTCTTAGTAGCGCTTATTGTGAGGAAAGGCTAACAGACATATATGCAATAAAAACTGTACAAGTAAGAACAACCTTCTCTATTTCTTAGATTTGCTTAAATTTGAAGAGGTGACCCCTATAAAATATGACTTTGTAAAGAAAAAATAGTGTTTAAAAATTAGTGGTTGGGGTGGGGATTTAGCTCAGTGGTAGAGTGCTTGCCTAGCAAACGCAAGGCCCTGGGTTCGGTCCCCAGCTCTGAAAAAAAGAAAAAGAAAAAAAAATTAGTGGTCAATAGGCTTAAAATAGAAGGGAGTCGTGACTATCAATGTCCTAAGACTGTTAACTGAAACCAAACTGTTGTTCAGAAACCAAACTGAAAGAATTACTGTCTGTAATTAATAGACTCAATATCTTCGTTGTGGATAGGATGCCAATATGTGAAATACTAAAATGTGTGGCATTGTATGGCCCCATCTAAATTAGTTCAGGGTAGCATCTTTGAATGCAAGTTAAAGACCAAAGTGAATTTGCAGTGATGAAAATTCCAGAAAATCTCTTGCACTCATTTTTAATCCCTTCCTTGCACATCAGGACCAGCACAGGAGGAAGGATAGAGTGGCAGAATGGGGCCATTTGAGAGTGTGGGACATTATTAACATGGATGTTATGGTATGCAAAACAGGGGTTCAAAAAAGAGGTAGGTCTCTTCTGCTCAGATCTGGAATGAGAGGTTACAGCAGGGTAACTATGCCATCAGCCACAGGGTAGTGCCCAGGTTATACAACATGGGTTCTGGGCAGTGAGGTCAGGACGTTAGTGAAAGAGATTTGGATTAAGCTAGGTAGGCGGGACTCCGCTCCCAAGTCATCACTGGGCCTGAGTAATATGGTGGCATCTGGAGCTGACTTTTTCCTCATATCCAAATAGTTTAGATGAAAATGAAGCTAAAAATGTGACACATAAGTATTAGTGGTTGTTTTAGTTGCTAATGTGAGTTCACCAAATGTGAAGGCAGAATAGATGAGTTGCTGTGATGGTGCTAGAGTGTTGCTATGGTTATGGGAATCGCTTTGATGGCTGGGATTTGCTATGACGATGATGATAGGGGCTTGCTATGATGATGATGGTGTGTTACTATGATGATGGTAGGGGTTGCTATGATGATGGTGTTGGTTTTTTGTGATAATGATGGGGTTACTATGACAATGGTAGTGGGTTATTATGATGTTGATGTGGTTTTTCTATGATGATGTCAGTGAGAGTGGGTTTGGTTTAACGGTAGAGGCTGAATTCAGGTGAAAGGTATGTTTGCATCCATTCAAGTTTCTATAACAAGCTACCTCACCATGGGTAATGCATGAACACATAATTTAATGCTGAAAATTCTGGGCCCTAAGAGGTTCAAGACCATGAACTTACCAGACTGGTATCACCACCTCAGAGCTGATGCTGCCTCATTGTAAAACCGGTAAGTTTTATATATATATACATATATATATATATGTATATATATATATATATATATATATATATATACTTTCTTTCTTCAGTCAGAATCTCCAGGGCCTTGTTAAATAATAAATATGCTAATGGTTATTAATGAAAAACATACATGTTGCCTTCATAACAATGCACTTACCTATTTTATAGTGCTATCGCCATCTAATCATGCATTAATCAGGTGGCTGACACTTACGAAATAATAGTTTAATATTTTTGGAATCAATGGAGACATATTACAGCTTTTTGAGTGACGTGTTGATGTCTTAAATAATTAGCTCCTAAAAAGGAGGTGCCTTCATGATAAATACATGTTTCAAAGACATTTGAAGAAATCAGGAATGGAGAAGTGAAATAAATATAACTGATGCTTAACATTCCATATCCCATGGAAATACATTTGCCTAAAATCGAAAGAGTCACAGTCAGTGTAAATATAGAGGAAGCATCGGAAGGATCAAAGCATGAGAACCTGCCATCATTAGTTGCTTTCTGATTTTGTCACAGTTGTTGGGAATGAGATGGCTCAAAGAAATGATTTTGCAAACAGTGGTTGAAAGAGTCACTGAGGTGGACTCCCACATATTGGGAAAGTCAATTTCTTTTCAAACCCAAACAGTAGAAAAGAAGACAAATACTTGATGGTCTGCAGGTTCTCATTAGCTTTCTCAGTCAAGTACCAGGTGAACAGTATCTCAAGGAGCTGGTGCATAGCACTCCTTAAAATGCAAAGTATGAACCAGCCCTGTATTAATTAATGCAAATGAGAAAGTCCTAAAGTTAAGGCAAGCATTTTGATGGACTCCGACTGTGAGACAACCTAATGACTGAACCAGAAATCTCCCAAATTGAAGAGAGGATGAGTGAACTAAATGAATGAAGGATGAAACTACAACTAGTGTCTAAAAACTCAAAAGTGCTCTCCAGGAGGAAACAAGTTACCAGAATGATATATCCTTTCTGGAGGGAGCACTATGCTCTCTGCAAATGGCACAGCTGAGGTGAGAGATAATGATTAGCCTCACAGGAACAAAGCCCACAACTCTATCCACATTTGACAAGAACATTCATCTTGAGTTAGACACAGGAGTGGCCAATAAACATGCACTGGTGCTCAGTCATGGCTTTTGGCAGTTCTTGCCCTAAAGGTTTTCTCTGGGCTGAAGACCAATGTCTCTGAGACTCTTGTGCTCTCTGAGTGGGGCTTCCTTGGGCACTCTTGTTTCTTTCCACCATTTTCCTTGATTAGTACTGACAGCTCAGTGATCTTTTAGTTAGAAAAGTATAAAGCAAGAAAGCTTTGTGCATTGCTGCAGATGAAGCCCCAGAGAGCTCAGGACCTGGTGCAAGAACAGAAGGATCCTCCATGAAAGGCAATGTGGGTTAAGTATAGAAGTGCTTGCTTGTTAGGGAGTGTGTATATGTGAGTTTATTGTGTATACATTTGCATGTGTGTATGTTCATATGTGTATGCCTGTGTATGTATATATATATATGTATGTGCACATTTATTTCTGTCTATATATGTATATTTGTATATATGTTTGTATGTGTGCTTGTGTTAGTTTGAGTATGGCTTTATGTATATGAGAGTGCATGTATATGTACATATGTGTGTGTTAAGTACAGGTTAAATGTCTTTCTTTTTGCCCTTTGCCTTATGTTGAAGCTTCTTTTACTCTATTCTGTGGTCTTCAGAATGTTAATGTTTTTATAAAATGAGGAATCCATTTTAAAACTAATATTTACAGTCATTTGATTATATTAAAAACTATGTTGAGCCTCATGTTCTGATGTGAACATTATTGTCTAGAAAAGATCAATTTGGGTCTTAAAATCTTGTGCATGTATGTGCACATGCACAATTGTAAATGGCTTTAACTGCTCTCTCTTCAGTGTTATTCACATGCATAATATTTAGTTTCTTTAGGAGCCTATTGCAATTGCTGGTGGAGGTATCATTACCTAGGGAATTGAAACATTAAGATTACCTTATTTGGCCTTCAGGAAAGAAGGAATCAATTATTTAAAAGCATCCTTTCCAGAGAAGGTTAGAGAATGAATATTCCAAGAATCAGTGATGCCAGTGATCTAAGGAATCATGTCACTACAAAGAGTCTAAACAGATTGCAGGTCACATAAAGGCCACTTGTTCCAGTGTAACAGAGATTGCAATCAGATTTTGTAAGTTTCAGAAATGTTTATAAAGTACTCCAAATACCAGGTGGGTCAAGCAACTCACTTACTGGGACTGCCTCTTGTTGTTATGTTTTCTTTTTTATCTACGGCCACCATCCATCACCAGGGGCGAGGTGAAGAGCAAGTGAATAGTGGCTCTTTGTGGTGTGTGTGTGTGTGTGTGTGTGTGTGTGTGTGTATGTGTGTCTGGGAAAAAAACACCTGAGTAAATCAACTTAAATTAACTGAAAGGAAAAGGCCATATTTTGACTGGTAGTTTCCAAGGTTTCATTCAGTGGTTGTCTTCATGGCTAAAGGACTGAATGTAAGTCTGATAGAATGACAGGATGAAATCATTGCTGTCATAGTTTTGTGACCTCTCAATAGTGACAAAGGTTGGATACCAAATCTTCAGTTCATAGGTTTTGCTTGGGGTAGAGGATGAGGTATCATGTACACAGCACAAAATAAGTGGCTAGTCACACACTATGAGCACAGTGCTTTGAGAACATATTTTCTAATATCCATGAAGTTGCATGTAGCTCAGTGGGTAACCTGCTCCCTCAGCATGTACCAAGCCCTGGGTCTGATCCCTAGCAATATATAAACAAGGCCTGTCACACACGTGTGATCCCAACATTAAAGGGGCAGGAGGGCTAGAACTCTAATCCTTAACCATATAGTGAGTGTCCTGGTTAGGGTTCCTATCACTGTAATGAAACATCATGACTAAAAGCAAGTTGTATAGGAAAGGGTTTATTGGCTTATATCATTGTCCATCACTGAAGGAAGTCGGGACAGGAACTCAAGCAGGAGAGGACCCTAGATTCAGGAGATGATACAGTGGCAGTGGCCATGGAGGGATATTGTTTACTGGCTTGCTCATCATGGCTTGCTCATGATGGCTTGCTCAGACAGATTTCTTATAAAAACCAGGGACATGAGCCCAGGGACAATGGACTGGACCCTTCCCTCCCTATCAGTTACAAACTAAGAAAATGCCCTTCAGCTGGATCTTCTGGAGGCATTCTTTTTTAAGTTGATATAAACTAGCACAAGTCAGGACCTTGAGTACATGTCCAACCTGGGCTACATGAGACTGTGTCTCAAAAAAGAAAGTGTCTACCAAAAAAAGTGCCCCACTGGAATAATTAGTAAGGTTTTAAAGAGGGACTATCATGGCTGAGCCAATATACAGCAACAGCTCTTAATTAACCCTGTAGGAACCATCCTCAGTTTGGCATTCAACAGTTGGGTGACTTTATGGAAAGCACTGTGTGATGTCACACACACGAACATTTTGTGTTATCTAGAAATTCTGAACTATTCAACCTTGACCATTCAGGCATGTGACAAGAAGAGACACATTGTAGTGTTTGGGTTCCCTTTGCGTGTTTCCATGCTTTGTGCCTGCTTTGTCTGGGATGTCATCATGAGCTCAGGGTTCAGAGGAACCTATCTTTGTCATGGTATCTGTCTTAGTAAGGGTTTTACTGCTAAGAAAGAGACACCATGACCAAGACAACTCTAATAAGGACAATATTTAATTACTCTTCCTTACAGGTTCAGAGGTTCAGTCCATTATCATCATGGCGGAAAACATAGCAGCATCTAGACAAGGATGGTGCTGGAGGAGTTGAGACTTCTACATCTTGTTCCAAAGGCAAACAGGAGAAGACTGGCTTCCAGGCAGTGTGGAGGAGGGTCCTAAAGTCCATGTCTGCAATGACACACTTCCTCCACCAAGGCCATACCTACTGCAACAAGATCATAACTCTTAATAGTGCCACTCCCTGGGTGAAGTGTATTCAAACTACCACAGCATCTGTAGGGAGAGTACAGTCTGTGGATAGCTCAGTGCAGTAAGGTACTGAGACAACATGGTTCTCCCAAAGGCAAAAAGAGGTTATGCCCCACAGTCCTACAGGGGAAACATGGTCCAGCAACACTGTCACATTTGCTTTGTTCACTCTGACTCTTTCGGATAGCCAGCTCCCTATAAATGATGGACTGGAGAAAGCAGAGTCGGATTTGGACACACCAGACCTCCTGTGTCCTGTTTTCTTTCATGACAGAGCCCAAGGCACATTGACATTCTGATATGAATCAATTAAAACATTTAGTCAACAATGAAGTCAAGCAATTGTGTTAGTGTCCATCTGTGTTTGGTAGGAAACTGAACACTGAGTGTAGAATCTTGATGATCCTGTATTCAAGCCAAATGCTCTGTTTTCCTTGGAATCTAGCATGGCACAATAAAAGTATGAATGAGAAAACACGAAGTGATTAATTTTTCAAACTTTTCCTACTGAAAAAGAATTCAACTGCATATATAAAACACCATCAGTCTAAAAAGAGCCACCAAGGAAAAGAAAGATCTCATGCCTCAGTGACTGTATGACGATATTCTCCTGTGTATTGAATGCCTGACTGCACTCACTCTTGTGGTTATGAGCAGGTTCTGCTTGAAGTAATGTGACTTTAGAATCATTAAACATGGAGCATGGTGACAACAGATCTGATTTCAAGGGAAAGGCCCCCAACAGTCTTGAAAGATTTTAGTGTTTTTGTGCCAATTTAAAAAAAAATGTACTAAATTCCCCTTGAGCCTCAAATACATCAAATATTAATAATAAGGAGAAATTACTATAGAAAATATATTTATAATACAGTGAATGCATTATGAGGAAATAGTTGGAAATCTGTATAATTCTCCAAATCTATGCAGATCTATCAACCTCTCACTTCCATGAGAAGAGTCCCCACTTTCAGGCTGCAGGAGAGCTGTGACTCTCAGATCAAGACCTCTTCCCTGTGCTCACCCTTGTCACAGCTCTGTGAGCCTTTTCTCTAAGCCCTCTGCCTGCCTCTAGAGTATTCCATCTTCAGTCTTGGCTTTTTATCTTGAACCTCAGTTTGAGGAAAAGTACCAGGGCAAGGGTCTGGTTCAGTGAAATGTGTTAGAATGGATGTCTAACTCCAAAATAAAAGTATCTTCGAAGATCTGGAGAACTCTCTACCAGTGGATATTTTGTCCTCTTCTCCCTCCCCATTACCTTTCCATTCTCTTACTCTTCCTCCACTCCCTCATTCCTCTCATCCCCCTTTCCTCTTCTCTTTTGCTCCTCTTCCCTTTCCTTCCTTTCCATTCTTCCTGCTCCTTCCTCCCTCTCTGTTCCCCTATCAGACATTAGTCATGCACCTGCCAAGGGGGATTCTTCAACAGGGAAGAATCACAAGATTCTCAGAATTACAAGGTTCTGAGAACTGAGACACGACCTTTAGCTCTGCTTCTATGTGTGGCCTGCAAAGGTGCCTTCCTTGTTAATCTGCCTTTTCTCTGTTGGATTCCATCTGTTCCTACCACAGGGTCTAATATCTAAACTGAGAACCCCCTGTTCCGATGACAGATAACCTTCCACTTCCTTTGAAAAGCCCTTCAGCCTTTCATCCCATATGTCCACAGCCCTCCTGGACATCCTGGATCCTGGGTCTACATCTTCATTCCTGGACACTCACTCATTGCTCTTTACACCGTGTCTGCATGGGATCACATATGTGCATCAGGAGACTCCTGGCCTTTTCCTGTCTTTCCAACTATGGAATGTAAGCTTCCAGAACTACATTTCTGGATGATTGGTGGCTCTACCACCCTGATGTCATCAGGATGTGCTGTTCTCTTTGCCTTGTGAGCACATGGAACTCTGTACTCATTGGCAGTTAGGCTTAGGAGGATATATTGGCTTTGAGCAGGTGTGAATTGCATTTTGTAGATTGGTAGTGACTTGGCAGTCCCAACTATGACCTCTGAAGCCGGTGCTTCCTCCTGCACACAGGAAACAAATCTTATGAGATTCAAGGTTAACTAACAAGGACAGAACTGTGACCATACGATGGCAAAAGCATGTTTCTTTTCCCTCACATAACAGTGAGCCTGAGCTTTCTGAGTTATAGGAATGAAACCGTGGCCTGACATCTCCAGCAGACCCTTGAGGATTGTGCCAAGCACACATTCCTGTGGTCGTGTTTTCTTGCCTCAAAAAGGCAGTTGGGCTGTTCCCTTTTTAGTGACCTTGCTTGGAGCTTCCTGCCATTTCCAAGATGTGTAACTGGAAGGTTAACTCTTTGCCTCCCACTAATTGGCAGCTCAGCCCATCTCTTATGTCTTCATCCTGATGTGGAGACGCCTTTCTCTGCCACAGGATTCACAGCTTTCATAAACCGGGGCATGTCTGTGCTTCTAATCCTCTGAGAAAAGCAGTCTCAGAGCTCAGGGTTCAACCTGAGGTCAATCTCCAAATATACATGAAGAAGGGAGAAGGATGGGATGGGTGGGAGGGGGGAGAAAGCTTACATTTCCATTGGAGGGAAGTAGAAATAGCCATAAATGTTATAATTTTTAAATTAGTACTAGCAGCAAAGAGACGTGATCTGAATACCAAGGCAGGAGGTAGAGGTGCTGGATGGAGCTCTGTGAGGATAGGACCTGTACCTACGCTCTCTTCAGATTGGCTACAACTAATGAACCCTTGGGATTTTCTGTACTTACCCTAGCCTACCAGCTCAGCTGTCCACGGGGGGAGGAGAAGCTCATGTGTGACTGTTACTGGCAGGGACAAGTCTCCTCTCAGCATCAGGCAGTATCCCTCCCTCCCCGCCCCCATCATGGAAAAGGGCTCGGGCTCACTGCAGTGGGTGGTAACAAGGGAACATCTGCCTTTCTGGTTCCATTTCAGTAATTTGAGATTCCCAGCTCAGCCTCCTCCTTCAGTAATGACAGCTGATATTTAGAGCTCTTGTGGACTGCCTTGTAAGCATCGTGCTGTCTGAAAGAACAGACCTCAACTAAAATCAGAGAGCTGCCCTGATTCAGAGTGGCCCTGCCTTCATTCAGGGCTTTTCCCCACCCCTGAAACACACACACACACACACACACACACACACACACACACACACACACACACACACACACTATATTCTCCCTAGCTTTTCACAGACTACTTGAGGAAGAGTGATCAGGACACATGAGACAGACCTGCAGCGCAGGGTGAAGGCGGAGTTGAAAACAGGTTAGAATTTTAAATCAACCACACACATTGCTTAGGAAGTGAATGTGTTTCACAGAGTGAATGTTTTCAAGGTTTTTGTTTAGTGAAAATGCTTCTCTCCTTTCTTCTATACACTTAGAGAAGCCATGTACTGACAGAGCCAGGCTCTTGGCAGGAATTACAGCCTAATCCTGTCTCATGCCCAGTATACTATTCAATAAAATGAGTTTTCCAAAACATCTTAGAGCTACAGACCACATTATTAATCTCTTGAGCTTGGATCCTATATGTAGGTGAAATTGCCCTGAACGAAAAGTGAGAAGAGTATTTAATCAAGCATGTTATTTTTAAATGAGAACACGTATGGTCACTGTGTTAAGGGTAGGACACTTCCATCTTGTTTTGTTTATTTATTTTGTTTTCATTTTGGGTGGGTTTGAGATAAGGCCTTACATTCTTGCCCAGACCAAACTAGAAGGAACTCTTTGACTCACAGTAAATTGAGATTACAAGTGCACCTTCATGCCAGGATCTCTATGCTGTTATATTGCAGAGCACAAAGTAGGCACTCTAGTGTGAGGTGTCTACATAGGACCCACTGAGCTTATGGATTCCTGAACCAATCATAGAGCTCTATGTGCTTCACACAACCCTCCTGAGGGTTGATGAGGTGGCTTAGAGCAAGACTGATGGCCTGGGTATGATCCTAAGAATGTGGTGGAAGGGAGGAACCAAGTCCTAAACGTTGTCCTCTGACATGGACATGCAAAGGTTGATGCTCATGCACGCACGCGCACACACAGGCACAGGCACAGGCACAGGCACAGGCACAGGCACAGGCACAGGCAGGCACGCACACACATTCATACAACACACACACACACACACACACACACACACACACACACACACACGCACGCACGCACATGCACACACAAACAATAGATAAAATAAATTTTAAAAAATCCCAAGCTATCAGAGAACCTTGTACTAGTATTGGACTGGGCAGCAGCTTAGCCAAACAACTCTTTGTCACATGTGACACCCATGGTCTAATGGGTTCCCCGGAGCACCAGGTTCACCTGTTTACACCCCCAGGGCTTAGGAGGCTCTGAGGTAAGAAGTCTTCTCTTTTCCATACATTCAGCAGCAGGCTTGATCCTTGAATTCTTGAAGTCTTGAGGGTTGAGGTGAATTCTTTCTGACTGGAAGTGGCATATGGCAAAGTGGAGTCATGAGTCCAGGATGCACGTCAGTGCTCACTAAGTCAGAGACTGAAGATGGGGATGGGATGGGGCTCACAGTTTGTTCAGAACCTTAGTGTGAATGGAGGTGTGGTGGTTTGAATATGATTGGCCTGGGGAGTGGCACTATTAGGAGGTGTGGCCTTGTCAGAGGAAGTGTGTCACTGTTGGGGTGGGCTTTGAGAAGTGCCTTCCAGTCATGTGGGAGCCAGTCTTCTGTTTGCCTTCAAAACAAGATGTAGAACTCTCAGCTCCTGCAGTGCCGTGCCAGACTGGATGCTGTCACGCTTTCTGCTATGATGATAATGGACTGAACCCTTGAAACTGTAAGTTAGCCCCAGTTAAATGTTGTCATTGTAATAGTTGCCTTGGTTATGATGTCTTTTCACAGCAATGAAAATCCTAACTAGGACAGAAGTTGCTAACTAGGACAGTAGGTATGTAGGCACATCTGCCAACAGGGGACAATGGAACAGGTTGAATTTGGGGGGGGGGGGGGAGTCACAGGATGTGGTATGTGATAGTGAGAATTGAGGGAAAGAATTGCAGGTAGGAAAGATAGTTAGAAACATCTGCATCCAGCATCCAGCATCCAGCATCCAGCACCCAGCATCCAGCACCCAGCACCCAGCATCCAGCACCCAGCACCCAGCATCCAGCACCCAGCATTCAGTATCCAGCATCCAGTATCCAGCACCCAGCATCCAGCATCCAGCACCCAGCACCCAGCATCCAGCATCCAGCATCCAGCATCCAGCAACCAGTGGTCAGCAGTCAGTGGCCAGCGGCTTGCTTTTCATGACCCCACTGTCATATTCAGGAAGAGAAGTAGAGACGGAGGGAATTACAGTGGGTGGGGGGAGTCCAAAACAGAATGCCATAGCCAGGGTGGAGTCTTGGCTTCTACTCAACTGTTGCTCAAACCACTTTCACGTTCATTTTGGAAGACTTTCAGAATTTTCATTGTTTGTTTAATGCTAACCCATATGTGTGCTCACTGCCATCCCTGAGTTTTGCATGACTTCTGGGGATCTGAATTCAGGTTCTCGTGCTTGCAAAGCAATCATTTTATGTCCATAGCCTCAGGTTTGTTGAGAACTTAACATAAAGCTTTCCTTCCAGTTTAGGCACAGCCTTGCTGAAAAATGAGTTCCAAACCCACTGGAAATTATCTTACTGCATTTTATAGACATGTTACCGGCTTGTAGGTTATTATTAAAATGTTTTTGTTTACTTATTTTGCTTAACTCAGAGCTCTCAAAGCAAAATTTAGGATGGATCTGCATGTTCCATATTGGTTTAGCAGTGTTCATTGAAAAATAATTGTGTCCCTTAATTAATTTGAAGTACGAGGTTTGGAAGTTTAAAATTCAACAGTTCTGTATGCTATCCAGAAATCTGAATACACAGTTTGTGTTTAGACTAACCATAACTATCATTTCACACTTGTTCTTTCACTTAATTTGTTGTCCCTTGACCTCTCTTGTCCTCTTCTCCCACGTGGCAGTTGCATGCATACCAAGGAACACCTGAAGATGTCAGCAGACAAGAAATTAATTTAAGTGAAAGAACAAATGTGCGATCAATCGATCAATCAATCAATCAATATTTTCAAGGGGAGTCCTGGAGAGATGGTTCAATGATTAAGACTCCTCGCTGCTTTTTCAGAAGACCAAACCTGTGTTCCCAGTACCCATGTCAAAGAGCTCACAGCTGTCTATAACTCCAGGTCTAGGAGATTGAATACCCCTCTCTGGCTCCCATAGGTACACTCACAATCATGACAGAAAAACATGTACACATACACACAGTTTTTGAATGAACAAAGTACTAACACCTACCTCATCCAAAATTACCTTATCAAACAGTAAAAAAAAAAAAATAATTCTGCCACAACCTAAAATACTTTACATGTAGGGTAGAAGAGAGTCTGGGGGAAGCTGAAGTATGACGTAAGCTGTGTTGTCAGCTGGCCTGTCCCTATCTCCACATTGGCTTGTCTTATTTTGGGGTTGGGTTGGTTGACAAAGTCCCATGAACTTCTAACTTCCTGTATAGCTGTGACTAGTCTTAGACTTGATCCTTTTGCCTCCACACCCTGAGTCGTAGGAGCTCACGTACATTCTACCACACCTGACATAGACGTTTGCTCTGAATTGTCCTGTCTGCGTCTGGTGTCTGCTACTGCTCCCAGTTTTCAAAGAAGATGGATTTTTGAGCTCACTTCATGAATGTGCGTGCTGGCACCTTGTGCTGACTCACCCTGTGACACGGGTGCACAAATGTCCTTTGGGTTGGCCAGCTACTGCCAGCCAGTGTTACTTTCATCTTTACAGTGTGCACTATTGACTTCCTCAGCACATTATTCCATGTGGAGACTGAATAGCGGTGCTCTGCAGAGGCATGGATGCAAGCATGGCTGGCTGGGCTCCAGCCCATGAGGGCTGAGCACAGTCAATGCCTTCTAACAATGGTGTGTTTTTCCTGCCGCCTTGACAGCTGCTGAAAGATTTTCTATTATTATCTTGCTTTAAAAAAAAATCACAGTATAATGAATTACATGCTCGCAGTGTGGTAGCAACTTGTGAACTACTGTGGAGGCAACTGTATTCTCCACAGCAGCTGGATTACAGGTGTGGATGTGTGTGGCTGCACGGCTTGCTAATGAATGTCGAGGGAAGCGCCAGGCCCCCAACGTTTGCGCACAGGGAGGAAACAGAACACTCCTTGTGTTTTGAGACAAGCCTCATGTTGTGTTACCATTCTGCTTGTATGGGGGTGGGGAAAACCCACATCTGAAAACTTTGCTGACAGATTTGACAGAAACTAAATGACAATGATTTTGGCATTATTATCTCGTCCTCCCTGGTGGACATTTGCATGCTGTTGGTAGAAGCAGTCAAATTATTGCTCAAAAAATCCAAACAAAAAGACGAAGAAGACAAATGCCTCATGACTCCAATCTTGGCAAATGCAGGAGACACGCATCCTGCATTCTGCACCAATGTTTAGGCTTTCCCGTTTCTTCTGTTATAGGCACCGAATTATTTCATAGTTCGCAATTTGAAGATTACTGCAAATGTCTCTTTCTAAACAGAAACTCAGTTAATCAATTAATCTGAATTCTATTCTATCTTAGATGCAAAATGAATACTTATTTGTTACACAGGGAATAGAAATATTCTATCCGTTGTTCTCGAGAGTAGAGAATACATTTTCCCCAGAACCCCAGACAGGAGATTCACGACATGAGGCCCTTTGTGTTCTCTAGGTCTTTAATTCTGAATGTGTTCTTTGTGAAATTTATTATTATTTTTCTAACATCTGTTTGATGTAATGATGCCCACACCTCTGGCCATCATACTAAGTGTGTACCCTCTGGCAAAGAAAGTCCAGTAGATCTGTATTGAAACGTCCCCCCCTACCAATTCTACAACATAGAGCCTTCAAATACCATCTCTCCTTCAAGGCTCATTAACACTCAAGGTACTTTTTCCCATTTATGACTTGTTCAATTTCTCAGAACCCAAGAAATCTTGCTATACCACCAGACAGAAAATCTTCCGGTTTTGCAGGAAGAATAAATATGTGTGCATATGCTGGTAGGTAATTGTTATATGTATGTAATATATATATATACATATATATGTGTGTGTGTACATTTTAATTATTATTATTATTATTATTATTATTATTGTTATTATTATTATTTTAATACATTGTCTTGGTCTTAAACTGGTATGACCTTCCTATTATCTTAGCTCCTATAATGTTTCTTCCTTATCTCAGTGCCTTAATTCATTCAATATCTTAAACTCAAGGGCTTTTCAGCATCATGGGAGCCTTATAGGACTGGACTTGTTAATGTTCCTTCATGAAAAAAGAGAGGGGATCACGTGGCTCATAGAACATTCACAATCATAAACCTCATGAGTGCCTCCAGAGGCCTGTCCCCCTCTGAGTTCATCCATTAACATTCAGCAGGTGTTTAGTTCTTCAGCATTGTAAAGGTTTGTGAGTCACTCACATGCGACTGTACCATCCAGTCACCACAGTCACCCACAGTCCTTTAAGTTACCCCAATGCACCTATTGTTTCCTCCAAGTTGGACTTGAACAGAGGAGAGGGTTTCCCCTGTTCTCTTTCCCTGGCACAAACACGGGTGTTTCTCTAGGTCTTCCCAGGAAACTCACACAACATTTGGTGCATTAATAGAATCTAACACATCATCATGAGTTGGGGTTGAGCATCTGTGGGGGAAGTTGAGGTGTGTGCTCTGCCTGTCTTCTTCGATATGGTGTGTGGTAACAAGACACTTGCTAGGTTGCAATTGTATCACAGCCCCTGTTAAAGATGATCCAAAATGCAGCAGAAGCTCAACTGCCCACCCCCTCATTGTGTGAGGAGAAATTCCAAAGTAAGAGCAGATGAGGGTTAACTTCTGATTGCCAAAAGCCGAGTGAATGAGTAAAGGTATGAGAGAAAGGTGCTGGCTTGTGGATGTTACAACTTGAGTGGAGACATACGAAAAAGGGTGTAAAAATTACTTCTGTTTTAAAATGTCTACCTGGTATGAAAAAACTTGTGTGCTATTTAGGGTTTCTGTCTCTGTGATGAAACTCCATGATTGAATCAAGTTTGGGAAGGAAGGGTTTATTTGGCTTATACTTCCACAATATTGAAGGAAGTCAGGACAGGAACTCAAATAGGCCATGGACCTGGATACAGGACCTGATGTAGAGGCCATGGAGGAGTGCTGCTTACTGGCTTGCTTCTCGTGACTTATTCAGCCTGCTTTTTTATAGGACCAGACTAGGGGTGGTCTCCCATACAATGGGTCCAGCCCTGCCCTATCAGCCACTATGGAAATGCTCTACAGGCTTATGAAAATATTTTCTTAGTGGAGGTTCTGTCCTCTCAGATGACTATAGCTTGTGTCAAGTTTACATATAACTAGCCTCTATACATTAGAAATCATTGATGGAGTAGAGAGCCTCTGAAGAACATGAATAAAATGTTAAATCAATCCAAAGAGAGAGATTAGGGGGCACAGGCAGAGGGGCCAGCCAATGTCACTTGAAAATCAAAGTGGCAAGATATATGTGAAACCAGGGATTCTAGGGAAGAATCAGATTTTTAAAAAATCAAACGCTATTGTCAGGAGCCTCTGGAAGGAGTCAAAGATAGTTTAGCTGAAATATTAA
Source organism: Rattus rattus (assembly GCF_011064425.1). NCBI lineage: Eukaryota > Metazoa > Chordata > Mammalia > Rodentia > Muridae > Rattus > Rattus rattus. The sequence continues at coordinate 41,392,410 of NC_046160.1, read as the reverse complement.
AGAGAGGGCAGTGGAGACAATTCCAATGCATTCAGTGGAGGATGGTGAACCCATAAGAATTGATGAGCCTATCTACTCCCCTAATGTGGTGGTAAAGCCATGAATGGAGGCCCCATGTTGAGTCTCATATGTGCTGATTACCCAAATAATATGCAAAATATTTGGAGTTTATTCAAGTCTCATCAATGTCCATAAGCATTAGAATGCACAGACATGTAGGTACAGTGGTACAGGAGTATCTTAGTAAATTTTCTATTTTTGTGAAGAGACATCATAACTAAGGCAATGTAGGGGCATTTAATTTGGGAATCATAGTTATAGAGGATTTGAGTCCATGCTTATCATACTGAGGAGCATGACACCAAGCAGGAAGGGATGGTATTACAGGAATAGCTGACATACACACAAAGAGAAAGAGGTAACTGGAAACAGTATGGGCTTTTGAATCCACAAACCTACGTCTAGTGACACGGCATGTCCAATGAAGCCACACCTCCTTATCCTTCTCAAACAGTTCTATCACTTGTACACCAAGCATTCAAATAAATGAGCCTATAGGGCCATTCTCACTCAAACTATCACAAGATGAAAAGAAAGCTACCTTCTCTACATGCAGACAATACCTTCCTTCTTCAGTACTTGTTAATTTTCTCCACTTTGGGTAGATATAGTGTTTAAATCTAGTCTGTGTGCTGCCATTGGAATGTGCTTGCTTGATGGAGCAAACTGTGAAGATAATCATGAATGGGGGCAGGCCAAATAAGAAGCTTTTGAGGTTGAGAAATAACCTTCATGGTCCTAGATCCTTTAATTACCAGCTGTGGTCATATGGATTGCTGGGCTCATACTATGCCTTATGAAGGAAAAGTTGTCCTGTCATCACTGCCCCAACACCATTGTATCTAACTGTGCTCTTGCAAGAGAACAAGTCACATCAGTGATGGGATCATTCAAGCTGGTTAAGTATCAGTAAAGTTATTTGTTAAGATCTCCTTGGCAGCTGAATCACACCAGCTTGGCCTCCAGAGACAGTGAGCCTCCAGAGAACCTATTTTTCATTCTTCAAATGGTTCACTACCAAGTGCTAACTTTTAAGCATCATATATACTTGAAAAAGTCTTCTTAAGATAGAGGAAAAGGAGCAGTCAAAAACCCTTGTGGTGATAATGGCCTGGTATTGTGGAATGGGCATTTTCCTCCTTATCCAGTTGCCAGATAGCAACTTTTAAACAAAGTATAGGAATTGTTCCACTTAAATATGATCTCCAGGCAAATATGGAATCCCATCATGAAGCATTCTCTGGAGCAGCCTCTCCACTGTGGGAGCTAGGCTATCCACATCCAGAATTCTCTCAGATTCTGGAATGCCATTCTGCTTCCACCTGCACTTGAAAATCCATCACCTGCGAATGTGCTACTGTGGAAAAGAACACAGTGACCTTCAATCCTCCTCCAAGGATGCAGGAGAATGACAGGGCCCTTTGTATGAAGTCTGCTACTTTAGAAATTGGCAATCAATAGGTTGGCTGCTCATTCTAACCTCCGTCCCATTTTCTTTCACATTTATCTCTCTCACTACACATATCTTATTGTTATAAAATTTTGCCTAAATATTCAACAAAATGTCTAGTTCTTCTATATTTCATAGTACTCTTTTTCTTGAGTATTATAACAATTGAAATGTATTTAACATCGAAAGAAATTATTATTTTACATCTCTAACATAAGTGGTGATTCTGAAGTGAGAATTGATAACATTTGTTTTAATGTGTGGCAAACTGAAGTACAAAATATATATTCTTCTAATTTATTTATATTGTACTTGCAAATTTTGTTTATGAATGCAGTTTAGCTTAACCCCTATTTTGGGATTAGAGAATCGATTGTATCTTACAACAGAGTTATGATTCTGTGGTTCTATGCATCTGGAATTCTTGTCATGATCTCAGTGAAATGGGCAAAAGGTCAACTTAACTTCCAAATTTAAAACTAGTAAGATGGCCTTGATGACACAATTCTATTTCCTTTAGATTTTGATTTGCCCAAAAGTAACTGGTAAGAAGGTGTTCCATCCTTATCCCTTGGAAATATGATCATCTTACATGGTAGGATTTAGTTGTATTTATACACTAGTAGGATTGGAATGGAGCATGGTCAGACCTTGGAGAAGTGGAGAATGACAGGAAGAGTAGGAATTGCAACTTTTAATTACATATCAAAACAAGGAGAATAGATATGTAAACAGGAATAATTAAAAGCAAAGCACTATTTGCATGTTTTAACTCTCTGTCTTCCAAGTCTGAAAAAGGGTGGTACGAGACATTAGGAATCAGCAGGGGGGCTGGAGAGATGGCTCAGTGGTTAAGAGCACCCGACTACTCTTCCAGAGGTCCTGAGTTCAATTCCCAGCAACCACATGGTGGCTCACAACCATCTGTAATGAATCAGCAGGAAGAAAGGGCAGACAGAGCCACTTTACATGTCAGATATGCACACATACATGTCTGTTCATGGTCAGGAAGACAAGCAGACAGGCAAATGCAGAGGAAAGCAATTACTAGGCAGCTTTCACCTACTCCTCTGGCTCTGCCCATGCTAATGAGTTGAGAACCAGTAAACCACATTTTCCCTTTGCATCTTGCACCATGTTGAGTCTTTCCAGGGGGACCCTGACCAGAGCCCACAGTGCTGGAAACCCTTACAAGGTGGCATCTGCCCTTGCCATTTGTACCCAGCAGCATTGTACTGCACAGCCTCTCAGTCACCCAAGGCCATCATTTCTGCAGGATCTGACTCCAGAGCCGCTCTCCTGTAAAACCTGCCTCACTGGTGTGCATTTCCCTTTAAAGCAGAAGCCAGCGGCTCTCTCCAAACTCCTTGCAACCCCAAGGAGTCACTGTCTTCTGTAGGTCTGAGCCCTAGCACTAAGACTGAGAATTGTGACAACATAGTCCCAGAGACAGGACACTTTTGTACACACCTTTTTCTTTATGATCGACACTCAGCCATCCTCATTTATACCAAGGTCTCTTCATGCAATTTAACAAAATAAGAAATTTGTAGATTTCCTATGACCATTCTAGAAAGTGTCCCATACACACACTCAGGAATATACTTAATTCTTATTTCAGGAAAGGGAAGCACTAAAGCAAAGGAAAGAGAGATATGTGCCCATGTCTGAGGCCAGGCTGCCTGCCTGCCTGCAGTTCGAACTTCAGCATGAGTAACAGGTGTCTGTGTATGGGTTGAGGCTGACCCCTGCATGCAGTGTGAACTTCAGCATGAGTAGTGCCCTAATGTGTGGGTCTAAACTGACTGTGCATGTGTGAATAACAAGTATCTGTGTATGGGGCCAGGCTACCTCTCTCCATTCAGTGTGAACTGCAATATGGATAAAGTATACCCATATGCCCATGTGTGGGTCTGGGTTGACTCCTTGTGTGCAGTCAGGAGTTTGGTAGGACATAATAGTTGCCTCAAGTCCCTCGGTGGAACCATGACCAAGGCAACTTCTATAACGGGAAACATTCAATTGGGGCTGGCTTACAGTTCAGAGGTTTAGTCCATCAATCTTCATGGTGAGCATCATGGTGGCATGCAGGCAGACATGATGCTGGAGAATTCTACATCTGCATTGGAAGGCAACAGGAAGAGAGAATAACACTGGACCTGGGATGGGCTTCTGAAACCTCAAAACCCGTCCCTACAGTGAGACACTTTCCCCACAAGGCCACACCTACTCCAACAAGGCCACACCTTCTAATAGTGCCACTCCCTATGAACCTATGAGGGCCATTTTCGTTCAAACTACCACACTCAGTGACCCTATGTTTTCCAGAGGAAACTATGTGTGGTGGTTTGAATATGCTTGTCCCATGAGAGGTGACACTATTAGGAGGTATGGCCTTAGATGATATTTTAAACTATCTTTCTCTACTACACATTCCATATTTCCTCTACCCTCTGCAAGCACCTGAACAGGTCTTGACTGTCTTTCTGGCAGAGTGACCCAGACCTTCACTCCTGATAGGTCTGTGCCCTTTGTCATCCTGCTTGGATGAGGCTGTTGTAGTTTCCCATTGAGTTTATCACAGGACATGGTAGTACCAAGAGGCGCCCTAAAGGATCTCCTGTGCCTCAGACATAATCCTTCTTACCTCCTTTGTGAAGAAGCAATTGATATTCTCCAAGGTAATCTGGATCTATCACACCTCCTAACACTTATTTATTCTTAGCCTGTTGGAATAAGGGCACCCCAGTTTGTCCAGACACATCTCTATGACCAAGAAATCGACTCTAGTGAGACTTTGGGGAGAGTAAGCAGCCAGGTCTGTGGATTTAAGTAATATGTTCTCTGCTTCTGTTTCCTATCTTGTCTACCACCAGCCTTGCATTTGTCAAGGTAATGAAAACAGCTAATAGCTACAGTCATTAAATCAAAATGGTTATGAAGACACCTTGCAGCCTAGCAAAATTCCTGTAGATTGCTTGTGCTAAAAAAAAAAAAAAATCCCTATTTATTTCATCAGAAAAGGATGGTAGGATGGCTTTATATGAGAGATGGAAGATTAAATTCTCATCTCAGGGTGAATGCTGTCACAGCTGGGTCTTAATAATTGTGAATTATTAGAACTGGATTGTTTGAGATTGTGGTTTTATTCAATTGAGACAATTATGCATTCTGTGTGACTCAAAGCAATGATTCGAGCCGTTTGGTATTTCAGAATAATTTGTTGTGACTTTTGCTGATTTTAGGCAGCCACTGGGCACCAGATCCTGAAATTAGATTTTAACTTCCTCTAATAGGACTCTTTTATGTAGATTGCTTTCATGAATGTCATGATATCATGTCCTACAGAAGTTCATAGATACCTGTGAATTAATCCCTTAGTGGGTTTAAAGGCTCCATGCAGAAGCCTTTGTCTCAGAAAGTAGCCCAGATATTATGAGTTTGGTTTAATTATAGTCACTGTGGCAAAACAGGTTTGTATGCATGCACATATGAGTTTATGTGTTTATACATGTGGAAACTACAGGGCAGCATTGTGTTTTCCCCAACATTGTGTGTCTTCTCCAGTCACTCTCCTCCTACATTAGTGTTTGACACAGGATCTCTCACTGAATCTGGAGTTTACTGATTTGCTGGATGGAATACTGGTCAAATGAGAGGGATAATCTTGCCTCTTGCTGCCCAGGACTGGGCTTACAGGTGCACCCCATTGGTCTTCACATTTGCAGGTGCATGGGAATTCAAACTTGGGTTCTTAGGCTTATAGGACAAGTACTTTACTGACTAAGCCTTCCCTTTAGGCCCCGAATACTTTGATGAAAGACTGACTTCTCTTTTGCTATTGTTGTTTAAGATTTGATGTAGTGGAGTGTTATATCTGCATGTATACTTGCATTCCAGAAGGTCACATAAAAGGTGTTTGTGAGCCACCATGTACTTCCTGGGAGTTGAACTCAGGACCTTCTGGAAGAGTAGACAGGGTTCTTAATGTCTGAGCCATCTCTTCAGCACCATGCTATGCCTTCTAGGAAGAAGTATTCAGAACTAGTTGGAGGATCTCAGAAATGCTGCCGGAAGAAGGAAACATCTATTTCACTATGTGGAGGTCTCCCAAGCTGCCCTCTGAGGGTCCTCAGTGGTGGAGACTTCCCAAGCTACTCTCCAAGGGTCTGCAGTAGGTGGAGGTCTACTCAACTTGATCTCTAAGTGTCCTCAGTGAGCGATGACTTCCCAAGTTGAGTCTAAGGGTCGATGACAGTCCTCAGTGATAAAACATGTCCTTCAGTGAATGCCATAATTCCCATGATTATGACAACCTCCAGCTCCAGTGAACCTTCTGGAGGCTATAGGTCCTCTGCTTCTAAGGAAGAACCCTCCCTTCCCCACCTCCACAATCTGTCACCCCTAAGGATGATAAGGAAATCATTGTGTCTTTGTATAATTATGTATTTTTATTGTTGAAAATACACAGAATTGTAAGAACACAAAACTCATTCCTTGGATTATTTGTCCAAGTGTGTCTTGGACAGGTGGAAAATCTTGCCTGATTCTGGCAACAGAGAGGCTGGGTCATCAAATTGGCTGAGGAGGGGAAAGAAAGGTAAAATTTCTACATCTCAAGTGTAGTGCATATAGTATTGAAATATTCATGCTTACAGAGAAATCTCAGCTTTGAACCAAAGAAACACAGCTGGCATGGAGATATTATACAGATAATCATCAGCTTAGCTGAAATTTGAGACAATGCTTCTATGCCTCCCAAGTTCAAACCAAGGCTAACTCCTTGCCATGAAACAGCTTGTATCTGTCTCAAGTGACATGCAAAGGACACCAAGGTTTTGAGGGAGTTGTAGCCAACTTAAAGGATGTGTGATTTTTTTTTAATGGTTAATTGACTTTTTTAATAGATGTGAGAACTGATGTAATAAAACAATTAGGAAACTACCCAGAGTTAAGACGAACAAAGCTACTGTCCTTTGCTCAATTGCATACTGAGGTGCACGAGGTCCCATGGCGATGTTTTTGCTCCAGGCAGTTTTGCAACTTAATCTGGATGTTGGTCAGTGTCTCTATCTTAACCAGAACCTGAGGTTCTTAGATACTGGAAAATTTACCTCCCCCAACAAAAATAAGTTGCAAGAAAATAGGATAGTTGACTAGTTAAATGTGGTTGAAAGAATTTTCCCTAATTATGCAGAAAAATCATCTAAGAGGCTGAAATGTGGATTATAGAAATTCCGTATTAAGACAAGGAGATAGGTGGGTCAAGTAAATATAGAACCTCAACTACCAATGGGAAAACTAAGATGAACAGAAGCATCTGTGAGTTAACAACAGAACTTGCATCGTGGGACTACAGTGTGGATATTTTAGTACAGAGGCTAGAGACTCTATGTGGGACCAAGACTTATTCTGTTTTAATTTTGGATAAAGGGTATACCTTGAAACCTGAGCTCTCATGGGAATTCCAAGCAATACTAGGATATTTTAAAAACTAACGAACATTTCTTCAATTTGTTTATGAGACTCTCAATCTAGAAAATTGGTAAAATGGTGGGTGTGAAGGAGTGTCACCACTTAACACTTATTGTGGTTTAATTAATTTTATTTTGCTTGCTCTGGCCTCCGACAAAAGGAACACCTTAAAAAGCATCCTCAAATGCTTGAATTTCACTTAGCAGAGGGGATAAAATGGTCATAAAGGCAGATGGAGGGAGGGAAAGGGGTGGGAGGGTGGTTGGGAAGGGGAATGGATCAGTTCAGGATCAGGTGTGGGAGGGACAGGAGGGATGGCCATATGGCCATGAGAATGAATGGAAATCTTCAACTGATGAGGGCAGTTTTAGGACATGACATAGATCTGGGATGAGGGAGATAACCAAAATCATTGGGGATGACTCACAACATTAAGGGTATGGAACCCGAAAAGGCCACCTCCTGTAGCCAGGAAGGAATCCCAGTGGAGAGCTAGGGAAACCAACCTACCCACAAAACTTTCAACCCCAAACTTATCTTGTCTATAAGAAATTCAGGGATGGGGATTGAGCAGAGACTGAGGGAATGGACAACCAATAACTTGCCCAACTTGAGACCCATCCCATGGGCAAGCACCAATTCCTACCACTATTAATGATGCTATTACACTTGCAGATAGGAGCATGTTGCTCTCTGAGAGCCTCCACCCAGCAGCTGACTGAGACAGATGCCGACACCCACAGCTAAATGCTGGGTGGAGCTTGGGTACTCTTATGGAAGAATAGGAGAAAGGATTGCAGCTTCCACTGGAAGACCAACAGAATGAACTTACCAGGACTCTAAGGGCGGTCAGAGATTGAACCACTGTCAAAGAACATACACCGGCTGGATCTAGGCCTTGCCACACACATGTAACAAATATGCAGCTTGGTCTTCATGTGGATCCCCAACAACTGGAGTAGGGACTATCCCAGAAGCTGTTGCCTGTATGTGGGATATATTCTTCTAGCTGGGCTGCCTTGTCTGGCATCAGTGAAAGAGGATGTGCCTAGCCTCACAGAGACTTGATGTGCTAGGGTAGAAGAACACCCAGGGGACCCCCACATGCTCAGAGAAGGATTGTGGGGGGTGACCAGGAAGGGGCAATGGACACGACGTAAAATGGATATGTAAGTAATAATAATGACAAAACAGAGAAGAAAAGTGGCCTTAATTTATTAGCAAATGTTTGCAATGTTGAAAAACTTGTCATAATGAAGATGGCAGATGATCTTGTGATGGGTCTTTTCTGCTCATTATCCATGACATAAGCACAGGGCAGGGTATCCAGGGAAATCTAAGGTTCTTACTTTGTTGTCATACTTCAGCCCAGACAACCAGTGACAGAGTGATGACTTTGGCAATGCATCTTCTTATCCGGCCACTTGAGAAAATAAAGGAAAATTTAGACAGAGGACCAGCTCTGGAACGTTCTCCACACATTCACAGACACACAGTCAGGTCTGCCTGTCACTTCCAGCACAAGATGCCACAGCCTTACACCTGTCAGCTCCACTGTGACTTGCAGGGGCAAAAGAAACAATTTATAGAAATCAATGGTGAGATAATTTGAGTGTTACTCTGTTCTAGTTTAACTCTGTGCCTCTGATAAAACAGTCTGACCAAAAGCAAATTGGGCCGGGAAGGTTTTACTTAGCTTACATCACTGAGGGAAGTCAGAGCAAGAATTTGAGCAAGAACTGAAGCATAAACCACGGTGGGATGCCGCCTGGCGGTTTACAGCGAGGGTTAGCTTTATGTTAACCTGACACAAGATAGAGTTAACTGAAAGGAAAGAAACTTGGATGAGAAAATGCTTTCATTAAATCCAGCTATAGGGCATTTCCTTAATTAGTAGTTGATGCTGGAGGAACTAGCTTATTGTGGGCGGTGCCATTTCTGGGCTGATGGCCCTGGGTTCTGTAAGAAAGCAGACTGAGTAATGAGGAGCAAGCCAGTAAGCCACACCCCTCCGTGGCCTTCTGCCTCCAGGTTCCTGCCCTATTTGAGCTTCTGCCCTCACTGCTTGACAATGAACTGTTATATGTAACTTTGAGTGAAATATTAATTCACGGTATCTCGCTCAATAGTAACTTTCTGGCTTCCTTTTACAGCCAAAATCCACCTGCCAAGGAATGGTGCTGCCCTCAGGGGGTTGGGCCATCCTACCATCAATTACTATCAAGACAATCCTTCAAAGACATAACCACATACCAACCAATCTACTGAAAACAATTAATCAATTGCTCTCCTCCTAAGGAGACCTTAGACCTTGACAAGTTCATAAAACTAACCAAAACAACTCATTATATATAATTAATACAGGGCCCGTAAGATCACTCAGGAGGTAAAGGATGCTGGCAGAAGGCTCAAAATCTGAATTTGATCTCCAAGTCACCCACGGTGGAAGGAGAAAAGTGATTTTCACAAGTTGTTCTCTAACCTTTACATTCACTGTACAACATGTATACCAACACACACAGACACAGACACAGACACAGACACACACACACACACACACACACACACACACACACACACACACACACACACACACACACACAAGTAATTAACTGTGAAAAGACAATATTGCCTAGCAGTGCTCTCTTCAATTACAAGGAACAAATACCCACCAGAGGGACCCTGTTGTATTCGGCAGAGCTAAGTGTCTGGGGAGGTGAAGTTAGCAATGTCTTGTCAAATGCTCTTCTGGCACACTGACTTGATACTTTTACAGATACAATGGGTATAATTTGAAAGGTTGGATTCTCAAAGCTTGACGCTTTATGCCTTAGTGATGACACTAAAGGAGCCACTTTCCTAGACAGACTGATTATAATTTGGATAATCTCTGCCTGGCAGACACCTGTACATTCATTTGCATTTACACAATTCCGTTTTAATCTGGTAATTATGTAAATAGAAGATGAGATTTTTTTTGACATCTCACTTTCTTATTCTTCTTTAGAAGCTGACTAGACATAGCGTCATAGGCAATTTGCTATTTTAATGCTCACAAAAGATGGATTCATTTAGGAAAAAAATAGAGTGAATAACTGCATTTCTTTTCACCAAATTGCCTCTATTGTATGAGCTCAAAGGAATTATGGAACTGGAGGGGTTCATTCAACACTCCGACGTGCATCCTGGACACAGGACACTTTTAGATTTTCCTTGCCTCCCTCCTACCTATTTTATCTTGCTGTGGGGGCTGTGTTGGACCCCTGAGGAAACAGTAAGCTAAGGTCATGGCACTCACTGTTGCCCCATTTCAGTGTGTTTAGTGGACTGTTTGCTTCATGTACAAGGAAGGGCATAGCATTTATCACTACGAATACAAAGGGTTAAACTTTAGCCAAGTGTGTTTGTGTGTATACTTCTCATAAAGTCTTCTGGCATTATATTTCTCTAAGTGCACCTTTCTTTAAGTTTACAAAACTCTCTGATGCTTTGTTCAAAGTAGAGCTAACGCCAGACAAAATCAGGAAGCTTTTGAGGGAAAAATCAGATTGGGGTGATGAGAGACCCTAGAATTTGACAAAGACTAGCTCCTCTCATGTCTCCAACTCTAGTTTCTTCCTGTGATTAAAATATTTTAACCTAAGACCTCCTACATCATGGAGCTGATGTCAGTAGTAAAGGAACACTGTGTCCTATCACAGCCCCTGCAGCCTGCTACCTCAGGCAGCAATTGGCAGTTATATACACACCTGGTCACCAAAGCCTCGGTGCTACACAGCAGAATGACACAGACATAGGTGTGGCACTTTTCAATTCTGTGAGAGGTAGTGAATGGCTAGGTAAGGCCCACCAAAGAATCAGACACACATATAGTCAGAAGGTCATTGTCCCTAAAGTCTGAATTTACAAACAGGCAAAAAAATGAATACTTTTCATCAGCCTTAATTTTCTAATGCAGTGACCCATCCTGACACTGTAATAACTGGTCCCAGAGTGACAATTAAGATAAATCACCTACAGAATACACCATTAGAGCCATTCATGCCTCATCAGTAAATGGATTGTCTTATGTAACATCCCGAGGAAAGAGTCAGAGCTGTAGCGCTAACTCCCCAAAGCATGTACTGATTAATATTCCACCCTAGTAGACTGCTCACAAATTGAAACATGGTTCAAAGATGATTTTCTGGGTGACAGTCTAATTCTGTTTTAATGAGGAGCACCAACAGCTAAGCCTGAAACAGTAGCTATTGATCTCAAATAAATTGCCTTGCTGCCAAGCCCCAGAGGTGGACAAGCCTTGGAAAGCTTTTCCCATTCAAAATGCAACTTTCCCTACTTGGATAAAGGTGTAGGCCTTCTGAAGAAGTGAGGCTGGCTCGCTGCATAGTTTGTCAACGTCATAGAAACTAGAAAGAGAGAACGTAAGCTGAGAAGGTGCCTCCAGCAGATCAGCCTGTAGGCAAGCTGGTGCAGCATTTTCTTGATTAACGGTTGATGTGTGTGGAGGGGGGAGGGTTTCACTTCATTGTGCGAAATGCTACTCCTGGCAGGATGGTCCTGGGCTAGGAAAGCAAACTGAGCAATCCATGCTGAGTAAGTCAGTAAGCAGCATTCGTCCATGGTGGCTGCTTCGGTTCTTGCCTCCAGATTTGCATCTCCAGTTCCTGGCTTGACTATGCTTAGTGATGGATTGTGACCTGAGAATTGTAAACTGAAATAAACCTTTTCCTTCTCATGTTGTTTTTGGTTGTGGCTCTTTGTCACAGCAATAGAAACCTAACTACTACAAATGAATCCATTGTCTTTTAGCTTTTGTATGCATATGTGTGTGCGAGAATGTTTGTGTATAGAGGCTATGCATGTGTATGCATGTGCAGGTTGAAACCACAGGACAAATTGCACTATAATTTCTCAGGTGCTGCCCACTCTGATGTCTGGAGACCAAGTCTCTCACTGGCCCAAAACTCACTCACTCGCCATGTAGGTTAGGCTGGCTGGCAGCAAACCTCCAGGAGCCACCTTCCTCCATGTCTGCATCCCTGGGATTGTAAATACATGTGCCTGGACTTTTTTATGTGGGTTCAGAGGCTCAAACCCACACCCTTGTGTTTATGAGATAAACACTTCATAGACTTAGCTATTCCCCTAACCCTTTCACACTCACTTTTCAAAAGTGAATACTTGAGGTAATGAAATATTTTAGGAGAAGCATAGAAGTGTCATAAGGAACCAAGTGTGATGGCTGCTTGGATGAAAGCATTTGCTACTTAGCCTGATGGTTTGAATTAAAACTTCAAAGGATGGGAGGAGAGAACCAACTTCTGCAATTTTTCCTCTGCCTCTACATGCATTCCCTGATACACACACACACACACACACACACACACACACACACACACACACACACACACACACACACACACACGGGGGTGGGGATAGAATGGAGGAGAGAGGGGGAGGGTAAATATAGCATTTTTAAATTAATGTAAAAAATATGATGGTTCTGGCAGAGTCTGACTCCTAAGAATATTCTCAAATTGTGTGGCAGTCACACAGCTTGAGATGGCTTCAGCCTTTCTGTCACTCAGTCGGTAAATGCATCTGTATAACAGACAGGTGGCTCCTTCTCTGAGGTGACTGACAGCATTCTCTAATGGAAGCCCATCTCAGCAGACAGCTGGTCATATAAACAGATGGGAACTACTTAGCTGGTTACTTTGTATGCTCTCACACCTGCAGCAGCCAGGAAACACTAACAAGGTGACACTTTAGGCTGGCAGAAGCTCATGCAGACCAGGTTATCTCTAATGGCCAATGGAATTAAGGACAAATATAATGAATTTGATCAAAAGATCATAGTACAACATATGAGCTTTTGCAGATATACTGGACAACAGACAGGAAGGGTAGGGACTCACTGAAGACTTTTGCACTGGCTGCAGGGCATTCAGCTCTAGTTGCCACCTCTCAGGGTCCTTCCAGGGCTAGGGGGATCTCCCTCAGAGATGCTTAAACCGCACTGAGCTGAGCAAATCTCAGCCAAGACACATCCTAACTCTCGTTGGTCCTCAGTGTTTTCAGCATTCTAGACCTTCTGGAAAACCAGATACCACACAGTTCATGAAGCCCTTTCCCTATTCACAGAACAGTGAGGACAGCATGCGTGACAAGCACCTCACTATGACATCTGCCATTTTCCTCTTCCTGGCAGTTGTGCTAATGGTCCCACTGAGAGTTTTAAGCTCTTTGCATCACTTCATTTATTTCACATGCAGAACAATCTCATCCTCCACAGCACAGATTTTCTTTTACACTCGGAGATGGCTTCTCTCATTCCGCAGTAGAAGCAAGCACCAGGAGAGCCCATCCCTGTCTCAAATAGGTCCAGAAACTGTGCACCCTTTCCCTCTTCTGCCCCCTTTCTCTCTCCAGTGTTCATATGAATTTGCACTTGAGGCTCTTCCAGCCCATATACATCACTTTTTGAGGGAATGAAATCAATATATAAAAAGCTGTTAATTCAAGGAGGGACAAATGAGGGCCATCTGGTATCTACTAACACAATTGGCCATCGAAAGAAGAGTCACTCTTGGGACCAGACATTGATCTTAACAAAAGACATGAACACCTGGAGATTCAGTCTGATCCACTCTAAGAATATATTGGATTGGTGTGGTTTGTCCATGCTGACTGACTGGACTATGAATACTAAGGGTTCGTGTGGGGTCAAAATTAATAAATGATGGAATACTTTGAACACACTGTGCTTCTTTTCCATTCGTTCTATTCACAGAGCTGACCTGCATCCAGCTGTGCTATGATGCCATGTAGTTTGTAGCAATGCAGTTCCTGGACATAGAACCTACATTTAAACAATGTCCCCACTATTCTATTCACTTCTTAACTGTCTCATTTCTGTGTCATTCTGTCTTAGTGCCATGGTGCCTGAAATTTCACACTGGATCTTCTCTTGTATTGAGGCAATTTAAAAATATTTAGGACATGAATGGTATGTACTCACTTAGAAGTGAATATTACCCACAAAATACAGGATATCTTGCTGTACTCTACAGACACAAAGAAGCTATATCAGAAAGGAAGTCCAAGCAAGGAAGCTTGAATCTCACTTAGAAGGGGGAATAAAATAGTCATAGGGGGCAGATGGAAGGAAGGAACTGGGTGGGAGAGGTGTTGGGGTGGAAAATGAAGGGGGTTCAGGATCAGGTGTGGGGAGGAAGAGGTGAGAGGACAATATGACCACAAGAATGAATGGAAATCAACAACTGATGGGAGTGGGGAGGTGGGGGGCATCTATGCTGCTTTGGACCTCAACCAAGACACTTGTGAGTGAGAGGTAAAATGGTGCACAGTCAAAAACATAGGCTCCAGAAGTCAGGCAAGTGGCAAAAGCTGACTCTTTTATTTCAGGAACTGAGAAAACTTTTATATTCCTCATCCCAGAATCTCATTGACTTTCAAGTGGCTAGATGTGGCGCTGTCTCTTTCTCATTGGCTCAGTTTATCACCTGATCCAGCTCCAGTAGTCTCTAGTCTGGCTGGCAAATTCTAGTTTGGCTGGGGAGTGTATGCACCAGAATTGCAACTGGGCCTGCTTGGCTAAGTTGCTCCTACACATCTAGAGGACAAGAAGAAGGTTTGAGACAGGTGAGGCTCCCAAGAATCAATGGGGATAACCTTAGCTGAGACTCATAGTAGTTAGGATATGAAACCTGAAGAAGCCACCTCCTATAGCTAGGTAGGGATGCCAGTACAACAATAGGGATACCAACCAACCTATCCACAAAACTTTCAACCGCAAATCAATCCTGTCTACAAGAAATGCAGGGCTGGAGATAGAGCGGAGATTGAGGGAATGGACAACTAATAATTGACACAACTTGAGACTCATCCCATGGGCAAGCACCAATCTCTGACACTATTAATGATACTCTGTTATGCTTGCAGAAAAGAGTCTAGCATGGTTGTCCTCTGAGAGGCTCCACTGAGCAATTGACTCAGGTGGATGCAGACATCCACAGATAAACAGTAGATGGAGCTTGGCGACTCTTATGGAAAGTTTTGAGGGAAGGATTGCAGGCCCCAAAGGGGATAGGAAGACCACAGGAAGACCAGCAGAGTCAACTAACCTAAACTCTTGGGACTCTCAGAGACTGAACCACCAACCAAAGAACGTACACAGGCTGGACCTGCCCCTTACCCCCTGCACATGTGTAATAGATGTGCAGCTTGGTCTTCATGAGGATCCTGAACAACTGGACTGGGGACTATTCCCAAAACTGTTGCCTATGTGGGGGATATGTTCTAGCTGGGCTGCCTTGTCTGCCCTCAGTGGGAGAGGATGTGTGTGGCCTCACAGAGACTTTATGTGCCAGGGAAAGACTTCCACTCTCTCAGAGGACAATGGGAGGGGAAGAGGGAGAAGAATTGTTGGAGGGGTGACAGGGAGGAGGGGCAGTGAGTGGGAGGTAAAGTGAATAAATAAAATAAACACTTGTTAAGTGAAGGTGAGAAAACCACATGATGACTCCTCCCATTCTTTTAATATAGAGTTAGGTGAATCCAGTACATGCTCCATAGTGGATCCTTTGGTGGTCTATGAGAGATTCTGTCAATATAGCAGGTTAGGGAGAATGAGACAATAGCTGGCAATCCTGTGGGACAAAGATGAAGAAGGTTGAGGGATTTTAAGTTACATGAAATGGCTTCCAGTGGCTGAATGGAAGGAGAGGGAGGTCAGTGTTACAGCCTCTAAGGTGCGACTATAGTGGCCGGGAACCCTTTACAAAACATTGGCACCCTTGTGCCACTGACGTGTCAGTTTAAGGTTGGTTGCCTTCTTCTTCTCACTGGTTGGTGATTGACAGACAATGGGATTTAAAATGCAGAGCAGTGGGACAGTTGCTGGACAGTACACTGGGAGAATGTATAAGCCCCTGTTCTGAAATCAGAAAGCTGCAGTTCCCTGTAGCTTGCTCTCCATATCTGAATATTAATAAGAGTTTAGAGGCCCTCTCCTATAGGGGTTGGCGATGTTCAGGAGTGCAAGAACAGGGGTGTGCCTACACACCTGTACAAGAGCTGCATAAATAACTCAAACATCTTTTATGCCTCCATGAAAATAAGACAGATTGTGAGCACAAAGCCATAAGGTCTTCCAAGTCAATGCTAATCTGGTTTCAATTAAAGACTTCCCAATTAAACAGGAGGTAAAGACACAGAGGACTTTGCCATCCCAAATGGCTTTACAGTACAAACAACCCACTTATTAGAGATAACATCTACTTATAATCAATAAGTGTTTAATCATTTCAAGTAGCTTGAACATCTTCTTCAAGGCACAGCATTTGGATTAAGGTTTTAGTCCCAATCAGGACATGTGAATGAGATCTGTGATCTCCGAGATATCTGCTCCAGGGCAAATATATAAATTGTAGTTGGAAATGGGGCAAATTCCAATTATTACAGTTCAGGTCTTTCATCACTATCCCTTTCTCTCTTTTCATGAATATTGAAAAATTATATTGATTAATTATGTAAGGTCTGAGGAATCTTTGACAGCTAGGCTAGCCAAGAATGCTCCAAATTAATGTTTGTTTCCAGCACCTGCTATATTTCACCTCTTTTCAATGAAATCAGTTTTCTCGTTCGTACCCTTCAAGTTTGCAGGCTTTGTAGTTGAATATGGCCTTAGTGCATCTATAACTTTCTGTCTAATTAACAGCATTGCCACCAACAAACACTTGGAAACCTTTCCTGTGTACTTCCTCAGTAAACTCTTGTTTAACACAATTGTCTACAGCAGTTCTATCAATAGCAATCCATAAACATTCATCTTGCAAGAGTTAGGCCATTCTGCCATCACTGAGTCAAATTTAGTCAGGTAGGTTACTGGTCATGGCCAGGGGTCCAGGTTTTAGGTTAGTACTCCATTGTCAGTGCCTCGACTCTCATCCACAAATAGGTGGAAAGGCTTGGTCAGATCAGGCAGGGACAGAGCATGAGTGGTGGACAGGAATGCAGATTTCAAGTCATTGTAAGCCCTCTTGCTCTCCTCTCTCAATGCAAAGGTCTCTTTCTTTTTATTTAGTGTTTACATTATGCTATACATCTTTTATTACAGAAGCACCCTTTCTTGGTTTAAGAAGATGAAAACGTCTAGAAATAGATATTGGAAATTGATGAAGATAGACATTGAAAATAGGTGTTAAAGATACAAGATGGAGATGGATGTTGAAGATGGGTGTGTAGGGGGATGGTTTGGATGCTTTGATCGGGAATCTGTTTATGGACACTAAAGGGCCTTGCCCTCATTTAGTTTTTGATCTATCAATAAAGATGCCACTGGCCGATGTCTGGGCAGAAAGAGAGGCAGCACTTCCAGGTTCCTGCAGGCTAGGGAGAGAAGGAGAATTGAGAGACTTGGGGGAGAGAGATGGGACAGACTCAGAGCTACAGGGGATCTCTTCCAAAGTATAAGTAGCTAGGGAAAGCATCCTGAAAGCAGCTTGGGCAGCAAGACCAATGGACTTCATAGATGGTACTGGGCAACTAAGCTGAGGGCAAACTTAGACGTGTTAAGCTAGGAATAGACATAACTTAGCGACTAAGCCGAGGGAAGATTTAGAGGTGCTGAGCTAGGATTAAAGGGAACTGAACAACTAAGCTAAGGACAGATTTAGAGGTATTGAGCCAGAAGGGCACACTAGCCATGGAAGCCTTAGAAGTCAATAAACCAGTTTAAAAATGAGCTAATATATGTGTCTTTTATCTGCAGATCTGAGTTATTGCCTACGTGGGTTCGAGCATGTGACCAGTTGGGAACACAACGTGGTATAGACAAAACTACATGCTACAGGGGTGTCAAAGATGGGTGTTGGAGATGCAAATTGGAGGTGGATGTTGGATAGAGATGATGGAGAAGAACACTGGAGAGAGATATTGTATGTGGATGTTGAACGTGGATGGTGGAAATGAATGGTTTAATTCATGTGCCAGTTGGTAGAACTCTTCTGAAGAGTGCATTATTAAATATATTTTATCTCAGGAAAAATCTACCCATTTACTTCCAACCCCCATTTGTCCTTTAACTCCTACTTTCCTATGTAGCATTTGATTTTACCTGCATTTATTTTTATCTTTTTCTAAAACAGCCTTAAATTTTCCTTCCACTGAGATTTTTCTTCATGATTACTGCTGCTGTTGCTATTTCTACTGCTCTAATAGCCACACCAGTGCAATGTACTACTTATCTGCAATCACCTTGTCAGCCTCTGCTTTTGACATTTCCTAATGGCAGTAGTTTCTTCCATAAGCGTCCTCAAAATGGAGAACCCACCTTTACATGGAATTTAGCTTCTCTTCTCAAGTCTTCCAGCCCACCAGCCTTCACTTCCCACAGCTCTGTCACACACTGTTCTCTGTAGCATACCATCTCCATCACCACGAGACAGTAAACTGCCTTTTTCAATATATTAAAACGTTTGACCTCACAACTTCTGTTACATCAGTCAATTTTATAGTAGGATCTTTAGAAATGTTCTCTCTCTCTCTCTCTCTCTCTCTCTCTCTCTCTCTCTCTCAGCAACCTATATCTAATCTCTTTGCACTACTGCACTACTGTCTTCTGATTTAAGAAGTGGTTCTCTGGAAGTCACTGGTGACCTGGAACATCTTGAATATGTTGCTAGTTCCTGTCTAGGGCCTCCTGGCCCATCGAGATCATTTGGCCCAGTGTTGGTGCTTTCCTCATATGGCAACTTTCTTCCCATTCCTTATTTCTCCCCTGCTCTGTGACCCATTTTTACAGAACATTTTCTCTGGAACTTCTCTATTACCCATACTGAACCGACGTCATGTGTTTATAAGTGATTATTTGCTACCTTGTTTTCTTTTACTGCCAACCTATATTACCATCTTTTCACTGGATACTTTCATTTCTCTCCTAAATAGGCTCCGTCCTCCACCTTTTCTTTGAACAAACTTCTGTTCAACATACTATGCAGAACAATGGTTGCTAAGGCTCTTCAAGCTGTCCTGGTCTTAGTGAGAAGGCTCACATTTTACCTTCTTGTGAGAGCAGAACCCACAATTCTTTGCATAATTTAAAAAGATTCACAAGGTGGGTCTTCAGCTTATGTCCCTGATAGTCTATTGTTTACTGGGGCCACACTGGCTCCTTCTCCATAACTTCTGACTATGGAGCTTAACAATTTTCATTAATGTGGCCCTGCCATGTCTTGCCTTCCCTGGCTTTAACTGCCAGTCAGCAATTTCATGAATTCAAGTCTGTCATTCCACTTAAGGTGCAAGTCTTTCCATTAAAAAGTCATGTTCTCAATCCCCATCATTTTCATCTATTTTCTTTGAAAAATCATTGATCAATTTCCAGTGTACTACACAATTTATTTCAGCAATCCATTGACATTCCTTCAGGATAGTAGGCATTCAGTATTCCAATGAAAATCAAAACATACCCAGAAGAGTTCAGTGTCTATAATCTATTTATAGATCTTCCTACCCCTGTATCTTCTTTTGATCATCTATCACTTATCTACCAAGCATCTATAATCTATCCATCTATTAATATATGTAATCATTTGTAACCTATCAATTATTCATTTACCTACATAACTATCAATTATTCATCTATCTACAAAACCAATTATCTATTAAATCCATCTGTCACCATCACATATTGCTTTATTTAACACCTATCATCCTTTTCTATTATCTATATATTAATCATCCATCTATATATCTACCTATCATCTATCAATCACATATCATTCAAAAATCTCTCTACCAAAAGATAATAAAATGAATGAATAGATCAAAGAGTTTCCAGACATTTATCTCACTATTTTACTAGAAAAAGCAAGTGTGACCTCTTGTTGAACTCAGATGTGCTGTCTCCACCAATTTTGATTTATTCTGCTCTTAGCCTGATACTCTTGGAACAATTCACTTCAGCTTCACTCTTATGACCTACACTTGTCTCTATACAGAAGAACAACATTCACCTTGGCACAAAACTGCTAAAACACAGTGCTAACCTTTCTGCTGTTACATCCGCCTCGTCTAAGATGCCTCCCACCTCAAATAAATCTCTTACATCTGAGCATTGCTTCAACAAAGACAGACATTCTGGGGCTCCGTGATCCTCCAAATAACAGCTCATTTGAAGGGCAGTAAAGATTTTCTTTACTGAAATTCTGTGATAATTGGACTCATTTTATCCTGCCACTCAAGAATGCTTGTTGGCAGAATGAAAGGAGATGAGAAAATAGAGTAAAACATTTAAAAATAATATTTTCGTAGTTTCCTTTGAAGTTCATTTGCAGCTTGTTCATTTGTTTTATAATGTGCTAATGATAACTAAACAAACGGTAGCAAATGACAAACTTTTTGGAAGAATTTATAGAAATAAACCTTTACCGATTAGTAAGGTTCTTGAGATAACCCTGCAGTTCGTTTAACTCCAGGAAGGTCACTCTGTATTTCACACCTGAATTCACTTCTTCACTCAGCAACACAGATTTATGGTGAATGCTCTTTAAATTTGATGCAGATATCCATTGCATGATACATGAAGGATCAAGGGATGAGTGTGGCTAATTCGTTTTTTAAAATCTGACTTTCAATTCACTTATTACATATATACAGGGTACTGTGAAGGGTTTGCCTTTAGCTTGTTTGTGTGTGTATTCATACATGTATGATGCTTTAAGAATATGGTGTAGTTGTGTCATATAATACCAGTATGTATGTGTTCCTATGGTATGTTGTGTCTGTATGGTGTGCAATGTTTATAACAGGTGCAGTATTTTTGTATGTGCATACTTGTATGTTATATGGTATGGAAATGGTAGATATATGTTGTGTGAGTTTGTATAGATGAGGTAGGCAGTGTGTCATAGAATGGGTGTTTGTGTGATGTGATATATCTGTGATATGATATGTGGTATGGTGTGTGTAGTATGATATGATATGTGGTATGTTATGCATAGTCTACGTGCATGCTATGAGGGGAAATGTGTGAAGGGTGACACAATGTGTGTTGTGATATCTGAGGTGTATGTGATAAGGATAATGATGTCTAAGGTGTGATGTGATGTCTTGTGTGAAGTGTAACATGGTGTGTAGAATGGCTTGGTATGTGCTATGATGTGTAAGGTAGAGTGTGTGACTTGGATGTATAGAATGATGTATTATGTTGAGTGATGTGTAGTATGAGATGTGAGGTGTGAAGTAAGTAACAGGTTTGTGGTGACATGAGAGGTGTGATGTATGGGTGCTCACAGCTAACAGCTCAACCACATGTGACTCCAACTCTCAGGATTCTGATGTCCTCTTCCGACCTCCACAGAACAGCACTCAGGTACACATACCCACCCCACACATGGACATGTAATAGCTAAATTTAAATAAATCCTTTTAAAATTAAAAATATATGTTGTATAGTTTCCCTGATTTATGTTTTAGAAATATTACATATACTTCAGATGGGTGTGAAGACAGAAATGAAATTATGTATTAGGGGTCTTTTCAGAATGATGGATCCTGTTTTCCTATCCATTCTGTTAGCCTATGTCTTTGTATTAGAGAACTGTATCCATTGATGTTGAGAGATCTTAATGACCAATGATTGCTAATTTCTGCTATTTTCATGATGATGGTGTGTGTGTGTGTGTGTGTGTGTGTGTGTGTGTGTGTGTGTGCGTGCGTGGTGTGCGTGCGTGTTTCACTTCTTTTGTTTTTGCTTGTGTGAAATCATTTATTTTCTTTTTTCCCTTGGGAATAGTTAACTTCCTTGGGTTGTAGTTTTCCTTATAGTGTCTTCTGTAGAGCTGGAATTGTAAATAGATATTGTTTAAATTTAGTCTTGTCATGGAATATCTTATTTTCCCCATCTATGATGAGTGAAAGTTTTGCTGGGTATAGTAGTCTGGACTGGCATTTGTGGTCTCTTAAAGATTGCAAAACATTTGCACATTCTGGGATTTATAGTATCTGTTGAGAAGTAGGATGTAATTCTGACAGGTCTGTCTATGTATGTGATTTGGCTTTTTTCTCTTGCAGCTTTTAATATTCTTTTTTGTTCCGTATGTTTAATGTTGTGATTATTATGTGGTGGGAAGATTTTCTTTTCTGGTCCAATCTAGTTGTTCTTTATGTTTCTTGTATGTTTATAAGCATCTCTTTTTTAAGTTAGGAAAAATCTCTTCCTATGTTTTGTTGTAAATATTTCCTGGACCTTTAGTCTTGTGGTCTTCTCTTTCTTCTACTCATATTATTCTTAGGTTTGATCTTTTCATAGTGTGTCACAGATTTCCTGGAGAGTTTGTCAGGAACTTTTTAGATTTAAATTTTTCTTTGACTGATCTATCAATTTCTTCTATTGTGTCTTCCATGCCTTGAGATCCTCCCTTCCATCTAATTTGATGCTTATGTCCTGTTCTCTTACCTAGGTTTTCTACCTCTACGATTAGTTCTATTTGTGTTTTCTTTATTGCTTCTATTTCTATTATCAATTCTTGAACAGTGTTATTAGTTTCCTTCACCCGTTTGATGGTATTTTCCTGTATTTTTAAGGTATTCATTCATTTCTTCTTTAAAGGCCTTTATCATTCATGTAAGGTTGGATTTAAGGTCATTTTCTTACGCTTCATCTGTGTTAGTATATCCAGGGCTTGCTATAGTAGGATAACTGGGCTCTGGTGTTTCTATATTGCTCAGGCTGTTGCTGATAGTTTTTATGCTAGCTTTTCAGCATCTGGGTTTTATGAGTATTATAAGTTTAGGTGCTGATTTCAAAGTTTATCTTTTTTGGATAGGTGTTCTGAAGATGTTACCCTCTCTTTGTTTCTGTTTCCTTTCTTTCTACTGTCCTGAGTAGCCTGCAGTTCTGGTGACTAGGTAGTCTTCAGGTCCAGTAGGATGACTCCTCTCTAGGTTTTGTGGCCTGCAAGGCCTCTGGGATTTTGGTGCTAACCTTTCCTTTGGGGTCCCCAGTACTAACAGGGCTTAGAATCTGGAGTACCGAGGGCCTTCAGGAAAGCAGGCAGGGTTGTGGGCTGGAAAACAGGGTTCAGGGGGTAGAGAGCAGTTTAAAGCTGATGGGTGTTTTATGGCAATATGGTAGGCCAGAGCTTGGGGCAAGGTCTTACCAGGTTGTTCTCATCCTGGCAGGTCTCCTGGAATGCAGAGTTGTGGTCCATGGGATCTGGGGCATAGGATGTGGGGTGCAATTTACTACTGTTAGGTATGCTTATATATAGTGGTGAATTAGTTAAAGTGCTTTGGCTCCCCGCAGGTCATGCATGTGTGCACCTTCCCAGGAACTCTCTGGATTCACAAATGAAACACACACATATGCTAGCTAATTTTGATATGCCTTGACTAGTTCAATGGCTGGGCATTTCTAATCCTCCCTGTGACTAGCACACATTTCTCTCTGTATTCCTGGCTTAACATCTTCTAAATTTGTATTTTATCTTTGCTGCCTTGTTACTTTCTGTGCAGACCCCTCACAGCCACATATGGCCACATTCCCTTTCCACCTACATTGTAGGATGCTTTCTCTCCTGCAGCTTCTAAATCTGATCCCTCACCTTTTGAGTCATGTTGATTCTGCCTCTCCTCTTCCCTTCCTTGTCTGTGCAATCTAAAAGTCCCACCTCTTTCATTCTGCCCAGCCATTTGCCATTGGCAACTGTATTTTTCAGTCAGAGCCAACTGGGGGCAGGCTTCCTTTAGTGTCTGAATATGCAAATTCTGAAAGTTGAGTTAAGACAAAGCATTAGGACCAATCCCCAACACTTATAGATGGGCAATGTGATAGACTGAGTCTTGGATCATGAGTGACTTACATTGTGTCTCTGGTGCCAGGAAATTGTGGGGAAAGCAGGCAGAGTTGTGGAGTGAGAAGCAGGGCACAAGGTATAGTGTGCAGTTTACTGCCAGTGGATATACTTTCAGGGGAGTTAGTAGAGAAGGGCTGGGGGTGGGAGGTTACCAAGTGTTCGTGGTCTAAGCAGGACTCCAGGAAAGCAGGCAGAGTTGTGGGATAGGTAATGTAGCACAGCATGCAGTGTCATTCTTTCAAAAACAAATCTCATGGGGGCAAAATGGGCCTGTGGCTCTCTCCTCCTGCTCATATTTCTTCCATCTACTCAACCTATCTCTAATTAAAGCATGTCTGGGAAGGGTCTCAGCCCTTCTATTCAACCTAAGTTTCTGCCTCAAAATGTCCCCTGACATCTGTGTGCTCAAAGAGTTGTGGACATTTTCCTGGCAGGGCCTCTGAGACTCTATGAATGACCCCTGAACCTGGGCTGGTTCTCCTTCATAATCTATCCAATTCTCCCATTCTAAGGGATGTCTGCAAGCTTTACTTTTCTTCCATTCTCTTGTTGCCATTATATGCTACAAGGAAGAGATCTGAATTCCTTCTCATAATTTAGAGAAAAATCACAGCAGGTATAGACGCATGTGGATAAAGCCTTTCTGTTTTCTGTAATGGTCTGTAAAAATCCCTTAAATTAGGATGAGAAGGACAAAGTCAGCTGCTTTAGTTAACACATGTTCCTTCATAAATAATAGAAATTATTTGGATAGCCGTCATTAAAGGAAGACATTTGGGGCAGACTCAGACTGACCATATATTCATAAATGTTCCAATGCAGATTCTATTGAGATGTTTGCTGTTCTTATTTGTGCTCCATTGTAAATATTAATTTTAGTAAAATATGTCTGACAAGTAGCATATATCCACAGAAGAATGCCTTGCTTGCTGTGGTCATCCTTACTAGAAGTTTTATTGTTACTAAAAGAGAAACTGGTATAACATATACTTTCATTTTTTATGCAATCTATCTTGTCATTTTTTTCCTTCCCTAATTTCTCCCAGATCTTCCCCACTTCCTTGATCACCAATTTTATGTTCTTTTTCTCTCTCAAATAAAAGGAACAATCAAAAAGTTACAAGAAACACACACACACACACACACACACACACACACACATGAGAAAAATCAAAGCAAGCAGAAGATATACAAGACAAAATATGCCCAAACAAAGCAAAATTAGACAAAAAGTCTACAAAACTATAATGAAGATCATTTTTGGGGGCAGGCAGCTACTCCTGTGCATGGGGCCTGTCCTGGGGGCTGGTTCATACACCCAGTGGAACTTCATTGGTGAAATTGCTTTTTCCTTTGCAAAGGAGTATAGATTGCAGATAGCATGGGAGCCCATGCTCACTCCCCCATTTCAGTGCTGCTACCCTGTCTGGCTTGAACCTGTGCAGGCCATGTACATGCTGCTGCAATCTCTGTGAGATGACATATTCATCAATCTGGTTGTGTCTGGAAGAATCTGTTTCCTTTGAATTGCCTACCACCTCTGGTTCTTGCAATCTTTCTGCCTTTTCTCGCACATGGATCCCATATTTAGCCTCCATGGAAAGGACTGATGAAGAGGTTCCACTTTTGACTGAGTGTTCCAAACTCTTGTTCTTTTCACATTCTCCTAGTGTGTGTCTCTGTGTTAATTCCTATCTACTTCAAGGGGAAATTTCTCTCTTGAGGGTTGAGCGAGACACTGATCTATTGGTGTACAAGAACGTCATTAGGAGCCACTTCATTGCTATGTTCTTTAGCAGAATAATCACATTAGGTTTTCCTATGCTCAGGACCTGTGTAAGCTCAGATTCTTGGATGCTTTAGCAGAGTCAGGTATGAATTCCATCTGTAGAGTGCATTCTAAATCCAACTGAAAGCAGTGGTTACTCCCATAACAACTGTGCCACTATTGTGTCAGTATATCTTCCAGGAAAGTCACTGTTATAATTTGTAGAATTTATAGCTCGGTGGTGCTAATGATTACCTTTCCCCTCTGGAAACATGCAGTGGACATTTAAGTACCATGAATGCTCGTCAGTAGACTTGGAGCTGCTAATTAAGCACCATCTCAACTTCTCTGTACTCAGTGACCTATGTAAGCATTGTCTTCATCCATAGGGCCTTACCATCGGGTTGTTGAGAGTAACCAGCAGCATTGTTAATTGTCTGTGACATTTCACTGAGCCCTTTTGGCCAACAACTCAACCAAATATGATACATTTCTCATGCAGAAAGTTTTATTTGGCGGCATAAAATATCTAGTTGGAGAATTTTCTCCTCTATTAGGGGGTGACTCCATTTAAATTCCTCTCACATATGAAAACATTTTAAGAAATGTCTACAGTAGTAGGTTTCCATTTGGTTTTTCAAATGGCCTTCAGGGCTAGTTGCCCCTCATCATATTCTGTTCTTTATCCTTCTGTCCCATCCCTTCTCCCTATTTAACCCTCCTATTCTAGTTTCCTTCTTACCACCCTTTTAAAAACTATATTTTCTTTCCTGTTCCTTGAAAGATCTCCTCCCTGTAGTCCATTACTAGGTACCTAACCTTGGTATGTACTTTTGAAAAAAGAAGAGAGAAAAGAAAAAACTAAAAATTAACTTTAACTTAATTGTTTCCTAGCTGTCAATTTTTATCAGTCACTGTGGTTAGTATGAGATACTTGATGTAGGAAAAGATGTTTATTTAATTTGTATTTCTGGAGGCTTGCAACCCTATCATAATGAGTAGCAAGTCTATATGAGAGAGAAGGAGGCCACATGCCACACAGGAAAGCAGAGACTCGGTGGTTCATGTGCTCCTACAGCCAGTCCCCATGATAGTGCAAGGTTACCATAGCAGCTGTATCATATCATTCATGGATAGTTCTCCCAGGTGATATAAACACCTCTCAATAGCCAATATGGCAAAGAATTAGAATATTAGTATTAGTATTCAAGTTTTGGGACCATCAAAAATATACATAAATTTTAGACTGCAGAAATAATTATCATCTCTGTGTTTCAGTCAACATTTGGCAAAACCCCATTGAGGCATTTTTGGCTTTGCAACTATGGACATCAGTGCTCTTGGCACTCGCTGGGTACAACCCAGAAATGTTGATAAATATCCTAAGGGACCTATCCAATATAGAATCTCCCTGTCTATATTATCCACAATGATGCAGGATACCTCTCGGTGGTGAGCTCTGGAAAAGGCCACTGTTCCTTCAATCCTGTCAAAGTAGTTTCTTTTTGCAAGAAATGGTTATTAATACAGAGACCTGAAGCTTGTCAGAGTAAAGAGTACTAAATCAGGTGCTCAGCCCTGAATAAGACATCTATATTACATCCCCCTCTAACCAGAACTCAGAGAACATTTCTGAAAATGGGAATGGCTGAAGATTATAGGAGCCAGAGGTCAAGGAATACCTGGGTAAAAGAGTACCAGCTAGCTATGACAGGACTGTTACACTCACAAACTCACAAAATTTCCATGTGACTCCATTCTGAGTGATTGGAATTTGTATGTAAGCCCTTAGTCTTTATTTGGGAGGGGTGTGTGTGTGTGTGTGTGTGTGTGTGTGTGTGTGTGTGTGTGTATGCATAATATGGGCACCTGTACATGTGTACCATGTGACCATATGTGTGACCTACAATGAGCAAAATGAATGTTACTCATCTGTCACCAGGAAGATTTATTCAAGAAAATTAACACAATTAATTCAGTGATTTTTAAATTTTCTATGCCTTTGGGCTCACAAAAGTGTTTTAAATCATTCTGGAAATGTCACAAACTTGCACTGTAAAATATAGAATAAATATTTATCAATCTCACTTTTGTGCATGCATATAAATAGGTGTTTTGAAGATACATAGGTACAAGACACTCCAATTATTAACAACTACCTTTCTCTTTCGTAATTCATGTGTATTTGGTTGTAGTCTAGTTTTTAACAGTTATTAGTTGACATAACTACATTTGAACTGGATTATTCTATTCACCTACCTATGCATAGGCATGTTTCATGAGTTAGACATTCATGGAAAAGTTGTGTGAGGATTCAATTATGCATCTTCACACACCATTTGTTCCAAAGATCTTAAGAATGCTGTTTATCACACAAGTGAATTTTTCAGGCAGCTGAACCTTAATATTTCAGCACTGTGTTTAAGTTTTTAAATATCTGCAGGGAAATGTGCCATGGAGTACTCCCAGGAGTTCTTTGGGTGATAATGCTTAGAATAATGATCATGAGAAAAGTGGGAATGTCTCTGTAGACTACCTGCTGTCTGTTACTCAGTTTATACATTCTTATGTTAGAGAACCCTCAAGGCTTGCAGTCTAGGATTTGTTCGCACATACCCACAAAGAGAGAGAAGGCTCGACAGCTTCAAATAACTTGAAATAACGGGCAGCTGGGAGGTGTTTACCTCACAAGATTCAAGCATTAAAACTAAGAAATAGTATTAGATAAAAACTGGTGATCTTGTTCAAATTTTCACAATCTTTCCTCATAGAGTTGTCTGCCTTTTTTCAAATATTTGTATTGATACATAGCTTTGGCCTCCTTCCTACTTGGTCTGTGGATTCCACATTAAATGTGGACTATTTCATGGTAAGGCTTTAGTGCATTCTTTTTGCTATATACATGCCAGCTCCTCTCAGTTTAATTTTCTGTGAGATGTCCGAAGTTTTGTTATTTGAAACATGGAAGCTACATTTTTATCTGATTTAGGAGTTTTGTCCAAGGGTTCATTTGTTGAGAGCTAGCTTCCCTGTCGTGCCACACCTATAGCATAAACAGTAGAATGATGTACCTTACAAACACACACAGATGTACACACATAGATGTGCATGCGTGTGTGCACACCCACACATTTGTGTGTGCCCCTCCTGTTAGAAAATATGAGTGGTCACTTTGCCTAGTTGGACAAGGAAGATGACAAGTGTCACAATGTTTCTATGACATGCTCTTAACATTTTGCAGGAGAAGCAGGAGCAGGTGGTGACCACAGTGTTTGTACTACTGATTGGTGCTCCTGAATTTACCTTATAGAGCAACATCTTCATGCCACACCCTCACATGTGCTTATGTAGATCCTGTCTGTGAAGAGCACCATGCATTGTCTACAGTGTACATAAAATTAATTATAGTTAAACCCTTCTATAATTTAATTGTATGTATTTTATTACAGTACATAACAAAATAGATGACTGAAACATACAGTTTATGCACTCACAGACTACCCATATTGAGATGCATAGTCTTCACTGTCAACCTGACTGAAGTCAGCATCACCTAGGAGACTCACCTCTGAACATGTCTATGAGAGCGACTCCAAAGAGAGTAAACTGAGAAGGAGTGCCAGACTCTGAGTATGAGTAGCACCAACCACGTAGCTGAACCCTGGAGTAACTAGAAAAGGATAAAGAAGGAAGCAAACGGAGCATCACCTTTTATCTTTCCATGCTTGCAAGCAGTTGGCCAAAGGTACACGGAAACTCACATAGTCCTAAGAATTCAGAAATGTGATAAACATTTTATAATGCTACTTGATAATATCTGATCAAATGTTACGGCAAGATAAGAATAGAGGGATTATAGTTTTCTTTTTAATAAAATCTCTAAAAGCCTAGAGTATCACAGTCTATGTCATGAGAAGGCAGGAAAACATCCTTTTGACAGGGGAGGGGAAGCTGTGCTCCTTCTCACCATGTTTTTCAACATTACACAGTAAGTTTTGGCATAGGCTGTGCATCCTCTTATGGTGTCCATTCAACATCACATAGCATGTGGTAGTTAAGAGCAGTAAAGTCTCAGGGGGAGGCTCCACGTGCTGGAGATACAGAAACAAAGACTGCATATTCATGATGACATGACTGTCATAGGGAAATTTCCCATAACCAAACAATAAGCTTTTAGAACCCCTAAGTGAGGGGAGCAGTGATGTAGAATACAAATGTCAGTGTGCATGCCCATTATTATTTATTTTACATATGGATAGTAAAAGACACTGTAAAGTTACAGACTTTAATACTTAAAATTAGAAGAAGGGTTTATAATAATACAAAATAACTTGGTAGATTAACTTGGTAGAAATATAACAAAATGTCTGCATGAACAATAGTAAAAAGTATCAAGCACTTGAATAAGTGGGGACATATCCCATGGATTGAAGGACTCAGTGTTATCAAGAAAACCTCAGCAAAATAAGAATAGAGGGATGAGAGTTTTCTTTAAAAAAAAATCTATAAAAGCCTAGAGCATCACAGTCTATGTCATGAGAAGGCAGCTATGTTGGATTTGTTTAGGGATTCAGTGATTTTTTTTTTTTTTTAGCCAAAAATCACAATGAGTATAGGTATATGTTTGCTAACTGATTCTAAAGCTTGTATTGAAACTGAAAGATACAATCTATCTGACACAGCAATAAAGCAGAGCTAAGCCGGAGGACCCATGCAGCCTGCGGTCAAGGCACACTGTGACACAGCAGCCATCACGGCAGAGTGGGATGGCCTGGAGGGTAAAGAAGGATCTATAGATCAATGGAGCAGACCAGAAAGCCCCAAATCAGATCCATACTAACCTAGCATTGATCAGGAAGGAGTGTGATCTATAAAGAAATAGATGAAGGAGTAAGTGGGTGTCTATTAAAAACTAATAATCATCCAAATACCACCTTGCATTTTTCCCAGTATGAAGTCATCATAACCCAAAACTATGGGACCCATAAAGAAGAACGGTAGAAAAATATCTATATAAATATGAATTGGGAATGATAGTTTGGATATGAGTATACATCTGTGATTCACAAAAGAAAATAATTAGATTGTATTTTTATTAATTTCTTTAAAATGTAATTGCTGCTCTATGAAATATACTGTGAAGAAAATCAAAAGCCCAGCAGAGAATAAAACCTGTAAGCATCTGATAATTCTATCTAATGTATACAAAGTCCACTTAAAATGCAAGAATAATAAGCTATCTAATTTAAATGTGCTGGTGACATAAAGGAAGACATCACTAAAGAGGATGTGGAGATTGACATGAGAGTTGGCTCAGCAGTTAAGAAAACTGACTGCTCTTGGAGAGGATATGAGTTCAGTTTTCAGTTTCCATATTAGGTAATTCACAGTCTTCGCTAACTCCAGTTTCAAGAGATTTGATGACTTCTTTTGACCTTCCTGAGTAATACCAGTGACCTCGAATACACACACACACACACACACACACACACACACACACACACACACACACACACACACACAAATAAAAATGAGAACAACTTACAAAGGAAAGAAAGAAGCTGTGTAGAGAGCTAATATACATCTGGCAACACACCCGTGGTGCAGAATGGGAAGATAAGGGAATAAAGAAGGAAGGAAAAGAGAAAACATGGCTGTATATTCCAAGGCAATATGATTGTCACATAGAAACTTCAAATAAGCTTCCAGAAAGGAAGCAAGCACAGCAATGCTGTAGAGTTCAGGTTAATATTCAAATCAACTCCCTTTGGACACATGAATAATAAAAATGGTATGTCAAATTATAAAATGAAATTATAAGTGATTGAATTAAAAAATTTATAACGTACTTTCCTGAGCATTCAAACACTGGCAATACCAATGAGGAGAGGGTGTAGTAACAAAGGTACTCAATGGAAGCACACAAATGAAGCTGCTTGAGAAGACACTATGGCCCTTTGATTTCATTCTGAGGGCAGTCCCAGTGCACAGTGTGGCAGTAATATTCCTGTTTATACAGCTGCTTGGGCATTTATGCCAACTACATCAATGCCTGAATGTGTGTAGCTGCCTTTTGTCATATCATGAAACACTGAGAGCAACCAAGGTACTTCTTTAGAGAGGGAGAGGACAACTATATAATGGTCAGGCATACACAGAGCACTAGCCAGTCATAAAAAGAAAGAAGGATGATTTCACGGAGAAAGAACAAACAAATGTCTGTTGACCTCACATAGAGCACCCATGACAACCAAGAAACTATTCCTAATATTTCTAGCTTGGTGAAACAATGAGGTTGAGTGGGGTAACATGGGAGTGTAGATAATGTAAAGGTAGCCATACCACTGAAGAAAGATCTCATTTACATGTATGCATGCATAGTGACAGGTCACTGGCTCTCAGTGTGCCTTGTCTTCCATTGTTCTGACTTGGAGGAACTTAGCCCTCAGACCCTTTGGAGGAAGCAGCTTTCATCAGACTGCATGGCTTGCTGATGCCTTCAATGCACACTGCCTATTTCTGGACTCAAAGGAAAATATCACTGTTCATTATGATCTCCAGCCTGGGATATCAGGTTCTAGGAATACTAGTGGGTCAGGGCAGTCATGCATGAATTACAAAGAAAACATTCATACATGCTTAGGAAGGTGTGAAAAAGTCCATATTATATGCTGCCATTGTCCAAAGCTGGAGCAATTTGAACAAGGACGTAATAAAGTAATGTTGGAGTACAACATCATACTTAAAACAATACTCTTGAGTCCAAACCAATTGTACAGGTTCTTTTTCTTATTGATGTGCTAAAGCACTTGGCAAGAGCAACTGGAGGAAGGAGGCATTTGTTCTGGCTTACAATTAAAGGGTCCAGTACATCATAGTAAGAAAATCACAACACCAGAGGCTTGAAATATCAGGGCACATATTCTATCTACAGTCAGGAAGTAGAGAGAGATAAATTTTGGTGCTCAGCTTGCTATCCCCTGAATATTATGTCTTGAATTTCAGCCCATGACATGGTGGATTTTCCATCCTCAACCTAATCTTAAAACTCCTGCACAGACACTCCCATATTTTATATCTCCCAGTTGATTTCAGAGTCTGTCAGGTTGACAAATCAATATTAATCATTGTGCTGCCATAAATACATTATTGGATGTATCAATAAATAAGAGATGAATGACTCCTATGGCATGAATCTCCAAATTAGTTCTGTGAAGACTATCTCTACACAAGTGGGCTTCAGATATCTCTTCCCTAGATTTGGGCAGCATACAGTGGCTTCCTTCCACAGCATATGATGAGAATCAATGGGAAAGAAGGCCAAGGTCAACCTTCTCAGGGATGAGGCATGCTGGGAGCATCTAGCCTTGTCAGAATGTGATCAGAGTGATACTGTAACCATGAGGTCTCTCTCCCAGAATCTTGCATCCTCAAAATAAACATGAGAGAAGCATTAAGACCTATCACAAGTGAGAAACCATCTACAGAACATCTGGTCAGCATCCTAAGAGCCAATAAGGTGTTTAAGATCAAGGTAAGAGGGAAGTTGCCTTAGTCCAGAGACGCCTGGGGACAGTGATGACTTGAAAGGGTGTGGTAGTGGATGAGGCCTGGGACAACACACACACACACACACACACACACACACACACACACACACACAGAGAGAGAGAGAGAGAGAGAGAGAGAGAGAGAGAGAGATCTGTAGTAAAACTAGAGAAATTTCTAGCTAATAAAGTGTTTTCTTCAGCTAATAAGGATGGGTGAATATTGATTTTTCAATTTATTAAAACTTCACCCTATTTGTAGTAATAGTAATATGGTAATAGGAAGGAAGCTTGCCAGTAGAATTTACTGGAACTCTGCTGCCTGTGGAGTTTTTTCCCCCCTGTATAACACACAATCTATTCTAAGGTTAAAAGTTTATTCTAAATGACAAGAGAATAAGATTACTTCAGTTTCTGGACAGTTAAGTTGATTTTATTCCAATGAGATCAATACATGTAAAATATTCTAATGTAGACAGCCGAACCAATGGAAAGCCTATAGCTCTCAATGACTTCACTGCTCATCTGCAGAATGACAGAGAGAAGTCAGACAACTTGTCTAAGTTCACATGGGATCAGAATGCATCTTAGACACTCTGCTCTCATCACCCCCATTCCAGCTTTGTAACCTTGGGGAAAATGTTGCATTCTCAGTGTGGTCAGTCTCTAGACATGCTTTGCCAATATTACCACATGGGTGGTTTTTATTGTGTACACATCTCTGACTGGACGCATTCCTTGCTAAAGAATGTTTTGTATCTGTGTGAACATAGGCTTGTTAGAGTGTGGATGATCTGACCATAGATCTACCTTGCATAATTAAGTAAACTCAGAACCTTGTCAGAATGGAATACTGATGCTTTCCTGAAGAGATTGGCAAATGCCAGACATGCAAGGAGTGCTAGGTGTCCTTCCTGCTCAATCATATTGGAATAGAAAACGACACTAAACGGTGACTTCCATATGATTGGGAGAAATGGAGTAAGTTTAAGAAGACTCCTGGATGGCTAGTAGAAAATTCACATCATATTATAATGTCTACATAAGCACAGGAAGGCCTCAGATTTGAAAAGAAGGAAGGAAGACATTGAGTTTAGAAATAGAAAGTCAGGACAACCCAGAGGCTTCACTCTTCAGTCTCCAAATGGAGACCTACATGGCCTCTATATGTCAAGAGCAAGGGGAGAGTGCTGCCCACATTTCAAGAAGAAAGAATGAGAGGCACGTAGCTCTGTTCCCTGCAATGACACCGATTTGGCAGGAAATGACCAGCTATGACCTACCATTTGTAGAGAGCAGGTGGGAGTGTCCCAGAGCTTCCTGTGGCTGGATCATGCTGTCCATCTTCTCTGTCCTCAGCTTAGGGAATTTCTAGAAATATGAGAGAACTTGGAACTCAGCACACACTGTGATACGAAGCAAATGTATCTTGCCTTTTGACTTCCACAGAGAACAGCTTCATGTACTAACATGGCTTTTCATGGGCAGTTAAGAAAAAAGTAGTTCCTACAGTTAGGCAGGTGATGGCCCATTTCTACTTCTGCATTCCAAGTAGTCACAGGTAGGGGAAGAGAGTGGAGAGATATCGGTAAACTAGAAGTAAACATTTTTTGTTTGTTTCATATTTGACCTGGAATGAAAATGTTAAAATGAAGAGGATATGGAGACAGATTAAGTATAATAAAGACACCTTCTATTTGTGGCATTCTATGGAAAGGCCCTGGGTCAGCTTTTAGATGAGCATCAGTTCACCATTCTGCCTAGGATTGTATTAGCTCAGAAGCCAGGCTAGACTCAGCCTACACAGCTGTTGAAGGTATCAGGGCATTGTTGGCTCCCTAGAGAGGCTCGTGCGGCATCCTTTGCTTTCCTATCTTTTGAATAATTTAAAATAATCTTTAGAAGTCTGGTAGAATTCAGTGGTGAATCTGTTTCTCTAGTGGTTTCTTGTTAGGAGACACATTTTGACTGACTCCATGTTAGTTTTTGTAATCTCTATCACTAAGTAGCTCCTCCTTATTACCAAGGTGGAAATGGGTTCCAGGGGGCTCAATCTGCATACAAAATCTGAGCATTTCAAGTTTTGTATTGTCTTAGTCAGGGTTTCTATTCCTGCACAAACATCATGGCCAAGAAGCAAATTGGGAAGGAAAGGGTTTATTCAACTTACTTCCACATTGCTATTCATCACCAAAGGAAGTCAAGACTGGAACTCAAGCAGATCAGGAAGCAGGAGCTGATGCAGAGGCCATGGAGGGATGTTACTTACTGTCTTGCTTCCCCTGACTTGCTCAGCTTGCTCTCTTATAGAACCTAAGACCACCAGTCCAGGGACAGCACCACCCACAATGGGCTGGGTCCTCCTACCTTGATCACTAGTTAAGAAAATGCCTTACAACTGGGTCTCATGAGGGCATTTCCACAACTGAGACTCCTTTTCTGTGATAACTTCAGCTTGTGTCAAGTTGACACACAAAACCAGCCAGTACATGTATCTTGCATTTCTTTTGTTATATCCCGCTGAAGCTAATATTATAGTCCTAGAATAAGGCATGTACCCCCAAGTCAATAAAAAAAGTTGCAGAATATTACTACTAACATTTAATAGCTGCCTCCTACTATGTGACTCTTCAGTGTCTGTTCACCCCAGATAGGGTTCCAATGACATACCAAAGAATCAATCAGAAATAATTCCGCCCAAGTCTAGTTTAGCCAACTAGTAAGTCTATCAGGGTCACTTATAGGAGAGTGATGACAGGTTACTTAACAGGAACAGAACTTACCCAAATACAGGGGTGTGCTTTCCAGCCATGCAGCTGCCCTCATGACTTGTAGGACACTCAACCTGAGGGCAGCTCTCCTTTCCTGTTGCAATCGTGACTGCTTGTTCACTTTGGGAGATTGGCATGGTTGATCATGTAAGCTTCAAGAACTTCCTGAGACAAGTTTTGTTTACTTCCTGAGTCTTAATGAATGTTTTAATTCAGAGAAAAGAGCTTCAGTCACCTGGCACATGTGACCCTATGTGTTTATTCACATCCTAGAAAAGAAACCGAGGCAATGGAGAATGAGTGACCTATCCACATGGGTGCATGCACATGCGCAGACAAGTGGCACCTAAGACTCAGATTGCTAGACTGACAGTCTATGTTCTTCCCCTGTGTATTCCAAGCACCTGCCAGAAATCGCCCACAGTTCGCTCTGTTACACTATCTTCACACTGCAGAGTTCTCCGAACCCACTCCAAGCAAGTGGAATGGACTCTCAAGACATAGGCAGTGACTCCCACATGCAGTTCCTCAAAATTACACACCCCGCCTCTCTCTGTCATTTATGGTTCTTGTCGGCGGCTTCTTTGAACTTCAAAACAACAGAACACCTTCAGCAATCTCATAATTACAGACCTCTTTTTCCACACTAGGATCCAACTCAGCCCAGCAGAGCTCCCAGGCTGTTGTGTAGATGAGCTGTTGATAATATCGGAGGAGCAATCGAGAGAACGAGAAATCTCCTCCCGCTGTACATTCTGCCTAAATCTATTCTCCACAGCTTTCTGATGTTATATTTTCCGTAAAATTGATCTCGGTGAAGACTGTTACAGCAAATTTCACAACTAATACAATTACCCCCTCAAGGAGACAAGGAAGAGCCTGTCCTTGTCCAGATGAGAGTGAGATCTTATCAAGCCAAACAGGTATTCAGGGGTCAAACCAGATTTCAGTTTGATCAGGGAGTGTGGAGACAGCATGGGCTGGAGGTGAGAATTATATTGAGTATTCTTAATTAACAGTTGTGTTTGATCAGAGATTTCCAAGTTAGCACCTGTGTGGAGGTGAGAATTGCATTCAGAACGGCTGACCTGCTGAGCTGTCTGTGCTGGTAGGTGGAGCCTGATGCACTTACCAGGGGATATGTAGGAAAGGTGGTGTGAGCTTTGTGAGAAGCAACAGTCGGACTGGGTTTCTGTGGCTGCAGAAACAAATCACACATCAAAGCAGATGTGAGTACTGGATGCTTCCTAAAGCTAACTGCAAGCTAGGTCACCATTATTTACATCGGAAGGAGCATGACACAGTGGAAGGGTGGGTCCTTTGGAGTTGGAAAGAGCTCATGTTTTCTTGTGTGGACGGGGATATGACACTTTACCCTCTGAATTTCATTTTCCTTATCAGCAGGTGGGTTCCAACCCTGCCCTAGAAAAATCAGTGAAAAAAATTATAGAGTAAGAAAACAATGCTTCTGTCCCACTGCCTGTGACACTGGAGGACTATACTCAGTTATCATCTAGTCTGATACCTGTCACCTTTAGGTGCCTCCCTTCCCATCTTTCCTTGAGCTAACCTTGCCTGGCTTCTGAGCCTTGTTTGGAATGCTTTACTTACTCAGGGTAGCTTCCGTTTTATTTTCTAAAAGCATCTCCCTTTCTGGGACATACCAGTCCGATAAAAATCTTATATTAAACTTGAATGAAAATTTACCTAGATACCCTGCATTTTGTTTTTCTCTCCTAAATCTGGCAAGTCTACTTTCAGAGATGTTCTCAGCATTGACTTTAAGTTTGGACCCAGTATTGGTTGTTTTCTTTGGGAAAAACAGACCGGACCCCATTGTCAGAGCCCTGCCTCCCACAGAGCAGCGCTGCCTCCCAGGTTGCAGACCTCCCTCCCACAGGGGCAGTCTTACATCCTATGGGGCATTTCTGCCTCCCACAGGTCATGACCATGTTTACTGGTGATGGGGTCTTCCACATGGCTCTGTCATTGCTGTTGGGTTTCCAGAATTTCTTTTGTGCTGATTAGCATTAGGTAACCTTGCACTGTGCTTTGGATCTGTGCCAAACAGCCACGTGTTTCGGGCCACATCTTCTGCCCAGCACCACCCCTGAGTTGGCTCTGAACTATGTCACTCTCTGTAGTACTCCCTTACTGTAGCAGCATAGATGTCTGCCCATCTCTTTTCCCAGACCATCAACTTAGAATCTGCCCATCTACAAACTCACTGCCAATCTTTGCAATTCAATGTAATTGATACATACCTAATTATGATATCAAATAAGAATAATAAACATCTCTATTCAACTATCCGTCATTTTTAACATCCTAATTTTATATGAAATGCAAGTGCTTCCTTTCACTTGGGGGAAGAGAAATGAGAGGTTAAAACAAATATAAATATGTTTACATATGGATATAAGTACAACAGAACAATCACCCGATTTCACATGCTGGGAATTTTTTACTTTTCCAATTATTAGGAAAGATGTCATACAGAGCTGGAACCAATCTAGTACTTACTGAAAATGAAAGCTCTTATTGAATATTCTGCTTCCTTTCCCTGCCCTGTCCATTTCCTACAACCACTAATACATTCCGTTCAGATCCTGGCTTGCCAGCTTCCCCCGAGGGGAAAGAACAGGAACCGGCTAACATATAGATCACCAAGACATTGCTCCTGAAAATACAGTGTTACTCCTGTACATACATTTCTGTACATATTGCGATTTTATTTTAAATAGGAAGTAAAATTCGGAGAGTCATTCAAATGCAGAAACTCAACACCAAGAACAACATAGCTACAGGAGGTTCATTTCATACAGAGAAGTCCTGGAAAGTACCTTGTCTGTAGTGGT
The DNA here is from genome assembly GCF_011064425.1 of Rattus rattus. Taxonomy (NCBI): domain Eukaryota; kingdom Metazoa; phylum Chordata; class Mammalia; order Rodentia; family Muridae; genus Rattus; species Rattus rattus. The sequence goes on along the minus strand of NC_046160.1, from coordinate 41,353,595 downwards.
CATAGGATAGCAAGTGGAAGGCCCAAGACTTGACAGCACTGTGCAACGGGCTGGTATTCTCAGTAGACAAAATCCTAGTGCTAACATGCATCCAGGAAGCTGTGACACACACACACTGAGACTCCAGATTCAGAAACAACTTGTTAAACACCTCTAAATTACGTGTTCTATATGTGTCCATACAGAGTCGTTTACCTCTTGCAATCACCATGGCATATCTGTGAAGATAGTGGCTTTTGTATGTCACAAGCACCTGTAGCTTTTGCAGAAGACATAAATGGTTCACTTTATATTTTTGCACAGTGACCGAATTTTACTGGAGGTCAGATTCTTAAGCTGAGAGAGAGATTGGCCTTTATTTTAGAGACAACATGGTCTCAGTTAGTGGTGTTGCTAACAAATACCTGGTGTTCACATCATTTACTTAGGTTTCTTTGCCCTTTAGGCACAAATATCCATGAAATATACAAATGAATTATATAAAGAATCCTTTTAAGAGGTTATATATTTTAAATTCTTTAGGTAGCCATTCACTTGCAGAGTGACTCATCTGTCAGGTAACTGCTGATTCAAGAACTCTCTTAGTGAACAATCCATTGTATCTAGATTTTGTGAGGAGAGAAGAATTCAAGTTGACAGAGACTCTGGTCCCTTCCCTGGCTGGTTTTATGTCAACTTGACACACGCTAGAGTCATCAGGGAGGAAGGAGCCTCAGTTGAGAAAACGTCTCCATGACATACAGCTGAAGGCCATTTTTCTCAGGTCTCTCCCATCTATTATTTCTTTTTTTAAATAAATTATTTTATTTATTTCCATTTGAAATATTATAACCCTTCCAGGTCTCCCCTCCACAAACTCCTCACCCTGTCTGCACTCCTCTTTGCCTATAAGAGGGCATTCCCCCACTCTCCCACCCACTGCCAACCCACCCCTCTAGCATCCCCCTTCACTGGAGCAACAAGCTTCCAGAGGACCAAACACCTCCCCTCCCATTGATGCCAGATAAGGCTGTCCTTTGATACACACACACACACACACACACACACACACACACACACACACACACACACACATATATATATATATATATATATATAGAGAGAGAGAGAGAGAGACCTTTTGGTTAGTGGTTTAGTACATGTGATCTCCGAGGGATTCAGTTAGTTAATACTGTTCTTCCTATGGGGTTGCAATCCCCTTCAGCTCCTTCACTCCTTCCTTTAACTCTTCCACTGGGTCCCCAGGCTTAGTTCAATGGTTGGGTGTGAGCATCTGCATCTGTCTTTGTCAGGCACTGGCAGAGCCTCTCTGAGGACAGCTATATCCTGTCTGCAAGCATTTCTTGGCATTGGCAATAGTGTCAGGGGTTTGTGTCTGAGTACTGGATGGATCCCAAGGTGGGTTGGTCTCTAGATAGCTTTGCTTCAGTCTGTTCCTGTTCAGACAGGAACAATTCTGAGTTAAAGATTTTAAGATGGATGGTTGGCCCCATCCCTCTACTAGGAGCCATGTCTATTGACTGGAGGTGTTTTCTTTCGCTTCTATCTCCCTGCTGTGGTATATTCCTGCTAATGTCATCCCCTTTGGGTCCTGGGAGCCTCGCTCATCCCTGGCATCTGGGACTTTCTAGTTGTTACCCCTGTTCCCCACTCCCACTGCTACATATTTTTATTCATGCTCCTGGCCCTCTGGACAACTCTCCTCTCTCTTCAGTACCTGATCCTGCTCCCTTTTCCCCTCACTCTCCTCTCTCCTACCCAGGTTCCTCCTTTCCTTTGCATTCCGTGATTAGTTTGGTCTCCCTTCTAAGTGTGATTGAAGCATCCACACTTTGACCTTCTTTCTTGTTAAGCTTAATGTACTCTGTGAGTTGTATCATGGGTATTCTGAGATTTTGAACTAATATCCACTTCTCAGTGAGCACATAACATGTGTGTCCTTTTGGGTCTGGGTTATGTCACTCGGGATGATGTTTCTAGTTCCATTCGTTTGTCTAAAAATTTTATGAAGTCCTGATTTTTGATAGCTGAGTAGTACTCCATTGTGTAAATTTACTACATTTTCTATATCCATTCTTCCATTGAGGGATACATGGGTTGTTTCCAGCTTCTGGTTATTATAAATAAGGCTGCTATGAACATAATGGGGCATGTTCCTTTGTGATATGGTGGAGCATCTTTTGGGTATATGCACAGGGGTTGAATAGCTGGGTCTTCAGATATAACTATTTCAAATTTTCTGAGGAACTACCAGATTGATTTCCAGAGAGGTCGTACCAGATTGCAATCTCACAAGCAATGGAGGTGTGTTTTTCTTTCTCTACATCCTTGCCAGCATCTCCTGTTGTGCTTTGGTGTAAGGTGGAATCTTAGGGTCATTTTGACTTGCATTTCCCTGATGACTAAGGATGTTGAACATTTCTTTAGGAGCTTCTTGGCCATTCAAGATTCCTCAGTTAAGATTTCATTGTTTAGCTCTGTATCCCATTTTTTAATTGGGTTATCTGGTTTTCTGGAATCTGACTTCTTGAGTTCTTTGTATATTTTGGACATTATCTCTACAAAGGGTTAAAGCGATGGTGAAGATCTTTTCCAAATATGTAGATTGCTTGTTTTCCCTATTGACAGTGTCCTTTGCCTTACAGAAACTTTTCAGTTTCATGAGGTCCCACTTGTCAATTGTTCTTAGAGTCTGAGTCATTGGTGTTCTGTTCAGAAAAATTTCCCAGGTGCCAATGTGTTTGAGGTTCTTTCTCACTTTCTCTTCTGTTAGATTTAGTGTATCTGGTTTTATGTGGAGGTCCTTGATCTACTTGCACTTGACCTTTGTACAAGGAGATAAAAATGTATCAATTTGCATTTTTCTGTGTTTGACCAGCAACATTTGTTGAAGATGCTTTCTTTTTTCCACTGTATAGTTTTTGCTTCTTTGTCAAAGATCAAGTGACCATAGGTGTGTGGGTTCATTTATGGTCTTCAATTCTATTCCATTGATCTACCTGCCTGTCTCTGTACCAATACCATGCAGATTTTTTTTATCATGATTGTTCTGTAATACAGCTTGAGGTCAGGGATTGTGATTCCCCCAGAAACTCTTATATTGTTAAGAATTGTTTTTGTGGGGGTTGGGGATTTAGCTCAGTGGTAGAGTGCTTGCACTAGTTTTGGTCCTCAGTTGGGGGGATTGTTTTTGTTATTCTGGGCTTTTTGTTATTCCATATGAAGTTTGGAATTACTCTTTCTGTCTTTGTGAAGAATTGTGTTAGAATTTTGATGGTGATAGCATTGAATCTATAAATTGCTTTTGGTAAGATGGCCATTTTTACTATGTTAATCCTACTGATCCATGAATATGGGAGTTTTTTTCCCTGTTCTGAGGTCTGTTTTGATTTCTTTCTTCAGAGACTTGAAGTTCTTGTGATATAGATCTTTCACTTGCAAGATTAGAGTTACACCAAGGTATTTTATATTATTTGTGACTATGGTGAAGGGTATTGTTTCACTAATTTCTTTCTCAGCCTGTTTATTCTTTGTGTAGAGGAAGGATACTGATTTGTTTGAGTTGATTTTATATCCAGCCACTTTGCTGAAGCTGTTTAGCAAAATGTAGGGGATTTTGGTAGAATTTTTGGGGTCCCTGAGGTATACTCTCATGTCATCTGCAAATAGTAATATCTTGATTTCTTCCTTTCCAGTTTGTATCACTTTGACCTCCTTTTGTTGTCTAATTGCTCTAGTTAGTTCTTCATGACTGTATTGAATAAATAGGGAAAGAGCGAGTAGCCTCATCTTATTTCTCATCTTAGTGATATTGTTTCAAATTTCTCCCCATTGAATTTTATGTTGGCTGTTGTTTTGATGTATGTTGCTTTTATTATGTTTATAAGTGTCATGAATTCCTGATCTTTCCAAGACTTTTAACATGAATGGTTTTCTTTTGTCAAAGGCTTTCTCAGCAGCTATTGAGACTATCATGTAATTTTTTTCTTTGAGTTTGTTTATACATTGTACCATCCCTGCATCCCCAGAATGAAGCATACTTGATCAAGGTTAATGATCATTTTGATATGTTCTTGGATTCAGTTTGTGAGAATTTTATTGAATATTTTACATCGATATTCATAAGGGAATTGGTCTGAAGTTCTCTTTGTTGGATTGATGTTTAGGTACCATCTTAACTGTGATTTCATAGAACTAATTAGGTAGTGTTCCTTCTTTTTGTATTTCATGGAAGAGTTTGAGAACTATTGGTATTAGGTCCTCTTTGAAGGTCTGAAAAAATTCTGTAGTAGAACCACCTGGCCCTGAGCTTTTTTTAGTTGGTAGACTTTTAATGACTGCTTCTATTTCCTTAGGAGTTAAGGAACTGTTTAGATAGTTTATCTGATTCTGATTTAACTTTAGTACCTGGTATCTGTCTAGAAGAACCATCCATTTCATATAGATTTTTCAGTTTTGTTAAATATGGGCTTTTGTAGCAGGATCTGATGAATTTTTTTCTGCATCTTTATTAAATTGGGTGTTTCTTATTTACATTTTGATTGTTATTCCCTTTCCCGGTTTCTGGGCCAACATCCCCCTAACCCCTCCCCTCCCCTTCTATATGGGTGTTCCCCTCCCCATCCTCCCCCCCTTACCGCCCTCCCCCCCACAATCACATTCACTTGGGGTTCAGTCTTGGCAGACCAAGGGCTCCCTTCCACTAGTTCCCTTCCTCTATAATTATAGAAATTGAGGAAAATTTTCACTTGATTTTGTTAATTTGGATACTGTCTCTGTGCACTTTAGTTAGTTTGGCTAAGGGTATATCTATGTTGTTGATTTGCCCAAAGAACCACAGCTTGTTCTGTTGATTCTTTGTGTAGTTCTCTTTGTTGCTAATTGGTTGATTTCAGGCCTGAGTTTGATTATTTCCTGCAGTCTGCTACTCTTGGGTGTGATTGTTTCTTTTTGTTCTAGAGATTTCAGTTGAGCTATTACGTTGCTAGTGCAGGATCTCTCCAATTTCTTTTTGAAGGCACTCAGTGCTAAGAAGTCTCCTCTTAGCACTGCTTTTCACTGTGCTGTGGGTAAGCTTGGGTATGCTGTTCTTTCAATTTCATTAAATTCTAGAAAGTCTTTCATTTCTTTCTTTATTTTTTCCCTGAATTATCATTGAGTAGAGAGTTGTTAAGTTTCCATGAATATGTGGGCCTCTGTTGTTTTTGTTTTATTGACAACCAGCCTTAGTCCATGGTGATCTGACAGAATGCATGAGACTATTTCTATCCTTTTGTATCTGTTGAGGCTTGTTTTGTGTCTGATTATGTGGTCAATTTTGGAAAAGAAACCATGTGGTACTGAGAAGAAGGTATTGTTTTTTTATTTTAGGCAGAAATGTTCTGTAGATATCTATTAAATCCATTTGGTTCATAACTTCTGTTAGTTTCACTGTTTCCATGAACTGTCCATTGGTGAGAGTGGGGTGAAGTCTCTCACTGTTATTGTGTGAGTTTCAATGTGTTTTGTTCTTTAGGAATGTTTCTTTTACAAATATGGGTGCCATTACATTTGGGGCATAGATGTTCAGAAATGAGATGACTTTTTTTCTTTGATAAGTATGAAGTGTCCTTCCTCATTTCTTCTGATAACTTTTGATTGAATGTCTATTTTATTGGATAATAGAATGTCTACTCCATCTTGTTTATTGGGACCATTGTCTTGGAAAACTTTTGTCTAGTCTTTTACTCTGAAGTAGTATCTGTCTTTGTCACTGAAGTATTTCCTGTATGCAAGAAAGTACTAGATCCTGTTTATGTATTTAGTCTGTTAGTTTGTTTTTTTTTTTTAAATTGGGGAATTGATGTTGAGAGATATTAAAGACTAATGATTGTTCCTGGTATTTTTGTTGTTAGAGGTAGGATTACATTTGTGTGGTTCTTTTCTTTTGGGTTTGAGATGAGATGATCAATATTTTGTTTATTCTTGGGTCTATTTTCCCTCCTTGTGTTAGAGTTTTCCTTCTATTATACTCTATAGGGCTGGATTAGTGGAAAGATATTGTTTAAATTTGGTTTTGTCATGGGATATCTTGGCTTCTCCATCTATGCTGATTGAGAGTTTTGCTAGGTAGAGTAGCCTGGGCTACCATTTGTGTTCTCTTAGGGTCTGAATGACATCAGTCCAGGATCTTCTGGCCTTCATAGTTTCTGGCGAAAAGTCTGGTGTGATTCTGATAAGTCTGCCTTTATATGTTACTTAGCCTTTTCCCCTTATCCCTTTTAATATTTTCTTTTTCTGTGTACTGGAGGAATTTCTTTTCCGGTCCAACCTACTTGTTGTTCTATAGGCTTCTTGTATGTTTATGGCTATCTTTTTCTTTAGGTTAGGGAAGTTTTCTTCTATAATTTTATTGAAGATGTTTTCTGGCATTTGAAATGGGAATCTTCACTTTCTTCTATTTCTATTATTCTTAGGTTTGGTCTTTTCATTTTGTCCTGAATTTCCTGGATGTTTTGGGTTAGGAGATTTTTGCACTTTGTATTTCTTTGACTGTTGTGTCAATATCTTCTATAATATTATTAATGCCTGAGATTCTCTCTTCTATCTCTTGTATTCTTTTGGAGATGTTTGCATCTTTAACTCCTGAACACTTTCCCAGCTTTTTCATCTCCAAGGTTACCTCCTTATGTGATTTGTTTATCATGTCTATTTACATTTTTAAATTCTGGATGGTTTTGTTCGAATCCTTCACCTGTTTGATTGTGTTTTCTTATATTTCTTTAAGGGATTTATGAGTTTCTTCTTTAAGGGCTTCTATTTCTTTACCTGTGTTTTCCTGTATTTTTTAAAGGGAGTTATTTATGTCTTCTTCAAGGTTCTCTACCATCTTCATGAGATGGGATTTTTAGGTTAGAATCTTGCTTTTCAGGTGTGTTGGTATATCCACTACTTGCTGTGGTGGGACAACTGGGTTCTGATGGTGCCAAGTGGCGTTGGTTTCTGTTGCTTATGGTTCTGTACTTGCTTTTCTCTATCTAGCTATCTCTAGTGTTAACTGGCCTTGTTATCTCTGACTGGAGCCTGGCTCTCCTGTATGCCTGATTATGATGGATCTCCTAGAGTCTGGCTGTCTCTGGGTGGGGGTGTGGGTATGAAGCAACCAATATTTGAGCCTGGTTATGACAAACTTCCTAGAAGTCAAGCTATATTTGGATGTGGTGGTAAGGCTGGATCACCTGATCTGTCCCCATGGAAGATGTGTCTCTGGCAGGGTGGATAGGTTCTGCATCTGCTAGGTCCTGTGAGGGTTCCAGTTCGGCCATTTATTGTGCATGGTGGGTCTGATCTGTGAGCCTGGTTGTGATGGACCTCCTGGTAGTTAACTGTCTCTGGGTGTGGGAGAGGTCTGGAGAGCCTGATCTGCCCCAGGGAGAGCTGCAGTCCCAAAGTAGGTAATTTTGTTAATTAGGCTTGTGGTCCTGGATTCTATACAAAAGCAAGCTGAACAAGTGATAGGGAGCAAGGAAATAAGCACCACCCTTCCAAGGCTTCTGCGCCAAGTCCTGCCTCCAGGTCCCTGCCCTATTTAAGTTTCTGTATTAGCTTCCTTCAGTGACTACAATAACCTTTTTCCTCCTTAACTTTCTTTTGGTTTTGGTCTTTCATTCCAGAAAAAGTAACCTTTACTAAGGCAATCCCCTCGGAATGCATAAGGAGAGAGAAATAAAAAACAAAACAAAGGGATGCAGATTTTATTTAAGTCATAGTTATGTATTTGAATAAATAATTGGAGATGTTTAGGGAAGAATTCACAGCCTCAGATCTTCCTGTTATGGACTTGCAAGGATAGTTTTTTTTTTTTTTTTTTAAGGTGTATTGTATAAGACCTTGCTTGAGTCATTCTTTACCCATTCTTCTGTGCATCATTCTGTCAGCATCTGCAAAGAATGGTAGATAAGTAAGAATTTTTGAGTAGAGGCTTGGATCCTGTATGTTAAACCATCTTTCCTTCTTTATTTTCTGAGCAGGTGGCAGGCTTAGCTAGCAGACATTAATGACATCCAATCCAAATCAGTCATTAGACACATCTGCTCATTCCCAGAATGCAGTAAGGAACATTCTTTACTAATGAAAACCCTCAGACAACAACAATATATCATTTTCTTATCCAGGATCTATATACCTTGACTGCCACTTCGGTTATCTTAATATTAATTAGTATTATTATCAAATTTGGAAGTGCAGGTTGTTTTTACATTAAAGACTTAAGCAGTTTTCTGATGTCTGGAATGTGAAAAACTGAAGATGAACCACAAACTCATCAAACAGTTTAGGGCTTTATTTTAAGATGAGTGTTAATTAAATCAATGCGACATAGTACTTAATAGACAAAAGCTCCATGCAATACATAACTAAACCAGAATGTAGTGCAACACATCTATAATCCCAGCATTGAGAGGTGGAGTAGAGACAAGGGGCTGTCGAGTTTAGGGTTAGCCTATAATTCACAGTATGCTTTTACTCCATAGACAATCAGAGATAGTTAATACTGAGAAGAATGAGTGACTATGGCCTAGGGACCTAAATTCAAGTCGCTGCTTCAGATAACATGTTACATCAGAGAAGAAATGGTATCAACTTTTATCAAAAGAAAGTGATGTATTATTAATGCAGTGGTGGGAACCTTAAGTAGACAGGTTATAGAAAAGAAGGGAATCTCTGCTCTAAGGTTTAGATATCATCTAAGGACCTTCTCATCTTCTAGGTTGGTGCAACATAATGATAGAATGAGAGGACATTCCAGTGACTTTACCTGGCAGTCAAAGGGTTTAGGCCAGATACACAAGTGGGGCACAAATGTCTATGAGAGGACCAAAGAAGCTCACAGTAATGTTTCTCCAATCTGCCAAGTTTCAGCTCTCCACAACCAGGACACTCTAGTCAGTCAGTTGTGAGGAACTTATTATAAGTTTGGATCTCCTCACATCCACCAAGAAACTCCATACACTATCACTTTTGAAGGAGGGCTAAAACCTATACATAATCATGCTTACTATAGTCCCTGGTAACTAATTGCTAATGTTACTTAGAAGATATCTTCAAAGATGGACCATCATGAGGGGGGGATAATGAAATGTTTCCTCCATCTCTTATATAGCCATGCACCCCCTCCATTTGTCTTTCTTCTTCCTGGAAAATTCTTTACATATGATCATTCTGCTCAATTCACTCTCCACTGTTTCCCTACTTTCTTACTTTCTATGATGAAACAAAGGATCTATGTCTCTGAACTAATTTATATTCTTCCTTAAGAGGCTTTTGACAAGCAGTTATTACAGAAAGCTTGTTTTGGTATTTCATACTTGCTACCAAACACTGATTATATGCAGTCACTTTACCGATAATGGAAGCTTGACGTAAGGGAGGGGCTTCAGGGTTACTATACTGCAAGAGGAGTCCCTTTCTTGATTAGCCATTTTCTTATCATTGTGATGTCAACCACATATATGACTGAAATTTCATTTTGTGATAAGAGTTTTGAGGCAAGCAGCAGAGAGTGCTCCAAATGAAACCTGAGGCTGCGTGCAAGCTTTCCATGTGGAGAGGTGAGTTTCATTCCTTAAGTAGCCAAAGTGATGTTTTTGGCCCTTCCTGTCTTAGTCAGGATTACTATTGCTGTAATGAAACACCATGATCAAGAATGTATGGAGGACAGGGTTTATTTGTCTTACCCTTTGACTGTACAGTTCATCACCAAAGGAAGTCAAGGCATGGACTCAAACAAGGAAGGAACCTGGAGGCAGGAGCTGATGTAGAGGGTATGGAAGGGTGCTGCTTGCTTCCTTGCTCCCTACCGCTTGCTTAACCTGCTTTCTTATAAACCCCAGGATCACCCTCCCAGGGATGACACCAGCCACAATGGGTTGGGCCCTTCTCCATCAATCATTGATTAAGAACATGCTTTACAAATGGATTGCCTGGAGGCATTTCCTCAGCTGAGGCTCCTTTCTACCTAATCACTTTAGTTTGTGTCAAGTTAGCATAAAACTACGCACCAGTTGCCAACTGGTGCAGCCACAGGTTCATTATGAGCCCTCTAAAATGCAGACTTAACATCTTCTGAAGAACTTCTGACCTCAGGTGAACATCACACTGAGCTGGGTGAGGACAGCAGAGCTAGCTGGGAATCATCAGGGAAGCAGATGGGGCAACCTTGAACTTGCAAACAAGGTTCTCCTTCACCACAAACTGCATCTTCCTGCAGTCAAGGCCAGGGGCTGCTCTGTATCCACATCATTCATCTAGCAATGGACATTCAGTGGTTCTATTACAGTGCTAAATGAGGTATGTCTCAGTTGGAAATTGGTGGTAATGTACTGATTGATACATTCGTGAGGATTAAGTTACATATCTGGGTTCTGAGGAACATCCACAGTAACTCAGATCCAAGCACTGTCTCTTCACCGTGGAATCCAGAGTGGGTGGAATGCTTCATGAAGCCTTCCTCTTTACCTTGGGAATGCTACTCATTGTGCCACATAGGCAGTTGTTAAGGGTACTCTCTGGCCTTGGTGCTTTTATAATTTACATGAGATAATTAGCTATGTGACTATAAAGGTTTTGAGTAAGAATTTCAGTGAAAGATATAAAGATAATATATATGCAAAAGACAGCTATAAAAGTAAAAATTTCCACTATCAGACAATTACCTTTTCTTTATACACATAAAACAATTCTTAACAATTATAGAAGTAATGTTTAGAATATATATATATACATGAAACTACTTAACAGCTGAGAGCCATGTGTTTACAGAAGAGGGAATGAATAGAGATGCAGAACACAGCACCTTCACTCACGTGCCACTGGCTCTGAAGAGGTTTCAAGAACAGGGTTTTAGGGGTGGCCCCTGTCATCAGGATGCTATTTGGTAGCCTGGCTTTACTGCTGGATGCAAATGACAACCTCTCACCATTCTTCAAATTCTATCAACCTAAGGTCTACCATGCAGGGGTCCTAGCTTGTTCCTTGTGGACAGTCCCAGCCACATGACCTCAGTGTAGCAGATGAGAACACAGTGCCCCATCCAGGTCACCTTCCATCAGGCTCCAGTGGAGAATGCTGTGGAAGGAGTTCAGATTCCCTCCCATTCCACTCCTCCCCATTCCTTGTTTCCTAGTACCCAGAACAGAGGAAGTTGACTGTTCCTTTTTAAAGCGACCCAAGCAGAACAAACTTCAGCCAGCCAAAGGCACCTCTATCTTGCTGGATTCTGTAGTAATTGTCTTTGAGAAGAACCAAGAGGACACAATGAGCAGTAAGCATGTGGGGAAGACAGATGAAGAGAAAGCTGGAACTGGCTGAGGAAAACAAGGTGAGGGTCATATATTGAGGAAATCAGAGCCCAATGTAGTGGGTTACCTTGTAATCTCAGCATCTAGGAGATGTATACATATAACATACATATACATATATATGAAACTATATATATATAAACTCATGTTTAGAATATGTATATGTATTTTCATACATATACATCATATATATACAACACACACACACACACACACACGGCATTATTTGTTCGCACTTGAGACAGGGCTTCAGATAGGCCAAGCTGGCTGTGAATTCATCATGTAGTTGGAAATACAATAAGCTTGTGTAGTTAATCTCTACCTCCCAGGTAGAGAGGCCAGGTAAGTGATAGAACCACAACCACAGTTGTCTCCCATCCTGAAACTGCTGCCAGTCCAATAGTGACTCTTGAGGAAAGGTAGCCTTACACTGTCATCTCCCTCCAGCAAATACTGCAATCATTTTCTTGTTTAGATTCCTGAAGAATCACTATGGACTGTCAGCAGTACCAGAATGGGAGACAACCGTGGCTCAATTGCTTACCTGGCCTCTCTGTTAAGGGCCCTGAGAGATCCAGCATGAGAACAGAGCCATGACTCCCTTTACCTCTTAGATCATCATTCAGCTTCTGTATGTGCCCACTGTACCATAACTATGAGCCTAGGTCTGAATCGCTTGCACAAACATGTCCTGCCCTTCCCTGATTGGACTTGTCTTAGTATTACAGTTTCTACCCACTGTTAATCAGTAGAATTCTGAAACAATGTCTAATGGAATGTGTGAGTGTAAGAAAAACAATCTGGTTTCTAAAGCCATGGTCCTGACAGAGGACAATCTTGCTTCTATGCTCTAAGGCTGTGTCATCTAGAGGAGTAGTTGTTACATGTTTCTGTCTGGTCACCTACATTAATGCTTGCTGCTGCCACCTGGTGGGTGGAGGCCTGGATGTTGCTAAGCATCCTTCATTGCACAAGGCAGGCCCAGATACACAGACCCAGCCAGGCCTAGACCTGAGGCAGAGCAGTGGTGAATTGGGGGTAGGGCGGAGTTGCTTGCCCTGTAGATGACCTACAGCAGCGTTGCTTCCCTCCTTGTGACCCTTATCACATTCCTGACCCTGGCCATACCTGGATCCCACTCTCTTCTCTGTCTTGGACTTTCAGAGAACACAGAACACACTCACAGACATTAAGTTAAGGTCACCAAACTCCTTTTCTGGAGCAATTCCTATTGCCTAGGATCCACACCACCCTCTGTCCTCTGTCTTCCTGTCCTTCCACAGAGCCAGCTGAAGAAGTGTGGCCTCCTGGGATCAGCTAGCTTCAGCCAAGTTGGTGCCAGCCACCAGCAGGGGATCTCAGGAGCCTGCTGAGGGTGCGTGACCTCTGGCAGGCTGGCTGTCTAGGAAATCTCAGGCCCACTCATCCGTGCCTGTCTTCTTCACCCTTCACAGGACACAAGGTCACACCAAGAGGAACAATTAAAACTGAGTTAATCCTGGGTCTGCCACTGTGAAATGGTGATGTGTCTCTCCAATATGACTGCCGACCAGACTGAGCACCAGGGAGCCTTCTGTCTGATTTTAAAAAGTGTGACAGCCATCAGCCTCTAACTGACTTGGCCTTGAGTTCCAAGGATAACATCTCCTATGATGAGGCGGTTGAATAGAAGACAGCATGGGACCTCCAGCAGTCAGAAGGACTCTGACCAGTGTGAGCTATATGCATGAACAAACATCATCTCATGCGACTTATGATAATGGTACTGAGAAGATCCAGGCAAGGAAGGGTGCTCTAAGCCAGCAGGATTGCTGGGGATGTTCAAATGGTGTTCTGCCCTCAGGGTTACAGGAGGGAATTTTGAATCAATGAAGACTCTCAGGGACATGTGCCAGGGGCTGGGCGGTGGTGTTGTTTCTCCTTAGCTCCTTGGTATAGGGTTCTGGAGGCCTGTAAGTTCCAGAAGAAAGGCAGATATGGCCTTGAGATGGTTAAGTTGTTGTTTATACACAGCCTGCTGGGAACACTGACTCAGAGTACCGGTGAGAAGCAGTAGATGTCAGTATCAGTGATAAGGACCCTGCTTTTCAGTATGCAGAGACAAGCTATGCTGACACCTGATTAGGCCAGGATAATTCACAACTGGTCCAAGGAAGAATGCTCTCACTTCCTACTGTGAACTGGTTGCTTTAATCTTTTACCAGAGTCTGTAAAATTATTTCCCTACTAACCTGTTTCAAGATATTGCTTTTGCAATCCGTGAAAGGTGAATTTGTGGCAGTTAGGGTGGAACAAACTGAGAGCAAGGTCTCTGACCCCTGACCTCTGACTTTCAGCTGCCTCCTGGGCTTAAGACCTGTCCATTCCTTGTACGAGAACAGCAGACCTCAACCAGAAAACACAGGTCAGTCAACACAGAAACTGGTTTAGTGGTTTAGATGAAGGATCTTTATAGTCCACTGCTACGGATTCAGACCTGAAAACTTCAAGTTTCTTCATAAGAAAAGTCAGCTAAGACTAGAATTTAGAAATTTAACTTATATAAAGTCTGTGAATTGAACCTTTATTTTACCCACAGATTCAAATGCTGTGGACAATTAATTCCTGCATGAAACTTAAAGCTTAGGGAACTTAAGAGAGGGGCAGATGAGAGAGAGCACTTGCTGCTCTTGTGAAGGACAGAAGTGTGGTTCCCAGCATTCCTGTAAAGAGCTCGCAACCATCTGCAACCCCAGCTCCTGGAGACCTGATGACCTCCTGCATACTCACACACAGACAGTGCACATAAGATTAATTATATTTTCAATTGTACAGTTTTGGATGCCCAAAGAAAAAATACAAACTAAAAATTAAATTTACTTTGGAAACATTGTGAATATGGGGTCAGTGCTTGTAGGACATTATCGTGATTGGCAGATGGCACCGTAAGGGAGTGTATAAAATACACACGAATTTCCTCCAATAATTATGAAGTTAAATACACAATCCATATCATTAGCTATCTTGAGGAAGTCTCCTGTACAAACCCTTAGGGCTGACTACTGACTTTCTTGGATTTTTTTTTTTTTTTTGAGAAAGGTTTAAGATGAGTTCTGTCTGTATAGCCTAGGTCAACCTCCAACTTATAATTCTCCTGCCTCAGCCTACTCAGTTCTAGGATTATACATGTGAGCAACCATGCTTTGCAAGATTCTTTGACTTTCAATATGCTAATGTGATACTTATGGGAAAGAAAGCCAGACCCAGAAGGAGCTAGGGACAGCATCTTTTGATTCTCTGAAAAGGATTTCACAGATTCCTGCTAGCTGTCTGGTTTACAAACTACCTATTGGTTCTATCTCATGTGAAATTTGTTCTAGGCTTTTAGTGTTAAAATAGTGGTTCCTAGATGTGGGATCACAAACACAAATATAGCCACAGGCCCAGGGAACCCCAGGGCACCCACCACAGAGCACAGTGCTCTAGCATGGGAAGAAGTGAGTTGAATTTATCCATGCTGTGTCAGAGCAACGGCAGCAAGACACCCAAGCCCCCAGGGAGATACTGAGGTGATGAATTAGTTCCAGAAAGTCTGGTTGTATTGCGTCAGTTAGGACTCAATTAAGACAATGCGCACAAACACATACACACACACACACACACACACACACACACACACTCACTCACACACACACACACACACTCACTCACACACACACACACTCACTCACTCACTCACACACACATTGAAGCTAGCGAGACAGTACATTAAAGTAATAAGTGGCATTTGAACATTAGCAAGAGATGAGGTCCGTAAGCTTGAGTCCATCACCATACGGCAAAACAGGATAGTGTGAAAGTTGAACCCAGGCCATGAAGTGTCTGTGTCTTGAGTCTCTGGCTTGCCTTTTAGAGCCTAGGAGACTGCTGACTCTATTGTATGTCCTTATTCCTTTGAAAACAATTTTCATGGCTTGTTTACATGTAGTGATCTACTGACAATCAACAGAGAGAACGCAAAGCTGCTCATGAAATCAAAATGCTCAGAGGGTGGAATAGACCTTAGTAAACCAAGCAGAGGAAGGTTGCGGAAGATGCCAGTGGAAAGAAGGCTAGAGATATGCTTGTGGTATGACCAGTGGGGGATGAGTACCTCAAAAGGAGCCCACCACAGACATGTGCTTGAAAACCCTACAGATCCTGAGGCATGGACTTCCATTCTTTTGAAACAGAGTCTTACTTATGACACATAAGTTGGCCTCCAACTTGCAATCCACTTCCCTCTGCCTTCCTAGTGCTGGGGTTGTCGGTGTGAGCTCCTATACCAACTCTAAAGCAGAAATTATGAAACAAACTTGTCCCATAGTTATTAACCAGGCTTTGTTCTCAAACTATGACTTGTGTTTTCACCTATGACACAAGTTCTTCTATCACTTATCCTTAACACCTTACCTAGCATTCAGAATCGTTCCCTCACCCATGAATTCACTTCAAAGTTATAAATGCTATTATCCGTGCCAACTCTATTGTTCAGTCAGCTTAGTATACCTCATTCAAGTATAAAGTCCCTTCAATCATACTAAGCATAGAATCTGTTGGCATTAGAAGTGACCTACAGCTTCCGAATCCAGTGATGACATCACCTCTAGGCGACAGGAACACCCCCTTTCTGTTGCCATGACAACCACCACACATTCCCAGTGTTCACCTGCCTGGGCCTAACCTGTGTGAGGTGGTGTGTGCGTGATTACATCATGGTCAGAATAAAAGGCAGAGCTCCTGACCCCTCGCCCCTTTTTCTTCTTCTTTGTCACTCCCCTTTGTCCTCTTCTCTTCCTTTTCCCCCAGTAAACCTCTCCCTGGAGCTGTGCTGGCTCGGTATGATCTGGCCAGATACAAGCCACCATTCTAACACAACAATTGGTGCAGTGACTCGGGGATTGCTAGCATTCTAACACACCAGAATCAACATCTTTTCCTTCACAAGTGAATGCATGACATCAGCCATCACATGGTGATGCCTTTGGTTAAGTCAAGCACACAATCTGAGTAAGTCACTATGCCCTCCTTTAATACATGGGAAAGACAGAGAACCATTCTGCATTACATGCCAGGCCTGTTGATGAAGAAATGAAGATATCTTTGGTAACTATTCCTTTTGCGGACATTGTGTTTACCTTACTGATATTCAGTGAATGGGTGTCCAGGACGTCTGGTGCTTTTCTTTCAAATAGCCTTGGCTGATGCGTGGTTGGCTTTTGAGCAGTGAGAAGAGGATGATGCATGTGGATCCATAATCTGGTATAGATTTGCTATTGAAATTAGCAAGCACAGTAAGCCATGTTCTTATTCTCTGTTCTCTGGTAAGAGAGGAGCAGGTACATTTCCAGTGCCTTGTGGAGGACTCTACCCTTGTGACTCTTGTCATTTCTAGCTGGCCTGTGAGGGAGGTGGGGCCAGCACAACTCCGTAAATCCCATATGAAATGTGCCGATAATTAAATCCCTCTGCTAATTACATCATGCATTAGCAGGCTCAGCCTGATACATTACTCATGATCACTGTCTTGGACAAAACAAAATGGGTTCACCAGGGACCAGCCTGGGGCAGGCGCTGATCTAGAAGGAGGCAGCCAAATTCTGTTTATGAAACATGATCTAGCCACATAGACAGCAAGGCTCCCTTCAGCCTCCCCAGTGAGCATCAGGTTCACAGAGATAATGATGCCCAACCTTTGCCACCTGCCATGCCAAGTCTCCTTGCCAGACTAGCAGGGTGTGGCAAAGGTCAAATGGTTGGTCACTGACATATTCTAAAGACATTTCTGGTTGTGTTGCTCTTTGTGAGAGATGGCACAGTTTTCCACAGAGAAGGATCCAAGCTGCTCTTCAGTAAGTGACAATTTAAAGAGTGTCCAGAAAGAGTAATAGGTAGTGATTGTGTTATTGTGTTCCTACATTACAAGCATTCTGATTCCAAAGTTATTACACACACACATTCACACACACACACACACACAAACACACACACACACACACACACACACACACACACACACACACACCACAGTTTTTCCATGGATTTAACCCAAGGAGTTAGAACTTTTCCTCAAAGTAGGCAATATTATTAATAGAAATCACAATGTTTCCAGACTTTGCTTTAAACTGCAAAACTGTCAAAAGCAGAAATTGAAACAACTCAAACTGCCAACTATACCACATCAGTGTTTGCTACATACATTCAGATACAAAAATACAGATTAAGGAAAACAAGGATCTCTTACCCGACTTTTACATTATAAGTAAACAAAATCGGCAAATTCGAAAGTCAAACTTATCTTGGGGTTACAAACCTTTCATTGGAATCAACATAGTAAATTCATGCACATTATATTTTATTTTATTTATTTGTTTGAGCACATGTGGGTGATGAGTTCCCCATGGTATAAGTATGGTTCAAAGACAGAGGACAACTTGTAGGACTCATTTCTATCCTTCTACCATGTGTGAGTCTTGGAGACTCTAACTCAGGCTGAGTACAAGGACCCTCACTGGCTGAATCATCTCACCAGTGGTTATATATTCTATTCCTTCCTGGGTACAAGTTTCTACTCAGGTATCTCTATGAACTTCCATGACCTAATCAGTTACTTAACACAGATAACATGCAAGTACACCCCTTTCTAATGGCTTGGTACTTGGCTTCTCTAGTCCTGGCACATGAACTATAACTTCACTATTATAAAAGACATGTACAAAATTTCTCATTTTCCCATTATCTATAGGTTTCAACTGGGATATATACTCACATTTTCAAAGCAATTTCTGAGAAAAAGTAAAGTGTCAACTCTTAAATCAGTGTTGGAAGTCTAAATCGGAGAAGCAACCAGTTGAGACAGCTTCATCCCCTTGAGTTTGTGCATAACTGCATGAAAAGGCATTTTTCCATGTGCAGAGTTGGTCACCAGGGAAGTCTAGCTTGGGCTTGATTCCTGGAAAGAGAGCTGCTTCCCTTCGTAGGGAAGCCCAGGGGGTCCAAGAGTATCACATGCCTTGGAGATGAGCTTGGCCTACTCCAAAGACCAGCCCCCCATACTCCCATGCCTGTTATCCTGTGTGACTAAGTATGACTTCTCTCTCTCTCTCTCTCTCTCTCTCTCTCTCTCTCTCTCTCTCTCTCTCTCTCTCTCTCTCTGACAACAGCTTCTTCCATGTGTAAAGATTAGATCAGAAAAGCTCTGCTGATGTGATAAAGAGATTTGAGCATTCCTGTGACCTGAGGTGTCTACAGATTTGTTCTGTTTGGTACCTGACATCCACAGGGAGGCTTCCAGTTCCAAACTCCACCAGAGGAAGCAGGAAGCCCCATTCCCTCATGTGAAAAGGGAAACTTGTAAAGTCTTTTGCCTGCTTTTGTCTGCCTCTGGCCAGACATTCCGCAACAACTATGCTCCTTAAAATTCGTGGGCTGAATCATCTCAATATCTTCAGTACCAGATGCTCTGTCTCTATGTTCAGGAAATACAGAAGGATCATTCCTACAGAGATCATACAGGGAAAGGCTAGAGCAGCAGTTTTCCTAGATTCCCTTTTCACAGTGAGTGCACATGATACACTGCTAATGACTATAATGTTCTGATGTTCATGTCATAAATGCACAGGAGGATACACACTGACCAGCACCTGCGTGTGGTGTCAACCATGATGTTATAACCTTTGTTGGAGATGCTTTGGGCAGCTAGGGCCTCAGGCTGTCCAGGATGATATTATTGGCTGCTTTCTTCTGGTGTTTCCACATTTAACATGCAGATATTTCTGGATGGCTTGCCAGAGTTGAAGGTGGAAAGCAAAGAAGCCTTTAGCCTCCTTTTTAACTCAAAGCCCTGACCTTTACAGCTACTCTTCTGGTGTCTTTTGACTGAAAACTTCCCAAGAGCTGTTGCTCAGAAACACCTTCTGATTGGTCTATTCACTGCCAATCCCCAAGGGGCATCCAGCACAACCTCACTTTGTGCTTTCCCCAAGGGGGAAACTAGGGGACTCTCAGAAATGTGGAGTAAGGAGTAAGATAGCAGTGATTCAAGTTTGAGTTTTAGAAAGGAATCACCATGGAAATTCCACTTGTGGCCACGACAGTCATACTGTCCCACCTCTTCTAGATTAAAGATGGAGTTAACCCTACTCTATGGGTTCAGATTGTACTGGTAGATGCGTTAGCCTACAACCATATCTATCTGACCAATGGCTGACAGTCCCAAGATGTGCACCAGGTGGAACTTGGGTGGACAAATATCCCTGTAAACAAGGCACATTGTAAGAGAACAACTAACCACCATGGGCAAGTCTTGAAACTCGAATAGAAGGTAGAGATAAGGGAAAGCAAATAAAGAATGAACAAGAAACAATGAAGGAGATGATGGAGAAAGAGAACACCAGCTCTTGGGTGAAGCCATGGCTCTCCAGTTAAGAGTCCTTGCTGATTTTAGAAAGAAGCAGGGTCAGTTTTCAGCACTCATGTCTCTGCTTACAGCCATCTATACCTACAGACCCAGAGCATCAGGCCTACACAGTGTACACACACACACACACACACACACACACACACACACACACACACACACATAGACATATGTATACACACAGAGAGATAAATTAAATAAATCTTTAAAAAAGAGAGAATATAGGTTCCAAAGGCCCCTGATTTTTTTTTCTCAGACTTCTACCCCCCTTCACTGGCTATGAGGGTTCATGAACATATGCTCTTGACCACAGGTTTGAGAGAACATTCCAGAGACTGGAACGACTAGCCTTCTTTCAATGCCTTCTTTTAAAGGTTTTGTGCACTTACAACTCGTTTATGGATTTGGAGACTCTTGTCATTTCTCCCCCAGTGAGACTCTGAGCTGGGCAGTGGGTGCCAATCTTTGGAATCAAGTGCTTAAACCATCTGCTCGTGGAGGTTATTATACGCATTGCAGACCAGCATGAAAACCTGGCATGTTTTAAACTGGGGGTGAGGCATGTACTGTGATGTAAGCAGGCTCTGCCAGAGTGGCCGCAGCGCTCATTAGCCGTACATGTTGCCCTTGGTCAATACTGCACAGCAGCCCCTTCACTGTGTACTCTAAAGCTCTGACTACGTGCTGTGTTAGCTCCCCTCTGCAGCTAGAAGAGAAAGGAGGATCGCTCAGTGCCTAGACCTAGTTCATCCCTTGAGACCTCTTTTTGGCTTGTGAATTAGTTCTCAGTTCCTTGTTGGATTCCTGGAACATCACCAGCTCTTTCCTTAGATGGCATGAGCCCATGACTCATATTTCATGTTTCATGTTCCACACTTTGACATGTATGAGACTTATGTCAGCTTTGATGGCTGCCCTTGGAATACAACAGAACCATGCAGGCTTTGGTTTCAGGTGAGATGCCCAGGTTGTTCCAGATGCCTACGGGGATGCTTTAGTTGCTTAAATTGATTAATACACGACAGACCCCTGACTGTCTACAGGAAAGTGCATGTGAGCATCAATGTTTCTGGGCCTTACTGTCTGGCCAGAAACCACGTCACTTCTAGTCATAGCTTCTATATATTTTTCATTCACAGGAGACCCTCATTTCAGAAGAAAGTCTTACATCATGCAACAGGAATGGATCTTTATATACCCCAGTCTCTAATGAAACTTCTCTTACTCAATGGCAGATTGCACATATTCTTTGAAAGTCAGCATGTCACCAGCCTCATTGGAAGCCTCTTGCTGGCCTTGGGTATCACCCTCACCAGTCTGAATGTGGGGTTTTGTCAATAGCCTCGGGTCTTACCTGAGAACAGTAGTTTAACTAGTATGGCTTGCTCTTCTGCCTGCGTGGGATCCTTGGGCTGTTTGGTTTATTATTGTACTCTCAGAAGCCACTTGGCAGTTGGAATTAAATGACTGGTAAAAGAGCCTATGTGAACACAGGCTAGAAGCAGGATGTGTGAGAACTGACTGGAATCCCATCAGTCTCTAGACTGTGGGCTTAGGAGGCTCCATCCATCTTTTCTCGGATGAGAAAAGACTACAAACATGGATAAAAGGCTGGGAAGGCAAAGAGTAACAAAGTTTTATAATATCAAGGCTGTATCAGTTGTAAACATAAACTAAACAAACAGAACTGTCCTACCAGCTGCCCCTGGTCATAGACAATAGCAAGAGGCTGTGTTGTGCAGCCCCCTCCTTGCTTTCACCAGGAGCACCATACTGGCTCTACCCAGGAGGGCCTCCCTTCTCTTCTTGGGAGCACTCCCACTGACTTCCAGGAGTACCCCACTTGGTGTCCACAGTGTGAAACACTGCATCATTCGATAGCTTGAGGTGATGCTAGTCCATGTTCTGCTGGAACTTTGCCAATTTCTCTGCATATTTTCATGCTTAGATGGTGGAGATGGATGAACCTGCCCTGTTACTATATCCCTCATTTAACTTGAGGATTATGACTAAGTCTCCTTTGGAGTTGAATTTGTAAGATGTCTGGTGACTAAACTTCTGGAAGAGCTGCCTATCACTGCATACAAAGATACCTGTGTGGAAGGAGCAGCAAACAGAGAGCCTTTGAGCCAGGAGATGTCCAGGGAGTCTCTCACTGTCCTTGCCACTGTCGAGAGCTGCCATTGAGAACAGCCTACCTCTGAAACAGGCTATGATCTACTAACCTCCCCAAGAATCCCACAGTTTTCAGTTCTGGGACGATGGTTGCTACCATCTTCAGGGAGAGACTGGCTGGTGACAGCACATTTTTTTCCCATCTGCTGTCTAGCACCAGTACTGAGTGAATTAATCGGGGAGACCGATGAGTTGTACAAATGACTGCCAGTGTTTTCAATATGACAAGGAGGCATATGGGCAAGGACACATAGAATATTCCTGTCCTCATTTAGATGGTAGGGGGATCCAATGATAAACTCACTCACAGAAATCACTAGCTGTGTATGGCAAAGTGGCATTTTACACTGAGGATAAACTACTGGAGTTGTAAGTTTTAGTTCAGGGTTTTGCTGTGTTTGAGAAAAGGAGAATTCCACAAACATGGTTGTCAGAACTGCATTCATACCCTTTCCCTGTAGTTTGGATTATGATATAACTGCATCCTGCATCTACAGCAGTGCATCCTCCCGAGAGGAAAGTGCCTTCTCCACCTCCCTCATCTGCACACCATGTTTCATTGGGCAATTCTATAGATCTTGAATGTATGTACTCCTAGATCAAACTATCTACTATCTCCTGGAATAGTTACTCCTGTGTTTTCTGTAAAAATAGCTTCTTCTATATGAACCGAATTCTTGCCTACCCTTGTCTTTGCAAGCTGATGGACACCCCAAACAGCGGCTCCTATGTGCATCCCAGCTGACTGAGATCCACAGGCTGAACATGCTCCTGTGTGGAAACACAATGCTCAAGTTGTGGAGGAGGAGGCAGGCACTCAGGCCAGGCAAACTCTGTCCTTTGGAATGAAATTAGTGACCTTATCAAGCTTCACTTGTTTCCTTTTCTAATGTGAGCATACATAGAAGCTGCCCTCTGTGGAGACCAAATCTACCATTGCCTTCCTTTGGAACTTTGGAGTATCCAGAACTCAGAACAATACAGATGTCCTGCTGGTACTTTAACTAAATTAAGGTCTTAGCCAACCAAAGGAACTTTAGGTTTTTTTCACAAGTAGCAAGGAGCCATGGCGAATAGCTGGTGAATATTTCATCCATAAATCCTAGATTGTGTCTGTCTGGGATTCCCCTGATACCCATGTCACTTTCCTTCTCATTCCATTGCAATTTCCATGTTTAAGTAAACTTGTATCTAAAATAAAATTACAATAGCATCATGTATTTTAATAATGCCTCCGCTATTCTCTTTAGATGTAACCATGCTCTGAAACTCATTAGCAAGAAGAAGGGTTAATTTGTGTAGGGACCTGCTGTTGGGGCAGGATTTAGCTCAACGCACCCAAAATTGACTGTGTTTCCTCATTAATGTAAACTAAAGTCCAAGTCTGTTGTCTCAGTGTTTATAGGTCATGTGCTCCTCTTCCTCCTGTAAACTCTTCAAGACAGCCACAAGAATCTTTGACTTAACAAGAATGAATGACCACCATTTTGATTTACACTCTTCACCTTGTTTAGCCAAAGAGCAAGTTCAAGTGTCAGTAGGTATAGGAACAAAAGAATAACAAAACCATTATTCTGTGAGTTAAGAACTTAGACCATACCATACAAAATGGTAGAACTGGAAGCCATGTTCTGAAAAGAAAAAATTTAAGGCTTCCTGGTTGGCAACTGGCTCTGGAAGCATCTATGCTCAGCAGTGCAACAGCATCCAGACACCTCTAATCCACTCAAGGCTTGAGAGTAGTGGGAGCCCGGGTAGAGATGGAGGTGAGACCGCTCTCTGCTGCTGCTGCTGCTGCTGCTGCTGCTGCTGCTGCTGCTGCTGCTGCTGCTGCTGCTGCTGCTGCTGGACCAGTGACCTGTCAGAAGAGTTCATATCTCATGCACCCGAGGCGTGTCATTCTCCTATGTCATTCCCATTCCAGTCCAAAAGGACAGGTGTAAGGCAGAGAACCAGAGAGAACATCTTTCCAGACACCTAGTGCTCAGTCCTTCAGTTTGACAACAGAACGGTCAGTTGAATAAAAGCAGTTGAGGAAAATCAGTTGAATAAAAGTACAAGATAACCTGCCACGTTCTTCACTGCTTCTTCAGTTGACTTCTGCCACCACAGCTCTCTCTTATCATATTAAATGTTCAATGTTTGGAAAGAGGGACAGGATTCTGATTTTTGTATCCCTTCTCCTTCTTGACCACCCAAAGTTTAAAGACTGAGTGCATATTATGGCCTGTAGAAAATTCTTTCATCGGTAGTTCTCATTTAAATAAGAAGTAAAAAGGAAGCAGAGTGTGAAGAACAAAGGAGGGAGGAACAAAGGAAGTTGGAAGAAGAGGTTATAAGTGAATATTTTCCTCGTTTCTCCCAGTGTTTTTCTTCACATTTCATGGGAGACTCAGTGTCCCAATCCCACCCCACAAGCCTTGTCTTCTACATTTTAGCACTTGCCATTATCTTACTAGAATGACTTTATGCATTGGGATTCAATCTTTTAACCCAGTGATCAGAGGGGAAAACTCCAACAATCAAGTCTTTTAAATTACGAGATCACCTCTTGGTACAAAGAACACTAGGTGCGATGAACATTTAACCATGAAGACTTGAGTCAGCTCTTAGACAAGTAATGACTGTGATTAGAAACAAGGGGCAGATGAGCCATAGGAACGAGTGGAGAACCCAAAGCCTTCTTTCAGACTCTACTTCTTCTTAGTTACCCATTACCGAACAAGCTGATATCTCTGAGCTTCCATTTGTTGCATATCTCATAACAATAACTCTGCCTATGTGAGGTTGTTACAGGTCTCATGAGAATGACCTCAGAGGGTTCCACAGCCATGTTAACATTTTTAATACCATTTGGGTAGCCTTGAAATCATTGACTATTTAAAGGCACAAGCCAGCTAATGGCTGAGCCACAATTGCAGAATCAATTCCACCACCAAACTTTTTATCATAAGATGCCACGAAAGCAAATGCCAATCAACTGATGATCAAAGAGGGCTGTGACTGTGAAGATGATGTTGTGCAACATGGCCTCCTCTGGCCCTTGCTTGTACAAAATGCCATTCTGCTCCCCAAGCTGGTAAACAGTCAGCAGTGGTCTGCCTCTCATTGCTTGTCTACTTGATTGTCCGATTGTCAAGTAATTTGCTCTTTCAGTCCTTTTGTTTCCAGCTGCTCTTCTTTCAAGTAGTTGAACTCCATCTTGTGTGGGTAGAGAACAAATAGAGAGGTGCGAAGATTTTTTCACTTTATAAAAATGAAAATAGACTATGATTTAAGATTTGCAGTAAACCTTTGAGCACAAATTATAGTGAGAATGAGATATTTTCAATGCAATGCCCACTTATTAATTTTGGAAAACAAGAGTTCTTATTCAACTGTGAATGTAGACATTCTAATTCTAAAGACACTCCATGTGCAAAATGCTGCCCCCTACGTGAATTTCTTAAATAGAAAATAAAAATTGTGAAATGTATTTTGTGGGGTTTGCAGTATCTATTTCAACTGAATAAAATCTGGCAGGCTCACCAAAACAAACCGACAAGCAGAAAAACCCTTATGTCCGTTTCTCAACTGTTTTCTTGACAGCTGAGTTCAAAAGGACCAACTGCTCCTGGATAATTAAGGTCTAATTATATATTAAGCTCATGCTCTATTAGTCATAAGAGAGTCACATAACCATTTACCATTCAAATACTCTCACCTCCAACATAAACCCAGCTGTGACTCAGCGAAACTGAAACTAGTATCTTGATTCCATACCGAAGACCAAATATATGAGAATATAGGGCTATCTGCCATTGGTGACCTATGGCAAACTAAAATATAAATCAGCTAAGAAAATTCTAAAGTATATGGTGAAAAGTATATGGGTCCCAATAAGTAGTATAAAACAAACAAACAAAGCAATAACACAACAGGGAAGAAAAAAGAAAGAAAAGAAAAAAAGAAAGAAAGAAAGAAAGAAAGAAAGAAAGAAAGAAGAAAGAAAGAAAGAAAGAAAGAAAGAAAGAAGAGAGAGAGGAAGAAGGAAGGAAGGAAGGAGGGAAGGAAGGAGGAAAGGAAGGAGGAAAGAAAGAAAACATTTTTCTGGTTCCCCAGCTTCCTGCCTACCTGTAGCTGAGGGAATCAGTCACATGCAGAGAAAATTAGAGTATAGTGATGTGACTATAATTTCCTTCATGTTTGAAGGTACCATCCACTTGCTTAATCCATAATTAGTTTCACATTCATTTACTCACACATTTACTAACAAAGATTAAAACATCACTGGATGGAGACTCACTCAGGTGCCCTCTATCTATTGCTGGCTAATGGCCAACGCAGACAGCTCTGGGTTTGTTCAGAGAAGAACAGTATTTGAACAGAGAAAGCAGACGTGACTTTGGCAGAATACATGTAATTAAGAAATGTGAGTGTAGATTGTTTTTAAGGACCCATGTTTAGGGCTTCTTAGTCTGTGAAAGGAGGGTTAGCAGAGATTGAAGCGACTCAGATTAGAATTTCCTGAATGAAGAATCCTTTCTGTGTGAATCTCCTGAGCACTGGGAGCCACAGGAAGGGAGGCCCTTACAGCTCCCAGAGCCTCCCACTGTGAACAAAGCAGGTCTGAGAGACTTTCTCAGCAAAGAGGAGGTGCTGCATAGAGGCAGCATACCCCACAGGACATGGCCATCTGGAAAGGTTCAGAGTGTAAAATGCTTTCCCATGTGTGCTTGTTCATGGGCAAGGTCACCACGGCTTCTATGTGGGTGAGACAGAGAAGCTGAAGGAAGGCTACAAGCATTCCATCATGCCCTGGGGAGAGAGCTCCACCTTGGAACTCATTTTGAAAAGAATGTAAAGAACATGGCTCCGCTCCTATTCCTGGGTGCAAAAGCCAGATCGCAGTTACACAGTTGGCTGTGTCACCATGTCACCATGAAGAAGTTTGGGGTGCCTTTGGATCCCAGACCTTATTAAGCATTGAGGCATGTGGAAGAAAACCCAAAGCACATGACTGTGCAGTCTGCCACTGTATACAGTCTGTGACAGCTTCCATTCCCAGCCCAGGCAGTAGGTGCAGTCGGTGCTTAGAATTAAACCTAAATGGATCCACTGTGCTTCGACTCGAGAAGGAAGGCGTGTTGCACACTCTGAAAATGCGCACATAGCAGACACTCAGGAGTTAAAGTCAAGTGTGCATCTTCATCTCTCCCTCCCCACCTTTACGTCAACTCATCCTGCAGTCTAGTTTCCCCTCCTCTCACGGCCCTCTTCTTTCCCACCCCAAAGGTGAGAAAACCAACCTTCATTCCTTTATTTCATGATGTCGGTAAGCAGCAGCAGCCTTCCACTCAGACAGGAAATTCCTCACGTTTGAAATCTGCAGATCTATGGCTTCTCCTGCAGCACACAAGCTCCTGTACCCTTATCCTAAGGCCCAATCGTGTCTACTCTCTCCTTCCAAAGGCATCTGAGAGCGCCTCTTTCCTTGCACATCAGCCTTGAACTTGACTCTGTACCTCACACTAGGCCACCCTACAGAGTGAAGTTTCCCTTCTCTCTTGTCAGAACTCAGCACATTCTTCTAGCACCCACCTGTGGGGCCATGTCTGAGGGTGGCTATAAAGGATTATTTCCATAAAGAAAAGTAAGACAGGAGTGGAGATGGACAAAAAAGAGAGGAAGAGGGTAAGAGAGCAAAAAGAGAGAGAGAGAGAGAGAGAGAGAGAGAGAGAGAGAGAGAGAGAGAGAGAGGATAAGGAAATGGAGATCTAGAGGGAAGGCAGAGGAATGGAGGAGAGAGGACTATATATTTTTCATAGTTACACTTCATCAGATTGGGCTTTCTTCTATGCCGTTGTGACAGAGGTTGTCTGCAAAAGAAACTGCTCTCACTTCAAAGGAATAAAAAGGCTTTTTTCCTCTGGAGCCAAATATAAGGGGCCATGAGCTAGAATAATAAATTTAGGTATCTCAAACACCATGGTTCAATGAAGTGGCATTTTCATGAAGTTTTTATAGTAAAAAGACAAAAGAATGTCGTAAGAACCACACTTTTCAAATACATTGCTGGCTGAGAGCATCCAGTAGGTAGGTTACAGCAAAGCAGGGAGACCCTGCTTCAAATGCTCCCTGTTTCCAATGCTGTTCGGCAGCTGTCTCAGTCCCTTAGATTGGTGGAAACTAGGGTCCATGTGTACATTCCAAAGGGTTTGCCCAGTGCTCACAAAAGATGTTAGGTCATGTTCAGGGGAGAGCAATAAATAGCTTTGAAGGAGACTAAAGATGGCCCATGATAAATGGGCTCTGGACACACTACATTCCAGCTTCTCCCTGTCACCACAGGTCTAACCAATCAGCTTCTTTGATCCAGCTTCTTCCCAAGGAGTCACATTCTCACCTGTGGCTGCTTAGCACCCAGGCCCAGACAGTCTTACAGGAAGTAAGACTTTTCTATGGACATTCACACAGGTGCCTTTCATTCTCACTCAATGACTGGTTTACCCTTCTGTGCTGTTCATTAAATTAGTTTCTTTGTACACACTTCCACATGTCTATCTTTTGTATGATGGTAGTTATGTTATATTTCTTTACATATTTTGCTACTGAGTCATGGTTGTGATGTTTTTCTGTCTGTGATTTGTAACCTGTCAGTTAGCTTCACCTTACTTACTGACTTTCAATAGTTAATTTATGTTCCCATTCTCTGAGGTGATAGATGGGACCTCTGAGTTGACTGACTTAGGAATATTTAGGTTTCCTTGTTATCGTGATGAGCTAGTTTTGTTATGTTGAATTTTCAAAGACATTCTCATTGACTTTATGTTTTAGAAAGGCAAAAAGTTGTGATTCTTTAAGTATTATTTTAAAATATTGGGTGAATTATTTTCAATTGTTGCCATCCGTGGCCTTAAGAAGAGAGAGTGGAAGACTATATTTTCAAAAAAAAAACTTCACTGGAACAAGTGTGTGCTTCAAAAAGGAAATGGGACTCCTGTTTCATGCTTCATATGACAATATTAATCCTCCATCAGCAAAAATTTAGGAAAAATAAAGTCTTAGATAAAAGTAAAAGAATTCCTTGAATTCAATAGACCAGAGGATTAAAAGGATATTATAAAAAGAGTTTATAAAAATCAACTTTTTAAATTAAAAGAATACAAAGGGAAAATAAAGAAACAGTTACAGAAATGCAAAAAGCCTTGAAAAACCAGAGTTGACAAATTACCATCCAACCCATAAGAAATTCACAATGTATCTAACTCTAAAAGAAAATGGATAAATAAAGTAATGAATTAAATAAAAAAAGAAATTATGTGGTCACGTTTTAGTGGCAAGAGAGGTCAGCACACGGTTATAGAAATTCAAAGTGAAGCCAGCAGGAATCTTCCCGGAGGCATTTAAGTAGGAGGAGGTAACCTCTGTTCTGCTAGAGCAGTGGGATACTCTGACACTACTGGAAATTGAACTTGGTACTTTGAGCATTGTCTAGTGAAACCCAAAGTGTATGTGTTCCTGGAAGCAGCATGTTCTCTACCCAGGGACTCAGGAGTTCACGTCCCTAGATCTCTGTCTTTCCCATGCGCACTAGTGCAGGCAGTATCCAGAATGTTCAAAGGCATGTTTCCCAAAGGTATTTGAGCTGAGAAAATACTCATCATGGAATAGACGTAGAGCTGCCTCATAGACGCAACACAGTTATCTGCTCCTGGACTGCTCAGCCTTCACCAGATGCCGGAACAGGATGCTTCTGTCATGACTCACCAAAGTAGATCAGGCAGTCACAGGGGCCTGGGTTGACTTGTGCTTCTGTCTCATCAGCTCCTGCTTGTGCCTTCATTTTCTTCTTTCCTCCCAGAGACCTTTTGCTGGGTTTGGAGAAGTCCAGGTCAGGCCCATTATAATGGCTGGTCCTGTTAATTTGATGTGCTCTAGAATTATACAGGAGGTCTATGTCCTTGAGGGGCTTCGTAGAGTGTGTTTTAGTGAGGTGGGCAGGTCTATACTGCTGTCCTGCTGTCGGCAGTACAATGCCCTGGCTAAGGAAGTGAGCTGAGTACCAGCATCCATCTCCTTCTGCGTCTTCCTGGATGCAGAAGCAATATGACCAGCTACTTCACGGTCCTGTCTCCACACTTTCCTCACCATAATGGATGTCATCCTGAAAATGTGTCAGGGACTGAGTCACCGTAATGTAAAACAAACATACCATGGGTTGTGCTTGGCTTTACTTGATCTTGAGTATAGTGTTCTCGTTTTAGGGTAGCTTCCTTAAGACCCTAACCTTCTTTCCTGGTTTTATTTTATTCAAACCATCATTACTACTTAGTAGGCTATTCATTCTTTCCCACCTGTTATTACCTGTCTCTCTCCGCTAGTCTGTCTTCTAAATGATGTTTGTGTATCACTTACCAACTTCCCTGTCCTCCAGCCTTCTGCTAGTGTCTGACACACTTGGTGTTAGATAAAGAAGCCCACACTCTAATCCCAGGGAAGTGATTACTGCTGGAATTAGGAATAGATACAGGTCACACCTTTGTCTTTTAAAAATAATTTGGAACACCTAATTAAAAATATTAGCAATGTCTTAATCTTTTATGTGTGTAGGTTTTTATTCAATTATTTTGTTTTCTTATCTACTTTTAATGTATTTTATAAGGTTTAGCATAGAGAGAAAAACAGCCTTTGATCCACAGTGTGCTAGATTGTATATTTATAAGATTGTATATTTATAAGAAATACGTAAATTTTCCTTTAAACTTAGTGTTTTTCAGTGACATTTGACCACTTTGTACAGTTTTTAGTGTGAAAGCTACTACTATTATCTGCGAACAAAGTTGGAGGATTCAATCTGTGTAACCAGAATTATCAGATCATGTTAGCCCTTCCTCCTCATGCCCACCTAATGGAATTCCTTATCTAGCCTACAATTGGAGTTCTGCCAAGGACTTTCAGAAAGAAGAGGAGGCAAAAATTGATCCATC
The DNA here is from genome assembly GCF_011064425.1 of Rattus rattus. Taxonomy (NCBI): domain Eukaryota; kingdom Metazoa; phylum Chordata; class Mammalia; order Rodentia; family Muridae; genus Rattus; species Rattus rattus. The sequence continues at coordinate 41,322,678 of NC_046160.1, read as the reverse complement.
TGTACCATGATAACAACCATGCAAAACTCTTATTGTGGTATTAGTTTTGGGGCAATGTCTTATCTTGGATTGTACAGGAAATGCTTAGAGTAAGGGGTCACAGCTTAAAAGGATAATGGAGTCACAGTTTCTCTTGCCTTCATGTTGTGTTCTACCTAGCCTCAAATGTCTGTTACTGCATAGACCGGGACAGGCTGCAGATGAAATCCTTCATTCTTTCCTATCCATCCCTCCGATGCTAGCTCTGTTTGACAGCATCATTTTGAAGCTAGATGAGTGGAATCCTTATGTCTCCCAAATACAGCAAGCAGAATGTTTCTTTTATCTTTCTTTGTCTTCCGTGTCTAATAGATGGGTTTTATCTTTGATAAATGTAAGAATTCTGAAGAAGTGAATACAAACCTAGTTGAGATGATAAAGGAAAAACAAAACAAAAAACACATCTTTAGGTAGGGGAAAAAGAAACTGTATTTTTCTGCTCTCAAATATTTGACAAGAGTATGGGATTTATCAGGTTTATTCCAGATATTAAAACTAACACCGACATTTGAAAGTTAGAAGGAAGTCCCTCTGGGCACATCTACAAACTTTCTAATTGTTGTAAATCCCCAAAGATGAGCTGGACCTCCAGTTCTAGCCGTATGAGTGTGTTTCTGAGGATGTTGATACCCTGAGATCTCTAGTTGTAATGTGTGGTCCTCCCCTGCCTTGTGTAAATCTGCTCTTTAATGTGCATTTGACTGATAGCCCCCTCCCTGACACAGCGGCGCTCCTCATCCACTTCATCTCTCAAACCTCCCACTCCTATTCATAATTCTTCAGTGCCCAGAGCTCAACAGGGTGTTTGGGCAAATGTGGCTAATGGTGTGCCTTAAATTTGGGCTGTGTCTTTTCTAGAGTTATCGAGCTCTCTGGGTAGAGCCACTACCAGCCAGCTAGTGGTGCTGCCCTCTGTTCATCAAAAATCCCTCTGGAAGACTTCCCACTGCCATGCGCAATTTTATTTTTAATGTTATTCCTCCATAAAATAGAATATGATAAATTGGTTCTGTCTGGTGTGTGCGTGTGTGTGTGTGTGTGTGTGTGTGTGTGTGTGTGTGTGTGTGTGTGCGCGCGCGCAAATGTAACCACTTCCTGGTTCATTATCGTGATTATATGACAGACATGAACAGAATAGGAACAACCGAGTTACTTCAGTGTGCACAAGCCACAGGGATTGCTATAAGGGAAAGGAGATCCTTTGTTAGCTTTGATAGGATGTCAGTGTCCCCAGATGCCCTGGAGCTGAGACCAAACCCCTGAGCATAGTGGATTTCACACCTATATATCCCCACCCACACCCAAACAGATTCAGGCATAAAAACATGAGTAGATTAGTGCAAAATGTAATGAAATAAAAGATAAAGGTACTTAATTTTCTCTTTATGATCCCCCAATTGCTTTCTATGTGTCCCCTGTAGCCCTTTCTAATAAGGAGAATGTTTGGTGTAAAAATCCAATTAATAGTTTCATAAAATAAGTGTAAGTGTTTTTCAAATGAACTTACAAAATACTAAGTGAATTTTATTTCAGGGCACAGTTGTGAAATTCAGTCTAGTGAACTCATCTCTTAGTCCTGGAATCTGATTACTTAAACACATGATTTTATACAGCACATGTAGTGGAATAAAGTATATGGCCATTTTTCCCCTTCAAGAGTCTTACTCATTAAAACCTGTTTAAAAGTAAATACAACAAGATTTGACCATAACAGAATACTACGTTGACTTGAATGGACTATTTGATGACATCAGGAACTATGGGGGGAGGGTTCTGTGTACACTCTGCATAGCTAACAAAAATGATGTAACTGGGCATGAGGCAGGTTACTTGGATTAGAATTGATTTCTCATCCACTCTCCCTCTCAGTTACCTGTTTGTGGTATTTTCCAAACCTCGACCTAGAGTCTCAAGGGGTCACTGCATTTCTATAGCTGCAATGAGCCTGCCTAGAATGCCGGCTTCCCACACTGCTTTCTTTCTCTTGGGGTAAGAGGGGTTCTTTATTCTCCAGCAACTGATCTTGCCTTTCACCTGCTTCCTGTCTCCTACCTCCCTCCATAGCCACAACAGTGCTGACAAGCATGGTCTACTTGCCCTGCTCATGTAACCCCAAATGCTAGGTTCTTTGATAGGTTACAGTTACTGCTCAGATTTCCTATGAGGAAGCCTTGATTGGCCTGATAAAATTCTGCCCACATTAACAGTTCACTGTTTCCATGTCTTCTTTCAGATGACTGCGCAGTTGAGAAAGCCTTACATTTATGGAAAGGTTCAGACACGTGGAAGAGATCAAGGTTCAGCGTTTAATCTCTTTTATACTCTGTTCCTTTCACTTCCCAGTTTGTTGGTTTTCTGTTTTCAGCGGATTGTTTTAAAATACTCCTCAGACCCAGGAGTGAATGTCCCAAACCAGCCATTTTCCCCACTTAAAATTTTCCTAGTGGGACTTCGCACCATCTCTGTCAGCCACTGTCAAAATTTTATCAAAATGGACTTTACTAAGATTGTTCAAATGAAGATATAGACAGTTCCTCAAGTCATGAGCTACTCAATTTGGAACTGAAGGCTCCCTCAGCCTGTAACAGTGTGAATCCACATTCAGTCTGGAACAAGCTCCTTTCGTGAAGACATTTAAAACATCTTCAAAGTCTATGTATTACTCATTATATACTATTTAATATTTTCATTTACTCCATAAATGAGGCAATAGTGGATTAATTAAAAGCAGTATGAATAAACATATATGTGCACATAAACACATATATAGTGTATATATGTATATATATATGTACACACATATACAAGTGCATATAGACATACTCATAAATAAAAGGAAATTAAATACTTTTTTACAAACTAAATAAACCATATGGGGGAATAGAATTTGCCACCCTAAAATGTACATGAGATTTGCTGAGTAGAAGAGAATTGAGATACAGATATGAGATGATCCTGTACCTTCCCTTTACTGTAGAAAAACACCTTCAAAGATAAAGCATGTCCCCAATCCTTAGGACAATGAGAAAGAAGATTGAGCTTCAGGGAAGGTGTCAGATCTTTCTTGGCCTAGAGATGACCCAGGGAAACTTAAGGCAGCGAATTTTGCACGTGACCTTTGCCTGCCTGTTACTGGTTATCACCCTGGGAGAATAAAACACTTTTCCTTCATGTTAGGCAAAGCCTCCCTTCCGAGAGCACAAAATCCTCCCATTAAAATTACTCCTTCTCCAAGAATCTCCCTGGTCCACATGACATACCCTCTTGTTCACTTTTCCCTTGTTAATCTGCCATTTGTCTTAAGGGTCCACTTCAAATAAAACCTAATGAAGGGCTGAGAGAAGAAACATTTGTATCTTGAGATGCAAACACTCTGAAGAGAAAAAAAAAACAAAAAACAAAAAACCACGGATGCCTCCTTGTCTGATCCCCAGCATATGGAGGCTTGGAGGCCAGGCAGGGATTGGCTGCTTCCCTAAGAAGCCTAAATGCATGACTGGAAGCCTCAACCTTTGCAACCATGGCGGATGACACTGGCCTTTCCATTTCCTTATTCATATCTTTGTGTTCTAGTTCTTTTCTTTTCATGACAAATACCATGACCAAAAGCAACTTACCTTGCAGGAGGGAAGGGTTTATTTGGCTTATACTTCCAGGTCACAATTTATGACTGAGGAAAATCAGAACAAGAATTCCAGCAGGAGCTGAAGCATCGACAGTGAGGGAGCAGTTGCTGGCTCCTTCCCGGGCTTGTAATCAGTCATCTTTCTTATACAGACCACCTACCCAAGGAATAAAACCATCCATCATGGGCTGGGTCCTCATATCAATTAATAACCAAGACATTCCTCACAGACATTTCTACAGGGCAGCCCTATCTGGCCAATCTTTCAGCTGAGACTCCCTTCTCAGGTAACTCTACACTATGGAAGATTGACAGGGTTAAGTAGGACACTTGGTTTCTACTGATATGTGCTGGTTAGGTGTTACTGTTGTTGTAAAGTTATTACAAGCTAGGGTCACCTTGGAAGAGGGAATCTCAACTGAGAAAATGCCTCCACCAGGTAGCCCTGTAGACAAGACTGAAGGGCTTTCTTGATTAGTGATTAATGTAGGAAGGTCCGGCCCATTTTTGTCAGTGTCACCTTTGAACAGTTGGTCCGGGGTGAGCAATCCATGGGAAGTGAGTCAGTAAGCTGGGTCCCCACGTGGCCTCTGCTTCAATTATTGCCTCTATATTCCTGTCCTTCTCGAGTTCCTACATGACCTCCCTTCTTGATGGACTGTAATTGGGACATGTAAGCTAAATAAACTTTTTACTCCTTAAGTTGCAAAAACCAAGGGGTGAGGATATTCTGACATAATAGACACTCTAGGGGTGTTATTAAAGCTCGTTTAAAGAGAAGTGTCACCCACTGCTGTGCTTAGATCACAGCAAATGCTCTGTGTATATTGTCCTCAACCTTCACAGCAGAAAATTCAACCTTCCTATATTTCCAGCGATCAGTATAGGTCACTGACAGGAGAAGAATGGAAGCCAAGGGGTCAGGCACCACATGAATTTAGCTGGGTAAGAAGTCTCACTGTAATGTTATCTTTCCGGTGTGTGTGTCTTTCTTGGATCCTGTATCTCCTTTCAGGAGATAACATGGTTTGCTGAGATAATTTTCATGTGTGGATTTCCTTCTTCCCAGACATCCTGTAACCTACTGACTACTCTGTTTCTTTAAATAATGAATGGGAGCTTGAACATGCGCAGAATGGGCTTTTTTTTCTAGAAAAATTTACATAGATGGTGCCATTGCTGTAAATCCATCAGATACTGTGGTCTCAGCTATAAAAATAGCATTGAGGAGCCGTAAGACGGCTCAGGAGGAGCAAAAGGAGCCCCTGACGAAAACCTGGTGACTTGAGCTTTAGTCTGGGAATTAATTCATACGAATCCAGAGAGAGCTCACTGAGCCATGAAATGCACCCACATATGTATCATAAGCACACAATAATAATACAAACTTTAAGAAAATAGATGTCTTCACCTCCAGTGGTATCTGTGTATAAAACAATTATGGCCATGTGTCCTGCGCTAGCCAGAGCAACGCTATCTCCGACATGATTCGTTCTTTTGCCTATGTCTCAGGGCCCAGAGAGAAATCCAGGAAGTCAAGAGACATGTCTGAAGGAAAGCTGGCAGAATTGTGTGTGGTGTATGTGGAAAGTCATTTGTTAGCATCCATGAAACAAATAGCAGAGATGCAACTGGGTGGAGGAGACAGCTATTTCCTTCCCCTTTCTATAGTGACCTCTGTCCTGTCCTTCTTGCCTTGGTAGATTCCTCCTAGTCAGAGGCAGGATGGAGTCTCAATAAGAGAAGATGTGCAGTAGTCCCACTCACGGCAGTAAGTAGTCTCTTCAGCCAGGGCTTGGAACCAAGCAGAGGAGAAACCTCCTTGGGCAGCAACTGTTCACCATTCTTGCAAAGACCAGAGAGTAGAATGGAAAACCCATGCTGGGAGCCACATGGGAGCATGATGGAGGAGGAACATAATGAAGAAGGAGCTCAATGGAGGAGGAACACTTCGCAATTCATAATCTTCACCCAGACTGTGGAGCTCTGCAGTGTTCACACAATAAGCTTCTTCACTAGAAACAGATGGAAGGGCTATAAAAATCATTGAATGGAAACAGCAGGTGACCAGTAGCCTAGAGCAAGGGCTCTTGGGTCTGGCTCTAAGTGTCAGGTTCAGATAGATGGGAGCTTAGCAATCATTTCCAAAGTACAGAGTCTAGATCCAGAGAGTCTGTCTCACATTTAATAGGCCCTCACTCCTGAGCCTTTAGGATGGATCCCAGCAAAGCATTTTGTTGGGTGTGCGCAATCCTGTATTCCAAGCCCTGTGATCAAAGTTCCCTGTCACATGAACAGATTTCCTCTACCAGCGAAATATCATCATTGACTCTCTGATGTTTGTCCTGAGGATAAGTAACAACCAAGTAAATCACCGAAACTGTAGTGAAAATCAGCAGCTAACCAAAGTAGAGAGTGTGCAACTGAATGTAGCCTTGAGTAAGCTTCAGCAAGCCCTCCCTTCCAGGGTGACCTGGTACTGCTGTTTACCTCATTTTCTTTTCCTCAGTTTACCCATTCATCTAAACTACTTCCCAGTAATCATACACTTAGGCATTTATCCCCCGAAACTGAGAAAGTATGTTCCCACAACTACCCAATCATACACACTCATGGAGATTTTCCATCTAACCACTCATGAAAGGAAATAACTCAGGTATTTTCAGGCAGCTGCAAAACAGCTATACTCTGGAACGCAGTTCAGCAAGGAAAAAGGGATGAATTCATTCTCTGGGAATTTGCACTGAGCCAATAAAGTTACTCAGGAGAAATTGCGGGCAGCAGTGGGAATCTTTACATGGAATGCTAATTGTCAAGACTACAGAAAAGAAGATGTGGTCACTAAGGCACAGGAATTGAGATGTGGGAATGGGGAGGAAGTGAATGTTGCCCCGGGAGGGTAGTGAAGGATTCTCAGGCGCTTTCTCCTCTGGATCAGTAATAATATCTGATACTGAACGATAATTCTTAAGAGGTTCCCACTAGAGAAAAGTCGACACAGGCTAGAAAGGAACCTTACATGGCATTTCTTACAGGAACATGTGGGTATCTGCAAATGTGTTTAAATTAAAATTTAATTTAAAACATTTTATTTGCAAGAAGTAAATTAGCTTCGAATGAAATTGTACGCGTTTTCCAACATTTTAAAATATTCCAATAGAAGATGTACATTTATCAATTATGAACCTGGATGAGTTAATTAGATTTTTCTGTTAGAAAATTTTAGATCTTTTAACTGTTTCATCAACAGGAAAGTAAACAGGGGCTTAGAACAGACTCACTCGTGATGACCATAGTGGTTGGACAACCAGCCAGATACAGCTGTTGCCAGTTAAAGTTGACAGTCAGCTGCTCTTAAATCATATTTATAATTCATTTTCTTATTATTAGATAATTTCCTGCACTGGATCTGAATGCATACTGGTAAGTGCTGGTAGAGACTGAAATCCCAAGGCAAGCCCAGTTTCAGGTGTGATGGGGACAAAAGACACAGGATGCTAAAAGACATGCGGCTTTATTGTGGGTTAAGTCACTTGAAGCTTCCTGCCATCAGTTGTAAAACGAGTGATTAGTTAAAAATTCATCTTCTCAACATTTCGTCACATCAACAACACAATTGCCATCTCTATGGAGGACCCCAAGAGGAAAGGAGGAAGAAGGGGGTCAAGGAGACCACAACTGTGACAAGAAGGAGATCTGAGACTCCCCCCACCCCAAAGGAAAATAAGTCCTGAGTGTTTATAACTAACGACATGGAAACTTCACCTATTCAGTTCAGACACTGAATTAATGTCTGCACCTGTGATGTGTGGTTCCCCTCTCAGATCCCAAATGTGTCTTTGCTGCACTGCCAGCTCTCTCCTGTCACACACTCTCATACACAGGTTCATTATACTCCTCTCCTATGCTTCTGGAATATTCCTTTTATGTCAGCTGTGCACAGTCTGTGCACTTTGCATGACATGTCTGTCCTCCCTCACTGTCCAGCTAACCCCCCCTCGTCTTACTACTCTGCTTAAGTGACCCACTCTTCCCTCTCCTGTCTGTGACCAGTACACATACACATTACATCTGCTCCGTGATCTCACCACCTCTGTGTGCTCATGGGTTCTGTGGTTTCTGGTGTCGATCTCTGTAGGATTCTATAATTTCCTGACCAAAAAAGTTTCTAATTTTATAATACAATGGCTGCGACAATCTACTGGATGGCCAGGTGGAGCGAACAGAATTTCCTTACGTGGAAGAAGAGGAGGCTTGTCTTTATGTCTTAGCAGCTGCATTCTACCCTCTTCCTACACACACTCACTAACCTAAAGTCAACCTTCTAGTTTCTCACACTTACAAGCCCAAACTTCTACAAGACTCTGCCAGAAACTGAAGACTCAAGGAAAGCTCTAGAAGAATAGTGCTGAATACTTATTATTTATTGCCTCTGTCCTTAGTTTGACTTCTTCACTGGTCAGGATTACCAGCTACACAAGCCAATTAGTCCAAAGCCCAGCTTGTCTTTAAAGGCAGCCCTCTCCCTTTAACACTATTAATTCAGAGCTTTAAAGTTGATCTAGATGGAAAGAAAACAATCTACAGAATACTCTTGTTGATTTCAATTAGGGTTACTTGTATTCTGTGACTTAGGGTGAGGCTGACAGAAAAGCGACAGCTATGTCTTGTGATGAATGCCATTTTTCATGGTGGTGTTTCTTGCTATTAACACAGAAGTTAGGGGGGATTTGTGTCCAGAGGATGATAGATAGAAAAGTCAGATGCTCTCCACACCTCTATTGTGTTTTCTCAGATGTATTCTTCTGCAAATACACTGGGGCACGTGTATAGTTGAAAATGACCTGTGAATGCAGTTTTGTATTTTCCAGGGAGTGTTTCCATTGCTCAGTGCTTATTTCAGGGGGGTCTCAGAAAATATGTCAGAGCCAGGGGGAGCCAGGGGAACCAGGGGCCAGGGGAAGCTGTAGACCACGTGGGTTCTAATTTTCACCCTTGTCAACTTATTCAAAATGATGCTTCTGGTAAAGACAGGCACTAGATTTCCATATAGAATCCTTTCCTTGAGAGCAGAACAGAATACTTTAGAGTGTAAATAAAAGTGCACATTTTCCTAATGTGAAACTCACTAGTGTGAACTCACCTCATGTCTAGACAGTGAGTCAGGTCCTCAGCCACCTCCTGAAGCTTGCTTAAAAAGTAAATTGAAGGCAAAACAAAACAACTTTGAATATACCAAATGGTTTTCTCCATTAAATGAAGTTACATAGTTCAAGCAAATTCTAAAAGACTTCATGAGACACATTTCTGAGGGCAAATTTGAGGTTAACCGTGAAGGCATAGGAGGCTGGAAAGATGATGTTCAGCAGTTAAAAGCACTTATAACTCTTGCAGAAGACCAGAATTGGATTCCTAGCACCCATGTAGGGTGGCTCAAAAATGCCTGTAACTCCATATCCAGGGGTCCAATATCTATGGCTTGCACACACACACACACACACACACACACACACACACACACACACACACACACACACACACACAGAGAGAGAGAGAGAGAGAGAGACAGACAGACAGAGAGAGAGCAGAGAAAGACAGACAGAGACAGAGACAGAGAGAGACAGAGAGAGATTTAAAATAATAAAAATAAATCTTTAAACATGTAGAAACAGAAAAAAAAACCTTATTGAGCCAACTGAGATAGAGCATGCTTATGAAGATTTATATAAATACAAAGAAAAGCAGCTTTTTCTATAATATTTAAATTTATGTGCTCATAATTTACAGGAAGATGTAAAATAGACATCTCTCATCTAAGTTTTCCTATTATAGAAAGTAACAGCAGCTTTTAAGAATTTTATTTTAAATGTATTTTAATTATGTTAATTATTTGCAATTTACTTTATAGCTATTTACTACAAAAGAAGCAGGGTAATAAAAGGTAAGAATAAAATTGAAAAGGCTGTTTTTGTTCTTTTTCAACTATTAAAATCCCTAAAGATCAGTGCCAAGCAGTCATTAGAGCCTCAAATTCTTTCTGTTCCTAGTTTGCATTAATCAGACAAGAGGCGGTTTGGAACACGATCTACACAGCAGTCCTGCACCTGCCACTAGGAAGTTAATGAGATGCATGCGCCATTAGGGGAGTGAGGTGCCACCTCTATAATCCTGCATCAGCACAGTGCCCTGGGTGGGCTTGAGACCATCTCTGCCCTTCAGTGAAACATGGCGCACAGAACCCAGATCTGCAATGGGCTTTTACCCACTGAAACTTATTCCATATTCTTCAAACTAGTTGTTCTGTTCATTGCCATGGGTAACAAATTCCATAGAGGCAAACACAATTCCTATGCGTTGAGAATTTAGAGTGTGGTAAAAAGAAAGTTAAGGATTTGAATACAGATATGCCCAGGGTCACTGTTATATAGAGCAGAGAGCTGGTGAGGCAGTGTCCCGTGGGTAGCTCAGGAAAATCCTCTACTTAAACTAAGACTTAAAAACTGGGTTACTTCTGTGCATCTCAGATGGGTCATAACCCCTGATCAATTAAAGATGGCCTTCTTAGCCTGAGGAAAGAGCCTACAGAAAGCATCCTAAGAAAATAAAGATTGTGTTCATGCTGGGTGGCTTACTTAAGTCAGCTCAGCCTTCCTGATCCATGCACTATTTTATTTTCTTCTTCTTTTTGCTATATCTGTACCTCCTGGAGCTATCTCTTGAGTCTAATTCCCAGAAAGCCCACCCCTACACACTTGAATGTTGCTTCTCCACAGAGGCAGTTCTGAGCTATGACTAGGCTCTCAATTTCTGGTAGAAGGGCTTTTTAGACCTAGCCTCATCTTGCCTCTGCTTGAATCATAGTCACACTACACTCTGAACAGTTGATGCCAACAGTGTTGAGGCCCTCTCCCAATAGCAGGCATAACTTTAAAGTGGAGCTAATAGCACTGGACCTCAAAGCAAATAAAAATAAAGGCATCTTATCAGTAAGAAGACCAAACACAAAAGGCAAACAGAATGAAGCTATAAGTGACTTGGCCTTGATTTGTAAATATAAACACAAACTGAGATGGTTCTCATAAATACCAATGAAAAACAGAACTTAAGATACTTGTGGAGCCATGCACTGCTCCCTCCAGCACCATGCAGCCCTGCCTGTCTCCCAGGAGTCTTGCTCTAACCAGGAACACAGGTAAGACCACCAGCATACTGGGACCTTACAAATCTCAAATGACATGTGCTCTGCCCCACCCTGTTAGACCATCGTCTACCTTCAGGTCTGCACTGGTCTGCTCTCTAGGATTGGCACAGGGCCCATCAACCACACAGCTCTATTTGGCTTTTATAAGGCCTGCTCCAACTTGGGAAATCCAGGCCAGCCAACACCAGAGACAAAAAGATGGTGAAAGGCAAGTTCAAGAACATAGTCAACAATGCAGTATGGCACCACACACGAAGAGCAAGATTGTGACCTTAAATACCATATCATTAAATGATAGGGGCTTCTAAATAGAATGAATATAAATAATCCCCTTAAAGAACTACAGGAAAACACAGTCAAACATGTAGAAGCCCTTAAAGAGGAAACAAATAAATCCCTTAAGAAGATATAAGAAAATAACAATCAAATAGTGGAAGGAATTGAACAAAAGAGTCCAAGATCTAAAAATGGAAATAGAAGCAATAAGGAAAACACAAATGTATGCAATCCTGAAGACGGAAAACCTAGGAAAGAGAACAAAAACTACAGATGCAAGCATCTGCAACAGAATACAAGAGATGGAAGAGAGAATCTCAGCTGCAGAAGATAGCATAGAAGAAACTGATACACCAGTCAAAGAAAACACCAAATGTAAAAAGTTCCTAAGTCAAAGAATTCAGGAAACTTGGAACACAATGAAAAGACCAAACCTAAGAATAATAGGAATAGAAGAAGGTGAAGAGTCCTAGTTCAAAGGGCCAGAAAATATCTTCAACAATATTATAAAAGAAAATTTCCCTAATCTAAGGAAAGAGACAGCTGTAAACACACAAAAAGCCTAAAGAAGACCAAATAGACTGGACCAGAAAAAGGAAATTCTCACACCACATAAATCAAAATGCTAAATATACAGAACAAAATAGAACATTAAAAGCTCCAAGGGGGAAAAGGCCAAGTAACATATAAAGGAGAACCTATCAGAGTTTCAGCAGACTTCTCAACAGAGACTCTAAAAGCTACAAGACCCTGGACAGCTGTCATGCATATCTTAAGAGACCATGGATGCCAACCCAGACCACTATACCCAGGAAAACTCTCAATCACCATAGATGGAGAAACCAAGATATTCCCCCAAAGAATCCAAATTTAAACAATCTCTTTCTACGAATACAGCCATACACAGGATACTAGAGGAAAATCTTCAGCAAAAGGATGATAACTACACCCAAGACAACATAAGAAATTAATCATCTCACAGCAAATCAAGCCTCAGTAGATACAAGAAGGTTGAAATAACCCCTTGCATTCTATCTGATGACCACATATGAAGGCTTGACTTCTACAACAATAGAACCAACAGAAAGTCTACAAACTCATGGAAAATGAACATTTCTCTAGTCGATAATCACTTAATCAGGGAAGAAATAAAGAAAGAAATTAAAGACGTCCTAGAATTCAATGAAAATGAAGGGACAACAAAAGCCAAACTTATGGGATACAATGAAAGCAGTGCTAAGAGGAAAATTCATAGGACAAAGTGCCTTCATAAAGAAGTTGGAGGGATCTCATACTAGGAACTTAACAGCACACCTGAAAGCTCTAGAAGAAAAAGAAGCAAACACCTAGTGTGAGTAGAAGGCAGGAAATAGTCAAACTCAGAGACGAAATCAATCAATTAGAAACAAAGAGAACAATACAAGCAATCAATAAGATAGGCAAACTCTTAGCCACTAACTAAAAGGCACAGATTCAGTGTCCAAATTAACAGTCAGAAACAAAAATGGAGACAAAATAGAAACTGAGGAAATTTTAAAAATCATTACCTCTTACTTCAAAAGCCTATACTCAACAAAACTGGGAAAATTAAACAAAATAGATGATTTTTTAAACAGATGCCACTTATGAAAGTTAAATCACAACCAGGTAACCCATTCAAAAAGTCCAATAATCTCTTAGGAAATAGAAGCATTCATTAAATCCTCCCAACATTCCCTCCCCCACAAAAAAAACACAAGACCATATGGTTTCATTGTAATATTCAACCAGACTTTTAAAGATGAGCTAATGCCAATATTCCTCAAACTATTCCACAAAATAGAAAAAGAAGGAATACTACTGAATTCGTTGTATTAGGCCACAGTTACACTGATTACTAAACCACGCAAAGACTCAACAAGGAAAAGAATTACAGACCAATTTCACATATGGACATCCACACAAAAATATTCAATAAAATTCTTGCAAACAAAACCTAAGAACATATCAAAAATCATCATTCATCAAGATCAAATAGGTTTCATGTCAGGGATGTGGGGATGGTTCAATATACAAAAAAAATCTATCACTATAAATTCACTATATAAACAAACAAAGAAAAAACAATCCCATTATCATATCATTAGATACTGAAAAAGCCTTTAACAAAATCCAATACTCCTTTATGTTAAAAGTTTTGGGAAGATCAGGAATAAATGGTGTATACCTAAACATAATAAATGCAATATACAGCAAGCCAACATCAAATTAAATAAAGAGAAACTTAGAACTTTCATACTAAAAGACAAGGCTGCACACTCTCTCTGTACTTGATGTTCTATCTATATCAATAAGACAACAAAAGAAGATCAAGGAGATATGAATTAGGAAGGAAGAAGTCAATGTATTACTATTCACAAATGATATAATTGTATACATAAGCAACCCTCAAAATTCTACCAGAGAACTCCTATAGCTGATAAACACCTTTAGCAAAGTGGCTGGTTATAAAATTAATTTGAAAAATTAATAGCCCTCTTTTATGTAAATGATAAATGGGTTGAGAAAGAAAGTACAAAAAAAAATCCTTCGCAATAGCCACAAATAATATAAATTATCTTGATATAACTCTAACTGAGAAACTGAAAGATCTGTATGACAAGAACTTCAAATCCCTGACAAAAACAATTGTAGAAAACCTCAGAAGATGAAAGATCTTCCATGCTCATGGATTGGTAGGATTAACAGAGTGAATATCCTCAATTTGTAGATTCAATACAGACCTAGAAAGATCAATTCTCAACTTCATGTGCAAAAGCAAAAAACGCAGGAGAGCCAAAACAATCCTGGACAATCAAAGAACATTTGGAGGAATCACAATCCTGATTTCAATACAGAGCAATAACAACAAAAACCATATGGATTTGGTACAGAAACAGACAGCTTGATCAATGGAGTCAAATTGAAGTCCCAGAAATAAGCTCACACTTCTATGGACACTTGATTTTGGACAAATAAATCAAAATCATATAATGGAAAAAAGAAAGCATCTTCAACGAATAGTGCTGGTCTAACTGGCTCTCTACGTGTTGAAGAATGCAAATAGATTCATATTTATCACCGTGCACAAAGCTCAAGTACAGTTTTATCAAGGGCCTCAACATAAAGCCAGATACATTGAATTTCATAGCAGAGAAAATGGAAAATATCCTTGAGCACATTGGCACAGGAGAAAATTTCCTGATCAGAACACAATGGCTCAGGCTATAAGATCAACAATTAATAAATGAGACCTCTTGAAATTGGAAAGCTTCTGTAAGGCAAAGGACACCATTAATAAGACAAAACGATAGTCTACAGATTAGGAAAAGATCTTCACCAACCCTACATCTCTCAAAGGGCTAATATCCAAAATATATAAAGAACCCAAGAAGTTAGACTCAAAAAAAAAAAAAAAAAACAACTCAATTTTATAATGGGGTATAGAGCTATACAGAGAATTCTCAACAGAAGAATCTCAAATGGTCAAGAGGCACTTAAAGAAATGTTCAACATCCTCAGTCATCAGCAAAATGCAAATCAAAATAACCCTGAAATTCCACTTTACACAAATCACAATGGCAAAGATTAAGAACTCAAGTGACAGCATTTTTAGTGAAGGCTAGAGAAAGCAGAACACTAATTCATTGCTTGTGGGGTTTTAAACGTGTACAACCTCTATAGAAATCAAACTGGTGGTTTCTCAGAAAATTAGAAATAACTTTACCTGAAGACCAAGCTATACCACTCCTGGCCATAGACCCAAACGATGCTGCATCTTACCTCAAGGACACATACATAGTCCACTGTGTTCATAGTAGCTTTATTTGTAATAGCCAGAAACTGGAAGCAACTCAGATGTTCATGAACTGAAGAATGGATTCAGAAAAAGTGGCTCATGTATGCAATGGAATACTATTCAGTTATTTAAAACAATAACATTATGAAATTTGCAGGCAAACAAATGGAACTAGAAAATGTCCCAGACCCAAAAAGACATGACTGATATGTACTCACTGATAGGTGGACAGAATCCCCATGGTACACCCTACAGACCAAAGAAGACAAACAAGAAGGGAGGCCCAAATGAGGATGGTTGAATCCCACTTAGAAGGGGGAACAAATAGTCATGGGCAGAGGGAAGGAGGGACCTGGGTGGGAGGGAGTAGAAACAGGAGAGATGCCAAGAGTACTAGGACAGTTAATGGAAACATGCCCCTGCTCGTTGTACGGGGTGGGAGGTACGGGAAATCTCTAGGAAGACCCAGAGACTTGGGATAGAGGAGGCTCCCAGGAGTCAGTGCAGGTGTCTTTAGCTGAAATGCTCAACAGTGAGAATATGGAACCTGAAGAGCCCACCTCCAGTAGCCAGACAGGACTCCCAGTGGAGGCATGGGGAGACCAACCCACATACCAAACTTTTGACCCAAAATTGGTCCTGTCTAAAAGAAATGCATGGACAAAGATGGAGCAGAGACTTAAGGAATTGTGGACCAGTAACCAACCCAACTTGAGATTCATCCCATGGGTAAGCACACATCCCTGACACTATTAGTAACGCTATGTTGTGCTTGCAGACAGGAGTCTAGCATAGCTGTCCTCTGAAAGGCTGTACCAGAAGCTGACTGAGGCAAGATCCAGTTACCCACAGCCAAACAATGGAGAGAGGATGGAGACCCCTGTGGAAGAGTTAGGGGAAGAATTGACGGCCCTGAAGGCAATGGAAATCCCATAGGAAAATCATCAGAATCAACATAGTGGGACCAATCAAAAAGCTACCAATCAAAAAGCATGCATGGGTTGGTCCGAGTCCCCAGCACATATGCAGCAATGGGCTGCCTTGTCTGGTCTCAGTGAGAGAGGATGTGCCTGATCCTGAAGAGACTTGCTACACCAGAGTGTAGGGATACTGGGGTGGGGGGAGGCATCCTTTCAGGGAAGGGGGATAGCAGAGGAATCCTGTGAGGGGGACCACAAGGGGGCAGCTCTAGGAATATAAAAGCATAAATAAATTTAAGTAAAAAGCATAAAACAAAACTTGAGCTCAACCAATCAATTAAAATCAAATTTATAATTACATACTAAGGACTTTCCAGATACAGACTAAATAAAATCAGTGCATGGACTAAATATTCTCTGTCTGATCAGCAAATACTATTCCTTCACACCTTCCTCTGATGAGAGAGAGAGAGAGAGAGAGAGGAGAGAGAGAGGAGAGATGGAGGAGAGAGGAGAGAGGGAGAGAGAGGATGGAGAGAGAGGGAGGGGGAAGGGGAAGGGGAAGAAGGAGGGAGGAAGGGAGAGAGAGGATATTTGTTGTGTGTTCTGGTTTATAGCTGTTCTATGTATTCCTTTCTCAAATCAGTACATCCAAACTGTATCACTATATACTTCAGAGTATGTCTTATACATAGAAACCCTTTCCACTGACCCTGAACATTTACAATGAGGTAGGTATTTTGTTTGTTTGGTTGGTTGGTTTGCCTTGATCCTTTTACAGCCAGCTAGATGCTAAAGTTCTATCTGGAGCTGATAAAGCCAGGAAGTTGCTAATGCGGACTCAGATTTCTGCAAGGACTAAATTCCCAACAGAACTCTGACTAAAAGACAAATACCTAACCTGAATTTTTTATATGCTTTGGGGACACAACAGACTATAAGGCAGAAAGTAGGAAAAATTAAAAGTGACTAACAAGGGTCACTGAGTAAATAAAAATTCTTAGAATATGATTTTCCTATAGACTCCAGCAATTTCCTCATTGCTTTATTTAGTGATATTTCTTGGTAACCAAGACATTAATATATTACATTAATGCCTCTAAAGCTTATTTGAAATGCCCAATATTTATTTGAAATATGAAGGGTTTTAAAAGATCGTGGATGATTGACACCAATTTTATTCTTCATTACTGAAAATGTGGGATCCCTGGTCTCTATTTTCAGATGGATTTTTCTTAGCCTCCCTTGCAGGTTCATGCTTGTCTAGGGTGTTGATCCTTATGGTGGCTATGTTTGGTTGTCAAGTTGACTACATATAAAACCAAAGGAACTAAAATGAAAAAGTCTGGGTACAGCTGTCCTCATAAGTATTTTTCTTGACTGGATCTTTTGAAGTGTGAAGATCTGCCGTAAATGTAGGCCACATCTTTTGATGGGAGCCTATATAAGGGCAGGGAAGAATGAAGCATTTTCTCCTTGTCTGCTTGGAATCTTCTTCTTCGGTATTCCAGCATATACCAAAGACCAGCTGAGACATCCAGCCTTATAGGCTGAACATCTGCTGGATTCATGGACTTTCCAACAGGAGATGGCCTTTGTTGGTCTAGCTGGACCACAGCCTGTAATCCACACTCACATATACAGGCACATACTCATTTACTCATCAGTCCCATCATAGAGCTATTTCCTGCCTGCAGCACATGACCATAGACAACATGAGGCAGAATTGTAATGGTGACTTACAGATTTTGGCAGCAAGACATGAATGACACTGAAGAAAGCAGAACAGTGCAGGCACAGCCATGTCTATGGATGTGGGAACATAACTGATACATTTCCTTCCTGGAAATATGGGGACACTTAAGATTCCATTCACTACCTCCTTCTACCCAAGCTATAGGAATTCTGTTGTGGTGGTCTTAGGGTTTTAGTATGTATACAAGGTGTAAGAGTGACTAGGAATGAGAATTTCCAGTATAGCATCTACCCAAAGTCACCCAGGGGGTGTTCAGGTAATACAGCTATACTGTGAGTGCTCATGTCGAAAGAACAACTCACGATGCATCTGTACAACAGTCACCCATACTTCACCCAGTAAACTCATTTATTTATCAATCTGCACTTGACAATATCCTTTGGCAGTGATTTGTGCCCTCTCTTTGTAGGGTATTTAAGTTTCCTTGCATCCACGCAGCAATCCCTTATCATACCTTTTTGTTAAGCTTTAGGATTTTAAGTCTTCCTATCCCATTACCTCAGGTCCCCACAGCTGCCACTGTTTTGCAAGCAATCCATCAAGGCACAGATCTTCCCTGTATCCTGCTGAGATTTCCCCCAGCACTCTCACCCCCTTGGATTAGTCTTTGTGGTGGTTTGAATAAAAATGGTCCCCATAGGCTCACAGGGAGCAGCACCATTGAGAGCTGTGGTCTTGTTAGAAGAAGTGTGTCACTAGGGAGTGGGCTATGAGGTCTTAAATGTTTAAACCAGATCTAGTGTGATATTCACTTCCTGCTGCCCGCCAATCAAGATGTAGAACTCTCAGCTCATTCTCCAGCACCATGCCTGCCTGAATATTGTTACAATTCACATGACAGGTAACACACTGTTCCCCTGAAAGTAACAAATTAAGGTATAAGAATAATCAAGTTATAATACACAGGAAGGCAGATGTGCTGATTAGATATGTAGACTCTTAAAGTACTAAACGTTTTGAAGACTGTGGAACATAATTGTTAATGTTTCATATTGAGATATTAGCATTAACATGACATCTTGGGGACAAATGAAATGAAAATGTGATACTTGGATAGTGATGTGTTTGTCACGTTAAGGGATCAAGGTCAATTGTTCTGGCTAGGTTTTATGTCAACTTGACATAGACTGGCATTATCTTGGAAGAGGGGACGTCAGTTGAGAAAGTGCCTCCATCAGGTTGGCCTGTAACCCAAGAAAGTGTATGACACTTTCTTGATTAATGCTTGGCGTTAATCAAGGGAAGGTCGCAGCCTACTGTAGACTGTGCCATTTCAAGGCAGGGGGTGCTGGGTAGTATAAAAAAGCAGGCTAAGAAAGCCATGAAGAGGGAGCCAGTAAACAGCACCCCTCCAAGGCCTTTCCTTCAGTTCCTGCTGCCATGTTCCTGCTTCTCAAGTTCCTGTCCTGACTTCCTGACTTCTCTCCATGATCTGTAACCTTCAAACTGCAATAAGGCCTTCCCTGTTCACATTGGTTTTTTGTTAATATTTTATCACAGCAATAGAAATCTAAGTATGACAATATGCCAAGTATATTTGCTATGAAATGACATCAAATCTCACTCTAGTGTGATTTAGCTTATAAAAATATCAACATTCAATTTTTTACTATTGTAAAATAAAATTACTTTGATGGTGGATTAGTTGCAGAACTTACTAAACAGAAAGACAAGTCCTTCTGCAGAATGCTCTTTGCAAAATCTTTCTCTAAGATGCACTGAGTAAAACCAACCACAACCATCCCAAACGGATATAAATTTTGAGGATCTCATTGATGGCATTCTCCTTGGAGTCTATGCCTACACTAGTTATGCAGTAGGTGCTGGATCTGGCTATTGTTTTAGAGATTGAAAGACTCTGTGCCTAGGTGCAGTGACTGTGAACCTCTGGGTGGTAGGTACAGGAGAAAAGGAAAAGCAAAATGAAAGTGTGATTTTATACATAGAATCATTGATGTTACGTATTTGCATGACCCACAATAATTAGCAAGACATCATTGCTTCTTAGTATTGGACTAGGGGATAATATTTATGATGGTATTCACATATATAAGACATGCTGTATCTGTAAATGTGCTTCCATCACATAACATAAAGATAATTTTGATGAGACAATCCATCATATATAGCCCAGGCTGGCCCAGTAGTCACTCTCCTGCCTTCTGACTGCTGAGATTATACTGGTTTTAAAATATCTTATTAAAAATTTAAAGGGTACTTGCTAAAACAGAGGGCTGTGATTAGGGCTCTACCTTGGGGTTTATCTATAATTACCTGTGATAAAAACAAAAACAAACAAATAAACAACAAGAGCAACCAATCAAACATCAAAGCAAAACAAACAAAAACATCAGGATACCCACAAACACCTGTAACTCCAGTTCAAAGAAATCTCATTACCTCTTCTGACTTCCGTGGGCATCTGCACACACATAGGCACAGATGTGCACATATACATTAATAGAATAAAATACCACTTTTTGAATGTATTCATCAGACCAGTTGGGGAACACTCTATCAATACAACCTGATAATGCATTCATAGCTGACACTACCATGTATGGTGAGAAGACCTGGGGTTGTTAGTTCTCCTGATGGAAGAAGGAAATGAGCCCTTTCCTGTGTGTAACCCTCACAGTCCTGGATTAAATAACTTAATCATTTGAAATTTTTGTTTGACCTGCTGATTGGCAGGTATCCAGAGGACACTAAAATTACAAAGCTAGTTAAAGTCAAATGAAGAAAGAGTAAAGAGGGTCTACTGTCAGCGCTGAGTCCTGAACAAGGACATGGTGTCCTACCTCTGATGTTGTGCTAGCTTTTAGTACCACACTACCCTGGGCCTTAGAGGCTGGGGAATACTGAGAGAACTCAAGCAAAGCAGTGCCAGCAAGTTTTGGACTGGTGAGAGATAATGTTGATCTAGGCTCGTGCTGGGGGAGGGTTGAGATCAGAGCAAGCACAGCTGGGTGAAAAAACACAACTAGGAAATCATGAGTAACCTCATCAGGTTATAGTGTCGTCCATAGCAAAGGTATGAGGATACATTTGAAAGTGTCTGCAATATTCAACATGCTATTTGCCACTGACAGATGGTCAGCAGAACTTGGGTATACCTAGGTACTAGGGATGGGCTCCTTTCAGAAGTGTTGCTCTTTGCTTCCGAAGAACGCAGCCATTACAATTTGCTAAAGTCTGGCAAGGGGAAAGAGCCTATTTAAGGAAGGAAAACTGGGCAGTTCAATTTGGAAGGAGGAGAAATCTGGAGGGAGAAAAAGCCCCCAAAAATTATAGAGTCTGACCCAGAGTCCCAGTTAGAATACCGCCCCTGGAGTTGTTTTCATTTCCTTCATGGGAACTACTTTTCTATTTTAATAGTTTGTGGTTTAGGTTTTGTTTTGTTTTTTACTTTCTGTAGCTAGTGTCTCTGTTGCTTGTCAATCTGTAACTGTTGGTCTTTCCATGCTAGCTACCCTTGGGATCTGGGCCTGTTCATTTTTGTCCAAGATACTGAAGAGTTTTGTCACCATTACATTAGGCAGTTGACGGTTACATAGATGCGTTTGTCTCTGACTGTCGCACTGTGTTCTGAATCTATCTAAAAGGAAAACCATCATGCAGTCACCAAAGGTTACGCATTTTAGGAAACTAATCTGTAAGAATTAAGGATGAAAAGCCATCACCAGTAAGCTACATAAGTCGTATGGCTTCCTTGGAAGGTATGTCCTGGGTCTTTGATCGGGTCTATGACACAAATCTGGATACACTAGGGAAGACAGAATCTCAGTTGAAGAATTGCCCCCATCTGTTTTTTCTAAAGAACACGTCTGTGGAAATGTTTCCTCCATTGCTAATTGACACAGAATAGCCAACCCAACTGAACGTAGTGCATCCCTGGGCAGGTAGGCTTAGGCTGTATAGAAACACAGGCTGAACAAGTAGGAGCAAGCAGGAGGCTGTGTTTCCCATGGCCTCTTCTTCAAGCTTCTGGCTCCAAGATTCTGTCTTGACTTCATGCCTGGCTTCCTCCACTGATGATGGACTGGAATTTGTAAGTCAAAAAAAAAAAAACAACAACAAAAAAAACCCCACTTTTTTCTCAGTGTTTTATCACAGCAACACAAAGAAAACTAGAACAGAATCCAACATAGGGAAATTGGTAACTTGCTTGGCCAGTGACTGAGAGTGCCATGTGTTGTAGGGCAGTTTCCTCTGAATTGAACATTTCTGACTTATGAGACTGTAGGAGTAAACAAAGGTCATATTCTGGAAAAGCTGAAATGCACAAGATTTTGGAAAACTCTTAGCCAGCTTTATAGAGGTGGTGGTGGTGGTGGTGGTGGTGGTGGTGTGTGTGTGTGTGTGTGTGTGTGTGTGTGTGTGTGTGTGTGTGTGTGTGTGTATATTGAGCAGTGCACTTATGGAGAGATCTCTCATTTCTGTGGAACTTCTGCATGTTGACTTGAGACCTCCAGAGATAAAGCTTCTGTAAGCCATCATTCATGTTGGACTTTCAGGTAATTAATTAGCTAGATGAGTCATCCTTTATTCTGTAAGGAATCCCCCACTGACATTCTGATAAAAATTCACTAGTTTACCAAGTGGACTCTAGCAGAATCTTTGCTTTGGTCTGTTGTGGGTTCTCTTGCTCTGGCTATGACTCTCACTGTGGCTCTTGCTCTGTCTGTCTGTCTCTGTCTCTCTCCCTGTGTGTATGTGTATGCATGCACGTGCATGTGCATGTGCCTGTGTGTGTGTGTGTGTGTGTGTGTGTGTGTGTGTTTGTGTGTGTGTGTTCTATGTTCTGTCTCTCATGTAAAAATCTACCAGACAACACCATGCTTGTTGACTCCTTAGGTCACAGTCACTTCTGAACTAGACTGAACTAGAAATGGTTATTAGGAGGATCAGGCAGACTTGTGAACACCTGAGTTTTTACATTACCTTAGCTGTTGTCCTATCAAAATGTGCAAGACTAACTATGGAGCCTGAGAGCAGAAAAAAATCCCCACAGAGAATGGTAAAACACTCCTAGCTACAAGAACCCAACTGATAAAATGAGGATGAGGCATAAGACCTATAAGTCATTTCTTGAAGTAAAGGTGTCTTAGGATTTCTATTGCTGTGGCCAAAATTACCTTGGGGAGAAAAGGATTAATTCATCTTACAAGTCTCAAGTCCATTAGTTAGGTAAGTCAGGGTGGAAGCCCACGACAGGAACGTGGATGCAGGAACTGATGCAGAGTTCATGAAACTCTACTGCTTTATGCCTTGTGGCTTTCTTATCCTGCTTTCTAATAGCACTCAGCACCACCAGCTAAGAAGTGGCACTAGCCACAGTGAGCTGAGCCCTCCCACATCAACCCCCATCAAGAAAATGTACCACAGACTTGACCGCCATGTAACCTGGTCGGAGAATATTCTCAATTGTAGTTCCATTTTCGCCAATGACTCTAGCTTGTATCAATTTACACAAAACTATTCAGCATATCCAGAAAATTTCATCATCATGCCTACTGGTAGCAAAGGCTGCTGATGGCTCTGGCTTCCATGTGCTCATCTGCTAACACACTCCTTAACCAACTCCTGATCCCAAAACACTGAGTGTGTGTGTGTGTGTGTGTGTGTGTGTGTGTGTGTGTGTGTGTGTGTGTGTGTGTGTGTGTGTGTGTGTGTATGTCAGAGAGTTTAAACTTGTATAAATGAAGTAGACAAAGTTCATAAAGAATCTTACTTCATCTAATAATCCATATATCTATAAACTCAAATTCACAGTCTATAACATTGTACATTTCTATTTTCCTACATTGGGTAATTGAAACTTGACCATTTGGGGTACCTTTCTTATGTGCTGCTGATGTTCCTCATCCTTTTTAACCTGACTTTTCTCACCAAGTCATCTGGGAAGAAGTACAAAGTACTTATATCCGGGTGATACTGGGCTTTTGGGACTTCTGTCTAGGTGGTGTCTCTTTATAGTGGGATGAGAAATGTCTACTTACATCTGTGCTGACAACACAGTATTTCCCATCAGCCTAATGTGAGGATTCCTTCCTTTATTCTTAGAGTAATTGCTGCTCAGGGACACCCATCTCAGATACCTGTTCAAAATAATTACTATTAGAGAGAGCACCAGGCAAAATCAGTTCTACCTCCAGATTAGATCAAATCTACCAAAGCACTGTTTTAAAAAGTGACTTTGTGCCTGTTCCTTCTCATTTATAAAACCAGAGCATTGTACCAGGTCACTCCTAAATGACATTACAGTTCAAGTATTTGAAAACTAGTATCTTTTCTTCCAAGGAAATTCACAAACTTCTGAGGAAAAAGGAGCTCATGTTGAGTTATACATCATTATGCAAACTGACATATCTAGCCTTTTGACACTTGAAACAGGACATCTTCATCCTTAAAGTTTATTCTTTTTTTTTTCTTAAGAACCCCACAATCATGTTACTAATAATACTCACAAAGAACCTTCTGTGTTTTGTGTAAAGTTATATTTATGCTGGGATCTATTGGGGGCTATCCTTGGCCACATTCAGTCCATTGGCTATAGATTAGACACATCTGCCATTCTACAGCTAGTGGGATCCTTTCCTTAAAAGAGAGTTTCTCTATACTACCTATCCTCAGTTAAAATCCCCTGTCTTCCAGTATCCTTTTCATAACACCCATATCCTACTACCTCCTCTCTTGAGTTCCTTCCCTTCTTATTCTCACTTCCCCATGGTCTCTTTCTATAACCCTGGCTTCTTTGGATATTTCAGGTTATATACTCAATTCTAAATACTCAGAGTCACAATCCATAAATACAATAATATATGTGGCATTTGTCTCTTTGGGTCTGGGTTATCACACTTAATATGTTATTTTCCAGTAATATTGATTTATCTGCACATTTTATTACTTCATTTTTCTTTACTGTTGAAAACAACCACATTGTGTGTGTGTGTGTGTGTGTGTTATGTTTTATTATCTATTAATGGTTGAAGGACATCAAGCCTGCTTCCTTTGATAATGTAAATAGAATGGCAATGAAGGTAGACAAACATCTTTGGCCCCTGAACCATGACACCCTGTGCAAGAAAGTCCTGTCCTCCAGGGCCATGTCTTTGAATTTTACTCTAAGGACTGACCCAGCAACCATTCTCACTTGCCTCAAAATCTTGTAAACAGTTAATAACATGCATTGTTCACATCAACAATCTTATATGCTCATAACCCACGTCAGAGTTACAGTTATAATACTGAATTATATAACTCAATGTTTGTTCACTGTTGATTTCTAAATAATCCTGTTTGTCTGTGTTTATATTTTCATAAACAAGAGTGACAAAAGAGAGACATCAGACCTGCATGTCTGCTACAGGGGAACTGGAAAGAAATTCTACCCTAGATCTTGGAATCTTCATTGTAGAAGAAACAGTGAAACTCCTCAAAAGCTCAGCAAACCTGTGCCCTGACTCCATAGCTCCTCAGTCCCAAATGGGCCGAGCAGGATTGCCATTGTCATGGTTTGAATATGCTTGGCCAAGGGAGTAGCACTACTTAGAGGTGTGGCCTTGTTGAAGTACGTGTGTCACTGTAGGTGTGGGCTTTAAGACCCTATCCTAATTGCCTGGAAGTCATATTCCGCTAGCAGCCTTCAGATAAAGATGCGGAACTCTCAGCTCTTCCTGCACCGTGTCTGCCTGGATTCTGCCATCTTCCCACCTTGAACCTCTGAACCTGTAAGCCAGCCCCAATTAAATGAGGTCCTTTATAAGACTTGCTTTGGTCATGGTGTCTGTTCACAGCAGTAAAACCCTAAGACCGCCATCTTGGAAGAAATTGTGAAGCACTTCCCTTCCAGTGCTTCTTTTGGAAACATTTCCTCCCAGTCAGGAATTTACTACACTTGGAAGAACAGCAGCAATCCTGAGTAAACACTGCATGTGTGGCCTTCTTAATGGTGTACAACTGAAAGGGACAGGAGTTAGGGGTGACAGTTACTGAACATTTAGAACCTGGTATCTCAGCGTTTCTATAATTGTAATGAAACGTCCTTACCAAAAATCAAGGTGGAAAGGAAAGGATTTATTTGGCTTACACTTCCAAAGTACTATTCATCATTGAAAGAAGTCAGGACAAGGGTTAAACAGGTCAGGAACCTGGAGGCAGGAGCTGATGCAGAAACCATGGAGGGGTGCTGCTTACTGGCTTGCTCATCATGACTTTCTCAGTCTGCTTTTTTTTGTTATAGAACCCAGGAGTACCAGCCCAGGGATAGCACTAACCCATTAATTAAGAAAATACCCTACGACTAGATCTTACGGAGGCATTTTTCTCAACTGGGGGTCCCTCCTTTCTGATAAGTCTATCTTATGTCAAGTTGACATAAAACTAGCTCAGACACATGGATAACATGGAAAACAGAAAAATCTGAGGCAGTAACTCCTCAAAAGTGAGTTGTTTTATTCTGGGGAAACTGAGTTAAAGGTTTTTGTCACTATAGTGCTTTGTGTAAGAATGCCCTGTCCCTGACCAATAGACTCATATATTTGAATGCTTGGTTATGAGGTTGATGGAACTGTTTGGGAAGGATTAGGGAGTATGGCCAAGTTAGAGGAGGTGTATCATTAGGGGTGGTCTTTGAGGTTTCAAAAACCCATGCTAGGCCCATTCTTCCCCTTCCCCTTCGTATCTGCCACCATGCTCCCTGCTATGATATTCATGGACTCTAATCCTCTGAAACTGTAAGCAAGTTCCTAATTAAATTAAATTAAATGCTTTCTTTATAACTTCCCTTGGTAATGGTGTTTCATTGTCGCAATAGAACACCAAGTAGGAAAGTTACAGATTATCCACTCATGCTGGTGATATTTATAGTAACAGATAGGACTTCAATTCTAACTCATCATGGAATACTTTCTGTTTTGGCATGATGTCCCTACAGGTCACATCCTTAATGTCTGGTCCTCAGCATGGTGATTTTAAGATGAAGAAATCTTTCAGAGGTGGAACCTCATAAGGACACTATGTCAACTTGTCACTGGAGGGGCTTCCCAATAGAAGAAAATACTGCTGAGCTCAAAGGCTGAGTCAACTCTCCAAAGCACACAATAATGACCATAGTGAGGCCAACCTGTGCACTAGACCCCTCCTGCCCAGCTCATTCTCTGTGACATTATATGACACTTATGGTGGCAGTTCTGTGCTGTTTAAACTGCACAGTCACCAGAATCCTAAGTCCTTTATTAAGTATTCCCCTTCATTTTTTGTCACAGAAATGGGAAACAACTTAAATAACAATACATCACTTGTATTGGTGACTAATCTCATATGTCCCAGCTTCAAGCCCAACTGTCACTGCAAAAATAAGCAAATAAGAACTAGCCTATTTTAGAGTCAAAATATGAGAGACCATGGACTGGGAACATAGATTTAGGTCTCCTTCAAACCCAACGTTCCAAGATTGTAGTGTTTTTATTGTGTTTTTCTGGTAGCAGACCAGAGTTGTAGAAGAAATTCTAAAAATACTTTGAGGGAAATATCATAAAGACTAATTATATCAAGATGAGGTTCTCAACTCCAGGTCTCCAATGTTAGCATTTTTAGCCCTTCTATTAGCAGATAATAGAATTTTGTTTAGCTAATACATTTCAGAGGTTTGGGTCTGTTTATCAGGATGTTAGGTTTGACAAGGCATAGGCAAGGGATAGATTTTGGGGAGACTAAAGATAACTCAATATAATTGATCAGCAGAATTCCGAGCTCTCCAAAGATGTTAAAAATATTAATGCAAGCCTTTTTAGACACAAGATGTTTCAGGAATTCTGTTCAAATATTTAAATTTGGGTTTGTTAATCTGGATTGGGAATTCCATAATGCCTTTCTCTGTCCTTCCAACCTAGCTGGCTGTCAAGGTTCTTTTGCCAAAAGGTGCTGTAAGGAAGAAGCAGGCAGACTTAGGTAAGGATGAGTTACCACCCTGTGCTGCTGTCTGAAGTGCCAGCTTCACAGGGAGAGCTCTAGTATGTCTGCTCAGAACCCCAAGTCCTCAAGTGTTTAACTCTCTCCTCCATGAGATGGAGGTCCTTCCTCAGGACAACATGCTCATAGTCCAAACCTTTCCCTGTTTCCTCTCTTTAGTCTTTAAACTTTATTCTTTGACAGTTTCATACATACATATGTCATATATGAATGTATAGCCCCATTATGCTGTCATACCCCTCCCACTCCCTACTTCTTCTCAAGTTCCCCTCTTACTTTTACATCTTTAATATTTGTCTCTGCCAGTCCTGGGAGGCAGGGCAGAAATAAGTGCCGCATTAGCTAGTTTTGTCTGATTTGTAATCTTTCTTGTGAGCTACTGAATTCTTTGCAATAATGCACTTAGTTTCTTGTTATTAAGGTTATTGTCTGTTGCTCTGCATACTTCCCATTATCGAGAGTGATGATATCAGTTTTCCTGAATGGGTCTTGGCTAAGGCAAATATTTTCACAGAGGATCTAAACTAATTTTCCCGACAGCCCACAAAGATATGGATAATCCCTATTTCACAGACGACTGTCACATAGTAGAATTTGGTCTTTGCTCAGAAACCCAGAGCTAGATCCTGAGAGTCAGACACAAACCTGTTTGGCAGGTTCCCCAGACTCAGCTCCTGAGTGCCTTGATGGGCATCCTGTGATACGATCTCCCGGGAGTCCTGCCTGTCCCTGGCTAGGGTGGTTTGCTTCTTTTGCAGAGCGTTCATGAATCAGTTCCAAGCGAGTCACTCGGCCATGAACTCCTCCCTGCTTCACAGAGCATTCTGAACTCCCAAGATTAATTTTAGCACTGGTGCTTTTGTTGACACATCAAGTGCTTCCTTTCTATCTTCGGGGTGGCAGTGCCTTGCCTGTGTGACTTTCATGTGTATTTTCAATATTGAGTTGATTTTTGTGTTCGGGTTTGGTTTCAGCAGAGCACATTTCTCCAAGCACTGCTGATGATGGTTGTGTTTTCATGACTTTGCGGTCCTCACAGTGGTGATTTGGTAACACACTTGACTTACTTCCCCTTCATCTTATCTAATGGTCTCTAAGGCAGTGTCACCTTCTCACAATTGGATTGGATTTGTAATTTATCATGGGTCGCACATTCACCTGCTTTGATCTCTGTCTTGAAGATTGCTCTGACCATTGTGGCTGCCGAGGAGTTAAAGCAACTCCAGAATCAACTGGTTGAATTGCACAAAAGCCACCAGGCCTCCCATAGAGACTTCATTAAGTCCACAGAGGAGTTTGAGAGGGTCGTGATCATATCACTGCCAAGTATTCTGATTGGAAGAGGTGCAAAGATTGTCCAGGTTCAGGAATTGCCTGTAATGTCTTTGACATTAATTTAATAATCTGCCAAAGACACAACCCAGACATCTATAATCCTTTATGCAAAAGTTACAAAAGATCAAAACTCTGAGTGAAGGAGTTCAAAGATAAACAGGCTTATTTTGTCTTACAGTTCTGGAAGGGTGAAGTGACACAGGGGTCCTTGGGTGCCGACAGTTGCTTAAAGGTAGCATTGTGAAGGTCCCAGTCAGAAAAGAGCCTATACAAAGGAGGATCCATAACCCTGGGCAGGCCAACCAGGAAAGAAAGGGAGTCTGGAAGGAAAAAGATGTCCAGAAAACTATAAGAGTCTGACCAAGGGCTTCCACCTTGGGGCCCTTGACACCACCTTGATGGGAGCTGTTTGTCTGTCACGTGTGTGTCATTTATTTTTATCCTCTCTCTTCTCTGTGACTGCTGTTCCTCTGTCAATCTGTAACTCCCTCTCACAGTCAACTGCCCTCAGATCTGTGATCATTCCTTTCTGCCTGGGACACTCACTACAGCACTCACTTTGCTATTTCCTGTCCCTCCTGAGTTTTGTAAACAACGCACACATTATTGGTTTATGTTAACCGTTGGAAAAGTATCAGTGTTACCAGAAATATATTACCCCTTTACAGCTCTCTGTAAGGGACTTAGCTAGGATACTGCATTTCTGCCGCTCTAGTGAGAACCCTGAGTTTTAAACTCTCACCTGCTCTGTTGAAACAGCCACTTCCCTTGTGAAAAAATGAGGTTTCCTCACCTTATGAAAGGCTTTTTTTTGCCTCAATACAGGTAAATTCTCAGCCAAGGTTCTGAAGCTGCATTAGAGGCAATGACCATTTTCTGTCCGGTGACACTCTGCTGAAACATCTAAGGGACTCTGACTCTTCTGCTAGCTTGTTTTGGCATTCTCATGTGTGTGTGTGTGTGTGTGTGTGTGTGTGTGTGTGTGTGTGTGTGTGTGTGTGTGTGTGTGTGTGTGTGTGTGTGTGTGTGTGTGTGTGTGTGTGTGTGTGTGTGTGTGTGTGTGTGTGTGTGTGTGTGTGTGTGTGTGTGTGTGTGTGTGTGTGTGTGTGTGTTGGGGACAGGGTTCAGGGGGCAGAGCTGTAAGGACTTTGGCTTTCTTGCAAAGGTAGAGTAAAGATGTTGGGGAGTAGAAAGTGAGTTCAGATGGAAACCCCTACCTCTGATTGCTTAAGGCTCAGTATATCAAAAAGTTGCTGGGACCCAGAGACAAGTTACACCTGTCTCCTCAGGGAGAGAATTCTCTATGGAAGATCTGGGGAAAGGAGGATAAAAGCCACCCTTTGCTCTCAGCTGCAACAGTCCGGTCTGTTCGGCTAAGCTAGAAAGGAGTCAGGGAGACATCTTGAATCACAAACCACAATTTTTTGTATCTGACCAAGTTTCTGCTGAAAATTTTTAATACATTTATTTGTTATTTGTCAGTCCTTACCTTAGCACCATCCTGAAGCCATGCATTCTCTCTTCTCTCTCTCTCTCTCTCTCTCTCTCTCTCTCTCTCTCTCTCTCACACACACACACACACACACACACACACACACACACGCAGGTCAGCATTACTTGGAGCTGGCAGGAGAGTTCAGCTTCCTGCTGTGTTGGAATCTGACATCTAACACCTGCTTCTGGGACAGCCCAAGTGATGTGTGACTCAGAATTGCTGCCTGTCCAACACCCATGGGGAGGCACATGTGCAGATGTGTCTGCAGGAGGTGTCACCCCAGAGGTATTTACCATAAGTGCACATGACAAGGTGGGAATGCTTCTGGGCTGCAGGCTGCCTTTCACCACAGAAAGGAAATTTGGCCAGGGTCTTTCCACCTCAGAACTCCTGACAGCCTAGGGACTTAGCAACTCAGCTCGGATACCGCTCCACAAATGACCTTCATTTTGGCAGACCCTCAAAATGACACAGAAATTTACATCAGAAGGGAAAATGGTGAGGTAGCTGTTAGCATGGAGACCCATGGCTACCAGCAAAGGAAAATGACCCCCAGAGTTTCAGTATTCCAAGGTCCCAGAAGGTAAAATGACAGTGTTACATCTTATGATCTGTTCTTTACCAGATGCACATGTATTCTCTAGTAAAGATAAAAAACCAAACTTTCCTGCATGAATATGTGATGTGTGTGTGTGTGTGTGTGTGTGTGTGTGCGCGCGCGCGCGCGCAAGAGACAGCGAGAGCGAGAGAGAGAGAGAGAGAGAGAGAGAGAGAGAGAGAGAGAGAGAGAGAGAGTTCATGTGTTTTTTTTCTTTTGTAAACTGGTATGGAAAAAAATCTAAAGAAACAATCTAAAGCTACTGTATTGTCTGAAACACATCCAGGCAATTATGACTTCAACTCAAAGCTTTCCTTTCCCTTAATCCTCCTTAAAAGCCTTAGATAAAATTAAAACACACTTTTAAATTTTCCTTTAGAGTGACTACTTAGCACTGTAATTTTATTCTTTACCCAATAACGGAGATGGTGGCAAAGGCTCATAACTTACTCTGAGAAGGCAAAACTCCCATTAGCTGTCTGAACTGGTGAGGGTTCAATCACACCCTGCTATATATAGCAGGCTCTCTCTGTGCATTATCCAAAATTGAACTTGCACACACTTTGACTTTTTCTGACATAATTTATAGAAACGCAGTCTTTTTATGACTCCTATGCCTTTATTCTTTATTTCTTATTGATTATAAGTCAGCTGGGTTTGCCTTAGGACATCTAGTTAGTAGTGATTCACAGTAAAGCCATTGCAACTATATTTAGCTAATGTAAAGAAAATATAACAGATGACTCTCCTCCAATGACTGGGGAAGCAACAGCCTTAGCTAATTCTGCTTGTGCACAATATATCACGGCCTGATAATAAAAGCCATTAACTAATGTCCACTTGGCTGTGGTCTCTGCAGAGGAGAATATATTCAAGAGAAGCTGGAACGCTGTTTGGGCAGGCTGTGTACCAGAAACTAAAGCTGCTTAAAGTAAAACCCTTTCCACAGAAACAAAGCAAAAGCTGTCAAGCCTGTTACCAACTTGAACGCTGGTGTGTTATCAATTGCCAGTCAGACTCAAGGGTCAGCATAAACTTCTATCCATTCAGTTCTGAAGTATTGGAGCAGCTTAAGATGAACACTTATTAGAGTCTATAGAGATGAGAAAAATGCAGGGAGAAAAAAAAATGGTATCAAATGTCCTGTTATGTAATAATAGCAGGGAGTGCTGGTTGGTGTGGTTTGGTTGGTTGTTTGGGGGTTTTCTTTTTTGTTGTTGTTATTTTGTTTTTTGTTTTGTTTTGTTTTGCTTTTTAGTTCTTTTAAAAAATTTGGATGGGGGATTCCCTAACTCAGACTGGCCTGATTCATTATGTAGCCAGGCTGGCCTTGAAATTCTGACCATCATACTTCTGTTTCCTAAGTTCTATATCGGGGAAGAGGGGGAGAAGGAGAGGGAGAGGGAGGTAGGGAGAGAGAGACAGAGACAGAGAGAGACAGAGAGAATGAGAATGAGCATGTAAATCACTGGCAGTAACCACCTGACAAGCAACAAGAAGCAAGATTATCAGGAAAATGTGTAAATGAACAAGAACTTTCTTAAGTAAGTAGTGTGAGCTATTTAAAGTGATCAAGTATCATTCAAACACATGAAAGGTGTGTCAAGGGTTACCATGTGTGCCTACTCATACAGGAACTTTACAACAGCAGAAACTGAACCTATAAAATGATCTCTGAAACAGGGACAAAGGTCAGCTAGGTGCTTCTACTCATGTACCATCTTCATTTGTTGACTTTATACACATTGTGGCATAAAATGGAAAGGAGGAAATGTTGGCAGATTAAATGTTAAAATGAATCTGAGGGATCTAAAATATATCTAGTAGTACAACAAAAACTCCAAGCAAAGAAAAAGATGGGGAAATAAATAAATAAAAATGACAGTGTCAACATTTTGTCAGAGTTAGATGTATGTTAATACTAAACCCAAGGCAGCTTTATGTCTCTAAACATGTGCATCAGGTCACAAATGCTAAAACTTCAAAATAAACTCAGGTGTCATAATTCACACAGGCAATTCCAGATCTGTGGAGGCTGAGCTAGGAGGATAACCAGGGGTGAGAGGCCATCCTGAGCCAGATAGGACACCATGGCTACAGAAGTAAGACCAAGTCTCAAATAAATAAATAAATAAATAAATAAGTAAATAAATAAATAAATAAATAAATGTTAAACAACAGCATACTCCATCTACATCAAACATTTAGTTAATGAAAACCCAGAAGGCTGTTTGACAATAAATGCTAAAATTCTAGTAAGAGAAATTAATGAATTCCTGGATTGCTGAAGTCATGGCTTCTAATGTTAAAGATGTTTTTTTCCTAAATAATTGCATATGTTTAATGAAATGTCAGTGCTATTGAAAATTTCTAGGAGTATAGCCTATCTATCCAGCCACGGTCAGAATAAGGAGATTAATGCTCCACTCACCTTCTCCGCTCTTGCTCCATCCAGGGAACCTGCAAACCACACAGCTGAACATTTGTCAAAACACATAGCGATCTATCTAAAACCAATAAAAAATGGGCCAGAATAGACAGACCCAAAATAAATCCACACCCTGAATGTTAGTGCCAAAAGTCAAACCAAACCAAAATAAAATGAAGCAAAGCACCAATACATAACCGAGGCTAAACACCTTCATTAGAAATGCTAGGGACTGTGTTTGGAGAGAAGGCTCAGTGACTAAGAGCACTTGCTCTTACAGAGGTCCCCTAAATCCACTTGGTGGCTCACAACTGCCTCTAACTGTGTTTCTAGATCTGACTCCCTCTTCTGCTCTCTGGAGACCACATACCAGGCACACACATAATATACACATATACATACAGGCAAAACACCTATATACATAAAACAAAAATAAATAAATCCTTAATACAAAAAAAAGAAACTCTGGGGACCATCCATTTCAGATTCCATATTCTTCCTTATTTGGTCTCATTTGCATATACATAAGAAGATATGTAAGGATGAGTTCAATGTCAAGGCGCCTTCTGTTGCTAAAATAAATGGCTACATAACATAAAGAATGTGTTGTGACTCAAGTTTGGAGCTTCCAGTGGGCCACGTTGTCTTGGGTCCTGTCAGGAGGCAGTGCATCATGGTGAGAACACATGGGAGAGGTAAACTGCCCACCACATGGTCTTAGAGTAATAAAGAAAGAGCAGAGGTCCCCTTACCCAATAGCACAGAGACCTCCCATTAGACCCCCACCATTGAAAGGTCTCACTGCCCTCCAAGAAAGCCTAATGGGAAACAAACCTCTAGCACATAGACCTTTGGGTTCCTTTAAGGTCCAAATTACAGCAAGACACACGTGTAATTGTGAAATTCATTTGTATTTCTTGTGCTTCTCACACAAACATCCTGAATGTACATATACACGAGGTTAAGTGTAGAAATCACTCAAAAACTTGACTTTGGAGACTTAGGTGATCAGTCTACAACAACAACAACAACAAAAACTATTTTGTAAAAGAAAAACAAGATCTGAGAAGGGTTAAGAAGCCATTATCATGGGTTTTTATCTGGGTAAGTGATAGGCTGTGGCTCCTAACTGACCATCCCCACTGAGGAAAAAAGAATTGAAGATGCGCCAAGACTTGACCCCCCCAGTGTAAGGGAATGTCAGGGTGTGGAGGTGGGAAGGGGTGGGTGGATGGGTGAGGGAAGACCCTCATAGAAGAAGGGGGAGGGGGAGGAGATAGGGGGTTTATGGACCATGAAACCGGGAAAAGGGGATAACATTTGGAATATAAATAAAAAATATCCAATAAAATAATAAATCAATAAAAGAGAATTGAAGATGTTAAAGATGATAGTTAAATGTAAAAAGACACACACAAAATCTGCTAAGAAATGGGTGTGGAAAATCTAGCAAGCAGTGGGGGTCAGAGCACTATAGAGGTGGTGTATAAAGTCTACTTGGATTCTCTGTGATATAAAGCTGGGGTACTCGGAACCAGATCTGTGAGAGCTCTCTATAATAGCCTGGCCTCAGACACACTCATAGGAACTTGTGTCTGGAAAGCTGGGGCTACACAGCCCAACTCTGAATGGGAGAATAGTTTAAGACCCACCTCCAGTCCTCTTTAGTCTCAGAGGGAAAATGGAAAAATTTTATACATACTTTTATTGATATACTGACAACATAAAGAAGGATGTTGAAACATATAAATGCATGCATCTGCAGAAAGACCCATGGCCATGGTTACATGATAGAATGTTTAGTCTGGGCATCAGAGGCTCCACCAAAGGGGGAAACCTTGGGAAGTTAGCAAGAGTGTGTCTTTATCTGCACCTGTGGTGTAATACAAGCATCAGGACAGGAAAAAAGACACGTGCAGACAAAACACAAAGAACAGAATCGGCAGATCTAATCTGAAGCAAACATCAAATAGAAGAAAAAGCATCCCAGATGGAGGGCCCAAACAAGAAAGAGCAAAGGAGTCATTGACCTAAACAATCCTGACCTAGGGATCCTGACAGTGAGAACAGATCATAGGGTTGGAAGTTGGTGTTGACAAAATGCAGTCAGGACATGGGATCAGGAAGAGGCAGATGAAGTATTCTTGAGATCACTTTATTTACTCCTGGAAGGAGGATAGACCTGTTCCCAAGTTTTAGCTTTGGTGGGATTGAGAACAGCACTTGTCTGTCTGATAGGCCCATATGAAGAGGACCTCGCTACCTTAGTCCAAGGAGAAGAAGCATCTTTAAATTGTCAATCCAAAAAAAGACAGGAGAGATGAGGAAAAGACACAGGGCCAATGTGAAAGAACCAGTTCTTTGTTAAATAAATAAATAAATAAATAAATAAATAAATAAATAAATAAATAACAGATCAAATGCAGCCATGAAGTGAGAAACAAATGAAGTGATTTGAGGAGAGACATCTCACAAAAGCAGTCAATCAGCTGCATAGAATTTCTGGTATAACATGCTGTATATCATCTATCCTGATGTTACCCCCCATAAAACAGATTTCTGAGTGGTGAAGTGCTAGCTTCAGTGTGGTGGTAGAGCAGCACATCTTGCTTGTGTCTAGTATGTTGTCAAGGGAATACAATTTGCCCATGTATTTATGTCCTGTATATCATCTACATGCCTGCCATCCATCTTTCTCATCCACCATATGTCAATCACCAACCTGTCATCTATCATCTATCTACTTGTCATCTATCATTTATCTATCATCTATCTATCATCTATCCATTTATATATCATCTATCTATCTATCTATCTATCTATCTATCTATCTATCTATCTATGTGTCTATCTCTCTATTGTCATCTATAATCTATCTTTCATCATCTTTAGTCTAACTGAAACAAAATACATTTAATTGGGTTAACCCAACTCAAAAATTAATTAAAAGTTTCCACTCTCAAAGCTGAAGATGGCCAATCCTCATAAAGCCACACATACTATGGGAAGAAAGGTCAAGGTCTCACTGGGCCTAGAGGATAACTTTCCTATCTGAGGAGAAAGCAATATAAATGTCTCTGTTTAGTTTTATGAAAAGTAAAATAAAACACAGAATTAAAAAGATGGAATGTTGAAAAGTGAGAGGAAACTGTGCCAGGATATGCAGATAGGGTGTAGGACAGGTGGATCAGGGTATCCTCAACCAAGTGCACAGGCTCCCCTTGGACCCCAGCTGGTCCCTGCCTATGCATCAGGCTCTGCCTGCTGTGCAGTTCCTCCAGCCCCACACATCTGCTTGGGCTCTGGTGCTGGAACAGACTGTGCACTGGGCAGTTTCCTTTCTTCTTCAGAACTGTTAACTTCTCCTCCACCTCTGACTTTCTTCAGTTCCTTGACAGATGGCCTCATCCTACATCGTTTTTTAAAATAAAACTTTGCATGCTGGATGCTTGTTTATTATTGTGTTCACACTTATTCCTCAGGGCGAATCGGTGTTGCAGTGAGTTATTTCCTGAAAATGGCTTTTCCTGGAAAGGAGGGGGACACCTGGACTTCACAGAAGGTGTACTGTCCCCTCCCACTTTGAGCCATTCCCCCTGTGCTATAATCTCATCTTACAGAGTTTGGGTTCAAGAGAGTTTGGGCTTAAGAGCCTCGGGGGTATTTAATGTGCTTTGGGTTATGCTGAGGCTAAAGTTACTTCCTTTGTAGAACTAGTATTCCTGAGTTTTTGTCTGGGGATAGATTCTTTGGGAGCATTTTCATAGCTTTAACAATGAGGGTGTCATTTCCCTTTCCCTAGATGGCAGGGTCAGGGATGAACTCGATTCATCTCCCTGTGCCCCAAGTCCTGGCAGCAGCACCCTAACTTCCTGCCTAAGGCCTGGGGCTACAGAGAAGGTGAGGCAGATCTGGAAGCATTAAGAACCATCCAAGGCCAGTGAGAATTCCCACAGCAGTTTGCCTCTGGCCCAACGTAGACACCACCTTTCATAAAACCTAAAGAAAGGTCATGAGACCAAGAAAATTAAATAAATAAATGACCACAGATAAAGGGTTGAGCTTTGCAGTTATCTTAAGAGCCCAGGGGAGAGACGGTTGTGTTTTCTCACACTCCGGTGTCCCCATGGTAACCTGAAAAATCCCCTTCGCAAGCCACCCTTGAGCTATCAAGACTTCCTAAGAAATGTTTGCCTGCTACAATCCAAGGTGAAAGAAAAATCGACACGCATATACAAGGCTGTGGAATGTTTACTTTTGAGGGCTTTTTACTCCTGCAAAATCAACTCTGTTATCTTACTCAGAATGCTCTTTCTCCCCAGAGCTGAGGGATGGGCTGCTGAAGAGTGGTCCCATGTGACGTGAGTCCCATCTGGAAGGGCAGGGCTGTCAAAGGGTCAGATGACCGTGGGGCTGGTATTTGTCAACACTGAGTACTGGAGCTGTCAGGGACACCTTATTGAGCAATGCCCAGCTTCAGTGCCACACAGAAAACAAGACTGGAATCACATGTGGTCAGAGCCAAAGAAAGAAACAGGTGAATGGTTCGTGTGTGTGTGTGTGTGTGTGTGTGTGTGTGTGTGTGTGTGTGTATGTGAACTTTTACACAACAGGAAGAGTCGACGATTCTGGGAGACCATACTTATTATTTAACAGTCTTGAAACCAGGTTAAGTGCACAAAGGTAGTTGTTCTAAATTGATTAGCAAGCAAGGATGGGCAAGAGAGAACAGCTTTGCCAATGCTGGTGCTTCACAACCTGAAGATTTGAGGGGAGAGAGCATGGTCACAGAGCATCATAGCCGTAGCTCAGTGTAAAAAAGAGTTAAATATGAAGGATTGAGGTAATTTATCAGCACTGCAGCTCTCCTCAGCACCAATCCTTACCAGTGTCTCCTGGGGTTAAGCATGAGATAAGTAACAGCATAAGACACTCTGAATCGTGAGTGGGGAGGTGGCGCATCCCCAGCTCACAGCCACAAGACACTGCGCTTCTCTTTAGAATCCCACATTCTACCTCACTTCTGTGGACCAGAATGACATTTTTTTCCTGTACTAGTTTACTAACACACTAAAGTGATTCTCTACATTCTATTTATTCCCTTGACACCACCCAAATCAGGAAGATGCGGTAGCCCAATAGTCATAAACACTAGGACAGTTGAAGAGGCGTTATGAAAACTGACCGTTGCTATGGAGCCCTTGGGCAGATGTCACAGAGGCAGAAGAGACACAATGCCAGTGTGGCCTGCAGATGATTTCACTGAGCAGCGTTATAGGGCCTGTATGCTTTTTTTCAGTGAGGAAGCTAGGACTCTGAGCAGATAGGTGAAGCCAGGCACTAAAAAGTTTCCTGTGACAAAAGCAAAACCAGTTTAAACAGGGAGCACGCCCTGACTTGGGGGAGAATGGAGAGGAGCACATCGAGGCAGCAGAGCAGTGACCAGCAGAGCAGTGACCTGCAAGCATTGCTCTCTCACTAATGAACCAGAATTTCTAAAAGTCACAATTGCCATGTTCCCCGAGCTTCCCATTAAAGCAGAGAAAATGACATTCACCTCAAAGGATGCTCTATATATCAGCTACTAATAACTCACATCACTGGGGCAGAAAGTGAGGACTAATCTTTAAAACCCTGCGTTAACCCATGAATTACCAGTCCTGGGTGCATCCCGGAGCAGTACTTGAGTATCCTGCTCCCCTGTCCTGCTTCCCCTTCCCGCTCCAGCCTTGGAGAAAGTGCCTGAGCTCCATATTCACATAAATGTGTGCTTTGAAATATCTTCCCAAATTCTAACTGTAATAAGCCTCTCCACACTCGCTCATATGAAAGGTATTTTCCTCCATTCTCAGTGAGAGGTCACACTCATCTTGAGACTTCAGTGCATTTCGCATTTCAGCAGCATTTTCTCTCAAGAGATCCCAGGAAGCCATTCCAGTTACAATACATACAGCATGCTACCAGGCAGGTTCATGGGCTTAGCCAGGTTCTAGGGTTGACCTGTGCCTCATCCGTCTCACAGTTCAATACACATGTAGAAATAAAACCTTACAGTTTGCATATGTATGCAAAGTCAGCAAAAGGCATTCCTAAAACAAATGGTCAGTGTGATTACAGAACAAAGCCCCGTGGTGCTGAGGTGCTCAGAAGGTCGGTTACAGGAAAAAGTGGTAGGAGCAAACAGACATGGGCTTGACTGCTTCTCACAGACATCGGCTTCTTCTTCTTCTTTTTTTTTTTTTTTTTTTTATTAACTTGAGTATTTCTTATTTACATTTTGAATGTTATTCCCTTTCCCGGTTTCCAGGCAAACATCCTCCTAACCCCTCCTCCTCCCCTTCTATTTTGGTTTTCCCCTCCCCATCCTCCCCCCATTTCCGCCCACCCCCCACCAATCCCGTTCTCTTTGTGCTTAGTCTTTGCCGAACCAAGGGCTTCCCCTTCCACTGGTGATCTTACTAGGATATTCATTGCTACCTATGAGGTTACAGTCCAGGGTCAGTCCTTGTATAGTCTTTGGGTAGTGGCTTAGTCCCTGGAAGCTCTGGTTGCTTGGCATTGTTGTTCATATGGGGTCTCGAGCCCCTTCAAGCTCTTCCAGTTCTTTCTCTGATTCCTTCAACGGGGTCCTGTTCTCAGTTCAGTGGTTTGCTGCTGGCGTCGCCTCTGTATTTGTTATATTCTGGCTGTGTCTCTCAGGAGAGATCTACATCCGGTTCCTGTCGGCCTGCACTTCTTTGCTTCATCCATCTTGTCTAATTGGGTGGCTGTATATGTATGGGCCACACAAACATTGGCTTCTTAATGGTCATCCACACTGAAAATCTAAGAAAATGTTCACGGGATGGCTTGGAACAAAACCATGACGCCCTCTCTCAAACATGTAATTATAAATGTACAAGGAATCAGTGTGCCGCAGTTAGTTCTTCAAGCTTAGCAGGGTGGGGACAAGGCACCCACGTCTGGCTTTGCCACTTACTCTTAATAGTTTATCCAGTATCTTCCCTTGTTCCTTCACCCCTCACCCTTCTGGTACCAATCTCAGCTTTGATTTTAGACTCAGGTCCAAGAGTTTCTTGACCTTCTGGGGAAAGATATTTCACTCCTTTGTATTATTTTAGTGCCTTGTGAATATTAATTTCATTGTATTTGTGATCCCACATGGCCTTTATTTATTCAGAAGTCAAGGTTGAGTAGGATTGGCACTCAATAATCCTCAGATCAGGTGACACCATAAGGAATGTGCTTCCCCCTGACACGTGACCTATGCAGAGAGGTGAGATACATGTATATATCCATTCATTTCATTACAAAATAAGAAAACCCAGCAAACATCCTTTAGAGACACACATTGTAAATCTCTGGAGCAAATGGGAATAAATGAGCATTTTATTCTATCCGTAAGCTTGGTATAAAAAGAACATTTTTGAGAGAGGATCAACATAAAATATTTGCCTGGGTGTATTCTCACAATGTAGGCTGACTAAATTTTAGAATAATGCAATTTTAGTTTAGGAAAAGGCATTTTAAGGGCTCACCCCGTTTAAACCGTAGAAAGTACATTGGGCGCTGTGGGATTTAGCAATGGTAAGCCTTAAGACAGAATGAAGCTGCTTTAGCCCCTCTGTTCACCACGAACTGCAAGTCCACACTCAGACTGAGAGCTGTACTGCTTCCTCTTTGTTGGGCATCCCCTGGGCGGACAGTATTGTTTCTCCACTGACTATAATGGAGAAGTCGCTTGCTAATGCTCTGAAGCACCCATAGAGCTCCCAAGGCCAGCATAAAAGGCAGGCTTCTGATCACTAAAATGTAGGGGTGAGAAAGGTTAGAACCTTTTCCTATATGATTTTTTTTCTTCAAACTTTACAGCTTTTTATTTGCACTTACTTATTGTGAGGAGCATATAACAGTCAGAGAACAACTTTTGGAAGCAAAATCTCTCTTTCTACCATGTGGGTCCGGGGAATCCAGGCTGTGAGGTTTCTCACAGGCCCTCACCTGCAATGATTCTTTAATTTGTGAGTCAAAGGCAGAGCATCCCTTTGACTGGAGTGGTAGGAGAAAGCAGAGGACTTAGGGAACTGAGGGTCTAAGAGAAGAGGATGCAATTAGAATCTATTCAGATCACATCCCATATCTGCTTCTAGCAGGGTGGCCAGATAATGGTGCTGTTCTCTAAGATAAGTACCTGACCCGTGATGAGAGCTACAGGCCTCTGTAATTGAGATCTGTATCTACAACTATGTCCATCTACCTGGCATTGCATATCCATATCAAAGCTCAAGATTCAAAACTGAGCTTTAATTAGGCTACAGAGAGAAACAGTTGGAGTGAATTCCTGCCTCTTGGTGTCCTCAGCCCTGGAGTTGTAAGTTGTGAAGGTAAACAGGTAACTTGTGTTTTAACATGATCACATGTCCTGGTCCAGAATCACCTGAGAGCATTGTTTTAGTGCTATCCCAAGGTTTTCTGGTCCTGTCATTTTAAAGTGAGTCCAAGAGTATATCTTTGTCATGGATTTCTGGAAGACATTGATACTGAGAGTCTAGGGTAGTTTCCCATGATGCAATTGATTGATTTCTCTAGGAACTCCAAACACACTCCCAGAGTCTTCTTAGCAACTGATTTTGTCTTTCAGCAAACATGCCAAGGTCACTTAAAATAATTTTTTCTTCTTTAAAAATAAGGTCTTTTTTCCTTCATAATATAATCAGAGTAGCAAATTGACTCTCTCTCAGTTATAATTAGTGATGTAGTTCAAAGCACACATCTGCTTGATTCACTGGGAGTTTGGGAGACTCGTAGGTTGGAAGGTTGGAGACAAACTAGGAGCTGTAGACAGATGGGTTGTGGTGAATCATCCTTTCAATCTTCATCATCTCATAGCGAGCTCATGACTGTAAGAGGAAGTTCCTTGGCCCTGTTCACAAGTTCAGAAAATTTGGAATGGCCTAGCCAGTTTCATGCCAAAGAGATGGCTCAGGGACCCTAGACAGCCCTGAATGTCTTTTGCCTGCTTGTATGTGACAGTCTAGAGTTAATACTAAGAAAAATAATACTCAAAGGACTCTGTCAAGTTTGTCCAGTTTTGGTACAGAAAACTATCATCCCTGTATCTACATATATTTCTCTTGATTTCAAAGATGCCTTTATTAGTGAGCCAAAAGGTGCAAGACAAGGACCCAATTGCAGTGACAGCTACACAATAGTTCTGGAGAATAATGAATCTTGGCTTAGGGATTCCTTGGGACCAAGCTTGGCAGTTCTCCCGTTATCCATTTCTCACTAGCCTCTATCTCAGGGATGACTGTCACATTACTCTGAAGGTTAAGAATCAAATGAAAAAGTCAGTCTTTTTATCCTATTGCCTCTTACCAAGAACTGCTGCTGTGTAGCATCTTCTAACTCCGGTGCTATGATGATACAGAAATGAATTAGTAGAGAAATGACTATTTGCAGAGATTCCCAGGTCACAGGGGGACTGGCAGTCATACACACTAGCGGCTGTTGTGTGAAGGTAAAACATGTGTGAGAGATGAAAGAGAACATGGCCTTAGACAATGTGATGGTCTCCAGTTGGCAGCATCAGGACCATGCTACCGGAAGAGTGCTGTGCCCGAGCTTTGTGTCAATCATCTGTTCCGCTTCTGAGATGTGCACGGTGACCTCTGTGGTGCAGAAAGAAAACATTAAATTTGCCAGCATGTTCATCTAAGATTTCAAAACACTACATTGATATTTGATTTATGGTTGAGACTTTAATTTCATTCATAACTAGATTCACACATAATACTACGACCTTAGCTAGGGGTTTCCTGAGACAGAGGGAGATGCCGGGCCACCACCGACTTAACTTAGTAGGCCACAAAGAAGGCAAGGCCAACTGAAAGTGAAGTCTAGATATTCTTGATTTATGCAGCACACAAGGAAATGCACAGGTAGATTGGATATGCTTACTTGGAGCCAGGGGCTTGAAGACCTACATTTGTTACTGTTTGCCAGTGGGAGCATGTGAGAAATCCATTTCCTGTGCTATGTACATGCTCAGTGGTAGTCACATCCCAGACCGTGACAACCTAAACCAAAGGGTCAATGGGACTGTTCAGTGGTAGGCTAGTAACCATCATTGTCAATTTCATACACCACCCTTAAGGTGTAATTTTCTCCTTCATGTCTTTATAAATATACAAATCATAAACTGAGAATGATACAGTGATGTATGGGCTAAAAAACAAACAAACAAAACATAGAAACTCAGTTATTTAGAAGTGAAAACAAGTCAAGACTATTAAGTATACAAGATAAGTAGATCAAGAAAGGGTAAGGATAAAGTTATGGGTCTTGAAATTGTAAGCATGTGTCAAAGAGCATATTTGTGAATTTTAAGGATTAAGCCTTTAAAAAAAGCTAATATTAAAACATTAATTCGTTGAGCTATGTAGATGGCTCAGTGACTGGAGAGCACTGACTGCTTTTGTAGAGGACCTTGATTTGATTTTCAACACCAAAATGGTGACTCACAACCATCTATGTAACTCCAGATTTAGGAGATCTGATGTCCAACTCTGGCTACTTCATGTACCATACATGCATGTACTGCACATACACACATGCACTAAACACTCACATACATAAAATAAAACAAAATAAATCTAAAATAATATCTCACACTCATAATATGTAGATTTCTTTTAAAAATAAATGCACATATGGCATATAATATTCACCAAAAATTATTTAGGCCATCAATTTACACAATAGACTGTTGGAACATAATTGCCTGAAGGAATAGAAGGATCTCTATACTGCAGTCAGCTTGGGAATGTACTGAAATCATCTTCATCTTCAAGGTACAGGTTGCTCTAGCAGAGCTTTCCAGCTGTTCAGCATGAGTGCAGGATGCTAATATCTTGGGCTGTGTTCATAGCTACCCTGGATGCTAGAGGCTCAAGGGCTAAAGGCTGGACATGCTTGCAAGGTTTATCTAACTTGGACCCATTAGCATCTTACATCACATCTTCTGGG
Organism: Rattus rattus; assembly: GCF_011064425.1. Lineage (NCBI taxonomy): Eukaryota > Metazoa > Chordata > Mammalia > Rodentia > Muridae > Rattus > Rattus rattus. The sequence goes on along the minus strand of NC_046160.1, from coordinate 41,278,185 downwards.
AACAGCCATTTAGAAATTACTGTTAAATAACTTTCAAATACAAACCATTACATGATAAATGAGTTTATATTTTCTTTTTATTAGTATTATTATAAAAAGGAATCTCATGAAGAGAAATTAGAGTTCCATGTTGTCAGTGAAATGAAAGCTAAATGGATAGTCCAAAAAGAAGCGAATACTGAAGTCCTGTGAAGACATATGTATATATTTACATAAACAGTGTAAAATATTGTCATCTGGTTCAACAGTTGAAATTGTATCGAACATATTTCTGCATCTTCTCTTCCCTTTTTTGTAGTATTTAACAGCAGAATCATAGTGTTTAAGTAATTACTTATTCTAATTACTTTAGGCAATGAAAGATATTTATACCTTTTAACAGCAAATCCTTAATTAGCATATTAATCAAAAGATGAATAATTTACAAGTTTAGTAACAGATATGAATTATTCTAAAAGAGGCCTTGTTCACAGGCTCAGAAAATTTATAACTTTTTTTGAGATGCTTAGCTTATGAACAGCTGAGAGTGTTACTATCCAGTCCACAACACACAGAACTTAGGGATGTACCTCAATGGTGACATTTAATATATACCCCAGGCACTTCTCTGTTGTGTTATCCTGATCTTTCTTTTGGATCTACATGAAAGGCCAGGCAGAACTGAGAAGCAATACATCTGTCAATACAGATGATGACATTGGGTTAAGAATCTACTGAACATCTGGTCGTCCTTGACCCGGGGATCTCAGGCAGAACATCTCCGTGTGATGGGCCTGGCAGGAGTCTCTCTGTCTACCAGGAACTCATGAGGAAAGCCCAGACTTGTTTCCATGTGGGATGAGTCTCACAATGCTCATGGAGATATGACCAGAGGAGCTCAAAGGCAAGGGTGGCTGGCATCTCGGATGGAATACAGATCTTCTGGGGTTAGATGAAATCCCTGTGGCAACTTCTTCCCCATCCAAAGTCCTGCATTTCTGTCTTTAAACAGACTAAGTCTATGGCCAAGATGGGTAGGATATCATTGGAAGGAAAAGTCTGACTCTCTCTTCTCTTTGACCAATTTACAACTTCCATAAGTGTAGTATTTTATTGAGCATAATTGAAATGTTATTTCAAGCCTTCCGAATGCTGTGTTCACACTATAAAATGATTTGGCATCATTAGGTGAGGCCTTTCAGCAGGACACTGAGCTGACTCTAGAGAGTCATGGATACCCACAGCTCAGTGCTCTCTTCCTAGAGTCCTATCTCTGGTCGCTGAGGTGTGGTCTGAGAGAATGAGCAGAGCATAAAGCTGGTTCTGGCTTGAGTTCAAGCTTTTTAATATTTCCCATACAGCATCTTTGAAACAATTTCTCAACATTACTTAAGCATTCTAAAAGAAAATACTTTCCCAATCTGCTCTGAGAAGGACTTGAGTTTATGCTGACACTGCAAGTATGAGAACATTGGTGGCACTGGCATAAATGCTCTGCTTTGGTGGATGTGGCAAAGAGAAGCCTGTTGACTGGGGCAAACAATGCCAATGTCTGTAAAGTGCTCATGCATGGGACTAAGAAACAAGCACCTAATGGGTGCTTTCCTAACTCTGCAGACAAGAAACATTTAGTGAGGCTCATTATGGTGGGTGATTTTCTCTCTAATGGAGTTAGGTGTTACAGTTAATCATTCAGTTGAACTGCTGATTTGTTCGTTTATATAGTTGTTGTTTTCATTTATTCATTCAGTAATGTGTCTTAAAATTCACTGAGTGTACCAGCTCCTCAGTGAACAGCAAGGAGGAACAGACACACAAAACATTGTCCAATGCACTTGGGCCAGTTGGGCCAGCACTAGGCTGAGGAGACAGTCCTGACTGTGCAGCCTGGGGCTTTCACCTGGATTCTTCACAGTGAGAGGAAGGTGACAGCCATCCCAGAAGCAAGGGGGACAACGAATCGAACCAACTATCCTCTCAGTTTTCAGTTAAGGCTATGAATATCTTCAGCACTGCCTAAGCTAGTTAGAGACATAACAGAAATTGATAACACTGGTGTCATCCTAAACAAACATAATCATTTTTAATGGCATTAAATTTTGGGAAACTAGCCGAGTCCCTTGTGTACCCAGCTCTTCCATATTCATGCTTCTGTAGGTTGCAGCTACCATGAAAACTCAGCCAACATGCATGACACAGCAGAGCATACAGCCAGTTGAACCATGTCTGACTCCGGTTCACGTTCCTCTTATAACTAACCACAAGCCACAGTTGCTTCCCACGTCCATGGTTTTCCTGTTTCTGCTGTTATTTCCCGTGGTCAAGGATGGGACATGGCACACAGATCGAGAACTACTTTCACTGAGAGTGGGTGAGAACATCTCTTCAGAGGATTGTTTTTCTCATTTCTGCCATTTGATTTGTTTTATGAGGAAAAGCGTCCCTTGAGGCTCTTAAAATTCACATTCAGGAGTGAGAATCATCACACTGAAAATGAACAGAAAATGAGTTATCCAGTAGAAAACAGCAGAGAAAAACACCCATGGGGGTTTCAGAAATGCTTGCTAATATCACCTATAGCACTGTGCTAGCGCTGCAGCAGGACACCTGACCAAAGCAACTTAAGGGAAAAGGGACTTATTTGTGGTTCATAAATTTTAGGGTGTTGTCCATCCATCGTGGCAGGGAAGTGACGTCGCAGGAACATGAGGCAGCTGGTCACATTGCCTCTGCTGACAAGAGACAGAGAGAGATGGATGTTTGGTATTTTGAACCTAGGGACAAGGGGCCTGAGGTGCATATTTTACATACCAAGGGAGATCTGACCTCCAGGTTCCCCCAGAACACCTCAGTCCTTACCTGGCAAACCCTGCTCCCAGTCTTGAACTTTCCAGTCCAGGAGCCTGGCTGCCCCCCTCCCCAGAGGCTCCTCCCTATATAATCCATACATTTTGGTCTCTCACTCTCTTCTTCTCTCTCTGCCTGTGTACCATATCTCTCTTTCTGTCCCCCCTCCCCTGACAGCTCTTTCCCCATGGTGACTCCTCTAGCTTCAATCCTTGGGGCCAGTGAACTCCCCCCAGAGCAGCTTCCGAATAAACGTGCCTGTAATACCTCTAATCTGGCTTGAATTGGCTCATTTTACCAGTGACAGAGAAGTAACCTATCCATGAATGCTGGTGCTTGGTTCACTGTCTCTTTTTGTCCATTCTGGAACCCAAGCCTGTGGACTGGTGCCACTCACATTTACAGTGGGTCTTCACTAAGTAACCTAACTAGAAACTCTCTCCCAGATGCTTATCTTCCACTCAATTCTATAGCCTGTCAAACTGATAATATTAACCATCACAGGAACATCCAAGTTTGTTATAGAATCCTGGGTTTTTTTCAGCACTTCTTTTGCTACACTGAAACTTGAAGAGAAAATGACTTTTAACATTGAATAGCATCTCATGAAATATTTGCATGAGCGGAGCTTTTACAATAACACCAATACTGCTGACAAAATTTAATTTATTTGATAAGCACAGCAATTAATTTGACCAAATATCTAATTTCATAAATAAACTGGAGGAATGGAAGACCTTGTTACAAAATTAAGTGGCTGTCATATCAAATCAGGCAATAATTATATCATGATGTCATGTGTAATCTAACGAACAGATATCACGCAAGCATTGCATATTTTATTGGTAATTCTATTTAAATATACTTCTGTTTTTTAGAAAAATATGATCCTTTTTAGTTTTATTGGTTAAGACAATGCTACAGAAAAACATCTCTCTTTCTCTCTTTCTCTCTCTTTCTCCCTCCCCCCCCCTCTCTCTCTCTCACTCACAGACACACACACACACAAATCACATGCAGGTGCACATGCACATCTTTCCTAATGTAGGACACTCTGAAAACCAGAACCTTGTGCTGCTTAGATACTTAAATAATTTAACAGACGATTATTTGCAACATCAGTGTCTGTGTATTCAACAGTCTAAAGAAAACTACAAAATCAGAGAAACTTGTGGGAGTTACACCAGGCAGAAGTTGTCTGTGAAAATCAATGTGGTCTGGGTAGGCAAAGAGCCATATGTTGAGTGAAACCAGGCAGTGAGATGAACCGGGAATCTGTACTGAAAAAACATTCCAGAACACAGCAGACTCTTCATTGTCTGTGTCCTAAGAACATCTTCCAATGATTACAACCTAGATTTCATCAGATTCTCTACCACCTTCATCCCTAGAATGATGAGTCCTTGTCTTGTCTCTGACCATTGATCTTTGACCTCCTGTCCTGATGGCTTCCTTGTGCAAGATTCAGTGTCACTCTTCCAACCCATTATAGGACTCCATGTGAAAGCCCCTTGCTAGTGGCACAGTCTTGCTATTGAACCTAGATATTTAAAGTGCATGGTTTCAAACATTCATGCTACCTGTCCATTTCTATCTATCCCCTTCACTTCTACCCTCTACACAGATAACCCTAATTACCATTTAAGGAATTTGGGATAGGATACATCTGAGTTCTTCCTGATGGAGTTATCAGAAAGTAGCTTGGGCCACCTTCCACTGGAACTATGTAGGGAACCTCAAAAATGCATCAACGGTTATCCGTGTATAACATCTGGGCAGAAAGGAAATCCATGACAGATTCCTGTACAGAGATGTGAGGGAGAAGTGAAGGCAGGAAATAACATTGGAAGCTCCAAGTAGGTGTTGTGAATTGAATGAGAATGGTCCCCAGGCTCAGATGTTTGAACACTTGGTCCTCAGTTGGTAAACTGGGTAGGTTTAGGAGGTATAGACTTGGAGGGTGCAGGCCACTGGGAATTACTTTTCAATTATATAGGGTAGCCTATTTCCAATTCACTCTCTCTGTTTCATGTTTGTGTTTGCATATGTGAACTTCTGACTTCCTGCTCTTACTACCATGCTTGCATCTGACTTCTATGCCAACTTAACAAGCTGGAGTCGTATCCCTCTGGAACCATGGCCAAAAGAAACTCTTACTTTTGGTCATGGTGGTTTATCATAACAACAGAAAAGTAACTAATAGGGCAGGAAATATTTTGACAGTTGTATCTTTCTATGTGCTCCTCTCTGAATGTTTTTATTTGTTTAAAGTTTCTCACCCTTTATTAACAATGTTTATTGGTGTATATTAGATGGGACATTTAATATTGTCCATTTATTCTCCATGTCTCTCCACGATGCCATTGTTCTCCCCTTGGGATATCATCACACACAACCACATTTTAGCTTCTTCCTTCATCAGTGTCTTTTTATGTATCCTTAAAATGGCCGATTACTACTTGTCTAGCGTCAAGTTTACTGATTCTTTTTCCCCCCATCATTTGAAATCTGCTTTCAGTGTCAAGTGCATTTTCTATGTCAATTGCTATAATTCCTAATTCAAACTTTCTTTCTTGGGTCTTAGTATTTCCACCCTTCACTGATAAAACCTTTGCATTATACGATCACATAGGTTTTTGAATACCATTTCCTTCAGATTTTTAAACAAGGCTGAAAGCTGATTTAATAGACCACTTAGTAAATTTAGCATCTGGAGACAGAAACAGAATCTACCAACTGTTTTATCCTCAACGGGGGGTATGATTTCTTTGTGATACTGAATGATTTAAATGAGTTGCCCTATCAACCCTTTAATGGTATTATTTTAATGTGTTTTTTTTTTTTTGCTTCCTGCCATTGCAATGCATGTGTTATTGGTTTTATTTGTTGCACTCTTTTCTGGAATACAGGCAATCACCTATACCATGTGTGGAATTTTGTGTCCACTTCATTTCTCCATCACTTGGTTACAAAATTGTTGAGACCCTGGCATTAGGGCCATAGGTCTTATAACTCGTAAGGTGGAATAGCAGAGCTCTTAATATGGAAGCGCATAAAGAGACAGGCACACAGTGACTCCTCAGTTCACGTTGCTCCTTCCCAGTTGAACATGGAATATCAATGTCTGACTTGTTCTGAGATTACAACAAAAATATTTAACATACTGAGCCATAGCAGCTTCCAAGGCAGAGAAATCTTTCAGTGTATGAGAATTATAATAATGTAAAAATAAATTGAGATACATAATTTTACCATGCATCTGCTATTGCATATCATATGTGTATATGTGCATGATATATGTATCAAAGATAATTTTTAAAATATGTATCTGTATCCTAGAATAATTTTCACTCTTCTTCATTCCTAAACATAAGTGCGTCTTAATATTAAAAAGCCAAATTAAAAGATATTAAAAATCTATATTAAACCCAAACATCTATTAAAGGCATCTCATTGCAATATGCGTAATAAAAATTTATTTTCACCCAAACTAATTTTAGAGGTTAATCTGAGAAACTGGGAATAAAACTGAGAATTTCTCATAAATGCAGAGCTGGTAGTAAAAGTAAGCAAGGAATTTCAATTGGTTCCAAAATTGTGAAGGTGAAAGGTCCTGTGTATGTATCTGTCTATAAAATAGTAGCGTGTATATTTTTCTAGGAACCAAAAAACCAAGGACTTTTAGGTCTTTATATTATCCTATCAGTGTTACTGTGCTTATGTATTTTGCATGCATTTGTGTGTGTGTGTGTGTGTGTGTGTGTGTGTGTGTGTGTGTGTGTGTGTGTTTGAGATAAGGACTCTCTTTGTATTAAAGCTCACTGGTTGGACCAGCCTAGTTGACCAGGGAACCAGGGTTCTCCTCTCTCCACCTACTTAGCACTAAATTATATTACGTATCTCCATACCCAGCTTTGCAGTAAGCACTGGACCTCAAAACAAATTCTCCTCCTTATACATCAAATATCTTACCAACTTCACCATTTCTCCAGCCCGACTTTCAGTTTTAAATTTTCCCTAGAATCTAACAAGCAGAACAAGGCACTCAGTGTTCAGTTCAGGACAACGTGTTCCAAGACAGAGGACATCCATCACATACAGAATGTATTTTCTATTAAATTGTGTTCTAGGTAAAGTTCATTTATTTAATCTTTCTTCTTCCACCAATTAATATTTCATACAAGTAATGTAGAATGTTCTTTCAAAACACATCTGTGACCTAGAATCAGGCTACTTTATATCCATTCTGTTCTTGACAAAAACCTAATTATTTATTAAAATTACAAATGAAAAAGAAGCAGACGAACAAGGTTAGACATTCAGAAATAGAGGTAATGAGAGTAAATAGTTCCAAGAGTAAAATCTAGGTCTTGCTGATCACAGTAATAATTGCACAAACTCAAATTTCCTTCTACAAAGGACTAGAGGCATATTATTTTAGTTTTATGAAGGGATTAGTAATTTTAAACTTTTCATATTGAAAAACTAATTTCTTCCAGGGGAGGAAAAAGCAAAAGAATACATATTTACAATAAAAATAAAATTTTATTTTCCCAAACATAAAATGTCAATAATCCACACATTTTCCATCTTGGCTTATGATATATGTTAATGGTGCTGTTTTATATTTATGACATTTTTACCACTTTATTTAAAAACATAATATCTAAAGAACAGAGGTCAGGCTCTTACTGGTATATCCATGGATGTTGGTCTTCTCTGACATGAGGAAAGAAAGTCAGCAAGCACCATACCTGTCTGTGGAAATCCATCCTTGAATTTCTAAGATGATTTCAAATGATATAAAAAACATGTGTGTGTGTGTGTGTGTGTGTGTGTGTGTGTGTGTGTGTGTGTGTGCGTGTTATATAATGCTGCAGCCATCAAACCAGTAGTTAATGTATGTCCAGCAAGTACAAGGCCCTGGGCTCAATCTATGGTGGGAAAAGAACAAAATGTGTGCACCTATGCTTAAGAAGCAATCAGATATAGCTACTTTAATAGCAGATGATGGACACTGGAATCTGTCGGTAGGGAAGGAATATGTGTAAAGAGCAGGCCTACTTCTTGGGCCATGAATGGTTTACTCTTCAGCTTTAACCATCAACCTGATACAGAGTAGAGTTACCTGAGGAAAGCCTCTGAATGAAGGACTGTCAAGATCAGGTTGGGCTACAGGCATGTAAGTAGAGGATTGTCCTGATGACTAATTGATGTGAGAAGACCCAGCCCACTGTGTGCAGCTCTCCTATGGGCTGAATCCTAAGCCATGGAACCAAAGCTAGTTTGAGACCAAGCAAGCAAGTGAGGATGCATTTATTCTCTCCTTGTTCATGACTTTAGATGAGCTGTGACTAACAGCTTGCATTCCTGCTTGACTCCCCTGAAGAAATGAGCTGTAACTCAGAATTGTAAGCCAAATAAACACTTTCTTCCATATATTTTTCTATTGTGATAAAACGCCATAATCAAGACAATGGATATGAGAAAGTGTTTATTTAGGTTTATGGAGCCAGAGGCTTAGAGTCCATAATGGCAGGGAAAGCAGAGCAGCAGAGGAGGAAACTAGCTGATTATATCTTTCATCCACACACAGAAAACAGAGAAGGAACTAGAAGGAGGTGAGACTATAAACTCTCAAATCCTTTCTCCAGTTGGATTACCACTAACAAAGCTCTGGATCCTAAAATTTATCTGAACCCTGCCCCCAACTCACAGTGCCACCTAATGGTATCAAGTGTTCTCATACATAACACTATGGGTGGCATTTTTATTTAAACTAGCACACTCTGCTACCCGGAGTTTTTTAAAAAGCGTTTTATTTATTCATAGCAGTAGAATGAAACTAGAATAGAATTTGGCACCAAAGATTGCTGCTACTGTGATGAATCTGACCACACTGTGGCTTTTTCCATCCAGGGGTGCGGGTAGGGGTGGGTAGAGAAGTTTGAGATACAGAAACTATTGGATACCATTGACAGGGTTTGGTAGACTATTCTGGGTTTGGTAGACTATTCTGGTGAATGCTTGAGAGACATATGGATGGGCTAAGGATGAAGAATAGGCTGTGATTGATTCATGATCACCATCGGGGGAAGGGGAATCTCTGATTCACAGGGACAAAAGAAAAGTGTTTTCTTGAGATCAGCACACTGAGTTTATGTAACTGTCATCCAATGGGGCCAGGTTACATCCTGAGCATGTAGAATAATTTGGCAATGTAAGAGTTGTCCACAAGGTTTTGAAAATATGAAGAGCAGATGGAGAGACCAAGCACTGTGTGGCAAGGTCAGGCTCCATAGAGCAAGACCCTGGCAGTCCACTGCTGAAGGGGAAACATCAAGTGAAATGGAGATCCTAGGGTATTATAAATGTCAGAATCATGGAACAGCCACCAGGAGTAATTTCAGCTGTGGAGTGAAATCAGCCTAAGAAGGATGTTTTGCATGCTGTGAGTGAAAGAACAGGAAAGCCAGAGCTGCCCATGCCCTTAGGAGCTCAGAAGATCACATTGGGAGAGGGTCCTAGATGTCAGATTTTGAGGCACATTACTTGAATTTACATTCTAAATTTTAGCTTTGCTTGGTATGAGTGTGTGTGTGTGTGTGTGTGTGTGTGTGTGTGTGTGTGTGTGTGTATGCATACCCTAGTTTGTCCCTTCTGGAGTAAGAAAGCTAACTTTTTAAGATTTTATTTAAGGGAAAGAAATAAAAATAGTAAAATACTTTTAATTCTACACAACATGCCCATACTCAAGATTTTGGAGATGTGATGCTATTATAACAGACAACTGAACTACCCCATTTGTTAATGTATAACTGACCAGGACATTATAACTCCATGGAACAATTAGAAAATTGGGCAGGAGTTTATACAAAATCAAGGTGTTTGGATATTGGGAAAGGCAGAATATGAAGCTAATTCTTGAAATAAATGAAATTAGTACCAGAGACACACCCTTGTCTGAGAGCTGTTTTTGGAAAATGCTTCAGGAGTGAGGAATGGAGCAGAGGTCCCAGACGCACTGAGTTTCAGATAGAGCTTAGGATATCAGTGTGTTGATAGAAGACATAATTTGCATAGCTAAATATCAAGGAAGAGGGAGGTACGCAGAGAAAAGACTACACAAATTTGCATAGGGTTATTGTCGAAGCTTATCTGATATATCATCTGCTCATACACAAGGCTGGGCAAAGAGCAACTGCCAAGGTCTGAGTGGTTAGTATACTAGAGCTCTTATCCTGAAATCAGAGAAATGTGTTGGAAATCAAGAGTTATTCACAGAGTCCAGAAGAGAGCACTGCGGACTATATGTCATACTCTCTGGAGAAAAGCCTACTACCAACATCTACAGAGCTTAAACACAACCAAAGAGAAAGTCAGTCTGTGGTAAACTTCTAAAGAAACTTTATAACCTATTCATGAAGATCTAAACCCAAACTACAAACCAAATTATATAGGATAAGTATAAGAAACAAAACAAAAAAAGGGGGGAGAGGAGGGATAGGTGTCTGGGATCTTTTATCTAAAGAGAAATCTACCAGGAAAATCAAAGCAGAAATAAAAAACCATGATATAACTAATGAGCAATAACTTTAAAGTCATTATATGGAAGAATTCATGTTTTTTTTTATTTTAAAAGAGTCCTAAGGAGAAAATGAAAGGAAGAAAAATTAATGTTACATAGAGGCAGAAGACATAATGACTGAATGAAAAATATTCCAGGTTACACTGGGTGCTGAGTAGACATGGTATTAAAGAATAGGTTTTTCCTTGAACACCTGTGAAGAAGTCTACCAGCTTGACTGGGAAACTATGACTTAAAAACCAAATTGAAGGGAAACCTCAGTGCCCCTGGACAAGAGCGAAGAGTTTCGAGAGTCATCTCATCCAATTAGCTGAAAAATGAAGAAAAGAGAGCAGGTCACTTTATTTCTATTCTCTTTAACCTTCCATCTGTGATGAAAAGGAAAAAGATAAAAGTTGCTAAGACAACCATAAACAGAAGAAACCTTGTTGGCTGCCACAGAACATCTGTGAAAACCTCATGAGCGATGGGGAGAATTGGGCCCTCCCCTCTGAGTGAGCAGGAGTGGTGAGCACGCTCCTCATTCCTGTGCAACTTTGATTCTGATGATTCCACCAGGAGAGTGGGGAGGGAAGGAAGGAGAAGGAAAGGAGGGAGGGATGGGAGAGAGAGTCATGGGGGGAAGGAGGGAGGGAGAGAGGAAAGAGAGGGGACAAAGGGAAGAATATAATTCATAATCTTTAGTGGAAACTTATGGTGAGGATTGTTTTCCTTCATGAGGGGGCAGCTGTCCCTTTGTTTCCAGGTTGCACGTCTCTCATCCCTTTGCTCAGTGAAAGATCCAAGGCCTTGATCATCTTTCTTTGCAACCAATTTACAGCGAACAACACATTAAACTATTTAATTTCCCTTGTACTATCCAGTTGCTGCTCCTAGAAAGCATGACAAGGTGAAACATGGGGACCCTCAAAACTGTGCTGCCAGTTCTTGGGTTGCAGGGCTGGAGTGGGGGTCAGACACAGAGTAGCTTCTATCCAAGCATAAGTATAGCCATATATACATTTTTCACCCATGTAATTTCCCTCTACAGTACAATAGGAAAATTCAGTGTTTTGATGAACCTTATATTCTCACCAAATTAAATCTTTGCTTTATAGAACGGCACTGACTGTGCAATAAAATTATAGGGACTCGAATCTTTAACCAGCAGGAAAAGTACAAAGACTATGAGAAACTCTATGAGACTTTGAGACCAATGTGTGGAATTCTGAGAGGCATCTTCAGGATTTCAAAGAAGGTGACTGACACTCTAGAGCACAGAACATCAATCAGTGTCCAGAACCGGAGTGTTGGTTCACTGGTTTAGAACACTTGCTGCTCTGGTAGGGTACCTGGGTTCAGTTCCAAGCACCCAAATCAGATGGCTTAAAACCATCTATAACTCCAGGACTTCTCTTCAGTTCTCGGGATCTTGATGCCTTTTTGTGGCCTCTGTAGACACCTGCAAGCACATAGTACAAACATACACAGTACAAACATACATACAGAAACACCTCTCTCTCTCTCTCTCTCTCTCTCTCTCTCTCTCTCTCTCTCTCTCTCTCTCTCTCTAGGCAACCAAGGACCACAGAATACAACCCTGTGACTGCTCACTGCCCTCTCAGGCTTCTCCCTCCAAGAGCAGGGCTTTGCCTTTTGGATTCAGGCTGGCATTCCACTGACTCCAGGTCAGAGGATCTTGGCTTAGTTCATCCATCTTGGAACGATATCTATGGGTCCTCCTTCCTTTACTGTGTTTTTCTTGTCTGTGATCCTTGTCTACTTTAAACTTTGTATTTCTCACTTGCTGTTGAGATAGCTAATATAAAGTACCACTCCACCTGTGTTGGCTATTTTTCTGTCAACTTGACACAAGTTAGAGTCATTTGGGATGAGGGAACCACAAATGAGAAAAAGCTCCCATCAGATTGGCCTGTAGGCAAGTTTATGGCTTAATATTGATATGGTGGGGGAGGCAGCTCACCGTGGGTAGTGCCACCCTTAAACCCTTAAGCAGGTGATTGTGGGATGTATAAGGAATAGGCTGTACAAGCCATGTAACCATTCTTCCATGGCCTCTGCTTTAGTTCTTGCACCCAGATTCCTGCCTTGAGTTCCTGCCCTGACTACCCTTCATGTGGACTACTGCTTTCCTCCTAAAGTCAGGGCCATGTTTATCACAGTAGCAGAGCGCATACCAGGACACTTCCCATAGTGTAAAAGTCTTTCGTACTAACCCAAAGCCCCAGGTTTACAAACCCAGTTTTCCTCCTACTGAACCAAGGGCTTCACTGAAGAATTCATATTGGTTTTTCATTCTGTGATAAGAATTTGCATTTGGTTCCTCTAACTAAATTATATTTAACAATTTGAAATTTACTAATTTGTTACTTAAATACATATGAATATATGTATATATGTATGTGTGTATGGATATACAGAAACACATGTGGGGTTCATATGGGTGCAAGGACTTGTGTATGTGGCTGTATCTCACTTATACATGTATGCGCAGCAGAGGTCCAAGGTTGATGTCAGGCATCTTCTCAATCACTTTTTATTTGTTTTTATTTTCTTCTTGTTTTCCCTTGACTCATGTCTACCTGCACTCTGAACTCTCCTAGATGCCCAAAAGCATTTGGAATCTTCTCATTTCTACCCTGCTGTGTTGGGATCAGTAACTGTAGACAACTCAGTACCCTCCTTGAACTTCACATGCAGCATTTAATAAAGTTTAATAAAGCAGGTATGGTAGTTTTGGCAGAAGCTTCTTTCTCTTGAGAGCTAAGCCCTCTGGCCAAGTGTGATGCTATTCTTGGCTGTCATCTTCACTACATCTGGAATTAACTGAAACCCAAAAATGTTGCATACACCCCTGAAGGACTTCTGATAAGTTTGAAGTGGAAAGATTGGCTTTTAATACAGACCTTTGTGGTAAGAAAACACATCTTTAATCCAGATCTTTAATCTAGATATAATCTGGGACATGCCTTTTGCTAGAGGTCCAGAGAGGGACACGGAAGGAGATTTTGCACTTTGCTTGCTTGGCCTTGCCTTCCTAGCAAGCCCATTCCTCCACTGGCATGAGAGCCTACTCCTCTGGGATTTCAAAATCTACTGAAGACCAGATAAGACATCCAGCCTCATGGAAAGAGTAACTCTTGGATTCTTTCTGTTCATACAGACTTTTTATTCATAGCCAACCATTTTTGGATTAGCTGGACCACAGCCTGTGAATCATTCCAATAAATCTGCATATATAATTTATATGAATTATAGAACAATTTAATTTAACATATATTAAGTTAATAATAATATAATCCTGATATAAATATATGGAAATAATAAATATAAATTTATATGTAGAGAGATTCAGTCTATAGTTTTATTATTCTAGATAATCCTAATACATAAAGGGCAGTATAATGTCATTGAAGAGACACATGCAGGAGAGTAATTCAGCAGATGTCATCGTGATGCTGGTTATTCCTTCCCAGCATTTTGGTTTCTGAATATGTATAATGTTCCTTATTATGAATAGCACATTTTGTCAAAGACCAGAACACAAAGACTCTCTATTGGTACTCCTCCAGCTAGGGAAGCTAATATTTCCTTCCCAGACCCAGCTCTCATAGTCCCTCATCTCTAAGGTCATCTATCTCCAGGAGAGCAGAAATACCTTAACTTCGTGTACTTCTTCCCAGTATTTCTTTCTTTCTTTTTTTTTCCTGCAAGAAGGTGTGCTATCTGCCCTGAGTTCTGTGGTTTGTGATAAAGTGATGAGTTGCTCACTCAGGAAGTCCACAAGCTGGTTTAATGTGGGAAGTGTAGAACCTAGCAGAACTTCTCTCTCTCCACCTTCTTTAAGGTTGTGTGGTCTGAGCTCTGCTAGCATGTGGCACAGAGTTATCAGAGAACCAACCTGGGACAAGGTAGTCTTGCCACCAGCTTCTTAGCATTTGTTGTGTCTCTGTTATCACATTTAAGATGTGTATCAAGTTAACAAAAATAAACCAGCGTATGTGCTACGAAACAACCTGACTCTAGAGAAAAGCAATGTGAGTGAAGCAGCAAGATATTCCTGCCTTTAGAGTACACAATCTTTACCTTGGATTTCAAGAGTTGTCCCCAGGCCTAGGAGATGGCTTAGTGGATAGATCCAACAAGCCTGACACTGAGTTTAACCTTGGGAACCTACATGGTAGAAGGAGAGAACAGAATTCCATGGGTTTATTGTATGACTTTAACATGTGTGTCCCCCCAACACTAAAGCAAATAAATAACAATTGGATTGGAATATCTTTTAAAAGACTTCTCTTCTTACCGTCTTCATTTTGTCTCCTGAGGGATAAGGAAAGGACCGTGGCAGCAGGAAGCTTGGTACCTGGATTGATCCTACTTTTGCCATGTTTCTGGTGCACTACACAGCCCTCACTACTAGGCATGCTCTCTGACTTTACCACTTGCTTAGAAACGTCTTATGAGAAGAAACCTTGAGTAAATATCTCTACATATCACAGAAGCTGGTCCTTGCCTTCTGTGTTTGGCTTTATCTGAGCCCCAAGGTCCCTGAAGATCACGAGACAAGCTAATATCTTTCATGGGCTTACATGTCAGAAATACTAAGATAAACCTGGCAAATGAGAAAAAAACAAACTCTTAAAAGGTTGGTATAAAAGACTATTTTGTTCCCTAAGGCAATAGTTGGGACAGGTAATAATGTCTGTAAAAGCTGTATGTTCTAGAAGGTACTAACATCAAGTACAAAGAGAAGCACAGCATTTGATATCTAGAGGTTAACTCAGCTATATAATCAGGCAGTTTTCACTTCTAGTCAATTGGGCCCTGTTTAGATTTAGAACATCTGGATTAGAGCATCAGACCTTGGGTGCTTTTCCATTTGGGCTAAGCCCATCTTTTGGTGGGGTGAATCAAATAATCAAACGAGGAAGTAGCTTAACCTTTATAGAGGTTCAGGACTTAGCTCAGTTCCGGTGCAAACTGGATGGCCCCTACTCTTCTTCATGGGACCACAGTTCTCATTCAGTGCCCAACACTCATAAGAACAGCTAATAAAATGAGCTTCCTTCATGTGACAGTTGCCACTTCAGGAAATGCCATGAGTCTATTATGTAAGTCAAAAATGGTTCCCAGTCGCCCTTTGTCTGAAGGGAGAGGGTGAGGAGAATCCAGTTAAGTCAGAAGCTGATGGGATGACCTTCTAGAAGTTCACCCAGGCGGGGATTGTCTTACAGACTTCAGTTTCCTGGAAATCCTGAGGTATGAAGTGTCTGCCAGCTCCTGCCACAGAGCTATTCAGAGAATGGAATAATTTACCATGAGTATGAAGCCAGTTCTAATGTTTATATGTTCTTCTAAACTCTACAGACTTATATCTCCCCACACCCCAAATTCTCTGATGATTTATTCAAGTCCCCAGTACAGATGAAGAACTGAATCTTCATTTGTTCAGGGAAAAAAATCCTATTTGGTTTAAAAATGTTGACTCGATGTGGCATACCCTTGTAAGTAGTCAGGTTTTCTGAATTGTTCACATGCTTTCGCAGCCCTACACATGAAGTTGTTTGCTTCGCCATCACATGTAAAAATAAAGCTTTTTTAATGAAATTTAGAAACACAGAGATGTAAGAATTTGTAATTATTTAAATTAGTAGTCCTCTTCACAGTTGCTACTAAGTCAATCTAGAAATTTCTTGAAATGAGCCTAATCATTTTCACAATCATAATTTATCTTGAAGCATCATGTATTAAAACAGGATCTTCAGCACCAATTGTGAATAGGCTTAATTTGAAAATATCATATTAATTTTCAGTAATGAGGTGTAATGAATATTTATGGGAGGTTTTATCTGTACCTATTAATTTGACAAGATGTATCACTGATAAACTTGTCTTCTGCACCCAAACTAATAGATATCACAATAAAAAGCCTATTAAAAATGCTTAATAACTCCCACCCTGAGAGTCCTCCAATTGGTATAAAAGATGTTTTCTGCCAATGAAACTTTAAGATCCATTATGGACACCACGGAAAGCCATCTCTCTCTCTCTCTCTCTCTCTCTCTCTCTCTCTCTCTCTCTCTCTCTCTCTCTCTCTCTCTGCAGGCCGGTTTCCTACTTCCACAGTGCTGTCCCTTGCCTCTGCTATGTCAATGAGGTGTGAGCACAGCATCCTCTTTGGTCCAAGTTCATGGCTCCCACGTCTAACCTTTGGATGATCGAGCAGAGAAGACTGCAAGCCCCTGAGCCATGTCTGCAAGGGGATTTGTAGACTGTTTCTGCTGAGAACATCCTGGTGCTCTCTGAGCGCTGGTCTCCTGACTGCCACTGAGGCAGACTGAGCAGTTTCCATGGTTCAGCTTCCTAAGGTCTCTTTATTTCCTTGAGAGCAGTACGTTATAATGAATTATTGCTCATGTGAGTCCAGTATAGACAATAACATTCACCTAGGCTAGACATCTGCAAACTTCCCCGACTGATGAACCATGAAGATAATATCTCCCTAAATATTGAGGTCTTAAACCTGGCCGCGTATTAGTTTAAGATAGACTGAGAATTCAGCTCTAGAGAGCTTAATCATGGCCTCCAATGTGCTTGTGTGCCCCAGCCAGTAATTGAGGCCAAGATCAGAAAAATCAAACTGTGTTCCAGGAAGCAATAAAACTCTTGTCTTCAAGACATAAAACTTTGTGGTAATTGAAACATTTTTGCATAAGTCATAGAGATCTGACCTGCAGATTGCAAATTGAAAATATTTCAAAATCACTAATTGTGCCAATTAAGATCTTGGTCAATATGCTAATGGGTTTTTTTCCCGAGTAACAAAAATGTAAGCAATTAGAAGGGAATTGGTGTTAAACACGAAATTTAAATTTAATTAAAAGAATTAAAACTTTCTCAAATAAATTTTGTAGTATTAATTTTTTAAAAGCCCTTGTAATTTGTAGTAATAAAAATATCAGTTTAATTTAGATTTTACAAGGCAAAGAGGAGTCATCAAGGTGGCTTAATTGCAAAAGGAAGAGAAAGGCATAACCAAGTGAGGAGAATGACAGCCAGAGTTAAAGAGAGCATCCTACCTGAATGAAGATGCACAGCAGCAAGAAGCCCAGGCAAGAAACAAGCTGTGGAACGAAGTGGTGAAAAGAGATTTCAGAATTTTAATTGTAGCAAATAGATTAAATCTTGTTATTTAAAAAAAAAATGGCAGATATACCTAAACCCAGAGGGAAAAAAGAGAAAAAAGAAAGCTGGAAGAGAAAATAAAATAAAAATTACACTCGTGAAAGAATAGGTAAAAGGATTGTGGGCCCCTAAGGGGGTAGGAACTCCATAAGAAAACCAACAGAGTTAACTAACCTGGGCCCCTGGGCCTCTCAGAGTCTGAACCACCATCCAAGGAACATACTGGGATGGACCTAGGCCTCCCTGTACACAGGTAGTAGATATGCAGCTTGGTCTTAATGTAGGCCCCGCACAACTGGAATGAGGCTATCCCAAACTGTTGCCTGTCTGTGAGATATGTTCTTTTAGCTGGGCTGCCTTGCCTGGCTTTAGTGGGAGAGGATGTGCCCAGCCTCACAGAGATTTGATGTGTCATGGTGGAGAGATACCCAGTGGGCCTCTGGCTGCTCAGAAGAAAAGGGGGAAGGGGATGGGAGGAGGATTGGTAGGGGAGCAGGATGTAAAGTGAGTAAGTGAAAAAATAAAATTATAGCAAATACAGACACTCAGGCAGACACATTGACACTTAGACACACATATACACAGACAGAAACAAACACAGACAGACACATAAATGTGCACACAGAGACACAGACACATACAAATGTACACAGATATACACACATAACCATAGACACAGAAATAGACACACACATACAGACACATAATTATACACATATAGATATTTCACATAACACAGACACACAAACACACACACACATACCCCACATACATAAATACAGAGAGAGGAAGAAAGAGAGAGAGACAGAGACAGAGACAGAGACAAAAACAGACACACAGAGAGAGACAGAGAGAGAGACAAAGAGAGAGAGAAGTTAGATGAGGAGATACGAGAATTTTTATAAGAAATATTTTAAAGAATACATAAAATAGTATGCCTATATACATTTTTAAATATATTGTGTGACAATAGAATAAAAATACATGGAAAGAAGTCACTAGCATGTAATGATAATAACTGAGAAGAATAAACTGAGAGGTTGTTGTGACGCAAGCATGTTGTGAACCATGGCCATAAGCCAAGGTTCCTTCTGCAAGCAGCACCCTTTGCCTGGGCAGAAAACAGCTAAAAATCAAAGACCAGTTCGGCCGCTACACTTGAGCAGTTGTGTAATGGAGATGCAGGCCGACCTCCTGCTTCATGTGTGGGGTCATAAGTGCAGTCACCTCTTTCTTTTGTGAGATATGAAGGTCCCCATGGCTTGACAAATGTTGTACAGCATCATAATAAAATAAGAAACTCGCTCGGACGGAAGAAGGACCTGTATACTGAAATAAGGCAGGCTTTTACATCAGCTTTTATTTCAGAGCTCCAGGTCTGCCTGAATCTTGTGTGAAAGCAACTGTGCTCCCCAGAGAAAAAACGGCAACATCCTCTTTGTAAAAATAGTGTACAACACCACAGGCTTACCATGGACCAGGGTTCTCGGAGATGAAACATATACTCATTATCATTTCTACTCTGTATTTTTTCATTTGAGTTTCCCATTTGAAGTCACTGTCTTATATCACACAGGATCTTTTGGCTTACCCAACAAGCAAAAAACAACAAAAAATACTTTGAATCACATGAGTGAATGATTTTTTTCTTTAATAACGTAAAACTATTTTAATGAGAAGGTGTGTTGATAAAAATCCTATTTTACCCGTCCATCCCTGACCTGTTTCATGACTTGCCTCATATTCCCAGTAGGTGAGTCTGGGTACACACGGCAGTCAAACTGTGCAGCTTTAGTGTGAGCTCACAGCCGTGATTTAGATGAGCGTGTGTTACATGAACTATTAAAAGACATCCCATGCGATTGCCGGCTACACACCGGGACCACCGTGCACCCTTGCACTCCACCATACACTGCTGCCATACCTTTCTCTTTAACCCAATTGAATCGCCTTGCCTCGAGAAGGAAAACACCACACAATCTTAGTTTAGAATCGACAGGTAACATCATTGCTGGGTGCAGAACCTAGCGTTCTAATTTTGTAAGCTAAACTCTGTCAAAAATCCTACAGTGGTGGGTGGTCTGCCACTCGAGCCCACAACCCCTCGCTACTTACATTATGCCTCCATGCTCTCTGCGGCCCAAAATAAATGCTGTCCAAAAGTTCCTGCCTCCCCTCTTCTCTTTGACCCGGAAGTCCCTCCGCCTTCTCATCCAGTGATTGGCCCCTTGAAATCTATTCATTATGGGGATGTTCTGCAGCATCCTTATAAGGAGAAAGATGACTATGGCGCGTGTGCTCCTGGGAACCTATGAGATGATGAGAGATGAGATGGTGAGAGATGATGGAAGTCTCCATTGAAACGGGTTATGGGTTGATTGGACTATGATTGGCAACAATGCTATCTGCATCCCTTTGGTTTGCATATTTTTTAAAAGAGATGAACATCTAAATCTGTACATTTTCCAAAACCATGTTTACTTCCTATGACTGTTGATTTGTTTCAATTACTTGAAGCCCAACAGATGGTCCAGAGCAATGAGGACTGAAAAAGATTCTGCTGTCCACTCCAAGTCTCTAGCCTGATACACACCCTGCAGGTTTTAGATTTGCCAGCCTCATTGCTGTGTGAGTAATTAAAATACTCCTTTATAGAGGGATAAAACATATAATGGATGATGATGGTAGATACATAAATGACAGGTAGATATTGATAGATGATATATAAAGATAGATGAATAAACAGACAAATAAATATAGATAAAGAACGTAGACATTTTTTATCTGCAGCACAGTGTCTTTGAACCATCAAAACTAAAGCACTAAGTGATGGGACTAAGACAGGAGCACCAGAGTGACTGTTTATTAATAACTTTTAAAAATTATTTGTGTAAGGAGAAGCAAGAACATATGTGCCATAGTGCCCTTGTGGAGGTCAGAGGACAGTTTGTAGGACTTGGTTCTCTCCTTCCACCATGTGGATCCTGGGGGTTAAACTCAAGACCACAAGGCTTAGCACCAAGCACCCTAACCCACTGAGCCATCTTGCATGCACTAATTATTAGAAATGAATGTTTGCCTAGAATGCCCCTGTTTACATAGTGTCCATACACATTACGTAACAGTAATTCTCAGAGAAGGCACAGCTGTTGGAAATCTCACTGGCATCCTGCACAATGGTTGTCATTTCCCATGTTCCACCACTGTCCTTACCGAAGCATCCCTGTCCCAAGGCTTCCTCATGGCTGTCTCAGAAATGAATGTTAGACTTAATTATGGTCAACAGCAAGCAAAAGACATGTTTCTGAAAGTGAGAGCTGTGCTAGATTTCCAGCTCTTGGTGCTTGAAAGAAGACACCTGCTCTGGCCCACGGGCACGATTATGGGTGGATTCTACAGCAGGAACCTTTCATTCCCCAACATGGTGAGAGTAAGTCCCAACCTTGGAGAAAGACTGAGGAGACAGAAACAAAACTGGAAAGGCTGCAGTGGGGTCACATGTCTCCAAGGTGAGACTCAAGCTGGGGTGTGGATTATCAACCAAATTCTACGAGAGCCACTTTGGTTTCCTTGCGGGCCGAGGTGTGTCCGTTTCTTACTGTCCTTCCTCTGCATTCCAGGAGCATTATCTAAGTTCTGGCAGCCTTCTGATCCATGCCAGACACCTGAAGTAAAAATCAGCTTATGAATTGTATGCTAAAAACTGCCGCAGGACTTTTATTTCATTCGTTTATTTTACACTGTACAACATCTCTGTGGTGAACGGGTTAGCAACTATTAAAGGCTTTTGTCAGATTGGGCACTCCTTCTCTCTGTCACTGAGTCTCCCGACAGGTGGACTCAATTATCTTACAGTGACTTTGACTCTGCCTGATCATGTGCCTAATTTAAGACCCCACAGCAGCGTTCTGAGCCCCCAGCATGGGTGAGAATTTCGAGGAGGGCTGGTTAAATGAAGGTTAGTAGACCCTGCTCCCCTTTCCGATTCAGTAGGCTTCGGAGGGAGCCTCAGTATGTGTGTTTGTACTATTGCTGCTTCCGGGAGTGGGAAACACTTTCACGAATCTGTGATCTAAAGGATCAAGTCCTTGTCTTTTGCTTAGGCACACTCACCCAACCCGTAGGCCAAGTGTCTATACATTTTCACATATTTGTCTTCTGGTGAGAATTACATTTCCTACTTTAGCCAGAAGCTGAATGCTCAGCCTGAAATCCCCAGTAGAGTGTATTTTATTTAGCATGCAAGTCTCATCTCACTCCCTGTGTTTATAAACACACATTTGAGGTTAATTAAAAGACTTTGTTTTCTTTGCTCTCTGCGTTATCTTTGTACTTTCCACTGCTGTTGGACTCTGTCATCTGTGTGTTCAAGATAACAGGGGTCATGATTGTTTATCGTGTTAAAATGCAGGCATCTTTAGGATGTGGATCCCCCGCAAACTGCATTTTACTTCAGTCTCTAGACACAATATGAGGCATACAGTCGGGCTGCCCGATGTCTGTAAGAAGCAAGGACAGAGTGAGAAATGAGAGTGACTTCAAGTGGACTTCACTCCAAACTACATTTGAAAGAGCAAAGGTTCAACATTGGGGTAAATTTAGAGATGGGTATTTAGAGCAGGGATATCACTCTTGTCAACCAGAGAAACAATCAGATGATCAACAAGGAAATTAAAGGATATGGTATTAAATGCTAGGAAAATGGCGTTAAAACATTGTATTGAAGGCAAGGAAGTTGGCTCGGTGGGTAAAGTGTTTGCCACAGTAGCATAAGGACCTGAGTTTGAATCCTCAGAAACCACAAAGAAGCTGGGCATTGGTAGCTCTGGTTTTGAGCATGAATAAATAAATACAGGCATAGGATTGAGGATAAAAACCCAGCTACGAATTAATCTACAAGGAGTTTTGAAGGGAGTCTGAAAGAAATTCATGCATCCATCATTCTAGAACCTTCCAATAAAAATGTGAAATGTATTTAACCAGGCAGCATCGTTTATTCTTACAGTATAGATTTTGAAGGAAAAAAAATCACGAACTAAAACATTTGACATTAGAAAGATAGCTTGCGGTTGGGGATTTAGCTCAGTGGTAGGCGCTTGCCTAGGGAAGCGCAAGGCCCTGGGTTCGGTCCCCAGCTCCAAAAAAAAAAAAAAAAAAAAAAAAAAAAAAGCTGATCAGATAAATGAAAAGTTTCAAAAAGCCCCGTCGATTTTGTCTCTGTGTTGTTGAATTAGGACTCCACTTGACATGGAGTCAGGTAAGTTATAATTATCTTGCAGTGCTCTGTAATAATCTATGCATGGTTCAAATCTTTCTGTCCTGAGCCTACACCCAGAATGGTGTTGGCAGCCATTGTATGATGTTTCCAGGGAACTGAGAGTCCCGGGTGGTTGAACCTCCCAGTAAGAAAGATTTAACACGTGTTGGGCTTAGTGCTGGAAATCAAGGCCGTTCTCCACTCTAGTAAGTCTGGAATTGGTTTGTCTTCTCATCCCTAATCCCTCTCACAGGGTCTCTCAACCTCTGCAAGTTGTACAGCAGCAACTTCTGGTTCCTGTGGGAACTTCAAGTTCACAGAGCAGAAAACTGACAGTAAGCTTTCATGTCATTCAAGGACACTAACAATTTAAGGTTGGCTGATGGCAACCCCTCAATACGTTCTCCCGGGACTCAGTAGATTATATTCAGAAAGTCTGCAGTTCTCAACAACTACTGCCAAGGAATGTATTATGTGTTCTGAGCTGTTTTCCCCATCGTGTGTTGAGCCCAGTTTCTTACTGCCCTTGTAAACTTTGGAATTAAGACTTAAAGCTCCTAAATGTCATGAACATTTGCTAACATCGAAGTATGAAGCCATAGTCATTCCAGGGCTTTAGAATTTTACGGAGCAGAATTGGAAAGAGATAATATGCTACTTTTTATCACTTTCTATATTCAACAGTTTTCTTAATTGTAAAATCTGACTAACCAAATTATGCAAACTAGTGGAAATAGATTCATGTTTCATTAAGATAATTTGCTCCTTTAATGCCAGCTCGTGTATTCATTCCTTGGGCATAACTATATCTGTTCCTAATGTCTCTGCCACTGTGATGACACCTGAACACTCATCTTGTGTGTCCTCACTTGTCACTCGTACACACTGCTTTCCTCAGGACTCTCCTTTGGATGCATACCTATAATCACTTCATAGGTGTCAACACTGTCAGGGACGTGTCTTTGGTGCTTAGTTCAGTATTCTATGAATATAGTAGTGTACTTGAATTTTTCAGACAAAATATTAAACACAATGTTATTTTGATAATTTACAAAACAGTATAATTGGAAATTAAAAGAATTAAGTGAAGCCAGTTACAAATGGAATTAGGAGGCTGGGGAGATGGTTCAGCAGTTAAGAACACTGGCTTTTCTTCTATAAGATCTAAATTTATTTCCAGCCCTCACATAGTGGCTCATAACTATCTGAAACTCCAGCTCTAGGTAATACAATGCGGTCTTCTGGCTGCCACAGGCACTGCACATACAGAGTACACAGACATACATACAGATAGATCCCCACCACATACACATAAAATAATAATAAGAAGAAAAATTTTAAAATGGAATTAAGTTGGCTACTATAATCTATCAGACTGTCAGTCTATCAGAGGTCCTGTAAAATTCTATTTTCAATTTTGGAATATTGAGTCTTGTGACTTTTTTTACTACATACTTTTTTCTTTCCTGTGACTGTTTAATTTGATAGTCATTTGCACCAGTGCTCAAATGATCATGTCAGTTATTAACTACTTTTAAACTTTTCTAGTCTAATATATGACATAAGTGAGCTGTCTGCACACAGGTCTTAGATATTTTGTAGGGGGAAATGAAGAGGTACATAATAGGCATCATCATCATCACACACACACACATACATACACATTCTCTCTCTCTCTCTTTCTCTCTCTCTCTCTCTCTCTCACACACACACACACACACACACACAAGCCAGTATTCAATCACATGCACAACCATCATAATTAAGTTGTTTTGCCATGTAGGAAAATGCACTGTTGCTCTAAGATGGAGTCTGAGGTCTACTCAAGGAGAAGAGCTGAGTACTTAGAAGCTATGTACCAAAGCATGCTCTGCCTGATGCAGTTCAAGCATAATGCTCATTAGAGCATGGCCTGGACCAAGTGTCTCCAGCACCTACATCTGGAATAGGACTGTGGAGAAATGAGACTGTAAGAGGTAGAATGAGGCAGACCTAGGAGAGTTTTCCTTAATAATGCGTGCTGAACAAATCTGAGTGCATAGGGTTAATAACCAGAGCCCAGGGAAAAGCCAGCCACAGTGGAATGCACAGGTGATCCCCAAACCAGGTGGTAGATACCGGTGAATCTTTGGAGCACATTGGCTCACTAGTCTACCCTATTGTGCAGTTCCAGGTCCCAGTGAGAGGCATTGCCTCAAAAATAAGATGGAGAGCAACCGACAGAAGCACATGGCATTAACCCCTGCTCTTCATTTGCACACATAGGTACCCATGTATACACTTTTACTCACACAGGAACACATAGAGATGAAGAAGAAGTTGTATCGCTGGCCCCCTGTGATTAGTTAGTCTTTCAAGCAAGACTAACCAAAATGGCTGAGAATGTAATACAGACACACTCAGCGTTTATGTAAGGGGCGATAGTAAGGACATTTTGCCCTGACTGGTAAATGCATGAGTCACTGGAGTGGTCAGGAGAGATAGGATGCTTAGCAGGCTTTCAAGGAAGTGACATAGCCTAAACCATGAGCTCATCCAGGAAGAAAGTTCAAAGTTTGGGTGAAGAAACATGGAAGCAAGGGTGAACTGGTCCAGCAGTTAGTTGCTATTAAGTGGGGTCAGAGCTTAACTGTGAAGCAGAGATCAGAAGGACCCAACCTCCAGTTTCAAATGTCAGGAGATTTCCTTGCTGTAGAGAAGTCATCCACTTTCATAGTCACGTGACCATAGTAAACAACTGTGTTCTTTGTGGTTACACAAAGATGGTGGTGCTATCTACTCACCAGGGTCTACCCTTGCCCCAGATGACTCCCCTATGGAGAGAGGCCCTGCCTTCCAGGGCTCTTATTTGAGTTGTGTTCTCTAGTTTGCACAATGGGAACACATGGCTTAGTGTGTCTGTTTGATCATGCTCATTTGACCTATGCCCATGTTTCCCAAAGAAAGTTTGCTCACATGTAATGTGTTTTCTACGTTACTCAAAGACACGCCCTCTAGGCACAGAACACAGCATAACAAGTAAAATTGAGATGCCAATGCTATTTGCAGACCTTGGACTTTAGATATGATCTTCCACCTTTATTGCTATATTTATTAGACTTTAATTTTTAGGCAGTTTTAAGTTGAGAGCAAAAATAAGCAGAGAGCTCTGAGTTCCCACATGCTCCCTAGTCCCCTCTTCTCATATCCATACTGTCTCACTCAGTTCAAACTTCCTGAATTAGATCTTTGTGTGTCTTGTAAGCAATGAACTTATGTGAGATTCTGTTACCAACTAAAGCCATGACTTCTATCAGGGTTCAAAGATGCCTATCAATATAGTGTCACACACTTGTTCTGTAACCTACAGTTCTCCTGTTCTTCGTCAGTTCACTTCTTCTCAACTAGGTGTATTTCAGGATAAAGCAAAAAGGAGGTGAGACATGTCAACCACTCTCATAGGAAAAGGTATGGCCTTTCACCTTGTGACCTTTCACTTTGTAACCCTTTACCTTGTGACCTTTCACCTTGTCCCCTTTCACCTCCTCCCCTCACCATTTTGTGATAAACAGAGATGAACCTTCCAGACCCCACCAGAGGTCCATGTGTCTCAGATGTGTGTCCCTGCAGGATTTGCCTCAGACACCATGAGTTGCATCTCTCTGGATTCCTCGGGGAAACACTAAACCAAGGCAGAAGGGTGGAAAATGGTTCAGAGACAGCTGGGCCTTGTCATTTCCACTGCAGAAATGTGCTGTGTCTGTCTGCATGAAGGTTCATTTCTGTCTCTGCCTCACTCTGCTTCCTGCCAAGTATTACCCCAGTGGAAACCCAAGTGTCTGGGATGGCTTGTGGAGGACACATTTCTGAGAATCATCAGGGTTAGCTGCTCTTTGTATTTTCCATATTCAGTGCTGGAGTTGGCTTCTGAAATCTACATCAGTAGTCATGGTAGAAATCCAAGTAGTGGGTGGGATCTGCTTCTCACACCATCTTTCAGAAAAGCCATGGGTCAGGCCAAACTTCCCAGCAGCATACAAAGCTTGAGTCCTTTATGTCTTCTGTAGGACTTCACAGACATGGACAGAAGCTGACATCCGGGGAGGAAAAGTGCCACTTAGTCCTGTAAACCAACAGGATAATCACGACTGATTTCTCTTATATATGGCATGAGACTTGTTAACTTCATGAGAAGAAAAATAAAGCGTATGAATTATTGCTACTTCCATGACTGATAAATGTCACCTCAAATATGTTAAAGGTATAACTGCAAGGCCTTTGGACACAGTTGTCCACAGCTGCCTATGGCCAGCAGATGATAGTCAGTCTACACTTCCCTGCACAATTACCTCAGGAAGTTGGATAAGCCATTTCAGTCGTGTTGCATGACTTACCAGTGTGACCTCTATGCTGAGGCTAGAAGCCAGGGAATGGGAGGCAATCCCTAGGTTCTGCAATTCCATACCCACTGAGCATGTGACTCACACACTGTGAGCTCTATGATAAGGGAAGGAAACTTCTGAGGACTGGGGTGACTGGGTACAAGAAAGAACCTATGAGGTAGCATTGCTGCTTTTTGATTTATTTTGTATCGCTCTGTCTCTCTTTCTCTCTGTATCTCTCTCTGTCTCTCTCTTTGTGTGTGTTTGTGGTGTATGCACACAGAACACACAACACACACACAGACAGACAGACCCACACATGCATGTACACACACACACACACACACACACACACACACATACACGCATGTGCATGTATGTACCACAGAGCACAACTTTCAAAAGCCTGCTCTCCTTCTATGGACCCTCCAAGGAATGAAACTCATATCCTTGGATTTGGTAGCAAGTGCTTTTACTTGCCAAGCCACTTTACCTGTCCAGATTGTCCCATAGAAATCATTACATTGATCTCAAATTGTCCATTACATGACTCTTAACTATGTGAAATGAGATCTCATTCAAATAAACACCAGAAAGTATAGCTTTTACAATAAGGCAAGAATGGGTAATAGCTTAAATATGGCTGAAATGGAAATCCTTGGGTTGACCTGATAGCTCTGATGGTAAAGTATTTGTCTCTGAAGTGCCAGGACCTGATTTCAATCCCTAGAGCCCATATTAAAAAGTCAGATGTAGTGGCATGTGCTTGTAGTCTGAGACAGAGATGCACACATATTTGGGAATTGCTGGCCACTCAATCTAGCCTACTCAGAGAGTTCTAAGCCAATGAGAAAGACTTACATCCAAAAGGTCAGGGAGCCAGATCCTGAGTGTGAGTGACAGCATCCAAGATTGTCTTGTGACAATCCGGGGTTTTTTACTAGATTCTCTCTCTCTCTCTCTCTCTCTCTCTCTCTCTCTCTCTCTCTCTCTCTCTCTCTCTTCGTAACCACTCAGTCTTCTCTACCCTCCCCTCCCATGCAGTCAGAGCCTTACCAATCAGATCACTCAGCTTCTGCCTCCAACCACTCAACCTATTCCCATCCCCATCACTCAAACCCCCCTTCAGTTCAGCTCCTCTGACATCGCTGAGTCCAGTACACATGAAAATCCACTAAGTCCCAGGCCTCAACTATAAACTGTGAGAATGTTAAGCTTATTTCTAAGTCCCAGAAAATAGCAAAGGCAAAGAACTTGTTTGCTCACACACATGAAACGTGTGCTGTGTCCTCTCAATGTCTAGCAACAGCAGCAAAAAGCATCCTCACAGTGGTGATGATCCTCAGGCAGAACACAGCTTTTTTCCTTGCCTATCAGGTTATAACTTGCCATCTGCACTGGTCTTGAGTGGGACATGTTATCTGAGGACTGTGTAGTCACATATTTCACAGTAGATGAGCAGACAGCATCCTCACACTTCAAGAACCCAGTATGATTTTTTTTCTAACAAATTCTTCTTCATCTATCATATCATTCCTTTATCTATTGGATATTTTTCATTTACATTTCAAATGTTATCCCCTTTCCTTTTTTCCCATCCATAAACCCACAATCTGAAACCCCCCCCCTTCTATATAAGGGTGTTCCCCAACCCAACCACCCACCCCTTCCTGCCTCCCCCGCCATGACATTCCCCTACACTGGGGGGTCCAGCCTTGGCAGGACCAAGGGCTTCTCCTCCCATTGGTGCCCAACAGGGCCATCCTCTGCTACATATGCAGCTGGAGTCATGGGTCTGTCCGTGCTATCACATTATTCTTAAGGGAATGCACATTGGGAGGGTAAGGAGGTGAAAGGCACTTGGTCTACACTTTGGAAGCCTGCTTTTCTTTGGATCCTTGCAGTTGACAAAACAACAACAGCAACAAAAACAAACAAACAAACAAACAACCCCTACATCTTATAGAAACAAAACTTCATAAACACAGAAGCATGGATGGGATTTGGAGAACTGTAGCAAAGTCTTCTACAAGGAGCAGCAGCTTTAATTTCACCTCCATGCAGATCTTTAATGGATACCACAGTTCATACCCAAAGCCCAAGCCTGTAGACAGATGACAGTTGGGGTAGATTCAGTAGGAAATGACTGTCAACTTTTTTTTTAAATATCATCATCTGCCTGGGAGACTGAGACCAGAAGATTGTCATAACACTGGTCTAGCCTGAACTACACAGTGAATCTTAAGATAAAACAAAAATAAATGAGCCCTTTTCACTATGGATCTTGGCTTCTCTGAGGTGAGTGTGTGGCAAGCAGCTTTTGGAAGCTCTGGAGAAGCTGACTAGAGAAAGTCTCTCTTTCGTTGGTCACCCTGGAAACCGAGATGTCTCACCTGTTTGGCGCCATGACTGGCAGAGGGCACAATCCAAGTTCTATCATCTCAGGATGGGATGTCTGCTGAAGCTCACAGGCCATGGGTGACCACATCTGAAGAAAAACACTCAGTCTGCAAAATATCCTGTTTAGGTTATTTGTTTATGTTTCAGTTTGAAAACTGCGTAGTATAAAGAGATTCAGAGCAAAGGAAAGGGGCATGAGAGGAAAGGAGAAATCCTGGCTTTGTGAGGTAGAAGAGGAATGATTAGACAATGCCTATGGAAAGCATTATAGAGCTGAGATTTTAAAAGTAGACTCTTGTATTAGCTAATTTTTTGGTTGTGGTAGTAAAACACCATGGCCAAAGCAACTTAAGGAAGTAAGACTTTCTCTTGGCTTATGGTTTCAGTGGGGTACAGCAACTGCAACAAGAGGTTAAGGGCTCACATGTGGAACTTCAGGCACAAAGCAGAGGAAGCAAACTGGGAAGGTTCAGGCCTTTAATCTCTTAAAGCTTTGAGTGATGTACTTCCTTCAACAAGATCACATCTCCTAAGCCTCTCTAAACAGAACCAATAACTGGAAACCAAGTACTCAAATACATGAGTCTATAGAAGACAGTATCATTCAAACCACCAAAGCATTCTACAGCAGTACAATATAAAGATATCAGAGGAATCTAAGTGAATTCAGCACAGGTATACACACACACACACACACACACACACACACACACACACACACACACCACATAGCCTCTGGCCGTTCTCTGGAAGACTGGATCTCAGCAGACTCATCTCCCTCCCTCCTCCTCTTCATCCCAGTGAACACACAGAGCTTATTTCATATACAAACATACTGTTCTTGTCAGAAAATTAAGGTCAAATGTTCCCTGGTGATCCAGTGCCCAAGTGTCCTGGTGACACTTCAACCCTACCAGGTGACTTTCCATTGTCTGCTATTGGAGAAGCACCTCCCTCAGCAGGAGCTTAACCCAAACTTCCAGAGGCATCAAGGAGAAGCCCAAGGTGAAGATCAACTGATGCTTTTATTTTTAGCATTTATTTCTACTTAAGAGAAAGAAACATGCAAAGCTTTGGGGATGATGAGACTCTATAGAGTCTCTAACACAGTTTGGAAACTGCTGGTTGGTTTTTATCAACTTGACATAGACAGACATATCTCCTAATTGAGATAATGCCTATATCAGACTGAGTATTGGTCAATGGAGGAGAGCTCAGCTCACGGAGGGCACTGCCATCCCTGGGCAGGCATTCCTGGGCTTTATAAGAAAGCAGGATGAACAAACCACAGGAAGCAAGCCAGTGTGCATCACTCCTCCATGGCCTCTGCTTCAGTTCCTGCTTTCAGGTGAGACCTTTAGTTCCTGTACTGACTTCTCTCAGTGATGGACTGTTAACTGGAAATATATGTATAAACTATTTCCTCTGAAGTTGCTTTCAGTCATGGTGTTTTTACCACAGCAATAGTAAACTAACTAAAAATCCAAGATGGCCATAAGTAAGTAGTATCCCCAGGACTCTGCAGCAGGGAGACAAAAGTTGGATGTCTGTCTCACTTGGTCTATCCCTGCTTCCCTGAGGGTCAACAGGACATCACATGATGGGTGCCTCCCAATCAACAAAATATGTCAGACCCTCCATACTACTATGCAACTTACCCTTCATAAAGATCAAGCACAAAGTATTTGTCAACACATTAGCTATGTTGATGTTTAATATAAAATTAATGTGCTTTCCAGCTTTAATATGTTGACACATTCATGAATGAGAGAACGAGACTTCTTAATAAAAATGGAGACTTCAAATCCTATGTAGCTAAAGTAGATATAATCAACAGCTATCCTGGACTTCAGTAAATATACTCTGGGAAGTAATATAAGTTGATCAGTGGGTATGATATATGCATGTATAACATGCAGATTCAGTGTATTACACAGTGGGGTATAGTCTGATTTTCCTTTCTGATGCTGTGATAACTTAGGGGAGCAAAGACTTTATTCAGCTTACATTTTTAGGTCATAGCCCATTATTGTGCAAAGGTGAGGCAGGAAAACTAAGCCAGAACCCAAAGGCATATCTGTTTGTTATTCCATATGGTACTAGCTCCAACCATAGCCAAGCACAGCAGAAAGACACTGCTTGTCTCGTTCATTGCCTCAAGCTCAGCTAGCTAGCTTTCTTACATAGCCGGGACCTCTTGCCACTTGTCTAGTGCTGCATACAGTAGCTTAGCCAATCTTTGTAAGTTAGCAGTCAAGACAACCCCCATAGACATTCCCATATTCACTCTAATCTGGGCCATCCCTTCCTTGAGACTCCTTTATCAGGTGACTCAGTCTAGTTGACAGTCACAGCTAAGAAGTAGAAGTACAATAGGTACCAGATATATGTTCATATTTCAGAGTCCTAGAAGAGAGGCTTGGATGTTTCAGACTAAATAAATGATAAGTTTTTAGGGGCTCTTTTTATCTTCAAGACTCTATACATATCTGTATGAGGACACCACAACATCACACTAACATGTGCAGTTTTGGTGATTTTACTTAGGAATGAAAAGATATTTCATTTTAAATAAAGAAATAGAAAGTGGAGGATTGCTTTCCACCAAGTCTATTTATCGGAGATAAATAACACTGCGTGGAGAGATTGGTATGCCTATGAAGTGATAGAGGATAAGTCAAGGTGGACATATAGACTTCTCCATTGTTCTCCACCTTTATTTTCTGAGCCAGACTCTATCCCTGAAGCCGGAGATCACTGATTGGTTGGACTGGCTTGCTAGCAAGATCCCTTCTTCATACCCTCATGGTGGGGGGTGGGGGTTACAAGTGAATGTTTCCATGCTTGCTTTTGGCAGGTGGAGGTTCTGGGAATCCAAATATAGGTTTAGCAAGCAAGCAAACAAGCAAGCAAGCAAGCATCTTACTAGCCAAGTCATTTCCCCTGTACCATGATAACATCTTTCAAAAAGGAAAATGATATGCCTTTGATAAACACACATGCAAAAAACTATAAAGTGGGAAACAAACAGTAAATTATATAACAGCTCTCAATATCATGGGATATTTAAACATTATTTTAGGGGCACTTCATATACATGGATAGTGATAAATATAGATTGTTCCATTTGATTGATAAAACCATTAAATGTGGTAGCATTTTCCCTCTCACCTTTTCAAACCAAGTTCTTCATATGTTTTTCTAAAGCCCAAACTTCTTTTAAGTACATGATAAATTCTTTTATTCAGCTCCTAAAATCTTTATATTTGCCATTTAATCCCAATTTGCTCCTAAACAAAAGTCCTTATAAGAGATCTTCAGAATCATTTATATACACGTGTTTTCAGATCTTCATGATAGATCACAGGGACAATCTCAGGGGTGGGTTCCAACATGAGTGGCACAAAGCTCACTGAAGCCAATGTTCTGTCCATTGTCGTCCTCTGAGCAGTTTCTTGGCTCACGCACAATGTGTTGGCATTTGCACAAACAGGGAAGAATGAATGTTTTCAAGTCTGTGCGTTTTCATTATGAGCTCCATCAAACTGTAGCCACACATGCCGAGTGTTTTTCATAGATCCACCATGCTCACGGTGATTTCTGTCCATCAGGAGCCCATACTGATCCTGATCCTGAGGTACCTGGCACTTGCTGTTCCAGTATTTCACCATCCTGTGGGTTTTCTTTCTTCTACCACAGTCTCCCAAGAACTAAGATTACAGGCATGCAGGGCCACACCTAGCTCTTTCTGACTGTTTTTAAGATCCATGTTTTAAGATCATCTTTTGTTCCCTGTAATCTCAATACCATTTAGCAGGCATGGTTTTCTTTGTATTTCCCCTGATCTGCTTGCCCACGTCAAGGAAACACGGTCAACTCCTTTCATCTTAGGGAGCCTCCTGCTAGTGGCTGGTGTCCTCATTGTTTACCAAAGGTAAACATTTCCTTTAGGGAATAAAAAGGGATATCTAAGAGTTAGTAGAAACCTAAATTTATTGAATGCATTTCTTCTCATTTCTTCTCATGTTAGAAATTGAGCACAGGCTCTTTTCCATACTGAACCAGCTTTTGACACTGGTCCCAATAGTAAATATTCTAAGAATAACAAGAAGTGGTTTTAACTTGAATTCAGGATAAAATTTTCAATAATGGAAATTAACTTTATAGCTGTTCAGCACTGCCGCCGCCACCACCACCACCACCACCACCAACAACAAAAACAAAACCCCCCAAAACTACAGAAGATGATGTTAGGTAGATGATAGAGAGGGAGAAGCCAGACATTCGTGCTGAAGAGTGTAGGCTTGAAGCTTCATCTCCTCCTTCTTCACTGACCAGCTGGAGTCCCTCTGTTCCCTCACCTGGTGCAGATTAGAAGACTAAAGCCTTGCAGAGACAATGTTTGACACATCCGGCAGGTGGTGACTACCAATATCCTTGACCTCTCATGAAAACAGAATTCCAGTGAGAAGCTCAAGAGAACAATCCGCTTGTCCACATTATGATACCATGTTAAGACTTTCTATATAAAGGATTCACTGAATTCAAGGTGTCCTGAAATTCTTTGACAAAGTTCTTTATAAACTACCTGTTCAGAATAGACCAGAATAAAAGCATATTCCCATCAGCAGTAAAAATAAATATATAACACAAAAAATTGAAAGCTTTTAAAAAGCTACATACACATTTTAAATCTCTCTGTGTAATCTCATTAGCCACAAACTCCTTAATTTATGGGTTACAGAATGTTAAATTTTAATTTTGTTTTTTATTTATGATCTGTAATTTTCCCATAATGGCATGCTTCACTTCATCAACTGTTTGCTTACCCTGATGTGTTTGATGAACTATGAAAGACAAGAAAAATGTTCATTTTGGTTTTTGACTATTGTTTAAAAATAACAAACCAGCTCCATGGCAACTCTCAAAGATGAGAAATGACTTTTAAAAATCGTCATGACCATCATATATTTATGAGTTTAAAGTGTTTAATATTTTAAGCATTAGTTTATTATTGTTGCTAATTCAGAGGGCTAGTTAATTGGGATTAAGGCCTGCTCAATAGGTGAAAAATCATGCATGAAAACCTAGCCTGCCCATGTTTGGTGAGGTAATGGATCTTAGAAGAGGGTCTACTACTGTCAACTTTCCTAATTAGTATACTACCCGATTGCATCCTAAATACTTGTCTTTATATCCACTGATAAGTTAGCTTTCGCCTGTCATCGGTGAAGCTTCTGTTGGCAGCAGAGACTATGACAGGAAGTTACAGGTAATCAAAACACAGAGAACAACTGACTGTGAAGTACCCAGCTCCACTGAAGAAATCTGTAGCAGAACTCCTGCACCTCAGCTCATCATAAAGTGTCAAAAGATCATGACAAGACCAGGAAGTCTACTGTAAAACCAGGAAGCCCATGATGCTGCAAGAATGTAACTGCTTAAACAAGATCTGAACAAGGACAATACTGAGAGATATGTGGAAGTGGGAAATCTCACCAGGCCCCATCTTTAGATGAATAGCTAGAGGCAACGAAGACTGTTGAGAGAGAGAGAGAGAGAGAGAGAGAGAGAGAGAGAGAGAGAGAGAGAGAGAGAATCTTCCTCTGTGCCCTAGCTTTACCATTGTGCTGAAACACCATGACTTAAGCAAGTTGGTGGATGAGGTTTACGTCAGCTTATACTTCCAAGTCTATCACTTACAGAAGTCAGGACAGGAACTCAAACAGGGCAGAGGCCGATGCAGAGGTCATGGAAGAGTACTGCTTACTTGCTTACTCCTTGTGGCTTGCTCAGCCTGTTTCTTATAGAACCAGAGCCACCAGCCCAGGGATAGCACCACCCAGAATAAACTGGGACCTCCCCACACCAATCATTAATTTAAAAAAATGCCTTACAGCCAGAGCTTATAGACATTTTCTCAGCTGAGGTTCCCTCCATCAGATAACTCTAGCTTGTGTTAAGTTAGCATAACACTAGTCAACACTCAGGGGTGAGTGTACTAAATGGTTATCAAAGTGGGCAGAAATACAAATATACAGAAAAGAACACTAAATGGTCTCAGCAGGTTGTATTTATATATTTGTTCATTTACAAACATAAAAATAGGTAGCAGTGATAATTAAATAATAAGAGGCCATGAGCTTGAAAGGTAGTGAGGATAGGGCATTGAGCGTGGTTAAGGGGAGGAAGAAGAGAATAAATTTAAAATTAAATTAAATTTAAAAAACAGAAATGCTACAACTTGATCCATTATTTAAAAATAGTTGTAGATTTCAGCTTGCCACATTAGAGTTTCCAGTGGCCAGAGCTCACTGTGAGCATGTGTGCTTGGCTCTAGTCAGAGTGAGAACAGGTCCAGACAACTTGATGAAGAAGATAGCTTCCTTACTGGCTTGATCAACAGAGGGCTGTTCAGCATCTACTGGGAATGGCAGCAGCTCTCTCTGTGTTCTCACTTCCTCGGTCCACAGAAGAACCTGTTCATTGCTTTCTGCTGTAAATTTTATCCAACTAGATGAGAACAACTATAATTAAAACATCTGTATAGCTAAAGCCACATTATAGAACAAACAACCCTACCCTGAAAGCTGAACTGAAACCCACTTTGGAGTGCAGGGTTAATTGGCCACAGTTCTTCTTTCTTCTCTTAGCTTTGATTAATGGATCCCATGCTTCTTTACGCCACCTTCCATTTTGCTTGGCCAGGAGACAAGAGCCTCTCCCTTAAACCAGAGCTTTTCCTGGGCTATCCCGTCTATCTTGTCAAAATGCAATGACACATGAGGCAGCCAGGACAAGACCCTGGTGTGCCACAGATGGAAAGAGGGGCATTTTGTTTGCGGACTCCCAGGGGTCTTCTGTATCTCGGAGTTCACGGGGTATTCATTTTGGCACTGCAATTCTTCATCTGTGATCATCACAGCATCTCCATAAGGAAAAGGCCTCCAGGCCATTTTGAATGAAAGTCAATGGAACAGGAAGGAAAAGTACAGAGGACTCTAAAAGTGTAAAGGGGTTGCCTGGGAAGCCAGAGACCAGCATGTGTTTCATTAGAAGAGCTGCTCAGGCTCACCATCCAAAATCAAAAGCTGTCAACATGAATGCTCGCTGCTGTGCCCAGAAAAACCCTGTGCTTTGCCCCAGCATGGAAGGTCTGTCCTGGGAGTATTTCCTCAAAGGGTGGACATATCATTGTCTCTAAATTTTACCTCTAAAGTCCTTTGTGTTTTTTTTTCTTTTCTTTTCTTTTTTTAGGAGCTGGGGACCGAACCCAGGGCCTTGAGCTTGCTAGGCAAGCGCTCTACCACTGAGCTAAATCCCCAACCCCTGTGTTTTGTTTTGCTTTTTGCTTTTTGAGACTATAGCTTTTCATTCTTGAGACTGGCCTTGAATTCTCTATGTAGCACTAGATGCAGCACTAGATGACCTTGAGCTCCTGGTCCTCTATAAATATTCCTTGATTGCTGATCTTCCAAGTGTACACCACCATGCCCATCCTTCTTCAAAGGATTTTATGTTACTGAAAAGGGACAAGTGGAGCATCTTCCATATGATCTAAGAACAGAGACTCAGCACATAAGCTATAAGCCAGAAGAAATGCAAGTTGTTCTTCAATGACCAGATCCCCGCATCCGACACTCAAAATGCAGAAAAAAGATGACTAAGGAACTGCCCTGAACTGTTGATAAGAACTGTGGTACCACAGCATAATTGTGGGTTTCTAGAAGAGAATGACTCAGAATTTGCCCAGATCGTGCAACTCTGAACAGACCTGTACCGCAGCATAGGAGCAGGTGTTCCACTGACCCACCTCTGTTTGGAATTCACTGCACACATGCGCATGGTTGGCGGGGTGCATCTCAGCAACTGAATGCATCTGAATGTTGTGTTTTATGCTTTCATCCACTACGCTGAGTGCTGAGACGAGCTTAGGGTTCAGAGCCAGGTGCAGCCCAGCTGCTGGGGAGGAGCTTGGTGCTTCCAGAACTGCACAGGGAGGAGGCACAGCTCAGGAGGAAGGGCAGCCTTCTTGTCATTGGCTGAATATGACCCCCCCTGCTGTTTTGTTTTGTTTTTTCGTTTGTTCTTGATTTTTTGTTTTTGTTTTTCAGGAACATCAGTAATCTCAGACTACAAGGGAGCTTTCCTTAACCCCATCTTGGCATTTCCTTTTAGTTTTCTGTCTGAGAAAAACCACCATCTTTTGTTGTCTTTGCTTGAGCTATGTTCACCCCTCAGTTCGTGACAGCAGCATTCCATTCTCCCTCCTGAGAATCACTGGAATAAAAGCCCAGGCTCCTGGTGAATATTCTGTAATGACTGAAAATCATGCTGTTCATCATTGGAGATGGTGAGTCTCCCTGCTGCAAAGGGAACAAGTCGTTTTACTTCAATCCAATAGGAAAAATAGAGGTATACTATACATTTGGCATATTATATGCTATGTACACTATACCATGTATTTTTCCATTCCTCAGCTAATGGACCTGAGCTCTTGGAAATTAAATAAAAATTATCTGAGCAACTCTGCTTCTACTGGCTGCTCTTTTGAGTCAAAGTTTGATTTTCCAATAATTCTAAATATTCACAGGGTTCCCTCTATAATCCATGAATTTGTGTGAGAAGTTTCCACACACTCTATACCTGAAGAAACAGAACAACAATGAGAACTCAAGCCTCACTCTGGAAGTCACTCACCTGATGAAGAACTAGAAGCATTCCACAGCAGCTTATAGCATTGTCCACAAGAGCCTCTTGTCTGTGGACAGGCCTGGCTGGTCTTCCCAACTTTGATGTCAGCACCAAATGATCCCAACCTCTTCTTCAAGGTACAGAACACTAAAGGTAAAGGGAGCATTGTCGTCAAAGTCCAAGGCTGAGGATCAATAAAAATGTAGAAAGGTATGAGGAAAGCATGTTAAATCCAAAAATGATATTACACTCTAACTCCATCTTCAAACATTCATCAAAGTTAGTCTGACTTACTACTGCTGTGATGAAACACTATGAAAAAAGCAACTGAGGGAGAAAAGAGTTTTTTTTAGCTTACACTTTCCCATCTATTCCATGTAGTCTACCACTGAAGGAAGTCAGAATAGGAACTCAAGCAGGGCAGAAACTTGGAGGCTGATTCAGAGGTCATGGAGGAGTACTGATTGCAGACTTGTTCATCCTACTTTCTTATGAAACCCAGGATCACCAGCCTAGGGTTAGCCCTACCCAGAATGGGCTGGGCCCTCTCCCATTAATCACTAATTAAGAAAATACCCTACAGCTGGATTTTATGGGACCATTTTCTCAATAAAGACTTCTTCCTCTCAGATGGCTCTAGCTTATAACAAGTTGACCTAAAATTAGCCACACTATATCTCTCACTTCATATGTAGAAATGCCCATGCTAATTTTCCGATTTGTAAAATTTACATGATTTCTGTTTCTATCATTCTCATAAGTTGTGATGTAAATTTAGACAATTTATAAAATCTTTGTACATTATCATGCCAAACAAACGGAGGATGCATTCCTTTCATTATTTTCTCTTAATGAAAGAAAATGTAAAACTACGTAACATAATCATTTTCTCCAAACAATTCGACATGCTAATACAATGCCATTGAGCCATCATTTCATTGTATTATTTATGTGTATGTTGGTTTTCAAACAAATATATCTCTCTTGTTTCAATTTTCTCTCAGAGCAAAGTGTGTCCCACTGAACTGCATAGAGGATTATAGGATGACATGCTGGGCTCTGTGGTGGTGCTGTCTTACAGAGAATACAATAGACACATCTTTAGAGTGCACTATGATCCTCAAAAACAGAAGTCAGCAAGGGCTCCACAAAAGGTATCAGTATGTGTTGCCTTCCAGTAGATTGACCTAATGTGAGGAAAATAGACACATGGAAATAGGAAGTCAGCCCCAGTAATACAAACAATAGAAAAATCAGTTTTGGAGCCAGGCATTTAATACAGATAAATGGTACTATGAGATTGTCATCAACCTCAATGTTCTATGAGTTTTTTGAAAAGAAGGCCATGTTATAGCCTGGTAGAAAGGGCTAAGAAAGATGAGATATTTGTATTATTATTATTTTATGTGCCATCAGAGAGTAAGTAATGAAATAATATCTTGATTCACTTAATCTCACTGAATGAACAAGTCATAAGTCATTTTTATTAGTCATCATTATCTGTGTATCTCACGTGCATTCCATAGTCTAGGGAAACTTAAGACTTTGAATATCATGGTTCCGACTGAGGGGGACAATTTTCTGGTTAATATTCTTATTTCTGATCTCAGAAAAAAAGTTAGTTTCATTTTAATGTTAAATTGAATATTCAGGTATAATTAATGGCTAGACATGCTTTTTTATGGCTTTCAAATGATTTCTCATGGGCTGTAAAGTTTAGGAGGAAGTTTTGGTGTGTGGACAATATTCATGTATACTTGGAGACATGAATCTGTCTATATGAATACACATATATATACATGTGCCTCTGGCAGTCAGAGAACTTTGTATGTTGTTTTTCTGGTACTGTCCATCTTTTTTGACACAGGGTCACTCACTGACCTGGAATTTACCAAGCAAAGAAGGCTGGCTGTCAGTGAACACATGGCGTCTTCTGTCTCTATCTAGCCTTTGGGTTGCAGGCATGTACTACTATGTCTGATTATTTTTTTTTAAGAAACACATAGGTTCTGGGGATCAAAAATAAAGGTCCTCATTCTTGCAAACTAATTGATTTAACCATTGAGTCACCTCCCAGTCTGGGTATCTTAGTTTTTATGAACTGAAGATATCATTTCACTTAAGGGGACACTCCAAACTTAATGATGCTGATGTGGTCATGTCTGTTGCTCAGCATAAACTCCAACAACCAAGAAGACAGAATGAGAGTCCTCTCAGCTATAGCAAAAAATAATAGGAACAATGAAGATTAAGCTCTCCTCTGCAGCAAGAAAAAAAATAGAATGAACACAGAGAGAGAGAGAGAGAGAGAGAGAGAGACAGAGACAGAGACAGAAACAGACAGAGAGACAGAGAGAAAGAGAGACAGAGAGACAGAAACAGAGACAGTGAGAAATTCCATATTCAAATTTTTTTAATCTTCTGCCCTTTTAATATATTATTTTAAAGTTTAGCAAAATGTTTTTGTGCTTTCTTGTTGTTCTACCGAAAGAAGAAGAATCCATTGCCTGTAATAATATGACTCTAATATGCTAACTAATAGGGAAGGCTCCAACCCCAAGATTAGCTGAGCAACACAAACAAAACTCAGTGGGGAAAGAAGCAAAGGAAGAAAGAACCTCATGATTGTATGGGAAGGATGGAAGAATAGTAAGAGAAGACCTTTATAAAGGAAGATGTGGATAACAATATACAAAACATGAAACTTTATATGCTTTTTATAACACAGACAATAAATTAAATTTCAAGTGTAAGTAAATAAAAGAAAATAGTATTGAGTTTTATTAAAAGTAACATGCACAGCTATGGGGAAGCCCTTTTAATTAAGGTCCTCTGAGTTTAGCACAAAATGGAGGACTCTCTCTACCAGCAGGTCTTTCCTTTTCTGACAGCCTCCACCTGGAGAAGGTCAAGCAGTCCTTGACAAAGCTAGAAGTTCAACTTCCTATTTCCTGCTAATCCACTCAACAAGTTCCTGGAATTTTTGGAATACCTCTCCATATAAATGAGGCACTCACAGTACTTTAAATTCCAGCCAATGAATTTACAATAACCCTGGTAACTTCTTTCCTCTCTCCAAGGTTCATATATAGCCCTTGTCTACCCAAAATAAAGTGTATGTAAACAAGCCCAGCCTGAATACAAGTTTGCATACAAGCTAAGATCTTCTAAAGGATCTGTTTCATTAAAATCCTCAGAGAATCCATGCCACTGAATTCACTATACTCACTCTCAGGATCCTGCAGACCTCACCAGACTCCATTTTATTCTTTCAGCCCAATGTGAAGCAGCATCTGGACACTGTGAAGGAGAAAGCATCTACTGGCGCCCAACATGGAGCCCAAGCTGGAGGAAGCACACATGCATACCACACATAGCTGTGGCTGACTGAGATGCAGGTGTATTCTTTTGTTTTAGGGTGAAGGTCCTGTAGATATCTGTTAAATCCATTTGGTTCATTACCTCTATTAGTTTCCCTGTGTCTCTCTTCAGTTTCTGTTTCAATGACCTATCCATTGGTGAGAGTGTGGTGGTCTCCTACTGTTATTGTATGGGTTTCTTTTTTTGTTTGTTTGTTTGTTTGGAAAAAGCACTTTATTTTGTGGTGATCTCATGTTCTCCAGAATGCTGAACCTCACTTATTTTTTTTCCATCTTTATTAACTTGGGTATTTCTTATTTACATTTCCATTGTTATTCCCTTTCCCAGTTTCCAGGCCAACATCTCCCTAACCCTTCCCCCTCCCCTTCTATACGGGTGTTCCCCTCCCCATCCTCCCCCCATTACTGCCCTCCCCTCAAGTAGCAATGAATAGCCTAGTAAGAGCACTAGTGGAAGGGGAAGCCCTTGGTCCTGCCAAGATTGTATGAGTTTCAATGTGTGTTTTGACCTTTAGTAAAGTTTCTTTTATGAATGTGGGTGCCCTTGTATTTGGGGCATAGATGTTCAGAATTGAGACTTTCTCTTGGGGGATTTTCCATTTGATGAATATGAAGTGTCCCTTCCTCATCACATTTGATAACTTTTGGTTGAAAGTCTATTTTATTGGATATTAGCATGTCAACTCCAGCTTGGAAGACCTGTTTTCATCCTTTTACACTGAGATTGTGTCTGTCTTTGTTATTGAGGCATGCTTTTTGTGTGCAGCAAAATGCTGGATCTTGTTTGAGTATATGATCTGTTAGCTTATGTCTTTTTATAGGTGAGTTGAGTCCATTAATATTGAGAGATATTAAAGACAGATGACCATTGGTTCCTGAATAAAACCTTTCCTCCTCAACTGGTTTTTTGGTTATGTTTCATCACAACAGAAGAAACACTAAGACACCAGCACAGCGGTGTGTTACTGTGATAGATCAGACCATGTTTTGGGGAAGATTGTGGAAGGACTTTGGAACTTCGTGCTAAAAGAACCATTGAGTGTTTGGACCTCATTGGAATGTTTGGTAGGAGATAAGAATATTGAGATAAGGATAAGAATAAGGAGATTGGAAGATAAGAATATTGAGAACAATGCAGATGATGGAGGACTAGCTTGTGAAATTTCAGAGGATAGATTAAAGACTCTACTGGGCTGTTGGCTATTTTGATTTATGATGCTGTGGTTCTGGTTAATTTGGGCTGAACAATCAGCTGTGATTAACAAGATACCAGAACTACTAAATCGAAACTTCTGTGTTACTGGGACAATTGATGCTGGTTAGCCGGAGCTAAGAAACTAGCAGTGATTAAAAGAGACCAGCATCACCGAGATATATATCTTCTGGGAAGTATTTCCTGAGAGCACAGAGAAGTTGTGTTCCAGATGCAACCATGGTTGTACCTGTGTTGGCAGCCAGACTTGGTGATGTTCAAGAATCACCTGGGCAGTACTGGTTTTGAAAGTATGAAGGGGTCATAGAAATCATTGACATTTGAAACTGTGAGAAGCCAGGAGAGGTCATTGGTGAAAATGAAGCCTTGGTGGCATTTGAAGGCCCAGGATTGAAGGAATCATGTAACAAAGCTGAGGCTTGGAACAAGGAGGAGAGACTATGACAGGTCTTTGAATTTTAAAAGACTTTGGATTTTAAAGAGATTGACTATTTTAAAGGGACAGAAAATTTTAATGGATAAATTTGTGCAAACTGTGGGACTTTTAAAGTTATAGGTTTTGGGGATGAATAAGAAAGGAAGGGTTATGGCTAATTAGTAATGCGTTTGTGTGTTAAGTTTACAAAGAGTCAGTTGTATTGGCAGGTTTTGCGGGTCAGCTTGACACAAGCTAAAATCAGAGAGGATGGAGTCTCAGTTGAGAAATGCTTCCATGAGATCCAGCTCTAGGGAATTTTCTTAATTATGATCAGTGGGAGAGAGCCAGCCCATTGAGAGTTGGTAACATCCGGGTTGGTGGTCCTGGGTGGTCCTTTAAGAAAGCAGACTGAGCAAGCCATGGGAAGCAGGCCAGTAAGCAGCACTCCTCCACGTCCTCTGCATCAGTTCCTGCCTTCTTGTTCCAGTTCCTGGCCTGGCCTCCTCCAGTGATGCAATATAGATCTGGAAGTACAAGCTGAATAAACTCTCTCCTTCCCACCTTGCTTTTTGGTTGCGGTGTTTCATCACAGCAATAGGAACCCTAACTAAGACACTGAGTGTTTATCACAAAACAAGTTTGGAATGTTTACGCTGTAGAAATGATATGCTTCTCAAAGGTGGGGGTGGGATTTTTTGTAACCTTCAACAACTGAATATTACATTACATAATAAGTGAAGATTCACAAATATTGTCCTCCTGATGAATAAATTTCCATCAAAGACTTAAGTCTGTTGTTTCAATATTTACTGAACATAGCTTAGGAAAGGTAATTCACAGCTGCAAGTAGGGGACAGGAGACAAATTGAAGGCATGCTGGTAAAACACATCTTCAGGCAGGTCTGAACTGAGGCACAAGTCTGAGAGAGGGGAGGTTGCTTTCAAGATCTGAGAAGCCAAATAAACTCTACCAAAGGAGGGAGCTGAAAGTTTCCCGATATTGCAGTAGTTGTAATGAGACATGTCCTTGTCACATCATCATCCTCATCATCTCTCTCTCTCTCCCTCTCTCCCTCTGTCTCTCCGACCTTTCTCTCTCTCACTCTCCTTCATTGAACTCTCTCTCTCTCTCTCTCTCTCTCTCTCTCTCTCTCTCTCTCTCACACACACACACACACACACACACACACACACACACACAATGCTTAGGCAGAACTCAAATTCTCCCAGTATGAGTATATCTCAAATGAGTAAGAACTGAGCAAGTGGGGTGGATATGAGAGGCTACAGAATTTAAAACTTCTGATTGTTAAATTTGTGATAATTTTACTAAGGTCTTAAAATCAAACTAATTCATAACATGAAAGACAGACACACCATGTGAAGCCTTTTACCACAGAGGGAAGCTATGGTTTAAAATTTATAGTGTGTGTGTGTGTGTGTGTGTGTGTGTGTCTGTGTGTGTGTCTGTGTGTCTGTGTGTCT
This sequence comes from Rattus rattus, assembly GCF_011064425.1. Taxonomy (NCBI): domain Eukaryota; kingdom Metazoa; phylum Chordata; class Mammalia; order Rodentia; family Muridae; genus Rattus; species Rattus rattus. The sequence continues at coordinate 41,233,378 of NC_046160.1, read as the reverse complement.
GTGTGTGTGTGTTGGGGCAGTATGTACACATGAATGAAAGGCCACAGAGTCAAAAAAAAAAGGGCATCAGATGCCCTAGAGCTGGAGTTACAGATGGTTTTGAGTTGCCTAACATGGGTACAGGAACTGAATGTGGGTCTTCTGCAGAAGCAATGAGTGTTCTTAATTGTTCTTTCACTTCCCTGGTCACTGTGATATTGCTTAGTAAATAAAAACATATTAAATCTCAGTTTTTATTTTTAAAGATATCTAGTGAAAAAATTTCTGAGCCACTCATTATGAGACCCAGAGGAGGGAAACTGGGGGTGAGGTGCTTTCAGTCACTGACTGAGTATTTGCTGTAACCACTAATTAACAGGAACATGGCTATTACTATAGTTGCTAAACTTGGATCTGTTTGTCTGACTCTCTTGCTAGACTGAAGACCTTACGGGGCAGCTATGTGTATGCAATTAAGAACCTTTAACAATCAAAACATGAAAAAAAAATAAACATAAATTTTTTGTGGCACAGACCTGCTTAAATATCTGAGCAATCACTGAAAGTGTAAATAAACTAAATGTCAGTGAAAGTACAAATGATTTTACTTCATTTAAGAAACATGAGCTCCAAAACAAGAGACCAACATTGGACTCTAGAAAGGTTGGAATTAAGGGGATGGAGGGTGATTTGAGAGTGCTAAGTGTTCCATTTACAGGGAACTCAATTGAAGAATAAAAATACAGACAGATTGACAGTTACGGAATAGAGACAAATAGGTCACGTGATGCTAATGAAAATAAAGCTGGGGAAAGATATATTCTCTCCAACAAAGTGGACTATGGGGCAAGAGAAAGTTCCAGGGATGAAGAGTCTCATTAAATGACACAGAAGTCACCTTTTCACCTATGCACAGCTGTGGAGCAGCAAAGCAGAAGAGGGAAATTATAACTGCAGGGAGAGTTGCTCCAGGCTCTGCATAAGCCACAGTTCAGCATCAGTTAATGGTCAAAGGATCTGGGCTTTATTACTTCTGTGTAGACATGGCTGAATTAAAGAAAACTCTCAAATACTAGAAATGTGCTATTTTCCCAAGCTTCCAAGGGACATTCCCAAGATAGGCTACTTGTGGGCTCATAAAGCACTGGTTAACAAACTCAAAATTCAGTGGGAAATCCCAGAAATAAAGTGTAAGTCAACATAAAAAAGATCACAGAAGAATCTCTCAAAGAGTGGAAATTGAACTGAATACTTCTAAAACCTTCCATTCTCTCTCTACAGTATACTTTAATGTAGCATGTATAATATATGGCATGTAGAATACAATGTTGAGTAATATATATATATATATATATATATATAATTACACAATGTATAGTGCATGCGCACATATATACATAAAGTTAAAACAAAAGTTGTTTTTGTGGAATGCAACAAAACAGTGCTCTAATAAAATGTATACAGAATTTGATTTTGTATGATACATAAAAATTTAATTTTAGAAGATGAGAAATGAAAGACCAACAGAAGCCTACAGAACACTGAAAATGATATAAAATAAAGTAACAATTTTTTTTCATGACACAGTAGGGCTGATGCACATATGAACCCAGTGGTTGAGATAGCATATGGAAGACCTATAGAGACTCAAGCCCGACAAATCCCAACATGAAAGGAGAAGATAGGTTTGAAACCCCTGACCTGGGAGCTGCTGGTAACTGATGGGTGCTGAGAGGAGTCAGTTTTCTCTGAGCCTGTCTCCAGTGGAAGACCACATATCCAAGAGTGTTAGGGCAGTACAAATTCAACTTGATGAGGGTTATTTTTATTTTTAAGTGTATGAACTTGGATGGGAAAAGAAGGCAGAGTAAAATCTGGGAACAATTAAGCGAGGTGCCTGATATCGTCAGAATAAATTCTCAATAAGATATGATTTTAAAGATATCAATGAGTATCAATATCACAAGTTTATGAAAGCAAAAGTTGGTTTTTATAAATAAATTAATAAATTAATTAATTTATTAATTAAATTTATAAATAAAGCAAAAAATATGAAAAATATAAAGATAGTAATGTGAATGGAAGGTGCCTGCTCTCTCTGCAATTGCTCCATAAACATCAAAAGAACAATAATGTAACTGAACAGAAATTAGATAACATGATTGAAATGCACCAGTTGTTTGAAAGAGAAAAGCCACTAGAAAGATTTAGTTGTGAAACTGTATCTGTAATTTCCATGCCCAAATGATGTCTCACTCTAACAAGTGAGAAAGAAACCACATCAGTTCTCCAGTCCCTCTTCCAAACTCTGAAGGGAGGACACGCTTCCCAGCTCATTCCAGTGTTACCCCAGCATTGCCCCAAAACAGTAAGAAAATGCCACAAGAAAGGAAGAACACAAGTGAATATTTATGGCCAGCAAACACCAAAAGCCTAAACTATTATTAACGAACAACACAGCATTGCCTAAAAAGAACTTCGTATATAATGATCTGATGCAAACATCAGATGAATGTCTCAAGCAGGAGCAAAACAAGATTAAATTACATAAATATCATATGCACAAGCCAAGTAACATACCCTACAGCTGTTCACAGGTATCAGCTGACTTGTAAGAGAACAGGGGCCCCAATAATAAAATGCTTAAAGCACACATCTACAAAGGAATCTTTGTTCCTTAGATTGAGAGCAAGTCAAAATGTCCTTACACTCCTGCTTAGCATTGAGCTGCAGCATGGATACTGCATTAGAACATGAAAAGGAAGAAGAGGTCCTCCAGTGGAGAAGGAGAGGAAAACCTGTCCATTAATACAGCAACTCTATGTCAACACTGCTAAGGGACCAGTGAAAACTCTTGGAAAGTACGGGTAGATAGCAGAATACAGACCTAATGTAGAAATGTGTTAGCTGTATTTAATAGCAATGAGTAATTGAAACTGGAAATTGAAATCAAATACTTGCCTTCACACCAAAATTAAAATACTTAATTATATACAATATACATAAAGGATTTATAAAAGAAAATCTATAAACCTGATTGATGAGATCAAATAAAATCTAAATAAACGAAGAACACTCCATTTATGTTGAGCTGGAATAATGGAAATTATTAAAATTTACCGTTCTTCCCAATATTCTTTATAGATCCCAGCAAGTCAGTTTGTGTATGTCCACAAAACTTTTTTTAAAATTATGAAACTAGGATACGTAAGATGGCTCAGCAGGTAAGTGTGTTTGATGCCAAGCATGATGACTTGAGTCCAATCCTTAGAACCCATATTCCAGAAATAGCTAATTGCCTCTGTGACTTCTAGAAAGGTTTTGTCAGGCATGTTTGTACACACACACACACACACACACACACACACATGCACACAAATATACAATCATGTGCTTTTGTATGTGTACACATAAATAGTTTTTAAAATTTATATTGATGTTATAATGTATTTTGCACCTATGTATGTCTGAGTACCTCAGTGCTATAGTCAGTTATAAACTGTCCACATAAACAAATCTGTCTGGCCCTGTCATAGGGTCACGTGCCTGCAACCCCAGCACTGAGGAGGAGAAGACAGGAGGATTGCATAAATTTACAGCCAGTTTAGTCTGCATAGCAAGTTCCAGCTAGCCTTGTTTACAAAGAAATCAAACAAAAATAATTCATTTTATGAAGAGTCAAGAGACTGAGAACTACAATATTGAAGAAAGCAAACACAGGATTCATACAATCCAGCTTCAGTTCTTATATCGCTACCATGAAAAGCTGGTGTGGTGTTAACAAAATATGAACCTAAACGACATATACAGATACATCAGGAAGTAGGGTAAAAGAGGGCTGGGGACAATAAAGAGGGCAATAAAGCACATGTGACATGACATCAGGAAAGGGGTACTGCAAAGGTAGAGAAGGGAGAAGGGGTCCAGTGACAGATAACAGAGACTGAGACAGCCCCTGTTCCGTTTGTTACAGGACCCACAAGTTGCCCATTGCTCCAAATGTGTAGAGGGTCTAGGCTGAGCTCTTGCATGCTCCCTTGGTCATGCCCTGGCCCTGTGAGCTGAGCTCCCACGGTTCCATGTTTGTTGACTCTGTAGGTCTTCTTGTGGTGTGCTTGACTCCGTCAACTTGCTGATTTCTATCCCCAAGTCTTCCCTGAGATTCTTCAAGCTCTGCCTATGTTTGGCTGTGGGTCTCGGCATCTGCCTCCATCCTCTTCTGAATGAAGCCTCTCAGTCAACAGTTCTTGTCTGTAAGCATAGCAGAGTATCATTAACAGTGTCGGGTTTGCTCTCTCACATTGGATGGGTCTCGACTTGGAGCAGTCACTGGTTGGATATCTCATCAGTCTTTGCTCCATCCTTATCCCTGTGCATTTGTAGACTGACAAATTTAGGGTGAAGGATTTGTGGGTGGATTGATGTACCCTTCACCTCCGGAATGACTACCTGGCTATAGGAGGTGGCCACTTCAGTTTCTATACTCCCTTCCGGTAGGAATCTCAGCTAGGGACAGCCCCCAGAGAATTCCTGTATTCTCTCCCATCCCAGGCCTCCAGCTAGCTACCAGAGATGACCTTACTGATTTCCATTCTCACTTCCAACCCTCTCCAGCCCTACACTCCCCCACTCCAGCTCCCCATTCCTGTTCCCCTCCTCAAACACTCTCCTACCCAGCTCCCTCTTTCCATCTACTTCCAATGCCTATTCAGTTTCCCGTCCTGAGTTAGATTTGCACATCTTCTCTTGGGACCTCCTTATTACTCAGTTTCTATGGGTCTGTGGATTGTTCCATGGTTGTCCTGAACTCTGTATATAAGTGAATACATACCATGTGTGCCTTTCTGACTCTAGGTAACCTCATTCAGGATAATATTCTCAAGTTCCATATATTTGCCTGAAAAATTCATTATGTCTTTGTTTTTAATAGCTGAGTATTATTTTGTTGTGTAGATGTTTCACATTTTCTTTATCCATACTTCAGTTTATCAATCCATTTAGTTGAGGGACATTTAGGTTGTTTCCAGTTTCTGGATGTTATGAATAAAGCAGCTATGAACATAGTGGACCATGTGTTCTTGTGATATGATGGAACATCTTTTGCGTATATGCCCAGGAGTGTTATATCTGGGTCTTGAGGTAGAACTATTCCCAGTTTTCTGAGAAACCATCAAATTGACTTCCAACATGTTATACAGGTTTCTGTTATTTATATATTTTGGATATTAGCCCTCTGTTGGATGTAGGATTGGTGAAGATCCCTTTGAAATCTGTAGGACTCTGTTTTGTCCTATTATAGTGTCCTTTGACTTACAGAAGCTTTCTAGTTTCATGGGGTCCTATTTATCAATTGTCGATGTGAGAGCCTGAACTATTCATGTTCTGTTCAGGAAGATGTATCCTGGACCAATGTATTCAAAGCTATTAGTCACATTCTTTTCTATTAGGTTTAGCATACCTGGTTTTACATTCAGGTCTTTGATCCACTTGGTTCCCAGTTTTGTGCAGGGTGAAAGATATGGATCTATTTGCATTCTTCTACATGCAGACATCAAGTTGGACCAGCACCATTTGTTGTCCTTAGGCATATGGGCTCCTTTCAGAGTCTTTTATCAATTCCATTGACTAACATTTTTGTTCCTATACCAACACCATGCAGTCTTATTATTATTGTTCTGTACTACAGCTTTGGATCAGGGATGGTGATATCAGAAGTTCTATTTTTATTATTATTAACTTGAGTATTTCTTTTTTTTATTAACTTGAGTATTTCTTATATACATTTCTAGTGTTATTCCCTTTCCGGTTTCCGGCAAACATCCCCTCCCCTTCCTTATGGGTGTTCCCCTCCCCACCCTCCCCATTGCCACCCTCCCCCAACAGTCTAGTTCACTGGGGTTCAGTCTTAGCAGAACCCAGGGCTTCCCCTTCCACTGGTGCTCTTACTAGGATATTCATTGCTACCTATGAGGTCAGAGTCCAGGGTCAGTCCATGTATAGTCTTTAGGTAGTGGCTTAGTCCCTGGAAGCTCTGGTTGCTTGGCATTATTGTACATATGGGGTCTCGAGCCCCTTCAAGCTCTTCCAGTTCTGTCTCTCATTCCTTCAATGGGTGTCCTATTCTCAGATCAGTGGTTTGCTGCTGGCATTCGCCTCTGTATTTGCTGTATTCTGGCTGTGTCTCTCAGGAGCGATCTACATCCGGCTCCTGTAGGCCTGCACTTCTTTGCTTCATCCATCTTGTCTAATTGGATGACTGTATATGCATGGGCCACATGTGGGGCAGGCTCTGAATGGGTGTTCCTTCAGTCTCTGTTTTAATCTTTGCCTCTCTCTTCCCTGCCAAGGGTATTCTTGTTCCCCTTTTAAAGAAGGAGTGAAGCATTCACATTTTGATCATCCGTCTTGAGTTTCATTTGTTCTAGGCATCTAGGGTAATTCAAGCATTTGGGCTAGTAGCTACTTATCAATGAGTGCATACCATGTGTGTTTTTCTGTGATTGGGTTACCTCACTCAGGATGATATTTTCCATTACGACCATTTGCCTCTGTAATTTCATAAAGTCATTGTTTTTGATAGCTGAGTAATATTCCATTGTGTAGATGTACCACATTTTCTGTATCCATTCCTCTGTTGAAGGGCATCTGGGTTCTTTCCAGCTTCTGGCTATTATAAATAAGGCTGCTATGAACATAGTGGAGCACGTGTCTTTTTTATATGTTGGGGCATCTTTTGGGTATATGCCCAAGAGAGGTATAGCTGGATCCTCAGGCAGTTCAATGTCCAATTTTCTGAGGAACCTCCAGACTGATTTCCAGAATGGTTGTACCAGTCTGCAATCCCACCAACAATGGAGGAGTGTTCCTCTTTCTCCACATCCTCGCCAGCATCTGCTGTCACCTGAGTTTTGATCTTAGCCATTCTCACTGGTGTGAGGTGAAATCTCAGGGTTGTTTTGATTTGCATTTCCCTTATGACTAAAGATGTTGAACATTTCTTTAGGTGTTTCTCAGCCATTCGGCATTCCTCGGCTGTGAATTCTTTGTTTAGCTCTGAACCCCATTTTTTAATAGGGTTATATGTCTCCCTATGGTCTAACTTCTTGAGTTCTTTGTATATTTTGGATATAAGGCCTCTATCTGTTGTAGGATTGATAAAGATCTTTTCCCAATCTGTTGGTTACCATTTTGTCCTAACCACAGTGCCCTTTGCCTTACAGAAGCTTTGCAGTTTTATGATATCCCATTTGTCCATTCTTGATCTTAGAGCATAAGCCATTGGTGTTTTGTTCAGGAAATTTTTTTCCAGTGCCAATGTGTTCAGATGCTTCCCTAGTTTTTCTTCTATTAGTTTGAGTGTATCTGGTTTGATGTGGAGGTCCTTGATCCACTTGGACTTAAGCTTTGTACAGGGTGATAAGCATGGATCGATCTGCATTCTTCTACATGTTGACCTCCAGTTGAACCAGCACCATTTGCTGAAAATGCTATCTTTTTCTATTTGATGGTTTGGCTCCTTTGTCAAAATCAAGTGCCCATAGGTGTGTGGGTTCATTTCTGGGTCTTCAATTCTGTTCCATTGGTCTATCTGTCTGTCTCTGTACCAATACCATGCAGTTTTTATCACTATTGCTCTGTAATACTGCTTGAGTTCAGGAATAGTGATTCCCCCTGAAGTCCTTTTATTGTTGAGGATAGTTTTAGCTATCCTGGGTTTTTTGTTATTCAGATGAATTTGCAAATTGTTCTGTCTAACTCTTTGAAGAATTGGATTGGTATTTTGATGGGGATTGCATTGAATCTGTAGATCGCTTTTTGGTAAAATGGCCATTTTACTATATTAATCCTGCCAATCCATGAGCATGGGAGATCTTTCCATCTTCTGAGGTCTTCTTCAATTTCTTTCTTCAGAGTCTTGAAGTTCTTATTGTACAGATCTTTTACTTGCTTGGTTAAAGTCACACCGAGGTACTTTATATTATTTGGGGCTATTATGAAGGGTGTCGTTTCCCTAATTTCTTTCTTGGCTTGTTTCTCTTTTGTGTAGAGGAAGGCTACTGATTTATTTGAGTTAATTTTATACCCAGCCACTTTGCTGAAGTTGTTTATCAGCTTTAGTAGTTCTCTGGTGGAACTTTTGGGATCACTTAAATATACTCTCATATCATCTGCAAATAGTGATATTTTGACTTCTTCTTTTTCCGATCTGTATCCCTTGACCTCCTTTTTGTTGTCTGATTGCTCTGGCTAGAACTTCAAGAACTATATTGAATAAGTAGGGAGAGTGGGCAGCCTTGTCTAGTCCCCTGATTTTAGTGGGATTGCTTCAAGTTTCTCTCCATTTAGTTTAATGTTAGCAACTGGTTTTGCTGTATATGGCTTTTACTATGTTTAGGTATGGGCCTTGAATTCCTATTCTTTCCAGGACTTTTTATCATGAAGGGTGTTGAATTTGTCAAATGCTTTCTCAGCATCTAATGAAATGATCATGTGGTTTTGTTCTTTCAGTTTGTTTATATAATGGATCACGTTGATGGTTTTTCGATATTAAACCATCCTGCATGCCTGGGATGAAGCCTACTTGATCATGGTGGATGATTGTTTTGATGTGCTCTTGGATTCGGTTTGCCAGAATTTTATTGAGTATTTTTGCGTCCATATTCATAAGGGAAATTGGTCTGAAGTTCTCTTTCCTTGTTGGGTCTTTGTGTGGTTTAGGTATAAGAATAATTGTGGCTTCATAGAAGGAATTTGGTAGTGCTCCATCTGTTTCAATTTTGTGGAATAGTTTGGATAATATTGGTATGAGGTCTTCTATGAAGGTCTGATAGAATTCTGCACTAAACCTGTCTGGACCTGGGCTCTTTTTGGTTGGGAGACCTTTAATGACTGCTTCTATTTCCTTAGGAGTTATGGGGTTGTTTAACTGGTTTATCTGTTCCTGATTTAACTTCGGTACCTGGTATCTGTCTAGGAAATTGTCCATTTCCTGTAGATTTTCAAGTTTTGTTGAATATAGGCTTTTTATAGTAAGATCTGATGATTTTTGAATTTCCTCTGAATCTGTAGTTATGTCTCCCTTTTCATTTCTGATTTTGTTAATTTGGACACACTCTCTGTGTCCTCTCGTTAGTCTGGCTAAGGGTTTATCTATCTTGTTGATTTTCTCAAAGAACCAACTTTTGGTTCTGTTGATTCTTTCTATGGTCCTTTTGTTTCTACTTGGTTGATTTCAGCTCTGAGTTTGATTATTTCCTGCCTTCTACTCCTCCTGGGTGTATTTGCTTCTTTTTTGTTCTAGAGCTTTTAGGTGTGCTGTCAAGCTGCTGACATATGCTCTTTCCTGTTTCTTTCTGCAGGCACTCAGCGCTATGAGTTTTCCTCTTAGCACAGCTTTCATTGTGTCCCATAAGTTTGGGTATGTTGTACCTTCATTTTCATTAAATTCTAAAAAGTTTTTAATTTCTTTCTTTATTTCTTCCTTGACCAGGTTATCATTGAGTAGAGCATTGTTCAATTTCCACATATATGTGGGCATTCTTCCTTCATTGTTATTGAAGACCAGTTTTAGGCCGTGGTGGTCTGATAGCATGCATGGGATTATTTCTATCTTTCTGTACCTGTTGAGGCCCGTTTTTTGACCAATTATATGGTCAATTTTGGAGAAAGTACCATGAGGAGCTGAGAAGAAGGTATATCCTTTTGCTTTAGGATAGAATGTTCTATAAATATCTGTTAGGTCCATTTGGCTCATGACTTCTCTTAGTCTGTCTACATCTCTGTTTAATTTCTGTTTCCATGATCTGTCCATTGATGAGAGTGGGGTGTTGAAATCTCCCACTATTATTGTGTGAAGTGCAATGTGTGTTTTGAGCTTTAGTAAGGTTTCTTTTACGTATGTAGGTGCCCTTGTATTTGGGGCATAGTTATTTAGGATTGAGAGTTCATCTTGGTGGATTTTTCCTTTGATGAATATGAAGTGTCCTTCCTTATCTTTTTTGATGAATATTAGTTGAAAATTGATTTTATTTGATATTAGAATGGTGACTCCAGATTGCTTCTTCTGACCATTTGCTTGGAAAGTTGTTTCCCAGCCTTTCACTCTGAGGTAGTGTCTGTCTTTGTCTCTGAGGTGTGTTTCCTGTAGGCAGCAGAATGCAGGGTCCTCGCTATGTATCCAGTTTGTTAATCTATGTCTTTTTATTGGGGAGTTGAGGCCATTGATGTTGAGAGATATTAAGGAATAGTGATTATTGCTTCCTGTTATATTCATATTTGGAAAAACAGTGGTTAGATGCCACGAAGTAGGTGGCAATGCCTTAACCGTATGTGTGTTGTTAGGCCCAAGGGCCTCTTCCATCCTTGTCAAGGGGAGTGCTAACCTTCTCTCCTTTCATACAACACCAGAAGTTCTTTTATTGTTTGGGATTGTTTTAGATATTCCTGGATTTTTTTGTTTTTTTCATATGAAGCTGTGAATTGCTCTTTTAAGGTCTGTAAATAATTGTGTGGGAGTTTTGATGGGAATTGCATTGAATCTGTAGATTGCTTTTGGTGGGATGACCATTTTCACTGTTAATCCTACTGATCCACGAGCATGGGGAGGTCTTTCCATCTTCTGCTATTTTCTTCAATTTCTTTCTTCACAGACTTGAAGATCTTGTCATACAGGTCTTTCACCTGCTTGTTTAGAATTACACCAAGATATTTTATATTATTTGTGGTCATTGTAAAAGTATACTGTTTCCTTAATTTCTTTCTTAACCTGTTTATCCTTTGTATAAAGGAGAGATACTGATTTTTTTTTTTAGTTAATTTGTTTTATCCAGCCTTTATCCTGACAGTGTTAATCAGCTGTAAGAGTTCTCTGGTAGGAGTTTTCAGGTCACTTGTATATACTATCATATCATCCTCACATAGCGATACTTTGACTTGTTCCTTTTCAATTTGCATCCCCTGGATCTCTTTTAGTTGTCTGATTGCTCTAGCTAGAACTTCAAGTACTACGTTGAATAGTTAGGGAGAGAGAAGATAGTCTTGTCTTATTCCTGATTTTAGTGGAATTACTTTAAGTTTTCTCCATTTAATTTGATGCTCGCTGTTGGCTTGCTGTATATTGTTTTTATTGTCTTTAGGCATGCTCCTTGTATCCTTGATCATGCCAAGATTTTTAACATTTAGCAGTGTTAGATTTTGTCAAAGGCTTTTTCAACATCTAATGAACTGGTTATGTGATTTTTTTTATTTTCAGTTTGTTTATATGGTGGGTTACATTGATGGATTTTCATAAGTTGAACCATCCCTGCATCCCTGGGATGAATCTACTTGATTATGGTGAGTGAGGTTTTAGTTGTGTTCTTGGATTCCGTTTGTGTGCATTTTATTGAGCATTTTCGCACCAGTGATCATAAGGAAAATTGGTCTGAAGTTCTCTTTGTGGTGGTTTAGGTATCGGGTGACTGTGGCTCAATAGAATGAATGAGGCATGTTCTTTTTCTATGTACGGTATAGATTGAGAAGTATTGGTATTAGGTCATCTGGTAGAATTCTATGCTAAAATCATCTGGCCCTGGGCTTTTTGTTTTCTGGTTGGGAGACTTTTAATGACTGCTTCTATTTCTTTAAAGGTTGCAGGACTATTTAGTTTACCTGATCTTGATTTAACTTTGGTAATTGGTACCTGTCTAGAAAATTATTTCTATTATGTCTATTTCATTTAGATTTTCCAAGTTTGTGGAGTACAGTCTTCTGAAATAAGACCTAATGGTTCTTTGAATTTCCTCATTGTCTGTTGTTATGTCTCCCTTTTGTTTCTGGTTTTGCTAATTTGGATACTGTCTCTCTTTTAGCTGGGTAAGTGTTTATTTATCTATCTTGTCGCTGTTCTCAAAGAACCAACTCTTCATTTCATTGATTCTTTGTATTGTTTGTTTGTAATTGATTGATTTCAGCCCTGGTTTTTATTATCTGCTGCCCTCTATTCTTCTTTTGTGTGTTTGCTTCCCTTTTTTCCCCTCTAGAGCTTTCAGATGCACTTTTGGATTGCTGACATGGGTACTCTCTGATGTCTTTATGGAGGCACTGAGTGTTAGGAACCTTTTTTCTTTTTCTTTTTGTTTTGTTTTGTTTTTTTTTTTTTTTTTTTTTTTTTTGGGGCCCAGGGCCTTGCACAAACACTCTACCATTGAGCTAAATCCCCAACCCCAGGAACCTTTTTCTTAGCAGTGCTTTCATTGTGTCCCATAATTTTGGGGTTGCTGTGTCTTCATTTTCTTTGAATTCTAGAAAGTTTCTAATTTCTTCCCTTTCAGAGAATGTTGAGTAAAGAGTTGTTCAGTTTCCATGAATGTGTAGGCTTTGTGTGTTTCCATTGGTGTTGAAGTTCAGCTTTCATCCATGGTGGTGTGATAAGACACAAGGTGTTAGTTCAATTATTTTCTAACTGTTGAGCTTTGGTTTGTGACCAACTATATGGTCAACTGGGAAGAGGGTTCCATGAGGTGCTAAGCAAAAGGCATATCTTTAGTGTTAGGATGAAATACTCTGTAGATATCTGTTAGGTGCATTTGATTCATACATTGGTTAGCTCCCTTGTTTCTCTGTTTAGTTTTTTTGTCTTGATGACTTGTCCATTGGTGAGATTGGTGTATTGAAGGGCCCACACTATATTTTACCATTAATTAATTAATTAATTTATTCATTTTATATTATCCTGGTCAATGCCCTTTTCCTGGTCCCTTTCATACAGTGTAACTCTTCCCATATACCTTTCTTTCTCCTCTGAGAGGGTGGAGCTTTTCTGAAGATGGGGAGCCCCCCGCCCCATCTTCCCACCCTGGTACATCAAGTCTCTGCAGGACTAGACACATCCTTCTCCATTGTAGCCAAACAAGGCAACTCAGGCAGGGGAACAAATTCCACATAGGCACCATCTTGAGGGACAGACCCCACTCCAGTTGCTGGGCGATCCATATGAACACCAAGCTACACATATGCTCATATGCTATATATATCCAGGGAACCTAGGTCCAGCCAGCATATGCTCTATTGTTGGTGGTTCAATCTCTGAGAGCCCCAAGGATCCAAGCTATATGACTCTATTGGTCTTCCTATGGAATACTTATCTTCTCTGTGTCCCTCAATCCTTCTCCCAAATCTTCCCTAAGAGTCCTTGAGTTCCATAAAATGTTTGGCTGTGTGTCTCTGCATCTGTTTCAGTCAGATGCTGGGTAGAGCCTCTCCGAAGACAGTCAAGCTTTGCTCCTGTCTAAAGCATAACAGAATACCATTAATAGAGTCAGGAACTGGTGCTTGGGATGAATCTCAAGTTGGCCCAGGTGTTTGTTGACCTTTCTCTCAGTCTCTGCTCTGTCTTTGTCCCTGTATTTCTTGCATACAGGACAAATTTTGGATTGAATTTTTTGCGGGTGTTTTTATGTCCTTGTCCATCCACTGTGGGATCTGCTTGGTGACAGGAGGTAACTACTTCAGGTTACATATCTCCAGTGCTATGAGTCTCAGCTAAAGTCACCCCCATAGACTCCTGGGAGCCTCCTCAACCCCAGGTCTGTGGCATGTCCTAGAGATGTTTCCCAATTCCCCCATTCCCATCACTCTTTGATCTCCATTCACTCTCCTGGCCCTCTGGGCCTCTCTTCTGTCTCTCTCCCCACACATGATCCTGACCCTGTCATTTTTCTCCCCATACCCTTCCCCACCCAATTCCCTCCCTTCATCTGCCTTCTATGACTATTTTAATCTCCCTTCTAAGTGAGATTCAAGCATGCTCACTTCAGCATCCTGTTTAGCTTCTTTGGGTTTGTGGAATGTAGTATAGGTATCTTGTACCTTATGGCTAATATCCACTAATAAGTGCGTACACAGCATATATGTCCTTTGAGTATGGGTTACCTCACTCAGTATATTTTCCAGTTCCATCCATTTGCCTCCAAAATTCATTATGTCCTTGTTTTAAACAGCTAAATAATATTCCATTGTGTACATGAATCACATTTTCTGTATCCATTCTTCAATTGAGGAGCATCTAGGTTGCTTCCAGTTTCTGACTATTAAAAATAATGCTGCTTTGAACATGGTGGACTACGTGTCCTTGTGGTATGATGGAGCATCTTTTGAGTATATGCACAGGAGCATTGTAGCCAAGTCTTCAAGTAGAATTGTTTCCAATATTCTGAGAAATCGCTAGACTGATTTGCAGAGTAGTTGTACAAGTTTGCACTCCCAACAACAACAGAGGAGTGTTCCCCTTGCTCCACATCCTCACCAGCATGTGATGTTGCTTGGGTTTTTTATCTTAGCCATTCTGATGGGTGTAGTGTAGAATCTAGGGTCATTTTGATTTCCATGCTCAGCTATCCCAGAGGAGTCGGTGGGCAGGATAATGGGATCAGGGAAGGAACCAAACCTGTATATAAAATTTTTAAAGCAATAGAGTTAAAGGTGATATGTCAAATCCCAAACCATAGTCTCAAGCATAAAGTTATATTTGATGTGGGACAATGAAATTTAAGAAGCATGGAAATTACCAAACACAGAATGGCACAGAAGTATTTCACAGATATAGCACATAAAAATCAACATAGAAAATATGCATTTTATAACTTTTTATATTATTATTCTATAGAGTGTAATACTAGATGATAGAGTTACTAGAAATCCAACATAAAATTCTTCTCTCACTGCCCTTATAGCAACAGGCTTTCAAACAGAAGAACAATAGCTTAACAAAAGGCCACCTACTGCATTGAGTTGTGGGTGACCTTTCAGGTCTTGGGGAAGCATGAAAGCAATATTCGGCTTTGACAATGGAATGCTACTTAAAATTAGATGGATACCAATACTCACTTTGTAATAATAATTATAAATCTCACCTGCTTATTTGCTGGTTCTATGTATGGTGCAATTTAAAAGAGATAATTTAAATTGAATATTATCAAAAACTAAACCAAGCCACACCTACCAGAGGGTATGGAGGAATTTTAGAAAAGTCTAAACCCTTGCCTTGTTAGGAAAGAGGAACTAGAACTCCTTAATAACTCCACATGTGACAGAACATGAAATGTGCAGTTTAAAAATTCGGTAAAACTGCTAACTTGCAAAACAATGAGGGAAAATGTTAGACAGACAGATCCATCAAACAGACACCAGAGAAGTGATTACAATGGCGTCTGTCTCAGAACAAGCTGAAAGATGGCTGTCTATCAGAAGCAGCTATCACTACCTCCTGCCACTCTCCTAAAGATCCCCCTAGTGATGGATTTTTCCCTGACTACTTGACATCTCAAATAAAAGTATTCCTCAGGCTCTCATGACATTGTCTGGCCATAAGGCTAAGTTCTTGTTAGTTAGATGTAAGTGATTTTGAGAGTAGCTCCTGAGAACCAGGCTGAGCCTGCTTCCTCAAATCATAAGAAAGATTCCTATTGTGGAAGGAAAAGCTGTGTTTAAAATAAGCCACTGACTATGATCATGAGCATGTAACGGATTATGACTGAGATTAAATATATTGAGACGCAATTTTAAAAATCCTTTTATCCTGACTCCTCCTCCAATGTGCTGCTTGGAACAAACCTTGGGTGCTGTATCTGGACCAAAGTAATACATTTGAAAACCGTAAATAAGAGAAAAATGAGAAGATCAGAGGACCCCAAGAGTCCCATGGCCACTAGGCAGCCTTGGTTGAATTCCCACACTTCTTTTTTTTAAAAAAATATTTATTTATTTTATTTATATGTGAGTACACTGTAGGTGTCTTCAGACACTTCAGAAGAGAACATTCCATTGCAGATGGTTGTGAGCCACCATGTAGTCACTGGGAATGGAACTCAGGACCTCTGGAAGAGCAGTCAGTGCTCTTAACCACTGAGCCATCTCTCCAGCCCAAATTCCCACACTTCTATTTGTATTCTTGTTATTTAAATTCTCTGATTTGCTCAGAAAATGTTAACCTCTAAAGTGACCCTGTGAATGACAGAACACCTAGTGAGTAGAGTATGTGTATTCTAGACTTCATGTTTCTTGATGCCACATCGTACTCCAGATCCATCAGGAGCTTTAACTGTAAGCTTTAGCCAGCTTAGAACAATGTTTAACGATAGGGTACACAGTTGAGCACATGGACATGGGTTATTTCATATCTCCCCATGATCTGCAATCCAAAAGAGATGATGGAAGGAGTTTACAGTGCTATATTGCCCATAGATAAGAGAATGGGACCTGTTAATAGTTGTCTTGCCCACCCTGTGCAGTTATGAGGTTTTCCCCAGCCCCAGATTTCTTAGAAGGATCTGCATAAAGAGCACACATGCTGTGTGGAAGCAAACTCTATACCTTCAGAATCTGATTGCATTTTTGATGCTGAAGTAATACTGTGACCAAGAACATCTTAGAGAGGAAAGCAGTTCATTTCAGATTGCAGTTTACAGTCCAGCCTTATAGGAAATTGAGGAAGGACAAGCAAGAACTTGAGGCAGAAACAGTGGAGGAATACTGCCGGCTGACTTGCTCACAGACTCATTCTTAGCTAGCTTTCTAAAACATCCCAGAACCACCTGTCCAGGGGATGGTGCTGCACACCATGTGCTTTCACATAATACTAAGCCTTGTCTCACTATCGAGGAATATGAAGGATACTCAGGTTTCTGTTATCTGTGCTTAAAATATGTAGATCACTTTAGGGAGTTTGCTGGGTTCGTTAGATGCCGACTATTCACTATTTGTTGCTGTTTTGTGTTTCTGCAAGCTTTTTGTCACTAGGAATTCTTCCACCTCCTTTTCACCCACATAGGTCATGCCACACTGTTGGACTCAAAGAATTTTGAGTTTCATTATTTCTGAATAGTTTTATGTGAACCCATCCTTGTGCTAGGGAAGAGACTTAGACCCAGAACACGACTTTCACCACATAGTTCATTTGCTCCACACAGAGATTAGAGCTGAAGCCTTTCTTCTGCACGAAAGCTTATTCTATGGAAATGTTTTCTTGTGTTTCCCTTGAGGTTATTTTGATTTTCAAAAGTTAACTCTTGACTCTGTTGTCTTAGCCTACTCATGATTTAATGAACATGTTGAGATTCTAATTTCTATTCTTCCATTTTCCTCCAGCCTGCCTTCCCCTCCTTCCTTTTTTGCCTTCTTTTTTTCCACTCCTTCTGTACTTCCTTCCATCTACTCATCCATGTACTACAGGAAACAAAGCATCAAACCACACAGAACCTTGGGCTTCAAGAAATTTAATATACATCTAATTTAATTTTCCTTGTTAGAGCTTCTGTACTTTCTCAGGGAAGGTTTGCCCTATTCTAGGTAGTCTAATAATGTCCCATCCCACAATCAAACTGATGGGAATGGATGGCTGATGAGAGATAGAACTTTGTGAACAGACCTGGTATGAGCATCCCAAGGAGTACTATAATGTGCCCTTCTGAGCAGAGGGCAGAGATGAGAGGGAGGAAAAGGTTAAATGGAGCAGCACAGGGAACTGTGGCAGGACTGGGACTGAGCTCACAGTTGCTGTCAAGGTTAACAATTACTTCTTTTTTTTTTTTTTTTTTTTTTTTTTTTTTTTTTATTAACTTGAGTATTTCTTATATACATTTGAATGTTATTCCCTTTCCCGGTTTCGAGGCAAACATCCCCTCCCCCTCCCTTCCTTATGGGTGTTCCTCCCACCCCTCCCCCATTGCTGCCCTCTCCCCAACAGTCTAGTTCACTAGGGGTTCCAGTCTTAGCAGGACCCAGGGCTTCCCCCTTCCACTGGTGCTCTTACTAGGATATTCATTGCAACCTCGAGGTCAGAGTCCAGGGTCAGTCCATGTATAGTCTTTGGGGGTGGCTTAGTCCCTAAAACTCTGGTTGGTTGGCATTGCTGTACATATGGGGTCTCAAGCTCCTTCAAAGCTCTTCCAGTTCTTTCTCTGATTGTTCAACAGGGGTCCTGTTCTCAGTTCAGTGGTTTCCTGCTGGCATCGCCTCTGTATTTGCTGTATTCTGGCTGTGTCTCTCATGGCGATCTGCATTCACATTTTGATCATCCGTCTTGAGTTTCATTTGTTCTAGGCATCTAGGGTAATTCAAGCATTTGGGCTAATAGCCACTTATCAATGAGTACATACCATGTATGTCTTTCTGTGATTAGGTTAGCTCACTCAGGATGATAGTTTCAGTTCCAACCATTTGCCTCTGAATTTCAAAGTCATTGTTTTTGATAAGCTGAAGTAATATTCCATTGTGTAGATGTACCACATTTTCTGTATCCATTCCTCTGTTGAAGGGCATCTGGGTTCTTTCAGCTTCTGGCTATTATAAATAAAGGCCGATGAACATGGTGGAGCACGTGTCTTTTTTATATGTTGGGGCATCTTTTGGGTATATGCCCAAGAGAGGTATAGCTGGGTCCTCAGGTAGTGCAATGTCCAATTTTCTGAGGAACCTCCAGACTGATTTCCAGAATGGTTGCAGCAGTCTGCAACCCCACCAACAATGGAGGAGGGTTCCCCTTTCTCCACATCCTCGCCAGCATTTGCTGTCACCTGAGGTTTTGATCTTAGCCATTCTCACTGGTGTGAGGTGAAATCTCAGGGTTGTTTTGATTTGCATTTCCCTTATGACTAACGATGTTGAACATTTCTTTAGGTGTTTCTCAGCCATTCGGCATTCCTCAGCTGTGAATTCTCTGTTTAGCTCTGAACCCCATTTTTTAATAGGGTTATTTGCCTCCCTGCTGTCTAACTTCTTCAGTTCTTTGTATATTTTGGATATAAGCCCTCTATCTGTTGTAGGATTGGTAAAGATCTTTTCCCAATCTGTTGGTTGCCGTTTTGTCCTAACCACGGTGTCCTTTGCCTTACAGAAGCTTTGCAGTTTTATGAGATCCCATTTGTCGATTCTTGATCTTAGAGCATAAGCCATGGGTGTTTTGTTCAGGAAATTTTTCCAGTGCCCATGTGTTCCAAATGCTTCCTAGTTTTCTTCTATTAGTTTGAGTGTATCTGGTTTGATGTGGAGGTCCTTGATCCACTTGGACTTAAGCTTTGTACAGGGTGATAAGCATGGATCGATCTGCATTCTTCTACATGTTGACCTCAGTTGAACCAGCACCATTTGCTGAAAATGCTATCTTTTTTCCATTGGATGGTTTTGGCTCCTTTGTCAAAAATCAAGTGCCCATAGGTGTGTGGTTCATTTCTGGGTCTTCAATTCTGTTCCATTGGTCTATCTGTCTGTCTCTGTACCAATACCATGCAGTTTTTATCACTATTGCTCTGTAATACTGCTTGAGATCTGGGATAGTGATTCCCCCTGAAGTCCTTTTATTGTTGAGGATAGTTTTAGCTATCCTGGGTTTTTTGTTATTCCAGATGAATTTGCAAATTGTTCTGTCTTAACAATTACTTCTGAATGCAATGGGATCTCTTGAAGAGGAGCAGGGTTAGCCAAAAGCAACAGGGAAGGTGGGAGAAGGGTTGTAAGGACTGATTATCAAAAGTAGTGGGGAAGGTGGGCAAAGGACAAGCATAAAAGAAAAGTAAACCCAAGGCTAAAACCAGGGAATGAGTGGCCAGCACACTTCGTGCATGTGAACTGGAAGGAATTTCTAGACATACCTGCTGTTTAAGTGATGGCCTTGGAGAATCTTTCTCTAAACATATTGTAAGGAAGGTGCTTCCCCAACTGTTCAGTACCTCCTTTGTACAAAGCTTGTTGAAACAATGATGACCTTCTGAGAACTTCTTATTAGTGAGTGAACTTGCTTACTCCCATGGTTCTTTGAATTCAGCAACTGTATCTTAGTTTTACAAGTATATTCAGCCATGAAATTAAATATATGTCAAGGTATTAAATAAATGCCTATTTATTAAAATGCATACCAAACTTATCTTTTTCATGAAATACATCTATGTGTACAAAAGACTGTCTCCTGAAGACTTTGTCCCTTATTCAAACATGAAGCAGATATGGGACTCTGGAAATATGTTTGGAATATGAGGACTTTGTGGTCACAAACATGGATTCTAAATTTAAATCAATGACTAGGAGAAGAAGATAAGTTCTACTTGTGGACTGCTTTAATTCTAATTCTGTTGCTGATATAAAAATATCTTGGTAAAAAGCAACATAGGGAAGAGATGTTTATCTTACAATTCCGGTGTATAGTCCACCGTAGCAGAAGTCAAAGTAGCATGCGCTTGAAACTGATAGTCACATCATGTCAGGAATCAAAAGCAACGAGAAACAAATGTACTTACACTGCTTGTCTATTTGCTAGCTTTCTTCCTTTTTATACAATTTATGGCCTATCATAGTGAATTGTGTCACCCAGAGTATACTGGGTCTTCCTACATCGTTCAGTAATCAAGAAAATCTTGTATATGCATGCCAGGATGATCTAGATAATTCCTTACCAAAACATTCTTCCCAGGTGATTGGGTTCAGATTATGTTGGCAGTTAAAACTAAGCAGCATAGGGGAAATCAAATCCATAGTAACCTGGCCTGGAATACAGGTCTTATTCCTGGCCTCTTCTTGTCAGAGTGAGGTGGGAAACTTGGCTACTGTCATGATTCTCTTCTCACTGCAGCTTGGAAAGAATAGAGCCACACATAATAGTCAGCTGCCATCCCAGGAACCATGAGCATAGTAAACTCTTCTCCTCGTTTTCCTTGGATGTTATTCATAGGAACATGCCTGTGAGTACCATAGTCTCCCTGGTCTCCTCAGGAATGGCAGAGGAACACTGCCATCACATCATGCACAATGACTCACAAGGACACTTGCAACTGACCATGTATCATTTGAATTCATTCTTATCAGTCATTTCAGCATGTTCCTCTCTCTTTTCTCTAAACCAAATGGAAGTTGTGGGGATTTTGTTCCTAACTGATTTTTTTTTATTATTATTAACTTGAGTATTTCTTATATACATTTAAGTGTTATTCCCTTTCGGTTTCGGCAAACATCCCCTCCCCATCCCCTTCCTTTTATGGGTGTTCCCTCCCAACCCTCCCCATTGCTGCCCTCCCCAACAGTCTAGTTCACTGGGGTTCCAGTCTTAACAGGACCCAGGGCTTCCCCTTCCACTGGTGCTCTTACTAGGATATTCATTGCTACCTATGAGGTCAGAGTCCAGGGTCAGTCCATGTATAGTCTTTGGGTAGTGGCTTAGTCCCTGGAAGCTCTGGTTGGTTGGCATTGCTGTACATATGGGGTCTCGAGCTCCTTCAAGCTCTTCCAGTTCTTTTCTCTGATTCCTTCAATGGGGTCCTGTTCTCAGTTCAGTGGTTTGCTGCTGGCATCGCCTCTGTATTTGCTGTATTCTGGCTGTGTCTCTCAGGGCGATCTGCATTCACATTTTTGATCATCCGTCTTGAGTTTCATTTGTTCTAGGCATCTAGGGTAATTCAAGCATTTGGGTTAATAGCCACTTATCAATGAGTACATACCATGTATGTCTTTCTGTGATTGGGTTAGCTCACTCAGGATGACATTTTTCAGTTCCAACCATTTGCCTCTTAATTTCATAAAGTCATTGTTTTTTGATAGCTGGAAGTAATATTCCATTGTGTAGATGTACCACATTTTCTGTATCCATTCCTCTGTTGAAGGGCATCTGGGTTCTTTCAGCTTCTGGCTATTATAAATAAGGCTGCTATGAACATAGTGGAGCACGTGTCTTTGTTATATGTTGGGGCATCTTTTGGGTATATGCCCAGGAGAGGTATAGCTGGATCCTCAGGCAGTTCAATGTCAATTTTCTGAGAAACCTCAGACTGATTTCCAGAATGGTTGTACCAGTCTGCAATCCACCAACAATGGAGGAGTGTTCCTCTTTCTCCATCCTCGCCAGCATCTGCTGTCACCTGAGTTTTTGATCTTAGCCATTCTCACTGGTGTGAGGTGAAATCTCAGGGTTGTTTTGATTTGCATTTCCCTTATGACTAACGATCCTAACTGAATTTTAACACACACCCAAGATTTCTTCAAAAAGTGGTCATGGATTGACAGAGCAATGGCTTTAGAGATGCTGTCAATGAATGGACCAAACACCTCTACAAAGCATACATGTATGATGGACCCTTAGAATAACTATAAAAATTAAAACAAAGATGTGGAAAGATGATTCTCTAGGTTAAGTGGACCTTGCTGTTCTAATAGAGGTCTGGGTTTCAGTTCCCAGAACCTATAACAGTGGCTCATAACAGCGTGTAACTTTAACTCCAGGGAATCTGAAGTTCTCTTTTGGCCATTTTTGGTGCCTACATTCATGATATGTACACACACGCACACACACACACACACACACACACACACACACACACACACACACACACACACGTGTGTGTGTGAGCAAGCAGGAGAGAGGGAGGATATAAAAATAAATTTTTAACAAAAACTTACTCCAAAATTAAAATACATTAATTCAAATTGGGGAAATTTTTCAAAGAATAGAACCATTTAGCTATAAAATCCTCCTTCCTTAGAAAGCCACTAATGTTCGTTTTCAAGAACTTTGAAGCTTATCAAAGCTGAAGGTGCGGAACCATCTCCCAGATCCTTTCATGCAGGTTCACAGTGCAGGGGACTGTGTGATACTGAGTCAGAGCATCAAGATGTCTGATGTGATGTGAGCATTTCTGAGTCCATCCTATGAGCAAAAAAACTGAGCAGTGACTAAAGCAACACCAGACAAAAATAGGAACTTGAACTTCCAGAAGCAAAGAGTAGTTACCTGTCTTTTAATAAAAGCCTTTACTTATAATAAAGAAACAACAACAAAGTTGTAATATATTTAGCTAGCTTATGAATTGTTCAGGTTATGAATAGATGGGATGCTAAATACCAGCAGGGTAGTGAGCTTGAAAGATGCCTACTCTCTGACAGAGAGAGAGTGCCTGAATTATTTTCAGCCTACCTAACACAACACACACAAACAGAGTAATGATTCAGGTACTTTAGTTATCTTACACCAAGTCTACAAAATATGGATCCTGCATGTAGAGACTGATGCATGCAAATTGTCACAATTAGTCTAAGTATGTGATAGCAAATTTGAACTCCTTCCATTTAATATCCAAAAATCCTCAGAACTCAGAGTAAAGGCATAAAAGCAGGTATCAGAAAGAGGTGGGTACAGTTGTCAGGCAAATGTGTAGTGGAGTAATCATGTTGGAAGAACCAGGCTAGAAATCTAAATCCACAGCATAGGACTTCACACCACAGGAAGATCAACCAAATGTAACTCTAAGTCTTGTACACTCTGTGAGTGAGAACACACAAATCTTCTATTTGAGTAGGCGTCAGAGTTGTTTCACACTTTGTGACTTCACAAGGGTCTTTGCCTTTGAGAAGGAACTGGCCTCTTAGTGCAGACACCATGCAAAACAAGCCTTTCACTCATCCCTGTGTGCCCTTCCTTGAGAGGGCTTTATTGTGGTTCCAAGTCAAAACTTCTACAGAGTTTGTACACCAAAACAAATGTGCAAATTTTGGATGTTTTGTGAGTAAACTCTGTGGTCACAGCATAGAAATAAATAAATGATTCTGATTTGAGTTATCGTTGTGTCCTATTTCATTCACGCAGAGTATTACACTGTAAAGAAGGTTCAATTGTGCCCAAATCACACTAGTACTATGTGCCAATGTTCAGTGCAGCTTAAATTCAAGGCTGTGCTCTTCGCATTAGCACTCAATCACTGTTACAACAACAACAACAACAACAACAACAACAACAACACAAGGCAAACTGAGGGAAGATTAGATTCATAACTGCACTGTAGAATACGGGGGATCATCTCTACCCATGAACTGTATCATAGTTACTTATGTTACAAAGATCTGAGAGAACAGTCACTGAATTACAAGTCTGTGCACATACACGAGCATGTCTCTGTCACACACACACACACACACACACACACACACAAACACCAAACAAATGCACTGTGTATGCGTATTGTTTACATCCCTATTCCCAATTTCTAAGCATCTTAAGTGGCAGGACATTCATTTCCCCTGAAAGACCTCATCTATTTAGGAAGTTCTAACCACTAAAAATTATTGCATTTGGTACAAAATTTGTATCCCACACCTCCAGGCATCGGGCTTTAAAGCCTATGAGAACAAAAACAACCATGTGCTCCAGGACAATCTGCAGAACTACGAGAACCCAATCAGGAGCCCTTTCCACCTATAGCCACTCTGTAGATCCTGTGAAACTTCTCTGTATAGCCCCATTTCTGACTTTGTAGCACCAAAGAGAATGAGGCTTTCCAGAACACAATGTATCAGCGGTATGAGAAACACCTGTGATTTGGACACCTGCATCTATGGAGATAACAGTAGGCAGTTAAAATGCCCAAGGTAAGGGGTTGGGGATTTGGCTCAGTGGTAGAGCGCTTGCCTAGGAAGCGCAAGGTCCTGGGTTCAATCCCCAGCCCCGAAAAAAAAAAAGAAAAGAAAAAAAAAACTATAAAAAAAATGCTCAAGGTAAACTATTCTGTGAAATGTGAGTTAGTTCCACTCATGCTGTGGTCTAATTATTCTTTTGTAATATTAGGTCTTTGAAATGACAGCCTGGGACTCTTATCAGTAATTATCTAAAGAAATAGCCCCTGAAGTTTGATAAGCTTGACTGACCATCACACCTCCCTAGAAAGGAACTGAGCTATCCTGTTCCCCTAGAAAAAGCCCAGCAGAGACCTCACTAGACCTGCTTGCCACCCCTCTTGGTACCTCCTCCCTTGGTGAGCCACCAGGGGAATGCCACTTATACATTTCCCAGTAACAGGTGCCTGGCCAACTGTCATGCTGTTTCCATGGCAACTCACCAATGCAGAATCAGATTTCATTTGCAAAACAACATTGAATGCCTTAGGTGTGAAATTGGTAGCAGTTTTATGGGTTAAAATGACAACATAGATACATTGAAGAAAAAAGCACTTAAGTACTTTGGGAATTACAAGAGTCCTATAAAATGTTTCCAGAAGCCTTTTTCCTCTCAATTCATTTCATGGAAATGTAATATT
Source organism: Rattus rattus (assembly GCF_011064425.1). Lineage (NCBI taxonomy): Eukaryota > Metazoa > Chordata > Mammalia > Rodentia > Muridae > Rattus > Rattus rattus. The sequence continues at coordinate 41,208,356 of NC_046160.1, read as the reverse complement.
ATTTTTCTATGAAAAGAAAGAACAGTCAATGACATAACCCAAAATTGTCTCACATATACAAAGCCCTTATTTGATACTTTAATAAATATTTTAATTTAATAAATTTATGTCTTACTCCAAAAAAAGTAATGTATTTAAATAAGCAAGTTAATGAATGAGTAAACAGTGGAATGGTATTTTGTGAGTGGCTGACTTATTTGGACTGTTAACAGTGGTGTTTACTTTCTAAATGTAGTGTACAATGTCAGTGTCTTGTCAGAAGGGACCATAGATTTTTAAACCCTGTGCATCACATAACATACACTTAACAAGACTGATATTATTGTGTAGATGGATTGATGGACTGATGGATGATAGATGAATAGGTGATTACTGGACTGATGGATGCATGGATAGATGATAGACAGATGCATCCACTGGTAAGTGTATAGATGAACTTTTAGATAAAGAGTTAATTAGGTAAATGGATAAATGTACATGTAGGTTAATTAAAAGTAGATTGGAGAATTGATAGACATATAGATGGACAGGTGTGGATATACAAGAATATGTGGGAAGATGGATGAATGGATAAGTAAATGGCTGTATGAATGGGTGAATAAATGGATATATGAGTAGAGGGGTGGGTGGGTAGATGGGTTGGTGGCTGTAAAGGTACCAGGATATATTTATGTTCAAAGCAGTTGTAAGGTTCCAATATTAGAAATTATTTAATTCCTGGTCCAAGGTTTTTACCCTGCCTTTTGTTATTGAGTTCCTGGATAAAACAAACACACATACACACACACACACACACACACACACACACACACACACATACACATGCACACACACATACACATGCACACACACACCACATACACACACACACACACATACACACACACACACACAAAACCTTTATATTTACAATAAGCCTTAAGCAGCACAAGACCTAGGTAGCTGCCTACCCTCCATGCTGTTAGAATCTATTTTCCTATTGATAACCTTGAGTTATACCTGCGGTTGAGTTATTACTTACTGTGTTTCATCTGGGCTGCTCTTAGCTCCAATTGGGCAGCCTTCAGGACCACATCCTCCTGACTCTTAATCCATGTTTGCTTCTCCTTCCTACTCTCCCCGACCTCCTTTTTCTTATTCTCCTCTTTCTCCAACTCTAAGCCTAGGAAAACTAAACCCCACCTATGTCTTTTCTGCCCAGCTATTGACTATTGGCATCTTTATTCGTCAATCAAAAGTAAATTGGAGCAGGTCCACAGAGTCTATGTGCAGACTCCAGGTATTGGAGTCCCACAATTAGCATTACAATACAAACAGCGTTATGCCAACTCACTATACAATCTACCTTCTACCATACTATGTCTACATCTGTGTCTATATATGTAAACCATTAAAATATGCTGCTAATTGAAAAATCACTTTATCATATCAGCAAGACAATATGAATGAGTTTAAAGAGTTGACAAATGAACTAGTAAAACCACTTAAATTATAAGTTGTTAATTTATATGTATTTCGTACTTATTTATAAACATAAACAAAATCTCAGAAAGTAGAGTTATTGAACACTAACATAGAAAGAGTTTAACAAATATTTAGTTCAGATTTGGAAGATAATGAAGACAGGTATTAGATTAGTGATCCTTTCTAGGATCAAATGTTTGTATTTCTCAAAAGTCCTATGCAGAAAGGAATTTCAGTTGCATTAAGAGGTAAAGGCTTTCAGTCACAGCAACACTTCCTGCATGAGATCAAAGCACTTAAAAAGACACCCAGGATGCTGTCTTACCCCTTCATTTTGGAGAGTATAGATAATAGGTCCTCCTCTCTGTGGAAAAATGGGTCTCATCAGAAACACAGTCAGCTGACCCTTCAACAGTGGTCTCTTCTAGAAGTTTAACCATGGGCAATAAAGAGCTGCCCATTTATAAGTGTCTGTTAGACAAGTCATAGCTACCAGCTGCATAACCAGACACATTTGTGGACAGCTCACTCAGGCTTCCTTCAGTTTTAATTCAGACATGTCTTCTAATTCTTCATAAAACATCTCCATGGTACACACATGCAACCACATGCAACAGCTCTTCACACAGAACATGGTTTCTCCTTTCTCCCCCTGCGAGAGGTCAAATCGACCGTTCCCAGCCCTGACAGCAGAGAATCCAAGAGACTTCAGAGTCCTACATGGCCATATATAGTGTGGAAACTCAAAGTTAAGTGCAAGAGAACAAGTCTGTGTGAGGTTGGGCTAGCCTCGCCATCTGCACTCTAGTACATTTTCCCTTAAGGTAAGTAAGGCATATCACACTTAAAACCTTTTTGGGAATCATCAGCTGATGTGGTAAATATGAAACTGTTTTGTGGATAATATGCCATGAGGTTTCAGCACTGTGTCATAGAACACCAAAGAACTGGGTAGAAGTCCAAATGATGGTCAAGCACTTCCTGCTGACTGCACCAGCTTTACCTATGTCTCCCCTTCTTGCAGAGGACAGGGCATAAAGACCCCACCCCGTTTTTCCACATGTTTTTCAAAGTAGACTCCTCTGTGTGACATAACATGGATTAATAAGGTGCTGTCTAGAAAACCCATAGCAGTGCCATTTGGTGTCAAAGTAGTAATTAAATACAGCAGAAAAGCAAATCTAGTCTCCTGATGTTAATCTCATTATCGCCCTCTCAGAGCTACTTGCCGAAAAGTTAACAGGCGTTAAAGCTCTGCCGCTCATCCAATCAGAATATTAAATTAATCAGCGTGTCCCTGACATGAATACTGCCAGCAGAACTGATCTTAGCCTCGTTAGATCAAAAGGGATGTGCGGAGGCTTTGCAAAAACATGCAATGTTTTTTTCACTATTTAATATGCCGCATCCTTTTTGGAGGACACTGATGCACCTGCGCTCTCATCCCTTACCTTACTGTGGTTACTCAACAATAACTGACATTGCCTAAACTTATTTTCCCTCACAGGAAGGAATGTCGACGAGTCTTACCACCTTCATATGAAACAGTAGGTGTCCACATTCAGGAGACATCCGGCTTTGTGCAACTTCACAAATGCAGTCTTTTATATCAACAAAGAGCAATTCCTTTGGGCACCTACAGTGCTGCGACTACTGCCTACCTGAGCAAGGACAACACAGCCATGCTGTCTTGTCTATATACTAAGGAAACACTGTGAACTCCTAGAGAGAAAAGTTCTGGACTGAAGACAGCATGGTGGTTTGCATGGTTTTATCTCCCCTCTGATTGGTAGAGAAAGCTTGATTTTGTTAGTAACCCAGAAAAATGACACATGCATGCTTTTTGTTCAGTCCCCACTTTCATAGTTTGCAGTGTCTGCGTTTGTCCAACACTCAGAAGTACATCGAGCCACAAAACCCTAGGGTGAATCAATAATGTATTTTCTCTTGAATGCTTTCTCCCAGGAGCCTGACCCATGACTGTCCACACACAAACAGTTTAGCATAATCATTTTGTCAGGTAACTAACTGCTGCTTCATTCTAGAATGAGAGACTCAAAATAAACATACAAACAAACAACAAGTGAACAAACAAACAAAAACCCAAGCCTCTGATCCTCTAATCTTCTGTTACTAAATGTGCATATTTTCTCTTAATTGAAATACTGAGATAGGGTGAGCCTCTCTGGGTGACAGACAGACAGCAGAGTGTCATGAATATGTATCTGACTCTGAGAAAATAAATTAGGAGGGGCTAGCCACTCTGGTGAGCCACCTCAGTTGTCAGCAGTCAGTGTGACAGTGAGGGTCTGTGCTGCATGAATGTGTATGACAGAGCCTAGCTCACTCCATCTCTGGATTATTTTAAGCACTGCAAGGCGTTCAGATACTTCTTCATTAAATCACCAACACTGGCATTTAGGATCAAGCTGTACGTTATAGCTAATTACCACTTAAAACTAACTCCTGCTGTTACATCTGGGAAGGAGGAGGGCTGGGAGAGTGTTTGACAGGTGAAATCCCACCCCAGGCATGTCAACTTGGGCACTGTTCGGAAGACCACAAGACAGTAGTCTTTTCTCCTTGTTCTTCACTGCTTACCTTCAAATAAGATGCTAATAGGAGTTTCCAAAAATGCATGTTCATTCACAAATGAGACAAATGAATAACTGTCTACACCTATAAACATAAACAGTGCTGTTGAAGGTCATGAACATATTAGTAGTACTTAGCTATCCGTGCTTGGTCAGTGTGGTGCTCTGACCAGAAATTACCTCTTCCACTTTCCCATTTCGAGCACCAGGCACCACTCCTGAAATATCACAACAAATGATAAATCTTAGTCTTCTCAATTGAGGAAAAAGTAAATTATTCAAACCAAACACCAACTGTTTGTCTACAAAGAGTATGAAGAAAGAGACTAGAGGCTTGCTTAGACTTTGAATTTCAGACTCAATGAATCACAGCCCCAAGCAAGTTACTTAATGTCTTGGCAGCTAATATTTCCTCCTCTTCCAGATCTCTGAGACTTTTTTCATCTGCAGCATAGAGAGATTAATAATCGCCTCAGAGGCCCAAAGAGATATTAATAGTAAATGCTGGTGTAGCGATTGACTTCTCTGAAGTCATTAATACAAAGTAGGATGCTAGATATAGAAAGGGGTGAATATAAAATGAATATTGGATAGTCAGTCCTTAGGACGTTGCTTAATAGGATACAGGAATCATATAGTCAGCCATAACTATTAAGCATGCAGTTTTATATTAGATAATGAGTTTTTCCAACTAAGTCAGGGTTACAAATCAGGGTAGAAGATACTCATGCCCTGGATGGGACAGACAATGTATGATACATCTTAGAGAGAATTCCCAGGACGTCATTCTCACTGGTAAGGACCAGCTGTTTCAGTTCACTGACTTAAATGCTCATCTCATCCATAACAGGTTCCTTGAAACGCCCAGAATGATGTTTAGACAAATATATTGGTACCCAGTGGCATAGCCCAGTAGACATATACAATTAGCCATCAAAGAAATTTGGTTCAGAGCCATAGCATCTGTACTCCTGTGGTTGTAATCTGTTCTAAATTGGTGTCTCTGACATCTTCTTTATCCCACTTGCACACAGCCAGAATAATCTTTCTGAGATCCAACCTACCAAGTCTCGCTGAACACTGTGAACCTCATCTGATGACAGAATCCAGGATGCTACAGCAGACTCAGAATGGTCTTTTGCGATTGCCTTTCCACTGAGGCACTGCCTGCTGTAGTCCTTGACTTGCTCCCATTCCCCAAGCTGTGTTGGACACTGACTTTGCAGTTGCTTGAGTACAGACAAGAGTTCTTGTCATGAGTGAAGCCTGTAGGAAAGGCAGATAAAAAGGGCAGAGAGAGATAGACAGGGCAGATGAGACCCAATCTCAAAGTTGAGTCTTGGTAAGGTGCCTTACCAGACCACAGACAGAACACCCAACCTAAGGTGCCAATTCAGAGTAGGTTTCTGGGTAAAGATGGTCTCTGGGCTTAAATGAAATGAGTTTCTGTTATGTGGCCAGAGGAGTGATTCTAAACCACGAATCCTTCTGAGGATTTTTCTGAGTCGCTATCTTTTCACTTAGATTTAGATCTTCTCAGAGGGTACTTCAGCTACACTCCAGGACAGGACCTATGCTTAGGAGTAGCTGGTCAACAGAAAACAAACCCCATGTTTTATTTTTGTGGGGTTTTGGAAGGGGAGATATTATTGGTCTTTTGTTTTTATCTTCAGGTGTTTTGGTATTTTTACAGAGAGAAAGAACAAGAATTTGGGTGTGTGAAGATGGTGGGGGAGATCTGGGAGGTGCTAGGGAAAGATAAGATCAAAATATATTGTATTAAAATGTTTAAATAAAATAATCAAGATAGTAATTATATCTGACTCAGAGGCAGACTCACAGAACAGGGCCATTGAATATGCAAGATACTGAATGTCTGACCCAGCAAGTCTCAAGAGTCAGCTGTCATTGTCATTAGCAGCAGCCTAGTAGTGGCAATACCTCACCTTAGCTTCTGACTCTCCTCTTGTCACCCCTCCCAACATTGATAGGGCAAAAAGCTTCAGGGTGTGTGTGTGTGTGTGTGTGAGAGAGAGAGAGAGAGAGAGAGAGAGAGAGAGAGAGAGAGAGAGAGAGAGAACAGACAGAGGGAGAGAGACAGAGAGAGTCATCATCTCCACAGTCACCTCTTTCAGCCTCAGGACTGCATTTGCCTTCAGACCTTCCTATGTGGGGACACCATAACCCCCGTTGTCTTTCTTCACTGATATCGCATGTATCTTGTCACCTGAGTGGATGTGGTTGCCACCATCTGTTCTTTGTTTTCCCTTGATCTATCTCTGGGTAAAAGCCTATCCATTCCATTTAACCAGTTCTGGCATAACCTTCTACAGAGCTCTCCTAGACCATGGCCTCTACCAAGTACTATGTATTCTGTGAACATCTGTTAAACTAATTAACACTTGTATCAACTTTAGATAGGCCCAATCTACAGTCACAGGCCTGCAGGAGGATGATTGTGATCGTAGTCTATTACAAACTCATAAACTCATTTAAAATGTTAGTGCTCTTTTGTGTTTGTTAAGTTTTGTAATTTGATTATGCAGCTCTTGAAAGTGAAATGTGTAGATGACTACACAATATTGTAATGTCAAAATGGTGTAATCCCTTTGAATATGTAATGATATGGTATTTCTAGAGGAAATATAAACACATATTCTTTAACATATACATTGTGTCTATTTACTGAGAAGTTTCCTTAGCTCTGAAGAAAGTGTCTGCTCTAGAACACAGGTTAGCCCTTAAATTAAGCATCCTAAATCTTGTAAGATACTCAAAGCTTAGAATGCACCTCTCTCTGGAGAGTAATTGATTAGAGGTGTCCTGTCCTAAGTGGCTCCTGGATGCTTCATTTTATACTAAGAAATGTTATACTAACTGCTAGATACTGACTCCCTTACTTCATTTTTTCTAAAGTAACATAATTATTTTAGACAGGTTATTCTGCATTATCAAAGGCTCCTTCTTTAATTTAGTTTCTCTGTTTATGAAGGGAATGGTCAGTGTTTAATAGGATGAACAGTAAACAGAGTTATTTTCCTTTTCTTCTATTTTTAAAATGTGATATATTTCATGTTTGAAACAGCAAATACACTGAAGCTATTAGGGACTAAATTACCCAAATGCTTTTCAAATACAGAGACACTTTTATCTTGTTAGCTGACTTCACAGTGACAGCTGGAGCTTAGCTTCCTCTGATTGCATCCAGAGAGCTCATGCCTGTCCTTACAAGCACAGGAAAAGAGAATCCGGAAGCCCTACGGGCTATTTCACAAATCTAATAATATACAAGGAGACGGAAAGGGTAGATCGACCATTTAGGTTGGCCATATGAGTTTGCTGAGTCATTCCAAAGCTATGTATTATGACTAAATCTTTCCATTCCCCAAACGAAGAACTATGATAGAATTTTAGAGAAGCAGTCTATTCTACCTCAAGCCCGAAGTGAGTCTTTTGCAGTGAAGAGAGATAGCACCTTTCTTCTTCTTTCAATTAGTTCTACCTCCTTCACTTCCCCAGGGTCCTCACTCAGGACATCCCAGATCAGCCTTCTTCACCAAGCCCCATCTACCTCAGATAGTGCACTGGTCATCAAGTCCCTGTGTCTTGCTGTCTCTGTGCCTCATCAGAGACATCTCCAGATCTACCAAAGTCCACTAGAAAAGCCTAAGTTTTTCAAACAATGAAATTAATCCCAAAAGTTATCAATGAATTTGTAGAAGAACCTAGAGAAGAATCCTATAATAATTCAAGCTCCGTTACAGGGAAGAGGCAAGATCTCGCTTATGGTTCTCTATCCAAGAGAAAAAATTCCCCAAGTAATGCTGGACACAGGGGATCTGGAATTAAAATTTAAAGTGCCACAGAACAGTGTAGGGATGTAGCTCAGCACAGTAATGGGTCCCAGTGGATCCTGGTGTCCCCAGCTGTGCAAAGTTCTCTGGCCTCCTCTTTGAGGCAGAGGACACACCTCCTGATGTATATCCAGAGGTTTTCACCACACAGGGAAAATATTGGTGACCCTTGCGACTCTGGAGCTCAGCATTCTGCTCTTTTGTCACAGCTCTCCATGGCGCTCCAAAGACTATCTCTGCATTCGTGGTTCCAACTGATAATCAGACTCTGAGCAAATCAAAATCAGGCCTTCCCCCTGGGAGAGGGCCTCTGCAGGCTCACAGATGTCCCACTAATGCTAAATTAAAAGTGCCAGCAGAGCAAGCTTTTAAAAAGTCTGCCTTGATTGGGTCTCAAACATAGCCAGAGAGCAAAATTTTGTGGCTGCTCACATCTTCAGATGGTATTTAAAGACAGCCTGTCCAGAAATGGAAATGGCAGCAGCTGTCTGGCATGTGAGCTGCATGTTTGACTACCCCGAGAACATGTTTCCTAGGGGCGCTTGACTTGTGCATAGAGAGCTGGGAAGGAGAAAGGCTCTAGGAATTTTGTGGAAAGGCTTCAAGAGTCACATTTATCTGAAACACTGACCAGCTACATCGTTACTGTCCTCCCATCCCCCACTTTCGTCTTCTCTAAAGATTTCTCTTAGAGGAAGCTGTTCAAAGAAACTTCAATAGTAAGAGATGAATATAAAAGTTGCCGGTCCTCCTTGCCATTTATTCTGTCCTTTGAGCAGCTACATGAGATTCTAATCCCTTTAAATGCAGGTATCCGTTTGTGTGGCTGGTTTCTAAGGCAGAGAGGCAAGGTCAGCTTAGATTGTCAGCTCACTCTGTGCCTAACACACTGGGAAGGATAGTTCATCCTCAAATCAAGTTTGCTAAAGATGCGGTTAGCAATTATGTCACAACGAAAGTTCATCGTCAGAACTGATTTACTAAAATTGTTAAAGGTTTTGATAAAACATCTCTGACTATTGAAGTTATGGGTTTCTATGAAAGCGAGGAATCACTGAAGGCACGTGGTTCACAATTCTTAGTTCCTAACCTCTGAGAAGACTTGGGGAGTCATCGTTCCCCAGCCATGGCTATTACCTCTTATCTGAGAGGCGTGAGGCCCCTGCCCCCAGTGCTCTGTAAAGCTGTATTCAGCACTTCCCATGGCAAACCACCCTGAGTACAACTCTGCCTTGTTCAGGTTGATTCTGATTTCAATTGCTTTGATCATGAGTTCTTGAAACCCTTTTTTTTAATCTAGAAATTTGTGTTTATCACCATCCAGATACATAAGAATTTCAATTCAAGACTGATTATTCAAAGATTTTAAAATTATTATTGCAAAGGTGCTAATCACGATAACAACCCACACAACTGAACTATGCTGACAAATGCTAAACATCTCCATCTTGAAGGGCAATCACAGTTTGTTTCCACAGTAGATTACAGTCGTGACTCTATTTACCACCATGCCGGACAACTGTGTATCTCACATAAAGAACCCATAAGATCAGGCCCCCTAGTGATAAAAAATCACCCTATTGTGTTTGCAAAATGACCTGACCGAACCATGCCTTTCTTAGAACATTGCCCCACTTTTAAACAATTTGTAATGATACTCATGGATTATTTATATTGCACAATAAATGCAAGGTATATATTTCTGATTATAGACAATTCAACCTTGTATGGTTGGACTCAACCACTGCAAATAAATGAAAGCTATGCTGGGACTTGCTGGAACCTTCAATTGTATTCAAGTTTTCCTTTATATAATTCCCGCCAAGGCTCGTGGATATTCTGCTTAATGAAAGCCTCTCAAGAAGTGCTTGCCCTTTAGTGTGTCCAGGAGACCACAAAAAATAAGCAAACTTGGGTGACACAGTGTCCCTAACCCAGGCTTGGGTGCACTATGAATGGCTCTGAGCATACTGTGAAGGCAACCATTTATGTGCTTGCCTGAGAATATGGGTAGAGCCTCAAACACTACTCCTTTTCAGCATCTGCCTGTGGCCTCAGGAACTCAGCCATGCCAATGTGAGGAAGGAGAAGACCATTTGAAAATGAAGCTATTTGTGTTGTGTGTAAGGCCAGCAGCATTCACAGCAGAGATGGGAATAACAGGCCTAGTCCACTCTACTCCACAGGATTTGTGAGGGCTACAAGCAAGCTGCTCCTGGCTTCCATACACCTAGATACAGAGACAGAGGCTCTCCTTTCTAAAGCAAAGGTATTTACGGATAAAACATAAAACACCCTGCTCTTGTAGAGCATAGAGAAAAAGTCACAGTGATGAGGGATCATTTGCAAAGGAGTTGGGTGGAGGAAGATCACCCAGATGCTGAAGGGCTGAAAGGACCAAGGCCTGTGAGAACCCAGATGTGGTTAAATTAAAAGACAGCCAACCCCCTCCTCCCTTGGTAGTTGTGAATGCAGCCTAACATAAAATTGTACACTGACTTTGAATAAGTTCATACAAGTGTCGTACAGAGAGATGACAAAGTAGTCCTCCTGGACAAGTGTCACCACAGAAAGCTGATGAAGTATTCCTCCTGTGGTATCTCTGAGGGTGCTCCTGAAAAGGAGCTACTCTGGTCAGGTAGAGACCCCTCACTGAGGTCAGTCATATCAACCAAGACTCTGAGGCCTAAATGAAATTGTACAGGGTGGTAGAATGCTACTTGATTTTCATTGTCAACATGACACAAACGAAGGTCACGTGAAAGAGAGTCCTAATGGAGAATTACATAGATAAGGGGGCCTATGGGGCTAGGGGACTGTATTGACTGTTAACTGATATAAGAAGTCCCACCCACTGAGAGCAACTAATTTCCCTACTTGCAGGTCCTGGGTAGAATAAGTGAGAAGAAAATCAACTGAGAACAAGCAAGCAAACGGGGGTCCAGGTCCAGCCTCTCTGCTCTTGAGTGTGGTTATAACTAGCTGCTGTAAGTTCCAGCTTTGATTTCCTTGCAGCAATGTACTATGTCCTGGAGTTGTGAGCCAGAGACACTCTTTCTTCTCTACACGGCTATATGTCTGGGTCTTTGTCACAACAACAGAAATGAATCTCGACGGGGCAGGCCCACCCTTTATGTTTGGTCTGTCAACATCTTTCTTCAGCCCTTGGATCTTTCTGCTCCGGGTTTGTGAGCCTTCACACTAGAACTACAGCACTCACCTTCCTAGAAGACTGTCTGCAGTTTGAATGCAATTGCTCGCTTTCCTCATGGATCTGATTCTCCAGGGAACTATGACGAACCCTGCCCCCTTTTAAAACTGACTTCTTTGTCTGTTTTGTGCATTACACACTTAAGTTTCTATAATTGCACATTGATATTCTTCATGGGAGACTTCTAACGTTTTGTAAAAGATAAACTTGGGTTTGGTGAGATAATTTTCATTATCGCTTCCAGCAGAGACAGAACAATGTCTTCATTTCAATAGTTTCCAAATGATCTTTAAAAGGCATAAACGATTTGCTAGGCTTTCATTAAACCTTCCTCTGTGCCTTGCTGAATTGTAAAATCTTTATAATCTAATTGTATAAATACGAAAATTAGTAGAGACCTTTCTTCCATTACTGAGATTGCACATGTTATTATCGGAGATATCTGTAGAATGTGCCTGCAAGAGGAGAGAGTGAGTTTCTGCACTGTCCATGAAATTAAAGGGTTTCCTCTGAAGAAGATGTGCATCCACAGACCTGGTCACAGAGTGCCCTGTTTGAGACACAGAAACCCCACGCCAGTTCCTCTCGCTGCTTTCTGAGAGTGCACATGTGAATCTGTTGTCTGTGAAGACTCAAATTGTTCATTTCTAGAGTGAATTGTTAATATAGAATGGATCCTGCATGCTGCTGTGACAGTATGTGTGACTGTCTTTCAAAACAGGAGCTTCAACGGTGAGTGGCTGACACATTGCCTGAGGGACTCATGAACCCTCTCTTACCAAACTAGGAGCATTCTCCTGTCACCTTACCTACCTTAGATCTCCTTCAAGATCACCTTGGAAGGTCACCTTGGGAAGGGAGACACAGTTAGCCCTTATGTACAAGTGCTAACTAGGAGAAGGACAAACAGCCCTGCAGGAAAGTTTGCACATGTGAGCCTTCACTGAGCAGGACAAAGCATGCTAAAGGTGCATTGTGCAAGGTAATGGAGTCCATTCTCTCCCTTCCCCTGCTGAGATAATACCATCCCTTGGACTAGAAACCTGATTGCCCAGCATCACTGCTGCAATCATAAAAGAGGGTCTGTCCAAGAATTCCCATGTTCCTCAATCCCATACCTTGCAGGAATGGAAGTGTTTCCATACAGAGAAGCAGGCCAGCAGAGCCAACTGCCAGAAATCATGAAGGCCTAGTCATTTGGCCATAGCTTAATATCTCCTAGGCACATGAAACTGAACTCAAGGGAATGTCACCTTGTGAATTTGTGTGAAGCCCTCAGAAATAAAGACCCTGCATTCCCAGAGTGCTCAGTGTCTGGCAGGGGAAGGACATCCGATATTATTATTATTATCTCTTTAAATACAATTGCCCAACATTGCCTGGGAGCCACAGGAGAGCAACTGTAGAAGAAGGGTAGCATCTAATCCTCAGCCAGGTTACTCCCACTGACACCTGGGAGGCCACCTTACCTTGTCCACCTTCCTGGCCTTTGAACTCCATAAGAGACCATGGGGACCTCATGCTTCCTTCTAGCTGTGATGCTGAGGAAGGGCTTTGTTCTGGTTCTGCACCAGCACCTGCCCACCTCAGGGAACCTGTGTCTCATGCTGGTCCTTGTAGATTAACAGGCTGAGGACCTGGTGCTAAGAGATCACTCATGTATACAAAGCTAGTGAGAGGAGACCTGTGGGCTCTTCCCACATGGCCTTGTATTGGTCATTTGTGCTGTGAGACTCATGCCTCCTTCTTTCTAACCTGCAAGGAAAAGAAGATATTAGCATTCTCACACAGAGTGGCTTTCTCCTTGCCACTCTCCAGCTCCTCATACTTGCAAGGAAGCAGCTCCATTTGATAGAAGTTTTATGGGTTAGAGAAAGATCACCAGTTCCACTGCAGTGTCCTTGTGGTCCCCGATGCTGGAGGAGACAGAAAGATCAGAGTTCTAGGCCATCCTGTGTTACAAAGGCAACAAAACAAACATCCAAAGAGAAGGAGGCAGATCTGACAGCACCAGCTTGCTCAGGAGGCTAAGCCCAGAGGAGCACAAGCCTAAGGCTTGCTGAGTCTACAGGGCAAGGCCAAACAAAGCGAGTGTGAGCAATTTTATTGGGACCTCAGGTTCAGTCCTGAGTGTGCACATACACACTTAAAATCTCTAGAACTTTCTAGGGTCTGAAGTCTGAGTTCATCTAGACATCCCGTTTGTGGTGCTATGCGCTCAATAGAGTGCTGACATCTCTAATTCCTTGACTCCTGAAGAGCTCTAAGAGAGAGTGTTCCCCATTCTTTGCATGAAGCGTCTGGTTTCATCTCTGAAAAGCAAACGGTGAAGTTGAATGTATAGGAAATTATCAGAAGTCTGCATCAGACAACTGTTGGAAAAGAAAAGTAGTATTGAAGTCTTATTTTTAAAATGTTTGTGTTTTGTTATTGTTGTTGTTGTTGCTGCTGTTGTTGTTATTGTTGCTGTTGTTGTTGTTGTTGGGATATATTTGACACAAAGTCTAATGATATAGTCCGAGCTCACCTGGACCTTACTCTTTAGTCCAGAGCCACCTGTAGCTCATTATGTGATCTGGCTTCAAACTCATGGTGGGTTTCCTGCTTTAGTATCCCAACTGCAAGGACACATGAGATCTGCTAAGCCTGACATTACAACGTTTGTTCTTCTCAAAAGTGCTCCATAGAAAACTGTTACTCCGTGGAGATTCTAGCTAAGTGTTCCCGACAGGCCCACTCTTTCTCAGTCTTATTTCAGTGGAAGATTTGAAATAGTCTCAGCATCTAAGCACATCGTGGCAGAAGTGCCCCAGGTGCTGAGATGTAGACTGCTTCCCTTGTTCCCACTTTCAAGAAAGATCAGAGCTGGCTATCGTGGAGGTCAGGGAGGTACCCCAGGCATGGAGTGAAGTCAGAGAAAGTGGTTTCTGCTTCCCCAGATAATGGCCCCTATGTTCGGGTGGCATCAACATCTGAGAAGGAACAGCTCAGGGCCAAGCATGAAAGAGGGAGGACCACTCGAGAATAGAAAGGTGACCCCTGGAGAAGGGGGCCCTTGAGGAGAAAAAAGGGCAAATACAGTCAAAATTCATTACACTGGAGAACACATTGTCTTATGCTATCATTATATATGAATACTTTTCTTCAAAAAAGGAAAGAAAGAAAGACAGAAATCAGACCCCACAGTTGATGTCCAAGCCAATGAGTTGTTTTCAAGGTTCAGTCTCAGAGGTGACCTTGTGAATATTCAGGACACCTGCCAGGGTAGAGCTCACTTGGGTCCAGGTCTCTGAGGCAGGATCTGCAAGTGCCCCTTTGGAAGGAGAGCAGAAGCCTCTGGCATGTGACAGGAAATGTGGTCACCTGTCCTGACTGAGGCTCTATCCTTGACTCCCTGGCCTTTTTTATTTTTCTTTCCAGTTTCCCAACAGGTCAGAGTCTCTTCCTGGCTTACGGAGGAAAACATGTTTTCTTTGGTGGCACATGTCATCTCAGAACACTATGTTGCAGAGTTACACATGGAGATGCAGTTAGGAAGCCATATTTTCACAGGAAATTCCAATGTTGTGTAAAGTGGGTACATGTAGAGGGATATAAAAAATTAGAACACCCATTCAGATTGTTTCAGGAAAAGCCACATTCACAGACTACCATGTCTGACCCAAACAGTACCATGGTACCAATGCAGGACAGTTTTCTGCTGGACCTCTGTTCCAAGGCTGTGGCCAGCTGCCACACCCAGCCAGGGCCTGGCATTTCTCAGGTGCTTCCCTCTGCATTTGTCCAGTGGCCAGATGCTTGCTTCAGCTCCATGGTCAGCTGCCATCCCAGAGCCAGAGTTTGGTTTTCTCCAGCAGTTCTCTGTCCACATGGGCCGTGCAGGCTCCAGCGCTCGGATGTTATCTGAACTCTTAGAAAGCAGAGCTGACAGCTTGGATCGAATTCACAGGAATAAGAAAATCCTTCCCCCTTTCTTGTCCCCTCAAGTAGAAAAAGTGTCAATGTTTATACATTTTAATCGGATTTTTTGAAGTGTCATTCTCTCGGGGAACTTTGCTGTTCGGCTAGATTCCAAGGTCCCCTGAAGCTCATTTTCAATCCACCCATCCCTGAAGTTGAAGGTACTTCAAAGTAAGGCTGAAGGGACAGAACTCCATCATAACTAGACAATGCTGGGGGCTGGGAGGGAATTCTGTTGATAAAGTACTCGCTGGGTAAGCATGAGGACCTGAGTTTAGCCCTAGAAGCCAGGTGAAATAGCCAGGCCCTGTGGAGTGCATTTGTAATCCTTGTGCCAGGCAGACAGGTGAGCAGATCTCTGAGCTCACTGCCAACCAGGATAGTCTGATCTGAGCCGGAGACTCTGTCTCAGAAAACGACGTGGGTTGTACCAAAGAGTGACCCCAGGTTGACTCATATACACCTGCCCACACATACATTTGAACAAAACAAGCTGACGCCCACTTAATGTGTGCTGAGAAGAGCCAGTACCTCAGCCTCCACATGACCCAGGTTATGTCCATCCAGCTCACTGGCCTCAGTACCTGTGGAGTTTTCTCACAGTCTCCTCCACACTTTGAAGGAAAATACTATTGGATTAAAAATCGTATGCTTACAAGGTAACAATTTTCTTAAGATTTTCTATGTTATCCAAGACACTTTTCTACTGCCGCGAAGAGAGATTGTGATCACTGCAACCCTTATAAATGAAAGCATTTAATTGGAGCTTGCTTACAGTTCCAGAGGTTTAGTCCATTATCAGCATTGCAAGAAGCGTGGCAGCCCACAGGCAGACACAGTGCTGGAGAAGTAGCTAATAGTTCTACATCTGGTTCCACAGGCAACAGGAAGAAGAGAGATATTGGGCCTGGCTTAGACTTTTGAAGCCTTAAAGCCTACTCCCAGTGACAGAGTTCCTCCAACAAGGCCATGCCTCCTAGTCATTCTCAAGCAATACTACTGTCTGATGACAAAGCATTCAAATGTGTGAGCCTATGGCTGCACTCTTTTTAAAATTTTTACGCAATATATATTTTATATAAATACACTTATTTTCTTTCTATTTTACAACCTGACCATAGTTTCCCCTCCCTTCTCTTCCCCCAAGTCTCCCCTACAAACCTCCTCTCCATCTGCTCCTCCTCTGTTTTTTTTTTTTTTTTTTTCAGAAAAGGGCAGGCATTATGGGAGCTGTTCTTATTTAAACACCATTTACGCTTTCTAACATGCAAGAAGTTGTGGTACAGATGCTTTCCAGTTAACAATTCTGAAACATCCCAGGCATTAAGAGAACAGACACCCAAGTAAATCAGAATCCAGGGGCATTAGAAGCCAAGCCAGTCCCCATGCACTGTGATCAGAGCCACTGCTCCTAGCTCCCCAAGTCAGGCAGGAACCTCCAGGCTCTGGGCATCTGTCATTTTTTAGGTTCAAGGATCACCATGGCAATAACTGAACTTAAGGAAGAATTGTCTTGATTTTAATTCTGTTAAGTCCAAAGAGCTGTCAATCAGAACTGCAGGAGTCCATCTGGATTAGCAGAAGACTGACTCAGAAGACAGACCCAGGAAGGATCAACTCTTTCCTCCAATGACTCACGCTGGCCCTGTCATTTAACTTGTCTCGGACTGCAGACTCTCCAGTCACCGGTAACGTGGAGACTCCTATGTGAATTCAATCATGATTGTGTGTGTGTGTGTGTGTGTGTGTGTGTGTGTGTGTGTGTGTGTGTGTGTGTGTGTGTGGTGTTTGAGTAAGAATGGCCCCCATACGCTCCTTTAATTGAAATGCTTAGTCATCAGAGAGTGACACTACTTAGACTGATTAGGAGGTGTGGTCTTGTTAATGGGGTGTGGCCTTGCTCCTGCATAGTGGGCACCTGAAAGACTTTTTTGTCTTACCAAACCAAACTACAGATGTGTAGGTGGGAGAGCACAGTGCTAACCTCTCTTTGCGATCTTAGTTCCCTTTACAACATCTCTTTGGCCTCATGAAATATGGAAAATGGTATAAAATTGATCTTCATCTTGGATGTGAACCCCTAGCTGAGCCATTCGAAATAGATCTTGTATAACTTTATTTGTTACATGAGGTGTGTGATACCACAAACTCTGGGATTCTGGAGGGGCCAACACTAATCCTGTGTCCTAAGACAAAGCAAGAACTCCATTCAGAGGATGCCTGCAACAAATACTGTTTTGGCTTTGCATGCCCTCCACCACCCTGAGTCTTTTTAATCAGGAAGACTAAAGGAAGAGTTAGTTCAAGTGAAGTAGCTCACCAGAGCCCGTCTAGCACCTTCTATTCTAGCTACTACCCCTCTCCTCACACCCAGAACACATAAAACCCCAGTACCACAAGCCCACAGCACAAATACTGGCAATTGCTTCCACATGTGTGGGTTCATGGCTATCCTAAATATAAAACCAACATTCAGTATCAATTTTGTCTGTTTCTATGAGTTACGGAGCGCTTGGTTATTTGCTTATGTTCGGTGTTTGGTCTTGATTGTATCTTGTTTTTCTTCATTTCGAGTCCCCATTTGTAGTGAGATTAATGGCCATCTTGAAGCTGTGAGTAATTGGCATTTACTAGACACAAGCATCGAATTTTACAAGGCAGAAGGGGTTACATTGACTCTCTTTACTGTTTCCTGAGAAATCAACACTACTAGATTGTAGAAGGCCAATTACCAATGCTCCCAAGGTTAGGCTGCTCAGCCATGACAGCTTAATTGGGAGGTAAAAGTAAAATTGAGAACAGGCATCCTGTAAGACAGTGCAAGGTTCTCAGCATTTAACATGGAGGGCCTCAATGGAACTTGTGTGAACAGGAGAAGAAATGAATTAGATTTACAAAGCAGCAAAGGAATCATCTTTGCTTCTTCCCTTCTCAGCATGATTTGAAGCAAAGGACCATGCATCAATTTAAAAAGTTTTATAAAGGCCAGAAATGGCAGGCATGTATGATAATGTATGTATGGGTGGCATGAATCAGGTGTCAAGCTTTGATCTCCTTTCTGTGAACAAAAGTGCTGCTGCTCCTTGGGCTGCAACTTTGGAGGATGCTTGGGGCATCGGGAGGCTTCAGGATCCTGGTATTACTAACACTTATTCTATATCAGGAAAGCTGGGGCCCTCACACTGTCTGGGGAATTCCCAGGCTGACTCTTGGCTGGCTGTGTTCTTCCCGGGCACAGAGGAGGACTTCCACTATGAGGGAAGTCAAATCATTCATCCTCAAAAACCAAAGATGCCCGTTTCAGCTAGATTAAGTCAGAAGAGGAAATGTTTTGGGTAAATGCTAAGGCTAAACTAGAATATCATTCCTGATTAAATATGTCACTTTGTTGGAACTAATCCCAGTTAAATGACTTTAACTAGGAGCTCTACTCTCCCTAGAGTGCAGCCTTACAGAAGTCACAAAGAAGGTGCTTCTTCATGCAGAGACCACGCATACCCTACAGCACAGGGCAACTCTGCCTGCTAGTTTGCAAGGACCTCTGCATGTGTGCTCATTTTTGCTGCACTGGACACAGAGAAGTTTCTGCAAGGTCAACTCCTGAGTCCTAAGGAAAATGGTTTTTCAGAGAGTACACATTCCAGAATTCTAACAAGAAGGGTTAACGGGCCCACTTTCAATTGCCAGAGCCCATTCTGCCACGTGGTCTGGCAAAACTGCAGGTCACACGTAGGGTTCATCATGTCAGTGTGATACCATCCAACTGTGAGGCTCTCTAGAGGATAAATGCAGCCGACACTGCTCACGACATTTGCATTTCATGAGCTGACATTATTACTCTTGTCACCATTGTGTCCAAAGAAGAACAATTCAAACATCTAGATGCTCCCAACTTTGTGATTCTTCCAATTAACACATTGTGAGCTTGGTAAATAAAACTTCTTTTTTATACTTTATTAGATATATTTATACACAACACTGCAATTAGAATAGAAAACCAAGTATGTATCTGTGCATGTGAGTGTATGTGTGTATGAGTGTGTGTGGTATGTGTATATGTATGAGTTTCTCTCTGTGTGTTTGTACATGTGAGTATATGTATGTGTATGTGTACATGTCTGTATTTGTCTTCATGTATTTGTTCATTAGTGTGGGTGTATATGTGATGTTCATATGTGTGTGTCTCTTGTGTTTGTTTGTGCATGTGAGTCTATGTATACATATGTGTGTTTGTCTCTGTGTATTTCTGAATGAGTGTCTTTGTCTCTCTGTGTGTGCATGTGAGTATATATGTATATATGTGTATTTGTGTTTGTGCATATGCATGTATGTGTGTGTGTACATGTGAGTGCATGTTTGTAGTGAGGGCTCTTATTAACTGAACTCAGTATACTTTAGAAATTTGCTCATGTCTCATGGCTTTTCCTCACAGTTTGGCAGAATGGACATCATCATCTCTATGCTTATGTCTAAACTGATGAAAGCAGCAGTCTGTAGCATCATCCAATGTGCCCAGTGAGAGTGCAAGTTCATGAGTTAGGGACAAAGTACTTTGCTCCAGCCTTAACACCAGTCATACATTCAACCTAGTACAAATGTCTGCTTCACATTAAGGGAAGACATGAATGGACTGTAATCTAAACCTCATCTGAATGACTCATCTCCCTGCAGTCTAACAGCTCCTCTTTCAGAGATCCCCATCTTCAGCAATTCTCACCTTGGGTGGAGGCCAAAATCTCCAGGGAACTTTTATGGAGTTGGCAGGGCTGTGCCCTAGACCTGGGGAACTAGAACCTGAAGTGCTCGTGGCTCACCAGAGTAGGTGGTGAGTAAGCAAGTGAATCATCTTTTACTCTTGTGCCAAGAGGAGCTTTCTGAGTTGAAACCACATAAGATAGGGAGAGTGTCCAAGGTCACCACCAAAGGACAAGGTCACCATCCAGGGAGAAGGGCCAAAGTCACCACCAAGTAGTGGGAGACTTTCCCTACCCTTTTACTTCTAAACATGGGGATTTTAGGGTCATTCTGGATCATGATACAACTGCTTTTGGGGGAAGCAAGTCTAAGATAATAAGCTTCTCCCAAATTTGCAAATTGTTTGGTGTCTTCCTACGAGCACCCTAAAAGCTTCTAGAGAGCACCCTGATAGTTTTGGCTGACCTGAATTGTTCCTTTAATTTCCTTTCCTTTAGAAATTCATGAACAAGCAGTCAAAGTGAAGACACATTCTAGAATTATTAGACTGTGAGACCTCTCCACTTACAAAATTGGTCAGCTCTCACCCTGGGAAAGCAGACAGCATCAAAGAGACACGGGCGTTTAGAGGGCAAATACTCTGAAAGGGTGAGTCTCTCTAGGTTTCCAAATTAGACTTCTACCACAGGGTTTCCAGCTCAGGTGTGAAGCCTCTGCCCTGGCATGTCCAGCACTGAGCAGCTGTCCAGACCTTGGGGTCTTCTAGGAACAGAGGCTCCATCTGTCTTGGAATTCAAGGGCATTCTGGAAGTCATGGGATGCTTCACCTGGACAAAGGGTAGAGGGAGCAAGGACATTGCAGCAGCCAAGTTCTGCACCAGAAAACCATGTGACCCCGCAAAGAAGTCAGAAACCACAGTAAGAAAGAAGAAACTCAGAAATACAGGCTAAAACTCTGAAACCTGTTATGCATGAATGTGTATAATAGTGGAAACATATATATATATATATATATATATATATATATATATATAATAAAACAAAGGGAGAGAGCTGGATTCTCAGAAGTAAGGACAATCCTGAGAACACAGGTGAGACCACCACTTCTGCTCACATTCCTGACCCAAGAGGAACCCATCTGGAGGCCTTTGGGGACAGGAACCGAGGAGCAATCTGGGACAGGATCCCTCCTGTTTCCGCCTGTGCCCAGAGCTGACACTGTGACACAGCTCTCTGTACCCAGATCCCACTGGGAGAAAGCCAGTCTCTGGGAGTGCTGACACACAGGCTTACACAGAAGGGTCAAGCCACTGTCAGAGAAAACAAGACCAGCTAACACCAGAGATAAGCAGATGGTGAGAGGCAAGGGCAAGAACCTAAGCAACAGAAACCAAGGCCACTTGGCATCATCAGAACCCAGTTCCCCCACCACAACAATAAAATAAGGTTAATTATGGGAAGCTGGATGTGTGGCTTAGTGTTATTGTGCTTGCCAGATTAGTGTGAGGTCCTGACTCAAAATTCATGTCCCAGTTTTGACTCCATGATCAGGTCTGTGACTGGGGATCCCAGCTTCTTCCCCATGTGGCCTAACTGTCTTTCAAGGGATTTGCCATTAACCACCATCAAAGGTAATTCTATGGATCCTATGATGTGTGTCCCTATCACTGACAGAAATCACTAATAATTTGAAAATGTGGGAATTGGGTCAAGAGTAAACGTATAAATAAACTTGTGTCCACATGCACACCCACATTTAAAATTGACAAGGTTGATTCAAATGGAGAGCAATGATGGGCATCCCAGAACAGGCTACATGTCTATAAAGCCTTGTTTTTGATGTATTCTTTTGTGCTCTCATACGTATATGTACTTCGATGATATCCATCTCTGTCATCCTGTCTTC
Organism: Rattus rattus; assembly: GCF_011064425.1. NCBI lineage: Eukaryota > Metazoa > Chordata > Mammalia > Rodentia > Muridae > Rattus > Rattus rattus. The sequence continues at coordinate 41,186,672 of NC_046160.1, read as the reverse complement.
ACCTGGGAGCCTTTCCTCTTCCCAGCAGTTCCTCTTACTTTGATGTCTGTGACTCCAGAGTGTTAGTGTGGGACAGTACAGACAGACTTGATGACTTTTGTTAACTTTCTAAACCACATAACTTCCACAGCACTGTGTTCACATGTGACAGTGAGCATGGTCCAACTTCATTATTTTAAACATTCTTGGCTCTAAGTTGGGCCATGGAGATAGAGGAGAGGAGAGTGAAATGACCCCTCTGTTGCTACAATAGTTAATTATTTGGTCACAGAGAATGAAGGCTATTTTGGTGGCACTATCTCTTGTTCTTCGGTTAGTGGAGGGATGATGCTTGCCTCCGGACAGAGAAGAGATAATGAGGAAATCACCAGGGAGTGTCCAGGATTGGGGTCTTCAGAACACTGTGCAAGAAAGCTTGGCAGCACAGGAGATGACAAGTGTGACTGTCTTTGCAGCCTCACTTTACACACAGCATGGTCTCTCTTCACAGAGAGGAAATGAATGGCCATTAGGCATGTGCATGCTGGACAGAACTTGCATGCAATCCATAACCATGTGGAAGTACTAAGTGGTATTTGCTGGGATGCTGCCAAACTCTTATCGCTTGTAATTTTGGGTTTAGAATTATATTTCATATCAGCAACGAAGTCCTAAGCAGTATCTCAAACTCTGTCCAGATACTCCTCCTGTCAAATGAATTCTTCTGGGAATGGTGTTACAAAGCTCAGTCTCCAGGGAAATAGAGACACAACACTGAACTTAGAGCAAACAGCTGCAGCATCGTGTGAGAGAATGATGGACTCAGCCGCACCACAGATAACTGAGCTCTCAGCTTTAACCCTCATTCCCAGTCAGAATACTTTCTCGTACTGGAGGGACTGGTTACCAGTTACAAGTATACACTATCTTTGGAGAGACTCTCCACTCAACATCTGGAATGTAACAACCATTTGTAACTCCAGCTCCAGGGTACCACACGCCCTCTTCTGGTATCCACAGGAACTGCATGCTTATGCGCTTGTGCACACGCACTCACACACATGACCCACAATTAAAAGTGTGATCTTTTAAATGTTTTTAAAACAGATGTTAGGTTTGGGCCGGGCCTCATCATGTGATGATTGTCCCTTCTTTGTGATGGTTGGTCTTCTTGTGCAGTAGTGGGTGGCAACCCTTAACCTCCATAGTGACACATCATGACATATTAAGACCACTCAACTATTGTTCAACACCTACCACCCCACTTCACCCAGAAATGGGACACTTGTCTTTCTCTGAGCCAATTATGGTGAACATAGAGAGACATGGTAACTGTCAAAGCATCTCCTTAAAATATTAGCAATAAGGGGTTGGGGATTTAGCTCAGTGGTAGAGCACTTGTCTAGTAAGCGCAAGGCCCTGGGTTCGGTCCCCAGCTCCGAAAAAAAAATATTAGCAATAAATAGAGTCTACTTGCTAACAGTGCTTTAATGTACTAGAATTTTATTAAGAGAATAAATATAATGCTTATTGTTATGACTATCATAACTACCAAAAGCAAAACAGTAATACTAATGGGGTAGAACAAACCTTGGGAAAGTATAGGCATGTGCATGAGTTGATGGTGGTCATGGTTTCAGAGATCTATACTTACCCTCAGACTCACTAAGTTGGTGACATTGTACAGCCACTTATATACCAGAATGTCTCTATGAGTGGTCTAAAAATTAAAAGCAGTTAAGTAGTAGTTATTTCTGCCTGTAAATATGATCTAAATTGAGAAGAGACAACGGAAATAAATAATTTATTGTAGAAAGCTGAGTCAGCCCCATAATCCCTGTTGTCACTAGGACCGGAGAGTAGAAAAGCTGCGTAAATGTATAATTTCAAAGTCAGTAATTAACCATGGAGCATGCACACACATTTATATACATCCATAATATATGTGTTCATTTATAGTTGGTGGGACGGTAGAGAAAAAGACTGGAATTGCACAATTTGAGGAGAAATGATTGAGATCCCAGAAGTCAATCATATGACACCTATAACAGCATTGAATGAAAATGTTTCCCATCAATCTCACAGGGAACTGTGGACCCCGTGAAAAAGAGAGAGGTAAAGGGGGCAGATGTGAGCAGTTGAACAACAGAAAGGGAAAGGTCATGCGCTCACTAAGTGAGGGCACTTCCCTAAGTTAAGTCTTGCACAAGAGAAAATTTTAAAAATACTCTTGGAATGTGTAGTTGTCATGTGATTTTCCTGTTTTGCCACATGGGAAAAAGACATTTCCATGAGACAATGCAAGCTAAGGCTGCTCATATGAGGTTCTGAGAGAATAAAGAATTTGGCAAGCAGAGGATGGCATGCGCAAAGCCCAAGCCAGAGAGGTGTATCTTCTGGAGGATGATCCCAAGGAAGATGGAGTGAGGGAGCCCTGGGAAAGGAGGACAAAGGCCATCTTCCTGAGAGTTCCACAGGCCAATGGATAGTCATTCTAGTTCTTTCAGCTGGAGACCCTTAAACAAAAGCAAATGTGTGGGAGTAGAGAATGGGATATATGAACCCCAGGTAGGGGCTTGACTACTGTGGAGTCCTGATGTAATCACAGTGCAGTGTCCCAAACACCAAAATGACCGTGACAAGGAGGAAGCACGTGTATCCATTGAAAAGGTGGATGCAAAGGAATGTCACCATTTTATTCAAAATCAAAGTGAAGGAGACAGAAAAGGAATAGGACCCATTTTCATTACTTTGCCATTAATAGAAAGGTATATCTTCATGCATATAGGGGATTATTTGAGAAAGAGTTCAGATGGGTAGGGATAGAAAAATATCTTACCTGTTCCTGTGGTACAGTCATGCCACTGTTATCACATTGAGCTCATGACACACACTCTTACCAGCCAGAGACACCGAAATTTATGATTTTCAAAAGGATAAAACCTAAAACTTACGAATGAACCCTTCAGATCTCACTGCTATTAGTAACTGAGATGGAGTGAAAATGTAGCCATAATTTAAATTTCTGTAAATCCAGCATTGCTTGTCAGGTGACAAGCACTACAGGGCGACACTTCCTGGTTACCCGCCATTATGCAAGTGTGTTTACATATCCCTTGAGCCAGGGCTGCTGTCTGTCCATACTGTGGGCTTCAGTTCCCATCATACAGTGAAGGCTGCCCTCTGGGCATGGCATGGCACCTGAAGATGTGAATGTTTGAAATGATTCTTCTTCCTGGTCTTTTTAAGCCAGGTCTATGTGGTGCACTTACTTGGGGTTTGTCCTGACTAGAAATACCAACCCTTTCTTGTTTTGATACTACGCACTGTGTAACAGAATGCACTGCAAATCACAGCTTGGGGTAGTGGAAGGGGGAGAAGTCTTGGCTAATTAAAATGCTTGCCACTTGATTAAAATGGTCCAGTTGTGAGAAGGCTGTGTTGTAAGCTAACATAGAACAAAGATTTGGCATGGGATGTATTCTAGGTTGAACGTTCCACCCAAAACATGTTTGAAGTCACAATAAATAAACAAAATCTTTGCTTTAAAAAACTGCAAGTGGGGATTAGAAGCAAGCAGACAAATGAAGCCTTTTGTAGAAATGATGCTTCCTCCCCTTTAACGCTGACTAATTGACAACTGTTTGAGTCTTTTCTTTTTCTATTTCTTTCCAGAGGGAAGAAAAGATTTGAGTTGGCTGAGATCCCATTAGCACACTAGCTGGAGATAAGCCATCTGTCCCAGCTGCTGTGCCTTCAACTGCCACTCTGACTGACAATGAACCCAGAGACCTGTAATAATTGTGACTTGGTCAGGTAATTCCTTCCTTTTAGAGCCCATCTGTCCCTGCTCTGCACCTCTCTCCTGGGGACACCGCTTTCTAGAAGGCTGCAGAACACTGCTGGGACTCAGGATCAGTCTTGGAGGAGAGTGTGGCAGGGCCTAGAGACAGCAGGTCCACAGAGCAACTGAGAACTGAGAACCTGTGAGGTTGTAATCCTGTCGAGAGGCACTCACAGCATCTGCTGCTCAGCCTACCCTGCTTTGGGAGACTTGAACCAACTGGTTTTGCTTGCTAAGTTTGCCTGTAAGAAATAATGTATTTCCAGGAGGTGGCTTTTTTTTATTTCTTTATGTTTTGGTAAACTTACACTTTACCTTAAGCCTTTCCCTTTTGCTTCCATCTTTGTGTGTGTGTGTGTGTGTGTGTATACAGAAAGAGTTCTGTGTTTGAATGTTTCTCTCTCTCTCTCTCTCTCTCTCTCTCTCTCTCTCTCTCTCTCTCTCTTTTACATGTGTACGGGCATGATATGTATGCCAATGGTCAAAGGACAAATACAAACATTATCCTTGGTAATACTATCCACTTTCTTTGGGACCAGATCTCTCATAGGCTAGATAGAGCACAACAATTTAACCAGAAAACATGGCTCTTAAACTCAGGGTTCCTCCTGTTTCTGCCTCCCTCAAAGTGGAACTGTAGGGTATGCCACTACACCAGGTTTTTTACATTGGTTATGGGGCTCTGAATTCAGGTCCTTTTGCACTGCAGGCATTAGTAACTGAGACATCTCCCAGCATTTTTCTTTTCTTTATAATATCTTCCTTCCTTAAGGCAAAACAATAATGAAGGATGCCATGCTTCCTTCTAGAATTTCACATAGCAGACATGACCTGAATCTCCTGTACAGAGCATGACTCCAACAAGTTATTTATTTTTTACAACTGACATCATAGTTTAAAAATACCCATTTCCTGATGTGCTTTGCTGACTAGACCTTCCCTAGCCACCTGGTGAGACAGGAGTGGGAAATGAGAGATGCCCAGTCAAGAAGCCAGGCCTTGGGGGCCTAAAAGGCTATCCGGCTGTTGACAGCCTGGCTGTGACCAGCATCTACTTCAAATGCAGGTGGGGGAGGCCACACCCATGTCTCTATTGATCTTGGAAGGCATATGAAAGCAAATTCTTTCTCCTGCACTGCCCACTTCTGACAGTGTCTTGTTTTGTACTCTTGAAGCACATGAATACATCCCAGCTGCCAAGATAACATAGAAGGAAGAGGTAGGGTGGGTAGAGTTGGTAGGCTCCCAGGATACAGAGACAAACTAAAAACAAGTCCTTTGTGCAGTCCTGGTTCTGGAATGCTGATAAAGAACTTAGAAATCCTGGAGCAAGCATCACCCTGGCCTCATCTGAACCATTCAGACACTGGGATCAGACACCAGTGACCTTGGTTCACTACAGAGTCCTAAAAAAAGGTCTCCCATAGCCAGACCAGCCAGGTCTGCAGAAAAAGCTTTAGAATCAGTGCTGGGAGTTAGTTCAACCAGGATCTAGAGAAGTTGCAGTTCTCTGGAGGCTGAGATGGGAATAAGGAGGCTGGAAGCCACCCCTTCCCAACATGAAGAGGAGGAAGAGGTAGGCAGTGAGCTTTAGAGTTGGGAGTTGAAGTTTGTGTGGGACAGGAAAGCCATAAGCTTCCTAATGACTGATAGGAGATGGAACAGGCTAGGTAGATAAGGCAACACTCCAGGGTCAGACCATGAAGAAGCCTGGAACAGGAAGTTAACCCATGAAAAGGAAGAAGGAGGTCTAAACATGCCATAGACCTCTAGTAAGATTGCTACAGTGTCCTGATTCTACCTATAGACACAGAGGTCATCCCTTACTACAAAGTCCACTTTTAGTTCCTCAAGATTTAGCAAAAGCAAACAAAAACTAGATAAAAGCTCTCAAATGAGCTGCAGGGATGTGTGGGGGCAGGATAATAAAAGTTCATGTCTGACCAAAAGAGATATGTACTAGGTTTGCCCTTCTTTTTTTAACTAAGAGGAAGTGAGATTTTATACTTAAAATGCCCTTTTATTTCCACACTGCTCTTTTAATTTGTTTTTAATTGTCTGCTGTTCGTTTAGGCTCAATATTCAAGAGAAACTTTATACACTGAGGGCCAGGTAACGACTTAACCTTGTCCAGAAACCAGAGCTTCAGGTTAGATGCAATGCTCCTTCAAATGTTCTCATCCACACGAGAGACATTTAATCATCTCAATCTGTCACATCTGGAATGGTTAAATGACTCTTCTCATCCTCCTGGTGGGTGCTCACTTGGACATCATCTATAGTGTGACATCAGATGCTACAATAGAAGACGGAATCCTCACAGAATCAAAGATAACCCTGGTAGATTTCTTTCTTACTACAGGACATTCTTTTAAACAAGAGGTTTCTGGTCTGAAGAGATAGCTCATTTACGAAAGTGTTTGCTATATAAGCATAAGGACCTACGTTCAACCTATAGAACTCACATTAAAAGGCAACCACCATGGTTCACTCTTGTAATCCCAGTGGAGAGGTGAAAACAGGTGATCCTGGACTTTTCTAGCCCGTCAACCTTTCTTGCGTGGCAAGCTCCATATATTAGTGAGAGAATCTACCTTCAAAAAATGGTGGGAGCTGGATGTAATGGAGCTTGCCTTTAACTCCAGGACACAGGAGGCAAAGGTAGAGGCAGGTAGATCTTTGTAAGTTTAAGGTCAGTGTGCTCTACACATAGAGAGTTCTAGGACAGTCATGGAGAGAGAGAGAGAGAGAGAGAGAGAGATGAGAGATGAGAGATGATGAGAGAGGAAAGGATGATGATGAAGGTTGACTTCTGATATTCACACACAGTTTTCAGATGATTGGTGAGGTAACTTAAAATCTTGGAACTTGACACCAATTATCTGAACATTAGAGATAATTCCCTCTATGTCTCTATTATTCTAAGCTGCACCCATTCATTTTATACTAATTAGCTTCTTTCAGATCCTTTCTTCCCTTTTCAGTGGTTATTTAAGTCATCGCTCCTTTTCATCCCTTTCAGTTTTTTCCTAAGTCAATCTTTCATTTTATCTACATCCTCAGAAGCTCCAGAAAGATGCAAAACTCTAAAAATACGCACAGCTTTACTCCTTTCGATGTAGGCCCATCAAGGCTATTAAATGTTGGTTGGTTTGTTGGTTTGTGTGCTCTCATGTTCAGTTTTTCTCTGATACCCCTGCCTCCATAAGCATGTGCATGCATTGCTTGTAATTTCCGATCTGTTCATACAGCAGAACGAACTGTTTCTTGGGACTCTATGTTAGGAAAGCAAAGGACAACAGATATGCCCCAGGTCTCCCACTGGCAAACATCTGCCTGTGGGTGTTCATGCACCATTTTGCAGACTATGAGATTGCTTGCCCTGAGCACCAACAGGATGGCCTCAGGTAGGAACAGGATGTACCTAATAATGCAGAATGCAAGCAAAGGAGTCCATTCAGTGATACTTATATAGACAAATCCCTGCAGGGACGGGAATAAGTGACTACAGGGTTATAGAGGTTGAGATGGAAGGATATTAGGGTAACTGACAAAATCATGAAATGGCCAGAGGAGAGAACAGAAACTAAAGAAGGAATGGTGACTACTTGGAAGAGTTATTCTTAAGAGAAATAAAAAACCTAAAAGCAATAACTATTATATCACAAATATCCAAAGAGGACTTTCTAGTGAGGAGGTGAGCATACAGAAGAGTATAGTGGACTCTACACAGACAGAAGCCATGTACACAGGGCTGGAAGTGACAGAAGCAGAAAACTTCCCAGTGGTTTTGGTTTTGGTTTTTTTTTTCAGTTTTCAAATCTTCAGAGGGTTAATGAGAAAAGACCTGACTTGATAGGTCAGGCAATTATCCTCCTTTTGGTCGTCAGTGCTTGCTTCACTCACTTAGGTCCACCAGCACTTACTAAACTTCTGTGACAGTGAACATAACAGGAAGTATAATTAATGTTTCTTCCTGGTTGTTTTGACTTCCAATCTCTGAAAGACAAAGTAACCCATTCCCATACATTAGCAGTCACTGAACTGAGAAAACCCCACCACCAGCCTCTAAATACCCCCAATACTCTTTGCTCTCTCAGGCCATTTATACCACAAGCAGGAGAAACTTTAAATGCTCCCATTGCCTCCTCCACAGCTGGCCCAGGATAGCCCCATCCTGCTCTGTGTGCCAGTGCCAGGAGCCCTCCGAGTGATGGGAGTATCAGCTCTCCAAACACCTGTCAGCACATCTCAGGAATGGCCAAAATTGGTTATTAAGTACACTATTAAAGATATGCACACTTGGCATTACTTCTTTTCCCAGTGTCACTCACTGATGACCAGAAATGAGAGAGTCTCTGTGCTCCACCTTCACCAGCTGCTTGCAGAAACACAGTAGCACCTAAGGACAATGGCATAAAAATGAGAGGTGATACTTGGGTCTTTCTGGGTGTGCTTTGAAAGACCCTGCTCAAGCTGCGCAGTTTTCTTAAGTTACTTATATTATGTATTGACTGTAAATATCTGAGCAGCTCCTAGTTCTCACTGCTTCTCACTTTTGCATGACATTTTCAGAAGTACATTTTTGAAATATGTTAACACCTGAGGGTGCGTGTACTACCTCTGACACCTCTGCCTGGTTCGTGTCGGGACAGGTACAATTTGTCCTTTTACTCACGCAATTATTTTGGGGGTTTGTTTTAATTTGTTACTGGGTCCTTCTCTGTAAATATGGCCTTAGCTACATCTACACACTGTATAGAAGTTATTTTCTCAGATTAAAAATGCTGCAGATGTGCTGTCCTGTTTCAAGTATTTCTTATGATAATGTTAGTAACTACCTTGTCTTCTATCATAGCCTGAGTCGGAATTGACTTAATTCCCTGCTGCGTTTTTGTCCTACTCCATTTTATTTATTTTTTTTTGTAATAGCTTTGTTGCTATATCGAACATGACTTTCACATTTGACTTTATGCTTGAATATTTCTAAGCATAGATAATTTGATTTAGAACTATTACAAAAAAGGACTTGTTTTGATACCATTTCATAGTATGAGTCATTAGGAAGACTTTAAGGAAGTTTCTAATAAGACTCTTTATTGACTATGTGTGATTTGGGTAATGCTGTACAGAAGCATATGAACAAGGCATTACATGCAATCTTGCCCTCAGGAATTTATATTCTAATTAGGAAATTATACACATTTCAAGTTACACATATACATATATTTAAATGGTTATTCTTACTTATAATGTGTACCTTGGCATTCTTTAAATTAGAAAAAAACAGATCAGTGGAAGAGAATCTCACAGGCAGAAGTGGGTTCCCCTTTTGTTCCTTGGGATTCAAAGCATTGCTGTGCATCTCTCTGCCTGTGAGTTACTTTCCAGTGTATAGTATTCTCCTGCATGTGGGTACTACCGTCTCCTTGTCCATCTGTCTTCTAGATACTCAGGTCATGTACAAATCTTGGCAATAATGAATGAGACTACGCACAGCAGATACCCTTTTGAGATATATTTCATTTTTTCTTGGTATGCACACAGAGGATTATGGGTTTTCTAAGAGTTGTATTTTTTTTTTTTTTTTTAGAATTTTTTTCCTCCATCTTTATTAACTTGGGTATTTCTTATTTACATTTCAATTGTTATTCCCTTTCCCTGTTTCCCGGTCAACATACCCCCAATCCCTTCCCCTCCCCTTCTATCTGGGTGTTCCCCTCCCCATCATCTGCCCATTACCACCCTCCCCCCAACAATCACATTCACTGGGGATTCAGTCTTAGCAGGACCAAGGGCTTCCCCTCCCACTGGTGCTGTTACTAAGCTATTCATTGCTACCTATGTAGTTGGAGCCCAGGGTCAGTCCATGTATAGTCTTTGGGTAGTGGCTTAGTCCCTGGAAGCTCTGGTTGGCTGGCATTGTTGTTCATATGGGGTCTCAAGCCCCTTCAAGCTCTTTCAGTCCTTTCTCTGAATCCTTCAATGGGGATCCCGTTCTCAGTTCAGTGGTTTAATGATGGCATTCGCCTATGTATTTGCTGTATTCTGGCTGTGTCTCTCAGGAGAGATCTACATCTGGTTCCTGTCAGCCTGCACTTCTTTGCTTCATCCATCTTATCTAGTTTGGTGGCTGTATATGTATGGGCCACATGTGGGGTAGGCTCTGAATGGGTGTTCCTTCTGCCTCTGTTCTAAACTTTGCCTCCCTATTCCCTCCCAAGGGTATTCTTCTTCCCCTTTTAAAGAAGGAGTGAAGCATTCACATTTTGGTCATCCTTCTTGAGTTTCAAGTGTTCTGTGCATCTAGGGTAATTCAAGCATTTGGGCTAATAGCCACTTATAAATGAATGCATACCATGTGTGTTCTTTTGTGATTGGATTACCTCACTCAGGATGATATTTTCCAGTTCCACTCATTTGCCTATGAATTTCATAAAGTCATTGTTTTTGATAGCTGAGTAGTATTCCATTGTGTAGATGTACCACATTTTCTGTATCCATTCCTCTGTTGAAGGGCATCTGGGTTCTTTCCAGCTTCTTGCTATTATAAATAAGGCTGCTATGAACATAGTGGAGCATGTGTCTTTGTTATATGTTGGGGCATCTTTTGGGTATATGCCCAAGAGAGGTATAGCTGTGTCCTCAGGTAGTTCAATGTCCAATTTTCTGACGAAGCTCCAGACTGATTTCTAGAATGGTTGTACCATTCTACAATCCCACCAACAATGGAGGAGTGTTCCTCTTTCTCCACATCCTTGCCAGCATCTGCTGTCACCGGAGTTTTTGATATTAGCCATTCTGACTGGTGTAAGGTGGAATCTCAGGGCTGTTTTGATTTGCATTTCCCTTATGACTAAAGATGTTGAACATTTCTTTAGGTGTTTCTCAGCCATTCAGCATTCCTCATCTGTGAATTTTTTTGTTTAGCTCTGAACTCCATTTTTAATAGGGTTATTTGTCTCCTTGAAGTCTAACTTTTTGAGTTCTTTGTATATTTTAGATATAAGCCCTCTATCAGTTGTAGGATTGGTAAAGATCTTTTCCCAATCTGTTGGTTGCCATTTTGTCCTAACAGTGTCCTTTGCCTTACAGAAGCTTTGCAGTTTTATGAGATCCCATTTGTCGATTCTTGATCTTAGAGCATAAGTCATTGGTGTTTTGTTCAGGAAATTTTCTCCAGTGTCCATGTGTTCGAGATGCTTCCCCACTTTTTCTTCTATTAGTTTGATTGTATCCATTCTTATCACCCTGTACAAAGCTTAAGTCCAAGTGGATCAAGGACCTCAACATCAAACAAGAGTTGTATTTTTAAGCCCTTTAGAAATGTCTGTGTTTTTTCATAATGGCTGAGCTAGTGTGAGTGCCTGGTGACAATATGTAAGTATTCCCTTTTTATCACATTTCAATTCAATCTGTTCTCTTTTCACTGTTTTATAGTGGCCACCCTTGCAGGTGCAGGATGGCACCTCACTGTGGTTTGTCTGCATCCCCTGCTGAGTAGCAGAGCTGACAGCCTTTTTCCTACACCTGTTGGCCATCATTATATCTTCTTTGAGAAGTTTCTTTTCAGGTCTTCTAGCCATCAAACAGGCCATTTATTTTACACAATCTGGTTGAATCTAATATTAACCCTAGAGGTACCATTGCAAATATTTTGTCTCATCCATAGGCTAATATTTTATTTTACTGTTCCATTTGTTCTACATTGGAAGCTTGATTTGATATTGGCTATATTTACATACTTTTCGTTCTACAACCTGACTTTCTGTCGTGGTATGGCAACCATCATTGCCAGGGTCCATATCAGTGAGCTTTTCATGTTCTCCCTCTTGGAGATCTATTATATCTGGTCATGCATTTAATTTTTGTTCATCTTAGATTTTTATTTTTGCATATGATGATAGAGACATCATATCTTTGCATGGAGAACTATGATTTACCCAACACCATATATTTTGAAGACTTCTTTGTCCCATTGGGTCTTTTCAGAGCTTTGGTATAGAATTCATTGACCGTATCCTCTCAGGTTTATTTAGGAGTGCTCTATTTGCTTCCTTGATCTCTGTGCCTGTTCCCCCCATACTGTGTTGATAATTCTCATCTTGTAGTGTTTTGGTTTTTTTTTTTACTAACCAGGATCAATGGCACCATAAGGCTTGCTTTTCTTCCTCAAATATGTTTTGGCTACATGGAGAATTTGGTGGCTTATGAAGGATTAGATATATCATCCACTTAGGAAGGTTTCAGGATTTGAGTCAAACTTAAAATCATTTCAGTTTTGCACTTTTAAATAAGATCATCAAATGATAGCATTAAGATATTTAAATAATCCTTACCATTCTGATATGCACATGGACTATCTATTTCCTGACCAGTGATACAGGAGGGGGGACTGGGTTAAGGCATCGCCCTTCAGGCTGTGTGTAGTGAGATGCCTTTGTGCTCAGGATTGTTGTAACTCTTAGAGGGAATGTCATGCACAGGGCCTGTTCAGAGGACAGGAATGAGGATGATTTTCAGCCTGAGAATCTCTTTCAGCCATGGTCCTTTGAATATAAACTTTTCTTTCCTGGGCTTAATACTCTAAATTTTGGGGTATACATTGATGGTTTTAGTTGTGTCCTGGAAAAATTAGAGCAATATCAAAGGACTTCTCTGTGTCTTTGTTCTGCACAGATCAATCAAGCAGAATTCCCTACTTTGTGGTAGTGGTTCTCAACCTGTGGATCATAAATGCTCTCTTCTGGGGAGTCAAACAGCTTTGTCACAGGGGTCACATAACAAACATCCTACATTTTAGATATTTACATCATGATTCATAACAATAGCAAAACTACAGTTATGAAGTAGCAATGATTTTAAGATTAGGAGTTACCACAACATGAGGAATTGTACTCAAGGATCACAGTGTTAGGAAGGTTCTGTGTGGGATGTTATCTTCTCGCTTCTTTTCTTCTGGAATTTTGTTCTCTAGGTGCTGGGTTTGTTATTATTTTCACACAGCAGTGATGATATTTTCCATATTTTAAAGGAAATGTTTGAAATCTCAAAATCCATGCAAACAGATATTTAAATTTAAATAAGTGATACTCACTATGATATGGTCAAGAAAGAGCTAACTGTTAGTCTCCAGACTTAGATGGAAATCTCAAAAGCCGACATCTGAACATAATTAGTGCAAAGCTACTCCAGGCATCTTTCAATGAGCATATAGAGTATCACAAAGTGAAATTAAAAGCATCATACTGAAGATCTTTTCCAAGGTAGGATCTAATAGGCAATGGTCCAAGTGGTTCTGCTCCAATAGGACTAATGTCATCATTAAAAGAAAAACAAAACAAAACAAAACAAAACAAAAACTGATGATAAACTTGGACCTTGAAGACTCAAGAGAGAAATAAATTTTAAAAATATTGTTGAACCTTCATCTTTTAGACAGTTAAATTTCCCTGTGGATCCATGATAGAGTTTTCCCTTAAATCTCTGTATTTCTATTACAAAAACTGTAAAACATAAAACCAAGAAAACGAGAAGTAATGTAGTTAGTCATCCACTATACACTGCTCTATGTTAGAAAGTAGTCATTTAGAAGTGGCACAAATGAGAAAAAGTAACACAGCATTTTTTGGTAGGAAACTGCCTTTGGAGCAATTCATTGACAATCCAAGACTAGCCCAAAGAAAGAGGAGCTCAAAGCAAAGGATAGCTTTACCATAAAAATGGAAAAAAGAAGAGGAGGAGGAGAAAAGGGAAGAGAAAGAGAAAGAGGAGCAAGAGAAAGCCATGGGATAAAATAAAGTAAGGAATTTAATGTGCTGTATATATGAATGCAAGTCAAGGTTCTTGACAGTTCAGTAGTCACATGGGTCAGTAACTACACACATACTATATGACCATATGATGGCCATCTGAGGTTCACCATGGTCCCCTGGGGAAGGCATTTGAGACACATACCGGGGAATAGACAGTCTGAAGCTCATGCTGAGTGGGTATCCTCTACAATGAGGAGACAACCTGAGCCATGAGCCCCTGCAGGCAAGACTGTGATTTCTCTGTGTTCCCACATGACAGTGTGAAAAGTGAGGTATGCATTAAAGCCTATGAGTTTTATGCACACAGAATCCACCTCCACCTTCTTCACCTCCTTGATTCTTTAAACAGATAATGTCCTTTATTAGGACATTCCTTAAACAGATAATGTCTCAGATCTGGGCTCTTCAGTGAGTACTTTGTAGAATTCATGTAGTACAAAATTATCCTGGTTGGTGTTTAAGTGTTTCATAAGGTCTGCATCTCCAAGCCATCTCTGAGCACAGCCGCACTGCACTGGCTCCATATGTGCTGTTCTGAATGAAATGCCTCACTCAGTCTCAGGCCTTTAAACATGTGGTCCCCAGTTGGTGGCATCACTTGGGAATGGTTATGAAGTATGGCCTTGCAGGAGGCAGTGCGTCACTATGATGGGTTTTGAGATTAAACGCCTGGATTGGTATGTGAGGGTTTGAGGGAGGATCAAGGTGGGGTTGGCTATAGAAGAAAAGGAAGGACAGCAAAGGGAAAACTGTGTCCAGGATATAAAACAAACAAACAAAAACAAACAAACAAACAGAACCTGCCATTACTTCCAGTTCACTCTACTCCAGGCTTGCTGTTAAGGATGTAAGTCCTCCTGTTTGACTTCTTAGGTTCTGTGGGTTGCTTAGAGTCCACTTAAAAAGGGGAACAAAGTAATCATGGGATATAGAAGAGGGAGGAACCTGTGTGGGAGAGGGAAGGGGAGAAAAGGAAGCAGGATCATGTACAGAGTGGAGGTGGGGGAGACATAGAGAGGCCCAGAGAGCCAAAAGAATGAATGGAAGTATGTAGCTGCCATGGGGAGATTGGAGAATCCTCTAGAAAGTCCCAGATACCTGGTGTCTTAGTCAGGATTTCTATTCCTACACAAACCATCATGACCAAGAAGCAAGGTGGGGAGGAAAGGGTTTATTCAGCTTACACTTCCATATTGCTATTCATTACCTAAGGAAGTCAGGACTGGAATTCAAGCAGGTCAGGAATCAGGAACTGATGCAGAGGCCATGGAGGTATGTTACTTCCTGGCATGCTTCACCTGGTTTACTCAGCTTGCTTTCTTATAGAATCCAAGACTTCCAGCCCAGGGGTGGCATCACCCACTATGGGCTGGGCCCTCCCCCCTTGATCATATAGAAAATGCCTTACAGCTGGATATCATGGAGGCATTTCCTCACTGAGACTCCTTTCTCTGTGTTAATTCTAGTTTGTGTCATGTTGACACACAAAACCAGCCAGTACACCTGGGATGTGAGAAGCACCCAGGAATCTACATGTGTGACCTTAGCTGAAATGCCCAACAGTGAGGAGACGGAACCTGAAGAGACCGCCTCCAGTAGTTAAACAGGACTCCCAGTGAAGGGGTGGGGACACCAACCCACCTTCAAAGATTTTGACCTAAAAGTGTTCCTGTCTAAAAGTAATGCACAGACAAAAATGAAGCAGAAACTCAAGGAACGACCTACCAATGACCTGCCCAACTTGGAATGCATCCCATGGGTGGGCACCACATCCTGGTACTATTACTGATGCTATGTTGTACTTGTAGACAGGAGCCTAACATGATTGTCCTTTGAGAGGCTCTACCGACAGCTGCCTGAGACAGATGCAGATTCTCACAGCCAAGCATTCGACTGAGCTCAGCAACTCCTATTAAAGAGTTAGGGAAAGGACTGAAGGAACTGAAGGAGATGGCAAGCCCATAGGAAGACCAACAGTGTCAACTAACCTGAACTCCTGGAAGCTCCCAGAGACTGAGCCCCAACCCAAGAGCATACACAGGCTCACCCCTGACATACATGTAGCAGAAGGCTGCCTTGTCTGTAGCAAAGTTGATGCCCCAGGGTGAAGGGATACCCAGTGTGGTGGACACACTCTCAGAAGCAAAGATAAAGGGGAATGGTGCAAAGAACACTGAAAGGAGAAACCAGGAGATGGGGCAATGTTTGAGATGTAAATAAATAAAATAATTAATTTTTTATATAAAGAGGGATGTGAGCTCTCAAGCTTTCTACTCTGGATGCTTTGCCTGCTTGATGGCTCGATGGTATAGACTCTTATTTCTCTGTAACTTTGAGATCAAACAAACTTTTACTTCTATAAATTGCTTTGTTCATGGTGTTTTATCACAGTGACAGAAAAATGACTAACATATCATGTGACCTAAACAGGAGCTGAACTGTGTGGTCCAGGGTGTTTTCAACTGTTAAAAAACAAAACAAAACAAAGCAAAACAAAAAAAAACAAAACAAAAAACAAAACAAAACAAAACAAAAAACAAAAAACAAAAAACCATCCAAGACAGTGTGATCTAGAGGTCATGAGAGCCAGGTTCTGACTTATCGGATCTGAAACCTCTACTGGTGGAAACAATACTGTGTCTCTAGAAAGAATACTCAGAGTAATTGAAACTTCCATGAAAGATCCACTGGATTCTTAGTATTAAACAAAACATCTTTCTGAAATTTCAAACTGACAACCATCAGTGTTTCCTGTCATCCACTGCTGATTCAAAATGAAGATCGTTCTTATGTTGATGAGCTACACCCTGAAGTTGTTATGGATTGAATACTAGAGCACCATCTTAGATAAAATGGGTCTTTGGACAATGCAACTTGAATACTGAGTACAGCCATGAATTTTAAAACACTACAGAAAAAGTGAAATTCTTGATAAGTTATTTCTTTGCCTGTCAAATGAGCCAATTCAAACCAGATTAATATAAAAGTAGGTTTACTGGGAAACTGCTCTCAGGTGGGCAAGTTCACTGGTCCCAAGGATGGGAAGGGAGACATTGAGTGGGGAAGGCAAAAAGAGAAAGAACACATGCAGAGGGGCGGGGGGGGGGGAGGGAGGGGAAAGGAGAGAGGGACTGTTGCCTGGATTATATAAGGGAAAAGGCTCTTGGGTGTGAAAGTTCAGGGTCAGTGGTGGAGGATTCCAAGTAGGGACTGAGGGATGCTGAGTGAAAGTGGAGGCCAGGTCTGCTGTGCTATGTAAAATATGCACCTCAGCCCTTTGTCCCAGGTCTACAACCCAACAGTTCTAGTAGTCAAACGATTTTTGTCCACAGCACTGTGAAACACTGTCCTAATATTTCCAAAAAGGTACAGATATTCTCACACTTGTTAGCCTTGGGTCACATAAAAACTTAGGTTTGTGCATTGCTGTCATGGTACAGGGATTATTTTCAGGTTGAAGCAATGATATTATAGATATTCTCATGGGGTCTACATTCATTGCTATGGGTTGATGAGACAAGTAAATGCCCAAGCAAAATGCAACACAGAGAGGAAAGTGATTTGGCTTACAATTTCATGTCCCAGTACATTATGAAAGGGGTGTCAAAGAAGGTACTTAAAGCATCATGTACACAGACAATAACAGGCAGAGAGAGGGGGCGGGGGAGGGAGGGGAATGCAAGAACTTTACTTGATTGCTCTAGCTTTGTCCTATAGTTCAGGAACTCCTATCTAAGAAACAGTGCCACCCACACTGGTCTTGGTGTTTTGAAAACAAATAATAATCAAGGTAATCCCTTACAAACATATTTATAGGATGACCAGATAACATCTTACTGTTAAGATGTACTTCCTGTGTGATTCTAGGATGTGTCCACTGATGATGAAAATTAAACAGTAGAGGGGTTGGAGAGATGCTTCTGTATAACCACAGAGCCTATATTGGTTGTTCAAAGGATCAGAGTCTGGTTCCCAGCATCTACACTGGGTGGCTCACCACTGTATGTACTTTGCAGTTCCAGCATTCATGTGCTTATAAACACACACACACACACACACACACACACACACACACACACACATACACACACACAACTGTGTGTATCTGTGCTGATGAGTGTGTATGTGTGCATACACATATGTGCATATGTATGTAAAGATTATAAGCTATCATTTTACAGGTGCCTTCTACCTTTTCTTTTGAGACAAGATCTCTAACTGTACTTGTAACTCAGTGAGAAGCCTAAACTGACTGGCCAATAAGTTTCAAGGATCCTGAGGCTTTTTCTCCCCAAATCTGGAATTGCATGTATACACCACTGGAGTGTTTGGGGATTCAACACTGTTAACACGTTAGCAGCTAAACTATCACTCCAGCTAAAATATTTTTTTATTCACATTAAGAAAAAGATGATTCTTGACTCAGAATTGACTAGGACACTAATCTAAATACATAGTTAGATGGAAGCGGGGTCATTTATTCTGTTCAACTCCAGTAGCTAAACTAGAACTAGGAACCAAGAGAAGGGCTCTGTGGGATACACAGTAGACAGCTCTGTGAGTTGGTATCTGCCATGAGCTTGCTCTTCTCAGCTTTTCCAGAGAAAAGCAGGTAATTGCCTGAAAAGTGAGAGAATAGCATGGCAGCTTCTCTCCAGAGAGAGGAACTGAAATCCTCACCTGCAGTTAGTAAGGCACTCAAGTTGAAATGAGAAATGAAACTGGCATAGAAGAAATCCTGTTCAGTAGTTCCTATACAAGAAACATCTCAGAATGGCTTCTTTAAAGGCCTCTTATCCTCATTTAACCATTGTCCCACAGTAGCCAAAGTGACCAACTCCATTTGGAAGGGTAATGGTATGTTTGTGTGGGGTGTACGTGCTCGTGTGTGTATGGGAAGTAGAGATTAGTATCTGATGAGAGCATGAAATTAGAAAGAGTTGGAAAGGAACCCTTAGGAGACAACTCAGATGGTAAAGCAAAGATCTTGGTCCTTTTGCTTCTATAACACCTAGGTAAAGAGCATAGTGTGGTGGTATCCACTTGTAATCCTAGCACTGGGGAGGCAGAGGCTGGGAGTTCCCTCATGTTTCCAGACGAGACAGTCTACCATACTGGGAGAGATTCAAGGCTGTGGAAGACCCTGTCACAAACGTGGACCAGTGCCTAAAGTATGACAGGGACAAGTTCTCTGAACTACACAGATACACAGACATGTACACAGAAATGTACACACACACACACACACACACACACACACACACACACACACACACACACACACACTCTAGATGAGGGGGTTTGTTTTTCTTTTATAATTTATCATTTTATTTATTTACTTATTTTTATTGGTTCATTATAAATTTCACATCACGTACCCAAATCCCACTCACATTCCCATTTCCTCATATCTACCCTCCAACCTTGCAACCTTCTCCCAACAGAGACAATAAAATCTCATTGTGGAAGCTGTAGTGTGTCACAGTGTGTCTTCCAGTATACCTTTTTGGTCTATACTTCTTTGCTTGCAAATGTTTATTGCAATGATTCCTTGATGTGGTATGAGGCCTCTGGTTTCTGCTATTCTGTCAATACTGGATTCTCACTGTGACTCCACTCTGACATCCTGTTGTTGCCCTGTGTCATGGAGATCCTGGTTTTGGGGATCTGTAAGACCAGTACCTTCCTGAACTCCAGCAGTTCATTGATGGAGTAGATATTTGGGTCTGGGCCTAAGAGGTATCTGAGGTGGTTAACCCACCAGCTTTCCTGCTCTCATGTTCTCAGAGCCAGCTCAATGGAAACCCACCACCACCACCACCACCAGCACCACCACCACCAGCACCACCACCACCAGCACCACCACCACCATCACCACCACCATCACCACCACCATCACCAGGACCAGGTCTACCCGGCTGCCCAATTGAGATACAGGGCCTGTACTCCTGAGTGTTGCAACCAGTGAAGGCCATGGCCAGCTCTATTCTAATGACCTCAGGGCCAGCTCTCCCACCTGCCATAGATGCCAAGGGATGAGGAAGGAGTGGAAGACATTTCTCTCACATTCATGCCACTGACCATCAGACAAGAGGTAAAGCTGGCTCACCCACACTTGAGCTCTTGGGGCCAGCTCATCTGCAACCCCCATGTCCAGGGCTGGATCAACTGTGCTACTCAGGTGAGGTACAGGGCCTACTTTAGTGCTGCAGCAGGCGAGGGACAGGGCCAGCTCTCTTGCTTTCATGACCCAGTTGGGGCCAGTTCAGTTTCCTTCCTGCTATAGGTGGTAAGGAGTAAAAGGGGTCATATCTCCCTAGCCCATGTCACCACTTGACAGACAAGCGACTGGGACAACTTTTCCCACATGGGTGATAGTAGTAGGGCCAAGTCTCCCATGTTTGTATCCTCTGGGCAGCTCACACACTACTTCCACAGTATGTTGGGATGCTTTCCTAAATGCTGAAGCTTGTTAGGGGCCAGTTCAGCTCTCCTGTTCTCATGTCCTCAGGGCCAGCTCTCCCAGGGTGCCAGGTGAGCGGTGGGGTCAGTTCTGTACTGCCCTCAGACATCAACATGTCCTTGGGCAGAGGCCAGACCAGGCACATCCACCTGGCCATTGGTGGTAACAGACATCTGCTGTTGCAGGGCTATGGACCCAAATGTGTCCCCAGTGGCAGCCCAGGCCAGGACTCCACTATGGTCCCAAGTGGCATCACCCACTACTCAAATCAATCTCAAGTCTCCAACTCCACCTCTTTATTGTGCCCACGTCCTTCTGTTTCTCGTTTTGTTCCATTTGTACACAATTCACTTGCTCCTCTTTGTGGCACTCAGGGTCTCTGAGTGTCTGGGGTCATCTCAGGAGTAGTCTCAGTAGTGCTGTGTCCATGCAGTACGATTCCAGACAAGGGTCCTATTGAGAATGGTCGATCCCCCATACCTGTGTGGTACTAGACTGGTGGTCATCTCAAGCTAGCTCCCTATCCAGATCCCATGTCCCTGGTCTGGTGATCATTTTGGGCCTCACCCAGCCTGCCCGAGTGACGCTTTGCAAGGATTGTATGTCTTGGGCTCATTTTCAGAGCTCACAGTCCTAGGTGGGGTTCTTCTAGTCGCCATCTTGTTCCCCATCCTGGTGGCCTGTCTGGACCACCTGGTGTAGGATTTATGATCAACTCAAGCTCAGGATTTTTTAGGTAATATTAGGCTACTAATCATGTTCATAGGTCAGATGAACTGATCACAGGTCAGAACACTGAGCATAGACATAGCCAATCTCTCCTCTGCCACCTACTGAAGCACATGTGACACAGCAGCCACACTGCAATATTTCTGGGGTGGGATATTTCTTTTAGCAAAAGGTCTTTCCTTATAAGTATAAAACCCGTACTCTCTCCTGTCTGCAGTGCTTTTGATCATGAAATTATCAAGCTCAATAATTGGTTCTTTGCTACTAGGAGGTCGTAGGTGATGCTCTGTTTTATGGTATGACAGAAAACTTTTTTATTATTTTTATGTTAAATTGGACAGGAAATTCATCCTTTAAATATTAGTATTTAAATGCATTATAGTTAAAATGGATTGCAATGTTCTTGGAGACAAAGAGTATATGGCTAATACAAGATAAAGGCAAAGTAAATCCTTCTAAAAAATGAGCCTAGGGCATTTCTATGTAACTGGATTAGCAAGCATGTGGTCCTGCTTTTCAATAGGGCTTCAATGAAGCCTGCAGGTTCCACTGCAGTGATATCCATAGAGACAGCCTTTCTCATGTGTTCTGACCCCACAGGCTCTGATGCCAGGAATATGGCTGCCTCCTCATAGTAGGGACTCTGTGCCCCTAGCATCTGAGTTTACCATGGAACTGTTCTAAAGCTTTGCCTGTACTCTGACTCTGAGCTCTTTCCTCCTCAGACATGGATCTGAGGAGGAAAACAAAACACAACATAATGCTGTAGAGCATGGTTGGGGAACTGAGGAGACCAAGGCTTCCTATATCTGTGAAGGGGTTATTGGTCCAATCACCATAGGTATATCCAAGTGAGCACAGATGGGGCTAGCTGCAGTCTTCTTTTGGCCAAGGCTGCATTTCACCAGTTGAATAATTCCAAAAGCTTTTAGCAGCATAGCTTTCTGGAATTCCAATCTCTGATCTAAGTACCCATAGCTGTCCCTTCTCAAGGCCATCAGAGCTCCAGGTTAGCACACCTGGGCTCAGAGAACAAGTGACATTCATCAGGTGGTAGAGTTGCCAGCTGGAACTCTGACTTTACATCTACTGCTCTCTTTCCTTCCTTCCTCCCTTATTTCTCTTTTTCTCCTTTCTTTCTATCTTTTCCTTCCTTCCTCCCTTCCTTCCTTCCTTCCTTTCTTTCTTTCCTTCCTTCCTTCCTCCCTTCCTTTCTTCCTTCCTTTCTTTCTTTCCTTCCTTCCTTCCTCTCCTCCCCCTCCTTTTCACCATTTTCTCTTCTCTTCCATTCTTCCTGACCATCTTTTCCCTCTCCTCCCATTCCGTTCCTCTTAGCCCTCCCCAACCTTTATTCATTTCTTCCTTCCTCTCCCTTCCTGTTTTGCTTCCTTTCTTCTTTCTTCTTTATCATCTCCTATTCTCAACTCCTTCTCTTTCTTCCTTCCTATTAGTTTTTGTTTGTTTTGTTTTGTTGTTGTTCCCTTTCTGTGTAGCTCAGGCTTCCCTAGAATTCACAATGTACCTCAGGTTGGCTTTAAATTCACAGTAATCAATCTTCTTTCTTCAGCCTCTTAAAGATTACAAGAATGAGTTACGAGCACAGTCCCTGTCATTCCTAACCACCTTTGTAGTGTAGCTTGCCCCCATTTAGTATCATGGACAAGCACAGCTCTCTGGCTCTGCCACAGCACAGCTCTGAGAGGAAACACTGATCAACTTACAAACTCTTTCACTGCACATGAAGCAGAGGCCAGAGTCAGGTGCTCCCTGTGAAATAATGATCAAAAATGACATGGATGGCGAGTGCCAAGAACTCACTCACATCCAAAGGACTCTCTACAAACAGCAGACTTCAACCAAGGCTTCTGCCAACAACTTCTGATGGAGCTCAATGTGTTCCCACTGGGACTCTAAGAAAATGAGAGGTGAGGAACAGTAAAGACAAACTAGAGCAAGGGAGGTCAAAGGAGTGGGATAGGTGAGCGTTCAGATGTGCCTCAAGCGTGTTAGGAGATGAGATCCGATTAAGCAGCCTTTGACATCTCAAAACCCAGTGCTTAATCACACAACCATTGAAGAATAGCAGCATTGCCATGCAGACAGGATGCCAGCTTCTTCTGTGTCCTCTCTTTAATGGGACTCGCACAGTCATTCACCACTATTCAATACCGCCATCACTGACATTAAGAACACTGCATCATAGCCTTCACCTGAGTGGATATATTCAGGGTTCAGCAGTAGATGGTTTCTGCTGTGTTTGAGGTTTGACACATCAGATGTAAACAGAACACAGTCTACAGAAAAAGATATGTTCATCACTAAATACTGAGCTGTGGAAGAACAGACTAGGAGGTGTGTGTTCTACAAGACCTGGGAAAAGAGACAAAAGGGAACTACTGAGAAAAAGGACCAGAGTCCAGTGTCTAGACAGACCAGAATTTTGTTTTTCAAAGAGAGAGTGGGAGTGCCCCTAAGAGACAGAATGAGCTAAAACATGTCTAGAACATTAGGAGGAGTGTGCTCAGCTCCCCTGGGTTCTACTCACTGCCTGCCTGGATGCTCATGGGGGCATGTGCACAGCCTCCTGGCCTGTGCTCTCCAGGTCTAATCATTTCGTCTCAACCTGCTGCTGGTGGGCATAAGGTTTTCCACTCATTTTTCCAAGATGAAAGGCCCTGTCACCAAACATTGAAGTATCTACACATGTCACCCTAATAATCTATCCTAATAGAGATTCAGCATCATGTGTGCCATAAGGTAGTCTGCCACCTCACAGAGAAGAGCCTTTATGTCCAGCCTGTGGGTCCTTGGTCCTGACAGAAATGCTGCTGTAGGGTTAACATAGGCTTTGCAGGTGACTCTGTGGTCTTTGAAGGTCAATGTGGGAGCCAGGAGCTCCATCCAAAAGCTGAGTCTGGAAGGCTGTCAAGCTGGCTATGAACGGTTAACTCTTCTGGTGCTAAATGATTTAATGGCAGCCTTGTAGTATCTGTGAAAACACATTTCTTCAAGGCCTCATAAAAATAAGTATTGTTCCCTCATTAGCAAACAATAATCATCTAAATGAGGACTTCTACTAACAATGAGTTAGTGTTGCTCTCACCAGAGATGGGTCCTTGCAGAATCTCAAATTGAATGGGAGCTTTGCACTCAACCAAATGCACACAGGAGCAAGTTCAAGACTCACATGGACAAGGACAGCAAACAAAATGTCAACTCTAGCACCAAGACCTCCTGAAAGATTATGTCCAGGGGTTCCTGAGGTGGACCAACTATAAGATTTCTTCTAAGTAGTATTTCAACATCCCATGTCAATAGATCTCATAAATTAAAAATAAGAAAATGCCAGCATGTCTTCAACTGCCTGAGGTTAGCTTTAATTCACAATCTGGCTGCAGTACTCTTGTAGAATGTTTTTTCCTCACTTTGGTTCAGTAATACAAAGCAATGGCCTTATGTGTTGCCGTGTATGTATGCCATGTGTGTATGAGAGTATAGGAAAAGACTCCTTGAAGCTGTTACCTCAACAGTGCTGAAATAGTGAAAGAATGCTTGTAAGACAGATGTGCCCTGTTCTTCCTGTTATAAATGGTCCCACAGCAATGGATCACACAAAGCCTTCAGAAGAATCATCAACTCTATGAATACAAGACTGCCTTCCTTTCCTCCCTCCCTCCGTCCCTCCCTTCCTCCCTCCTTTCTTTCTTTCTTTTTTTTCTTTCTTTCTCTCTCTTTCTCTCATATATGTATATGCATTTGTATCTATATGTTAGAACATGTACACATGTTCCTATATGCACACGTATACATTAATGTACTTGTACAAGTGTGTAGAGGTATCATTTCCCAGGAACTAGCCATGTTCTTTAATGGTACAAAGTCTCTAACAGGACCTGTCACCTATTGATTAGGCTGTATCAGCTGGGCAGAAAGCCTCAGGAACCCTTCTGTCTGTCTTCACAAAGCTAGGATTATATAATAGATAAGTATCAGAGTGCCCTGGCTCATGTGTAGGTTCTGGGATCTAACTCAGGTGCTCATGCTTATATAAGGCAAACATTTTTCTACCTGAGCTTTCTCTGAAGCCCCTGTATGGGCTTTTGCAAAGACCCTTCCTAAGGACTAAGTGACTTATTATAGATGCATACTTATGTTAATTTGAGCATTTTGACTATTGTTTACAAATAGAAACACATTCAGCTAGGCAAATGATTAATCGAGGGGTGGTTCCTCTAATACTTCTAGGTTTTCAAGTTCCATAAATCTGGACCACAAATCATCATCAACACATACTCAGCCCTACCCCTACCACTACTGAGTCTGCCCTAAGCAATTGGTCCTTCTAGTGGGCAGCTTCTGAAAGTTCCCCAGTAGCTATGTCACATCCTTCCTCTGGAAGGCAAGATCCCACACTTCTTTCTCATAACCACATATGCTAATCATACTGGAATACCACTTATAAAATGAAGTAACAAGAATGTCCCTCCCTTGCTAACTATCACAGTGCAAGTACTGCTTTTGGGAAGGCAAACAGGCTCCAGTGCAATATCCCTCATCCTCTGAACCTGGTAGAACCACCGAAACATTTTTTGTTTTTGTTTTGATTGCTATTGTTTGTTTGTTTTATTTTTTATTCATTCTTTGTGAATTTTACATTATACACCCTAACCCTGCTCATCTTTCCATCCCTCCATGTCCTCCCTTCACCTTGTGACCTTCCCCTCAAATGAAAATAAAAGAATAAAAATGAATAAAATAAAAAAAAAATCTCACTGGACCACAGCAACTTTTATAAAGGAAAACGTTTGATTGGGGCTGGCTTACAGTTCAGAGGTTTAGTCCATTCCCATCGTGGTGAGAAGCATGGACACATGCAGACATAGTGCTGGTGAGGCAGCTGAGAGAGCTACTTCTGGATCCACAGGCAACAGAAAGTGACTCAGAGGCCAGGCTTGAGCTTCTGAGACCTCAAAGCCTAACCCCTGGTGACACACTTCCTCCAACAATGCTACACTTCCTCCAGAAAACCACACTCACTCGAACAAGTCCACACCCACCGTCTAGTAGTGCCAATCCCTGTGGGACTCTGAGGGGAGGCATTTTTATTCAAACCACTAGAGCAATTATAAATGTTTTATCAGAGATTGCTTTATTGTGTGTTACATTTGTAATTAAGTTTTCAGCTCCTAAACAAGAGTTTTCATGACCAACCTGTACTCTAAAGTTTATTGAGTCTACATCTTCCTTTTACAAATGAGAAGATAATCAAGGCTTTGGTTACTTACCATCATGCACCCCTTAGTTCAAGAGGTTTGACTTCTCATCTTCCACTGTCTAACTACCTCCACTTTGCATCTAGCATTTGACACTCCATACTCTTTGAGGTTTGTGCTTAATGAGCTCCCTTAATGGCACCTTCTTACAGTGGCCACCAACCCAACAAAATACAGGAATGACCTTACAGCAACCTCTCCTTTAGATGAGTCTGAGACCAGATAGCCAAAGGGAAGAAAAATGAGCTAAGCCACTTCCAGGTTTAACCTTCACTGGACTAAGTAAAGTTCCTGATGGTTGAACTGCCAACAAAAGTCCCATGGGAACTGCCTTCAGAAAAGAGACCATAGAGCAACACCATCCTCAATAGATGGTGACACAATGAGAAGTGAGCTGGACCAACACCAGAGTGGGTTCATCGCTGTGGTTGCAATTGCATCATTGCATGTATATGGAGCCTGCAGCTCAGCATGGAGGATGTTAGGTGAAAATTAAAATTAGAGATACCAACTCTAAGAGAAAAAAGAACACTTTCCAAGGTCTATGACATCATCAACCTTTCTTGCTATAGTTTTCTTCTTCTCCAAGGACAAGCCAGTTACACTTGAGATAAACATTTAAGACTCATAACTGCCCCAGTGACAGTCACTGTTAGGTTTTACTTGTGTTTATCTGTGATAGTACACAGCAACCTGAAACAAATATTGGCGATATATTAAATTGAACTTGATGGTCTGATTTCTCAGCTTGTAAAATAAAACAATTATCAACAGTATAGATGTGAACTTGCACATGCATACACACACACACACACACACATACACACACACACACCAGCATAAACAGCAGAAATTAAAATTAAGAAGACTCCAAGGGCTTAACAAGAGGTGCTAGCTCCCATCATGAAACAGCTCTTTGTGTGAAGTCCCCCTAGATACTTACAGAAAGGACCAGAGCCTCACATCCTTAATTCCGACTGAGTTTTACATGTGTGTCTGTGGACTCCAGGAACTATAATGAGCTTAGGAGAAAACAGTGAAAAAGATTAAGCCTCCTGAAGGGTTTCTCAAGGAGCCCCAGGAAAATGTCAACCAGTTTTCTGTCGATGTGACAAAAAGCCTGAGGACATCAGCTTACAGGAAAAAAGACTTGCTTTTATCCTTAGTTTTAGAGGCGTTGATCCCTGGCTCTATTGCTTTAAAATAACTGAGTGAAGCCCAGAGTCAATGTCAAGAATATTGAATGGAGCAAAGATGCTCACTCATTGAGATTTGGAAGGAGAGAGAGGAAAAGAGAGGGAGAAAGAGTGAGGGAGAGAGGTTCCCCATAGATTACCCTCTTCTGTCTGGACTCCCCATCCTGGGGTTTACTGATGCCTGCTACACATCAGAATGCGGTTGTAAGCAGTGTAGCTGGATGGAGTCTTCATTGTGAATGGGAATTGGTGTAGTATAATGAACATGAGCGGTAAAGATCCCCAGCTTCTCAGCCAATAGAACACATGGGAGCCGGAGATTGACAGTCACAAGCTCACTTAGGTGGTCAGAGAGAGAAACTGTCTGAGGGGTTGGGGAAAACTGGCTCCTTCATCTCTCCAGATCAGCAGGAAATCTGGACTTTATTCTCAATAGAGGGGAATCCACTAGGGCACTGCAAACGGGAGGAAGGAAGCTTGAGGCAAAGCCTATGAGTCAGAATCTATACTAAGAAGGTGCTATGGGGGCCACTCCCCCATACCTGGAACTCATGTAGTGGAAGGGCTTACTGAGAGCTTGGGAAGGTAGGGGGATGGGCAAAGTGCTTGCTGTGCAACTTAAGGACCTGGAGACCCTGAGTATGGATTTGAAAAACCCATAGAAAAAGCCAGGAATGGTAGCATACACCTATCATCCCAGGTCTGGGGAGGTGGAGGTAGGTAGATTCCATGACCTTGTTGTCCTATGAGTCTAGACAAAACTTTGAGCTCAAAGTTTAGTGAAAGCCCATGTTTCAAAAAATAAGGTAAATAGTGATTGAGGAAGATGTTCATTGTTGGCATCTGACTTTAACACATGTGTATGTGGGTGAGCACACACTCACACCCACATACATACACACACAAAAAGACAGACAGACAGACACACACACACACACACACACACACACACACACACACACACACACACGCAAACATGTGCAAGTACCCATGGTCATTTTGAGGTGAAGACTGAAAATACAAGTTAAGACTGGATTGTCATTCAGGCTAGACGTAATGGCAGTGGAACTGGGGAGCTGCAATAGAGATGAGAAGTGAGAGGCATGAAGTGAGAGAGACAGCCAGTAGGCTGAAGTTTTAGTTGCAGATATTGCAGGGGGTGGAAACTAAAGAATACCCGCTGGTGTTACTTGATAACATGTCAGTGTGGTGCGCACATATATGTGCTATTAGCCATTTCCTTAATGTTAGTGTTCGACGTCTGTGCTTGCTTTGCATTTTCTCTTGCAAATCTACTCATTTTCTTCCCTCAGAATTATTGCATCAAGAAATAAAAATAGAATAAGACATAGCAAGCTCACACTTCCATGATCTGAACCTGTGAGACAAATGTATGCACATTAGGTCATGGCTAATTGTTGTTTCCATTCCAGAACCAATGCATGGGGAATTCCATTGCAGTCCCAGGGTATATGGAGAGGAAACTGAGAGAGGACTCAGAGAAGACTCTACCATCCTCAGAGGAATGCTGCATCACTTGCCATTCAGCCTTAAGCCTGCATAATCCTGGAAGACAAAGCCACACTCTGTCATTGGCCATATCCCCTAAGATTCCAAAGCTTATAAAAAATAGACCAGGATGTTTGGGGGGAGCTTTGCTATTGATGTGTTCTGCAGCAAATAAACAGAACATTTAACAAACTGCCATGAACCAAGGGGACCAGGCAGATACTCAGAGCATCTCAAAGCAGAACTGTCACCTGCCCTCTGCTCACAAGTCTCCCTCCAGGGAAGGGATGTCGACACTCAACTTTCTCACCTACAAATCTCAGACTTAGAGGAAAACTAGGAAGACGTGTACAGTTCGAATTTGCAAGCAATCCCCCACCCTTTCTGATGTAGGTTTATGACTTATTTATACTTTTATTTCCAGCTCTGAAGGAGAAACCCTACATTTTCTCACCTTCTCAATAGGCTTAGGACTCCAAGCTGAATGTCTACCCAGTGGCAAGCTGCTCATTAGCTGAGCAGTCTGGAGCCATTATCTTCACAGCAATGTATTAATGCAAGGCCATTAAACAAACGGGGTGCTCTTTGGAAATGGTTGATGAGGCTCATTTTGGATTATGAATATCATATTTATTGCTGTTTTATGTGTAACACTCAAATTGATGGTTAATTCTTCTACCAGCAGCTCACAGTGAGGGCCATTAAAAAGGGGAGTCATTTTCCCCCTTTTAAATAGGTAAGATGTGACCTAATTTTAGTGGAAAAACAAACAAAATGCTTACCTTTTTAATACATGTCGAAACCGGAAGCTGGGGAGATGGCTCAGTGAGTAAAATGCTTGGCATGAAAAAAAGCACAAGGATTTGAGTTCAGATCCCACATAAAGCCAGATGTGTAGTGCACATCTGTAAGTCTGGTGCTTTTACAGGAAGATGAGGAGTAGAGACAGGAGCATCCTCTAAAAGCTCAAGGGCCAGCAAACCTGTGTACACTGAAGCTAACAGCAAGAGGCTATCAAAACAAGCCTGGGACTTTAGTTTCGTTGTGAATGTCAGACAAGGTAGGAGAGCTCAGAGCCACATGGAAAGATTATAGAGAGCAGTGGTTCTCAACCTTCCTAATGCTGAAACCCTTTAGTATAGTTCCTCATGTTCCATAGCCCCAACTGTAAACTTATTTTCATGGCTGCTTCATAACTATAATTCTGCTACTGTTATGTATTATAATGTAGATACCTGGTATGCATTATGTCTGATATAGGACCCCCAAAAGAGTCATGGCCCACAGGTTGGAAACCACTGATATAGAGCACTGATAAAGGGGAACTCCTGGCTGATAAGTCAAAGGTTTTAGGGGATGGATTCAGCAAAGGATCCTGGGAATGGAACATTTCTTCAAATCTGAGTGTTTTCTAAGCACAGTTCTTATTGAAATATCATGAACAGTTAAATTTCACCAAGCTCCTCAAACTGAGGCCAGCTCTGTGTTAACATCATTGTGACAAATCTGCTGTGAAACTGTTATTGCATTCTGGATGGCCATGGATAGGGTGTTTGTGGTTGTGGCTGTGTGCAGAGGAAACCTTTATCTTGAGTAGCCATCATCAACAAAACCCTTAGGGCAAATGACTTCCCATAAAGACTATGCTAAGAGCCAGGGAGCCAGAGAGTCCCGGATAGAATAAAATCCATCAGCAAGACTGCAAATGGAACTCAGAATCCAGTTATTTGAAGACATAAACTGTATTGCTACATTGTGATGAGGTACTAAAATCAACGAGCAACCTATCTTCCCAAGTAGCAAATAGAATCTTCCAGAGAAGCCTGAAACCCTTAGGCAGTTGGAAGGACTCTCAGTGCTGCCCCTTAGTTCGTGCAGTGAGGGAAAGACATTGCTTATCAGCACAGCCAACAGAAACACATGAGATTTGGCGTGCACGGGAGTGACTAAGGAGCTGAAGTTCTTCCTGGTACTTTAGTGTGATTGACTGAAAATTCTAGGAGTGGCTTGTGGCTGGAGGAAACCACTCCACAACATAGGAATGATACTGGTTACAAAAACATTAAACTCCACCGAGGTGAACCTCTACTCATTCATTCAACAGATCAATTTCATGGGCATGTTTCATGGTGAGATACTGGGACAAAGGAGAGGCCCCACCTTGACAATTCTGAATCTGACAGGGGACAGAGACAAAGAATGAAACTGAGGCCTTGAACAGTAATGAGGAAGAGATATGTGAGCGGTGAGGTTAGGTGGGCTCTGTATATTGAGTGGTTGGCGTGAACATGCAATCAGAGAACTGATTTGTTTCCTTTTGCCATTTTAGAGACTGCAGTTTATCTGAAACTGAAATCTACTTGGCGCATGGCCCTGAAATCTGAGCAGCCCAAGGACATGGGTGTCTATTCGGCATCCAGTGACTCCTGCTGGTCTTCTATAAATGTCATGCATGAAGACTCAGTAGTATGCTAGCTCAGAACTCCATCCTTCTTACAGAATACCCAAGAGCGGACTGACCTTCAGGATCTCACCCAGTCCTAAAAATTCCAAAGACCCCTCTTCCAGTTTACATTAACATGTGACTCTCAAACAAGAACTTTAAAAGAATCCGACTAAACTTTAGCAGTAAAGGAAGACCAGAGGGAAAATGCATGAAGCAATAGCAAAAGCAACATGTGGTATAGCCATTTCCTTAGAATTCTAACAATCCTGGAGGGAACAGAAAAGCTCAGAACACTTGGCATGCAGAGAGAACTTAGTAGATTTGGGATGCTACTGAGATTTAGAAGATTTTCAGAGTCCTGCTCAAGAGATATATATCAAAGCTTGCTGTAAAAAGAGGTGCCTACAAGGTATGTAAAAAGATCCAGAGAGGCAGTTTTCATGGGTGATCAAGCATGCTAGGTAGGAATTTGCCTTTTCAGATGCCCTTGAGTCACCTGTGCTCCTCCAAGTAACCCCAGTAAACACACGGTTCACTCAGCCACACTTGGGTGGAGTCATTTCTTGGGCCTGTCATTGCTGGGCTGTCTGGGGTAAGTGGTGTTTTCTTCTAGCTCCCCTTCAAAATCCATGCATCATGTGGCATCAAGATGGAAGGAAGTCTGTCATCTGCACTGCTTTAACCTGACTGTTCAGTTCCCGTGGACGTCAAGAGCATTGGCACACTTACAGCTCAGCCCACTGGCTTCTCCAGTGTCCCCTTCCTACATTTTTGTGTTTCTGCTCTGACCCATTGTTATTCAATTGACAAATGCTAGTCCCTGTGTCTCACAGCCTGCTCACAACGGTCATTCCTATTGAATTGTCCCATGTCCAAATATCAAGGAAAGCAGCTAAGAGAAGACAGATGCATATTTAAACACAAGCAGAAAAACAAACAAAAGAAAAAAATACACTATGTAAGTCTAGAGGTAGGGCCAAGAAACACAAAGAGTTTAGTCGACTGCTTTGCACTCCATTTTAAAGACCAAGTCTGGAAATTGTATAGAAGGCATACATCTTCAGTTCCCAAAAGAAAAATAATGCACAACCCAGCCAATCTTCACTCAAGAGTCTTGGCGGTACATCAACATTTGGCAAATGGATGGGGATTTTTATCTTCCTGTGATAGTAAGGTACTGAAGACAGTGCATATCAATTTTCTGACGTGGTGTTTATGCCAATTTTTCAATTAGCTGACAAATTGTCTCTCTGGCTTGATCTTATTGAGACCTCTATACTGAACAGTTGGCAAGATTTTAGTGTGGCAAGGAGACACAAAGGGTCTCCGAGAAGGCCCATAACCGAGTGGACAGCTAATGCTTCACAGGTAACACAGGCGAAGCAGTGTATCAGTGGGGTCAGAGGGAACTGGATCTCCCAAACCACAGCTGTATTCCCTTCTAAGGAGATGGGACGTGAGCTAAGAGAACTGGATACAAGCTTCATGAGCAGGTTGAGAAATAAGTCCAGTGGTACCTTAGTAATAGCAGAAAGAAAAGGAATTGTTCTGCCCTTGAGAAATCCAACCAGGTTGGAAGCTGAAGACCTGAGTTTGATTTTGAGAATCAAAATTAAGAGAGAGGGTTTGGGGCATGGTGATAATACCTGTAATTTCAGGACTGAAGAAGTAGAGACTAGAAGATTGCTATGACTTAGCTGAATTGGTGACTCCAAGGCAAGTGATTTCTTGTTACAAAAATTAAGATGAATAGAAATTGAGGAATGGCTGAATTTGACTTTTGTTATCCATGTGCAAGCACACACAGACAAGTACACACACACACACACACACACACACACACACACACACACACACACACACAAACCCAAAGTGTAACTGAGAAAGGAATCCAAAGGAGACAATGAATCAGATTGGTTAGCACAAAGAGATCTCAGACTGTCACCGAAGTTGTATTCGCTCTTCACACACAGGAGATGCAAGAGAGTGGAATTGAACCTACAACCGCACCAGAAGCCCTGCATAACCCACAGGAAGCAACAGGTAACCCTCACTGATGAGTGAGTCCCTATCAAGGAGAGCAAAACGCTGAATAAAGGAAAGTAAAGAAACATGTCAGCTGGCCAGTCATGGGCATGAACTAATGTGGAAATTACAGTCTGAGCAAGACTTTGCATCACTGTGTCGTTACACACACTACAGACATTGAAGCCTGTGCTGTTCGTGGCTGGCCATGTGAACACAGGAAGCATGGGGTACTTCCAGCAGGACCATGATTTTTCTGTCTCAGTTTTGAACTCAGTGTTATGACTAGGTAGCATATATGCATAATAATAAGATATACAAATATAATCTATTTAGTAGGTACAACAGAGGGTTTCAAGTAATACACATTTAAGTAACACACATTCACTTTATTTTGCAGTATTAGGAAGTGAGGTCAGAGACCTCTGGTTTAAGATTTGGCTTAGTGAAGAAAGGTCTTCAGCAAGGGGAAGGCCTTGTGTTCTCCCAGTCAGGAAAGACCCTGAGCTCTTTGCAAATTTCCTCTGAGGTCTGAATTTAACTTCTTATCACTCCTTCCAAGAAGCCCTCTCTAGTCCTGTCCCAAGCTGCACAGGCAGTTCAATAATCAGAGAAAAGATCTTTTGTTAATACAGGCCACATTCCAGGTGTCCAGTGCCTCTGGGTCAGAAGTTAATGGCAGTTAATCTATTTAATATTTTAAAATCTCATTTCATTTCTATGGATGTTTTGTTCACTTGTGAGTCTGTGTAGTATGTTGTGTGTGTGTGTATGTGTGTGTGTGTGTGTATGGCAGAAGATGGCATTGGATCTCCTGGAACTAGAGTTACAAAGGGTTGTGAGCTGCCATGTGGGTGCTGGGAATTGGGACAGAGCAAACCAGTGCTCTTAACTACTGAGCAGTCTCTCCAGTCCCCAGCCAATGCATCTTCATACAAATACCAACATGGCTAAAATGTTCAATGCTTCTGTGTCATTTATATAAACAAAGACAGAATCGACTTGTCTGAACCTGTGTTTACTTCATAGAGAATAGCATATGTCCTGACAGATAATAAAAATCATAACTACAGCTACACAGAAAGGATTGACAGATGAGAGTGGGTGACAGAGACAAATCTCATGATCTGTTGTGACAGGTCAGTAGGCCTTTTCTCCATTTTCACATCCTTAGACAAACATGTGATGTTTCAGTTAAGTGGGTGTCAAAGGACCTGCAGCTTTGTCAAAGGCCCAGAATAGCATCTCAATAATCATCGTAAGCTTTTAGAACTTATATTTCACATGTCAGCATTCTACTGATTCTGTGGTGTCATCAGGAAAAAGATGATTTTTTTTCTTATCAAGGCCTCAAGGGGTGTCAGTGAAGACTGACAACTCAAAACTTGAATTCCAGATCCTCTTTTCACAAATGGCCTGGAATCCATTAAAATAATTTTCTAAGATAGCCTTAATGTCCTTAGAAAACACCTTGGTGGTAACAATGAAGGTCAACGGGGGTTCTTCACATATGAGTTTGACATATCAGAGAAGATCCAGATAATCTTTCCATCAGAGCTCTGCACACTATATTATTTATGCAAACAAAAACTATTATTATTGTTTTAAATTGAATTATGCACTAGGGACATAACTCAGTGGATAAGGTATGTGAGTTTGATCCCAGAATCCCCAAAGAAAGCCAGGAGTGCTGGAATGGGCTTATAATCACTGCACTAGGGAGATGTAGAGTCAGAGATCCCTGGGACTCTTTGACCAGCCAGTCTAGCCTGTTTGACAAGTCTCAGGGCAGTGAGAGTGCTTGGGGAGGGACACTCAGGGTTGTCCTCTGGCCTCCACCCTTGTGTGCATGCACATGAACATGAAAACACAGATGTATAGGAACACACAAATACAAATAAACAATACACATCCTATTTGAATTATTACACAAATTTGGGATGGTCAGCTAAATTTTAGGGAGAGTCATAAATTAAGAATTTTCCAGTCACTTAACCATGGGTGAGGTATGTTCCAGAAGAACCCTGTCATTATGGAGGAAAAGTCCAAGGTTATATATGGTCCTTTCTAAGATGGGGTGCCTGGGGATAAGGAAGCCATGATCTGGGTGGGATCTACCAAACACACTCAGATCTCAGGGCTGGAGGTCCACAGAAAAGAAAAAAAAACCAAAAACTGATAAAAGTAAATTTATCTTTTGATTCTACCCAAGAACTGTCTTCCATGTAACACAAGCCATCTGAGATTGACCATAGGAATCATGACCATTAGCAACAGGGCTAGGGAATTTCCAACCCAGAGAGAACAGGGATAAGATAGCGGAAGGCCAAAGAGCAGGGGAAGAGGACAGTTGCAGAGTGTAGACAAACTGTCTATTCTGGAGGTCTGACTCACAGGAAGCCAGCAGTGGTGGGGACTGGGTGAAGACAAGAAAGAGCCCATATTGACAACAGAGAAGGCTGCAGGCAGCGAAAGACAGAAGGAATCCAAAGAGGCTAAAGGGAAGCTCTGCTTTATTCCTTTTTTTTTAAGAAGTTGGGAATAAAGAAGAGATAAGGAGGGAGACTTTCCAACCCACAAGTACCTAATAGCATTCATTCACTGAATTTAGAGCCTTGATTACATAGATTCCTGGTTGTGAGGGGCTGGCGTGTACGATGTAGCACCCCAGTATCTACCCACTAGATGCCAGCAGAAATCTACCTCTGTCTTCAGACATTGCCTTATGTTGCTGCAGGAAGCCCACAGAAGTGTAGTAAAGAGCTGTTTCACCTCTTCTGGGCTGTGTCTCCTTCCTATTTATATCCCTGAAGCCCCACAGGGTTCATTGCAATTCTCTTTTCTCAACGCACATTTGTCAGTTAATTGAACAAGATAATGAATGAAGAAAGAAATAGAACACAGGAAAACGTGCGCTATCTACGTACCATGAGAGACTCCTTACCAAAGGCCACAGTGCATTCTCTGTATGGTCCTTCATTGAGCTGGGAGAACCCAATGTAGCAGAATGCAACAATGATCCTACATCTGCAGGATCTTACGGGTGGAGCTGTGAAGCATAGGCTTTTTGCACATTAAGATTCGATATCTAACTCTCCAAGCCAGGGTGTACCTCTGGGCTTAGAAGACACCCAAGGATATGCTCACAACTGTCGCAAGTGACATTTGTTTCCATATGTGATGTGCTCTGTGCAGTTAGGACAGGACTGATCTTCAGGTCACCAGTGCCAAGCAGCAAACTGCTCTGCAGTATGTCACTGTGATGGATGTGGCCTTCTATTTGCAGCTGAGTCCTGCTCAAGCCAAAAAGTTACTGTGCCTTTGAAAAATGAATGAAGCATTCATGTGTGCTGCTGTGACTTATCAGATCAGTCTCCACATGTTATCAAAACAGACTGCATTCCAAGGAGTTGTTCTCCACCCTAAGAATGTTCTTGTGTGCACAGGCTATGTAGCACGGCAAGAAGAGCTTCGGAAGTATGCAGATGGCACTGGGAGTCTAGACCAGCTGGTGAGATGCTTGAATCTTCCTCAGTCTCCAGAACCTGCAGACCAAATAGAAATAAATAAATAAATAAATAAATAAATAAATAAATAAATAAATAAATGCCAGGCATGGTAGCTTGTAATCCCAGGACTAGGGGATGTGGAGAGAAGTAGATCACTGTGGATTATGAGTTGGATTCCTAGAGTTCTTGTGGAGTTCCAGGCTGGTAAGATATTCACTTGATAAAGCAAGGTGGACAATGTCTGAGGAAAAAGAACCCTGTCTTACAGCCTCAGGATGTTTTAATATATATTAAATATATATTAAATATAATATATATAAAAATATTTAATATATATCCACAGATGCTCCTGCACATACATGAACAATTGCAGCAACATTAACATGTGTGCACACACAGGCATAAATTAATTCATGATCTTCAGTGAAGATTAGCAAAATCAATTGGCTTTGTCACTGTTCTATTGCTGTGAAGAGACTCTATAACCAAGACAACTCTTATAATATAAAGCATATAATTGGGACTTCCTTATGGTTCCAGAAGGTTATTCTGTTATCATTATGGTGAGAGTATGGCAGTACACATGTCACGGGAGCAAGAGCTAAGAGCTATATTATAATATGCAGGCATAAATATAGGTAGATAGATAGACAGACAGACAGACAGATAGATAGATAGATAGATATGCTGGCCTGGCATGGACTTTGAAACCTTAAAGCTGTTCCCAGCTGTACACTTCCTCTAGTGAAGCCACAACTACTCCAAAAAGGCCATACCTTTTAATCTTTCTGATAGTGCCACTCCCTGGTAGCCAAGGAATAGAGGGGAGGGGCATTCTTATCCAAACCACGCCATCATTTTCAATGAATTACCAAATAAAAGCAAGCCATGCCAAGCCTGCCACTGCCTATGCCTCATCCCCCAACAGAGGATGTCGATTCCTGTGTCCAGTGCCTTGTTTTATGAATCAATGCGATTATGCCCTCAAATGTTACCATTCTTTTCAAAGAGCTCAATTCAGACAGCATTTATGAACATTAGCTTCAAACATGGCAATCAGGAAGACGCAAGTTGCCACTCCTTTGCCTAACATGCCAATTGGTTTTGTCAAAAGAAGTCTGGAGTTCTAAAAATGATATCAGAATGTTTGGGCCTTGTCCTGGGCTTGGAATGTGCTCCCTGCATCACTGTGATCCACAAGGACTCACGTAGTCCCTAAAGCACAGCCCTTCTCTGCATGGAGCCTGGAACACCTCATCAGCATGTTTCTCCCCAGGAGCGTCCTGTGCAGTGGCCACCTCATCAGTGCACCCACTTTCTCAGGCTTCTGTTCCCCATTGCCAATCAAGGTCTGAAAATAGCAAATGGAAAATTCTAGAATTACATAATTAATGGGTTTTATACAATAAACATTCTCCTAGTAAGATAGTGTTCACAACCCACTTGTCTAACTTATAAACTAAATATTATCATAACTGTGAACTACAGGGGAAAGTACTATTGTACAGATAGAGAACCACCTGAGGCTCCTGCAGTCCATCACTGACCACAGAATGTGCCCTCCTTGAGTAAGGTCAGGACTGTATCCATCTAGCTTAGTCCTTCCAGTGACATGACTTTGACCCATTCCTGATGGCCCCAGCTCTCTTTATTCTTCCCCAAGCTAAGTTCTCTTAGATATGACACTTTATTAATCTCAAATGTCTGATTTTATTGGTTTTCCAGCACACTATAAGCCCACCGAGGGTTAAGAACATGGGCTTTAGAATGAGTCTGTTCAGTATGAGAAGGATGCATGTTGCTGCCACCAGTCAAACAAAGACGGAAGTGCTTTAGCTTTGGCAGTGGACTGCAAGCAGTCTTCAGGAAAGAGGGGCAGCGTAGTGGATGAAAATTGTTCACATGGACTACTTACGATGTGTTTAAGAGGTTGATCAGGGTTGGAGAAGCTTAGATATTGACACGCTCAGAATGTGCTCGTTGACATGTCCTTATAATATACCTTTAGTGTCCCCCAGTGAAGGTAACTCCAGAGAGAGATGGGGACATAGGAAACAACATGCTCTGCTCTGCCTCGTGTGTGTGTGTGTGTGTGTGTGTGTGTGTGTGTGTGTGTGTGTGTGTGTGTGTGTTGGCGGGGACATTAAGCTCAGCCCTTGACAGAAGTTATTTTAAATAATTGAGACATAGTTTCTGTGATGACTTGTATGTGCTCAGCCCTGGGAGTGACACTATTAGAAGGCGTGGTCCTGTTGGAGTAGGTGTGTCACTGTGGGTGTGAGCTTTAAGGCCCTCATCCTAGCTGGCTGGAAGCTAGTATTCTCCTACCAACCTTCCGATGTAAAATTCAGTTTCTCCTGCACCATGCATCCCTGGATGCTACTATGCTCCCAGCTTGATGATAATGGACTGAAACTTTGAATCTGTAAGCCCATCCCAATCAAATGCTGTCCTTATAAGAGTTGCCTTGGTCATGGTGTCTGTTCACAGCAATAAAACCCTAAGACAGTTTCTTCGCCACTAAGTTAAACTGCTGGGTTCATTCCCCTGTGACAGTAGGCAGGGGACTCTGAGCTGAGCCCAAGTGCAATGCTAAGGCAGGAAGTCTCCAGCTGTTTCCTGACTATCGTTATTTCTCCTCTTTTTATGGGTTTTTCTCCCATAAAAACTTGCTTCAAGAAACTCCAAAATCAGCTGGATGTAGATCTCTCCTGAGAGACACAGCCAGAATACAGCAAATACAGAGGCGAATGCCAGCAGTAAACCACTGAACTGAGAACGGGACCCCTGTTGAAGGAATCAGAGAAAGAACTGGAAGAGCTTGAAGGGGCTCAAGACCCCATATGTACAACAATGCCAAGCAACCAGAGCTTCCAGGGACTAAGCCACTACCTAAAGACTATACATGGACTGACCCAGGACTCTAACCTCATAGGTAGCAATGAATATCCTAGTAATATCACCAGTGGAAGGGGAAGCCCTTGGTCCTGCTAAGACTGAACCCCCAATGAACATGATTGTTGGGGGGAGGGCGGCAATGGGGGGAGGGTGGGGAGGGGAACACCCATAAAAAAGGGGAGGGGGGATTAGGGGGATGTTTGCCCAGAAACCGGGAAAGGGAATAACATATGAAATGTAAATAAGAAATACTCAAGTTAATAAAAAAAAAGAAAGAAAGAAAGAAAGAAAGAAACTCCAAAATCACCACTGCTGCCTATCTCCAGAGCCTGAGTTAGTGCCTCTGAAAGCATTCTCCATTCAAGCATTAAGTTGTGTATTTGCCAAGACACTCCAATCACACAGGCTCTGTCTTCTATGTTCTGTTCCTTCTACAAAACCATAATGATTATAAAATATAAATATATATATATATTTTCAAGTAACAGGGAAAGTCCATTGCAAAGCAGTTTTGTCATTCAAAGTTATTTGAAGAAATCTTAAATCTAAGCTATCCTAACTCCTAGGCAATGCAACATCCAGCATCCACATGGCACCACACTTCTTCAAACACTGAAGCTCTATAGGAACTTAGACCTCACCCTTAAAACGGCACCAATGTATAACCACAGGCTGTTCTAACAAAAATGTCTAAAGGTTTTTGGTGACTTGCTTAGCAACACACACTTCTAAACAACCCTCTTTCAAGATGGGAAACAATGTCAGATGTAGTGGCGTATGCCCGAAATCTCAGCAGTGAGACATATAATGGGCACTGTTATATTTACATTGTGATATGCTGTATAAGCTTGCTGAAAATCATGCTTGGGATGTGGAGTAGACCCACTACTCCAACTGCACTTCTGAGCCTGTTTGTCTCAGAGCTTCCTCCAAAGCACTTTATCTTGAGTTAGACTACCCACCCCACCCCCATCCTGAATCTGTAATAGGGAAAGAGAAAAACAGAAAGCAGCTAATGGGAATTTAAAACATTACATCCTTGAGAACAGCTAGATGGTAACCCATTTGTAACATATTACTCTTTGTTATTCTATAATATAACGTTCCCTGTAGTGTCGACTACAAGCTCATCCCCAAATACAAACTCAGTTGGGAACTCCAGCTGACTGCCTCATTCTCTCCAGTCAGTTTCTGCTGTATGCTGCATGCCCTCAACTTGATTGTGTCTCCTGTGTTTATTCTTCCAGGGAGATTGTCCCAGGCCTGCCGGAAACTCCTGTTTGATGATGTTTTGCCTGTCTATCTGCTGCTTTTGTTTGCTTGCTACTCGCTGTTTGTTTGTTTTTACTTTTGCTTGCTTCATATTTAATAAGCCCCTTCATTCAAAACTGAAAATCTGCCTACCAGCTCCAGTAGCTTATACTCTGGACTATGCAAAACAGGAGGATGAAGAGAATTGTCTTGAGTCTGAGGACAGTCTGGGCTGTACAGTGAGTACCAAATAGCCTGGGATGTCGTCTGCTTTAAACAGAAGAGGAGGAAGAAGTGAGGGAGATGAGAGGTGTGTACGAGGGTAGACTAAGTGCTTTCCCTGTTGCTGTGATAAATACCTGACCAGAGAAACATAAGAAAGGAACAGTTTATTTTAATCTGTGGTTTGATAAGGGAGACCTGCTGGTCTTCAGCTTGCTTTCTCCGTTTGCTTCAGTTCAGGACTCCAGTCTACATCATGGTAGGACACGAAGCACAGTTAACCTGGAAACGTCCTCACAGAATGTACAATAAGAACTTCAAGACTCTGAAGAAAGAAATTGAAGAAGTCCTCAGAAGATGGAAAGATCTCCCATGCTCATGGATTGGCAGGATTAATATAGTAAAAATGGCCATTTTACCAAAAGCGATCTACAGATTCAATGCAATCCCCATCAAAATACCAATCCAATTCTTCAAAGAGTTAGACAGAACAATTTGCAAATACATCTGAATAACAAAAACCCAGGATAGCTAAAACTATCCTCAACAATAAAAGGACTTCAGGGGAATCACTATCCCTGAACTCAAGCAGTATTACAGAGCAATAGTGATAAAACTGCATGGTATTGGTACAGAGACAGACAGATAGACCAATGGAACAGAATTGAAGACCCAGAAATGAACCCACACACCTATGGGCACTTGATTTTTGACAAAGGAGCCAAAACCATCCAATGGAAAAAAGATAGCATTTTCAGCTGGTTCAACTGAAGGTCAACATGTAGAAGAATGCAGATCGATCCATGCTTATCACCCTGTACAAAGCTTAAGTCCAAGTGGATCAAGGACCTCCACATCAAACTAGATACACTCAAACTAATAGAAGAAGAACTAGGGAAGCATCTGGAACACATGGGCACTGGAAAAAGTTTCCTGAACAAAACACCAGTGGCTTATGCTCTAAGATCAAGAATCGACAAATGGGATCTCATAAAACTGCAAAGCTTCTGTAAGGCAAAGGACACTGTGGTTAGGACAAAACGGCAACCAACAGATTGGGAAAAGATCTTTACCAATCTTACAACAGATAGAGGCCTTATATCCAAAATATACAAAGAACTCAAGAAGTTAGACCGCAGGGAGACAAATAACCCTATTAAAAAATGGGGTTCAGAGCTAAACAAAGAATTCACAGCTGAGGAATGCCGAATGGCTGAGAAACACCTAAAGAAATGTTCAACATCTTTAGTCATCAGGGAAATGCAAATCAAAACAACCCTGAGATTTCACCTCACACCAGTGAGAATGGCTAAGATCAAAAACTCAGGTGACAGCAAATGCTGGCGAGGATGCGGAGAAAGAGGAACACTCCTCCATTGTTGGTAGGATTGCAGACTGGTACGACCATTCTGGAAATCAGTCTGGAGGTTCCTCAGAAAATTGGACATTGAACTGCCTGAGGATCCAGCTATACCTCTCTTAGGCATATACCCAAAAGATGCCCCAACATGTAAAAAAGACACGTGCTCCACTATGTTTATCGCAGCCTTATTTATAATAGCCAGAAGCTGGAAAGAACCCAGATGCCCTTCAACAGAGGAATGGATACAGAAAATGTGGTACATCTACACAATGGAATATTACTCAGCTATCAAAAACAATGACTTTATGAAATTCGTAGGCAAATGGTCGGAACTGGAAAATATCATCCTGAGTGAGGTAACCCAATCACAGAAAAACACACATGGTATGCACTCATTGATAAGTGGCTATTAGCCCAAATGCTTGAATTACCCTAGATGCCTAGAACAAATGAAACTCAAGACGGATGATCAAAATGTGAATGCTTCACTCCTTCTTTAAAAGGGGAACAAGAATACCCTTGGCAGGGAATAGATAGGCAAAGATTAAAACAGACACAGAAGGAACACCCATTCAGAGCCTGCCCCACATGTGGCCCATGCATATACAGCCATCCAATTAGACAAGATGGATGAAGCAAAGAAGTGCAAGCCTACAGGAGCCGGATGTAGATCTCTCCCGAGAGACACAGCCAGAATACAGCAAACACAGAGGCGTATGCCAGCAGCAAACCACTGATTTGAGAATAGGACCCCCGTTGAAGGAATCAGAGAAAGAACTGGAAGAGCTTGAAGGGGCTCGAGACCCCATATGTACAACAATGCCAAGCAACCAGAGCTTCCAGGGACTAAGCCACTACCTAAAGACTATACATGGACTGACACTGGACTCTGACCTCATAGGTAAAATGAATATCCTAGTAAGAGCACCAGTGGAAGGGGAAGCCCTGGGTCCTGCTAAGACTGAACCCCCAGTGAACTAGATTGTTGGGGGAGGGCAGCAAGGGGGGAGGATGGGGGAGGGGAACACCCATAAAGAAGGGGAGGGGGGAGGGGGATGTTTGCCCGGAAACCGGGAAAGGGAATAACACTCGAAATGTATATAAGAAATACTCAAGTTAATAAAAAAAAAAAAAGAAAGAAAAAATGCAAGTTAACAAACCAAAACAAAAAAAAAGTCCATGATGATTCTAAATCTGGTTAATCTTGAAAATTGAAGATGAACCATCCTAGGAGGGGAATGTGGTAAA
This sequence comes from Rattus rattus, assembly GCF_011064425.1. Lineage (NCBI taxonomy): Eukaryota > Metazoa > Chordata > Mammalia > Rodentia > Muridae > Rattus > Rattus rattus. The sequence continues at coordinate 41,142,902 of NC_046160.1, read as the reverse complement.
TGAGGAAAGCAGGGTGGGCAACAGAGGAACATCTAGACAAACCAATCACCAGGCAGGAGGGAGAGGGAAGCCTCTGATTCAAAGGTAACAAGCTACCAGAGAAGCGAGTCCAAAGCTGCCTCAAATTGAATGCCACATTGTATAGACTTTTCAATGCTTCTCACTTTGATAATGAAGCAGAGGATGTTGGCGATAAATGAAAGATGTGGAACATATAGGTGGACAGACAAGAGCAGATCTTTGTGACACATGAAGAGTCCCATATATAAAGGATCCAAATATTAAAGAAAAAGAAAAAACTCTGTGCAAAATCCTCAGAATAGTCACTACTGCAGCAATGGAATTGATTTGCTAAGCTGTAATTGTTTTTATATTTACAATCTCACCAATAAATTAAGGTTTAGTGCACTAATTACACCGTGTATTCCAGGACCTGATCGTGCTGGGCTCACTCACTCCACAGCTGGCAGATGGCGAAGAGCAGATGATTCTCCTGTGGGGAGCTGGGGAACTCTGTGGAGAGGGAGATAATTGTATGCAGTATTTCTTAGCTGTTCTTCTGACCATATTTATGATTCTAGCCCAAGTATGCATTGCCCACAATGTCTGTGTTGTACCCTCTCTTTGAAAACTGTGTATTTCTTATTATCTCCTTTTTTTTAAGAATGTATTTTCATCATCACACAGAAATTCAAGTACATATATATTTTATTGTATATTTTCTTTATTTATCCACTTTCTCAATTTCCCCTCTGGAAACCCCCTATCCCATACCCCATACCCCTGTTTTTGTGAGGGTCTTCCCGAACTCACTCACTCACCCACTCTCTCCTGCTTCCCTGCCCTGGCATTCCCCTACACTGGGGCATTGAGCCTTCACAGGACCAAGAGTCTGTCCTCCCATTGATGCCCAACAAGGCCATCCTCTGCTACGTATGTGGCTGGAGCCATGGGTCCCTCCATATGTACCCTGGTTGGTAGTTTAGTCCCTGGGAGCTCTGTGGGGTCTGGTTGGTTGATATTGTTGTTCTTCCTATGGGGTTGCAAACCCCTTCAGCTCCTTCAGTCCTTTAACTCCTCCATTGGGGTCCCCATGCTCAGTTCAGTGGTTGGCTGCAAGCATCTGCCTCTGTATTTGTCAAGCTCTGGTAGAACCTCTCAGGAGACAACTATATCAGGCTCCTGTCAGCAAGCACTTCTTGCCATCTGTAATAGTGTCTGGGTTTGGTGACTGTATGTGGATGGATCCCCAGGTGTGACAGTCTCTGGTTGGCCTTTCCTTCAGTCTCTGCTCCTCATTTTTCTCTGTATTTCCTCTTGTGAGTATTTTGTTCCCCCTTCCAGAAAGGGCACACTTTGTTCTTCCTTCATCTTGAGCTTCAAATTATTAGAAAACATATTGAAAATGTTTCTATTAACTGATGGAGCTTATGTGTCTTTTGGATAAATTTCTCGATGCAACTATTTTTCTTTGTTCGGAAACTTATAAAGACATTTTCCTAAGCACTGAGTGGCTACTGAGCAGACTGTACCAGAGTAAGATCACTGCTCAGATCAGGTGCAAGAAGGTGGGGGTGAGATGTTAGCATTAATGTGCAGGGTACAATCTCTTAAGACTGGGGAGGCCAACAGTGGCCCAGTATAACATACAGAGTTCTACATTGGTATTCCCAAAATGCATAGTACATTCCAATTCTTTGATGGACAGGATGCCCTCTTACAGATGGAGTTGGGACCAGCATCTTGCTAGATGTCCCCAAAAGCAAAGAGTTTGCAGATACAAAGAAAGCCTGATCCATTCTCATACCCCCTATTATGTGACCCCCCATATAGAATGCAAAATTGGTGACATGAGACATATAATAATTCTCAAGGGATTCCATTTCAGCTTTGGTACACCTATCCATCCATGCCTTTGGCACCCAAAGCATCAACAGAGTGATCCCGGCAGAGCTAGATAAGAGCAGAACAAGCCATGTGCTTGCCTGTCTGTGTGGCTAGAATTTCTGTGATCACACCTGGTTTGTTGAGACTGGGAAAACTGATAAAGAAACTATAGGTGAAAGCTGGGTACATGGCCTACTTAACCCTCAGGCCTGGTCACTTTGTATGTATCAACACTTCTACACATTCCACTCTGGAAATATAATTGAAATAATTAACATTGTAAATAAAAATATTTTTAAAGTTTCATTACAATAAGACTACTGCAAATAATACCCTTCTTTGAAGACTCATAAGACAAATTGTCACTTAAAAACATTTTGTAAAAATGTGTCAAGCAAGCTTAAATCGTGAATTTTACTAACGTTGATCTGTTTTTAAATATACGAAATGTTTTAAATGACCATATGAATGTTAATATCATATTTTATCACGAATAAATGTTTTTATTTTTAGTATAAAATAAAATTCTAGAGCTACATTTCTGTTCATCCACTATGTGTTTCTGTGTTAAAAATCCTGTCCAAATGGAATTTATGGAAGGAAAGCTTTGTTTGGCTTAAAGGTTGCAATCGGCCATTGAGGTAAGCCAAGGTGGGAACCTGGAGGTAGAACCTGAAGCAGAAGCCACAGAAGAATGCTGCTTATTGGATTGCTCCTATTGGCTTGCTCAATTCCCTATCTTATACACTCTGGCCCACTTACCTAGGCATGGCAGGTCCATAGTAGGTTGGATATTTCTACATTAATTAGCAATTTTAAGATGCCTCACAGGTATAGCCAGAGGCCAGTCTGATTAGGAAAATTCATCATTTAAGATTCCCTCTTCCCAAGTTAGCAGCTGAAGCTAACTATGACATTGTGGGCCCTGACATATGCTCTCACTAACAATATAAGTGAAAGCTCAACAATAGTGAACACCTAGACAGAAGGGGTAGGATTATAGCTTCTTCTGCACAGGGGTATGGATGTAATTAAAGAATTTGGAAATAACTCTCCTTGTATCTTGGAAATGGTCTCAGAGCTCAACATTTGTAGGTTGTTTTTTAAGTGTTCTATGTTTATTTTTATCTACAGGTATGAGTGTTTGTATGTGTTTACATTACATGTACCACATATATACACTTCACAGTCCAGAAGAGAGTGTTGTATCCCCTGGAACTGGAGTTACAAATGTTTGGAAAATACCATATGGGTCTGTGGAACTGAACCTAGGTTCTATGCAAGAGTAGACAGTATTCTTTATCTCTGGGAAATTATTCTGGCCACCAGCTTTTCTTTCTTAAAGTTAAAACTCATCTGTATCAATAACTAATAGAGTTAGAATTCAGGTGGTTTTCACATATGGATATGAAATTCCAAAAAAAAGAAAAGAAGATAAAATTTGGAATATGTTTATCCACTCTTTGACAAATTGAAAAAAATTTGAAAGAAGAAAATTAAAGAGTCAAGGATTTTTCTAGACTGGTGACTTCATAGGCAACTGTGGTTTCTTGACACTGTTGTTTTTCACCATGGTGAGGCAGAGCATCAAAGAAAACAAGTGTTAGAGCAAGGGAAAGAAAGAGCAAGGCAAGCGTTGGGGAAAGGTCAACCTTTAAGTACATACTCATGCCAGTGACCTATAGATTAGCCCTACCTACTGGTTTTTTTTTTTTTTTTTTTTTTTTTGAGCTTTGTTAAAGACATTTTTTTATTATTATTAACTTGAGTATTTCTTATATACATTTAAAGTGTTATTCCCTTTCCGGTTTCCGGCAAACATCCCTCCCCCATCCCTTCCTTATGGGTGTTCCCCTCCCAACCCTCCCCCATTGCTGCCCTCTCCCCAACAGTCTAGTTCACTAGGGGTTCAGTCTTAGCAGGACCCAGGGCTTCCCCTTCCACTGGTGCTCTTACTAGGATATTCATTGCAACCCTCACGAGGTCAGAGTCCAGGGTCAGTCCATGTATAGTCTTTGGGTAGTGGCTTAGTCCCTGGAAGCTCTGGTTGGTTGGCATTGCTGTACATATGGGGTCTTGAGCTCCTTCAAGCTCTTCCAGTTCTTTCTCTGATTCCTTCAACAGGGGTCCTGTTCTCAGTTCAGTGGTTTCCTGCTGGCATACGCCTCTGTATTTGCTGTATTCTGGCTATGTCTCTCAGGAGCGATCTGCATTCACATTTTGATCATCCGTCTTGAGTTTCATTTGTTCTAGGCATCTAGGGTAATTCAAGCATTTGGGCTAATAGCCACTTATCAATGAGTACATACCATGTATGTCTTTCTGTGATTGGGTTAGCTCACTCAGGATGATAGTTTCCAGTTCCAACCATTTGCCTACGAATTTCACAAAGTCATTGTTTTTGATGGCTGAGTAATATTCCATTGTGTAGATGTACCACATTTTCTGTATCCATTCCTCTGTTGAAGGGCATCTGGGTTCTTTCCAGCTTCTGGCTATTATGAATAAGGCTGCGATGAACATAGTGGAGCAAGTGTCTTTTTTATATGTTGGGGCATCTTTTGGGTATATGCCCAAGAGAGGTATAGCTGGATCCTCAGGCAGTTCAATGTCCAATTTTCTGAGGAACCTCCAGACTGATTTCCAGAATGGTTGTAGCAGTCTGCAACCCCACCAACAATGGAGGAGTGTTCCCCTTTCTCCACATCCTCGCCAGCATTTGCTGTCACCTGAGTTTTTGATCTTAGCCATTCTCACTGGTGTGAGGTGAAATCTCAGGGTTGTTTTGATTTGCATTTCCTTATGACTAACGATGTTGAACATTTCTTTAGGTGTTTCTCAGCCATTCGGCATTCCTCAGCTGTGAATTCTCTGTTTAGCTCTGAACCCCATTTTTTAATAGGGTTATTTGTCTCCCTGCTGTCTAACTTCTTCAGTTCTTTGTATATTTTGGATATAAGCCCTCTATCTGTTGTAGGATTGGTAAAGATCTTTTCCCAATCTGTTGGTTGCCGTTTTGTCCTAACCACAGTGTCCTTTGCCTTACAGAAGCTTTGCAGTTTTATGAGATCCCATTTGTCGATTCTTGATCTTAGAGCATAAGCCATGGGTGTTTTGTTCAGGAAATTTTTCCAGTGCCCATGTGTTCCAAATGCTTCCCTAGTTTTTCTTCTATTAGTTTGAGTGTATCTGGTTTGATGTGGAGGTCCTTGATCCACTTGGACTTAAGCTTTGTACAGGGTGATAAGCATGGATCGATCTGCATTCTTCTACATGTTGACCTCCAGTTGAACCAGCACCATTTGCTGAAAATGCTATCTTTTTTTCCATTGGATGGTTTTGGCTCCTTTGTCAAAAATCAAGTGCCCATAGGTGTGTGGGTTCATTTCTGGGTCTTCAATTCGGTTCCATTGGTCTATCTGTCTGTCTCTGTACCAATACCATGCAGTTTTTATCACTATTGCTCTGTAATACTGCTTGAGATCTGGGATAGTGATTCCCCTGAAGTCCTTTTATTGTTGAGGATAGTTTTAGCTATCCTGGGTTTTTTGTTATTCCAGATGAATTTGCAGATTGTTCTGTCTAACTCTTTGAAGAATTGGATTGGTATTTTGATGGGGATTGCATTGAATCTGTAGATCGCTTTTGGTAGAATGGCCATTTTCACTATATTAATCCTGCCAATCCATGAGCATGGGAGATCTTTCCATCTTCTGAGATCTTCCTCAATTTCTTTCTTCAGAGTCTTGAAGTTCCTATTGTACAGATCTTTCCTTGCTTGGTTAAAGTCACACGAGGTACTTTTAAATTATTTGGATCTATTATGAAGGGTGTCATTTCCTAATTTCTTTTCGCCTGTTTTCTCTTTTTGTAGAGGAAGGCTACTGATTTATTTGAGTTAATTTTATACCCAGCTACTTTGCTGAAGTTGTCTATCAGCTTTAGTAGTTCTCTGGTGGAACTTTTGGGATCACTTAAATATACTATCATATCATCTGCAAATAGTGATATTTTGACTTCTTCTTTTCCGATCTGTATCCCCTTGACCTCCTTTTGTTGTCTGATTGCTCTGGCTAGAACTTCAAGAACTATATTGAATAAGTAGGGAGAGAGTGGGCAGCCTTGTCTAGTCCCTGATTTTAGTGGGATTGCTTCAAGTTTCTCTCCATTTAGTTTAATGTTAGCAACTGGTTTGCTGTATATAGCTTTTTTACTATGTTTAGGTATGGGCCTTGAATTCTATTCTTTCCAGGACTTTTATCATGAAGGGGTGTTGAATTTTGTCAAATGCTTTCTCAGCATCTAATGAAATGATCATGTGGTTTTGTTCTTTCAGTTTGTTTATATAATGGATCACGTTGATGGTTTTCCGTATATTAAACCATCCCTGCATGCCTGGGATGAAGCCTACTTGATCATGGTGAATGATTGTTTTGATGTGCTCTTGGATTCGGTTTGCCAGAATTTTATTGAGTATTTTTGCATCGATATTCATAAGGGAAATTGGTCTGAAGTTCTCTTTCTTTGTTGGGTCTTTGTGTGGTTTAGGTATAAGAGTAATTGTGGCTTCATAGAAGGAATTCGGTAGTGCTCCATCTGTTTCAATTTTGTGGAATAGTTTGGATAATATTGGTACGAGGTCTTCTATGAAGGTCTGATAGAATTCTGCACTAAACCCGTCTGGACCTGGGCTCTTTTTGGTTGGGAGACCTTTAATGACTTCTTCTATTTCCTTAGGAGTTATGGGGTTGTTTAACTGGTTTATCTGTTCCTGATTTAACTTCGGTACCTGGTATCTGTCTAGGAAATTGTCCATTTCCTGCAGATTTTCAAGTTTTGTTGAATATAGGCTTTTATAGTAAGATCTGATGATTTTTTGAATTTCCTCTGAATCTGTAGTTATGTCTCCCTTTTCATTTCTGATTTTGTTAATTTGGACACACTCTCTGTGTCCTCTCGTTAGTCTGGCTAAGGGTTTATCTATCTTGTTGATTTTCTCAAAGAACCAACTTTTGGTTCTGTTGATTCTTTCTATGGTCCTTTTGTTTCTACTTGGTTGATTTCGCTCTGAGTTTGATTATTTCCTGCCTTCTACTCCTCCTGGGTGTATTTGCTTTTTTTGTTCTAGAGCTTTTAGGTGTGCTGTCAAGCTGCTGACATATGCTCTTTCCTGTTTCTTTCTGCAGGCACTCAGCGCTATGAGTTTTCCTCTTAGCACAGCTTTCATTGTGTCCCATAAGTTTGGGTATGTTGTACCTTCATTTTCATTAAATTCTAAAAAGTTTTTAATTTCTTTCTTTATTTCTTCCTTGACCAGGTTATCATTGAGTAGAGCATTGTTCAATTTCCACGTATATGTGGGCATTCTTCCCTTATTGTTATTGAAGACCAGTTTTAGGCCGTCGTGGTCCGATAGCACGCATGGGATTATTTCTATCTTTCTGTACCTGTTGAGGCCCATTTTTTGACCAATTATATGGTCAATTTTGGAGAAAGTACCATGAGGAGCTGAGAAGAATGTATATCCTTTTGCTTTAGGATAGAATGTTCTATAAATATCTGTTAAGTCCATTTGACTCATGACTTCTCTTAGTCTGTCTACGTCTCTGTTTAATTTCTGTTTCCATGATCTGTCCATTGATGAGAGTGGGGTGTTGAAATCTCCTACTATTATTGTGTGAGGTGTAATGTGTGTTTTGAGCTTTAGCAAGGTTTCTTTTACGTATGTAGGTGCCCTTGTATTTGGGGCATAGATATTTAGGATTGAGAGTTCATCTTGGTGGATTTTTCCTTTGATGAATATGAAGTGTCCTTCCTTATCTTTTTTGATGACTTTTAGTTGAAAATTGACTTTATTTGATATTAGAATGGCTACTCCAGCTTGCTTCTTCCGACCATTTGCTTGGAAAGTTGTTTCCCAGCCTTTCACTCTGAGGTAGTGTCTGTCTTTGTCACTGAGGTGTGTTTCCTGTAGGCAGCAGAATGCAGGGTCCTCGTTGCGTATCTAGTTTGTTAATCTATGTCTTTTTATTGGGGAGTTGAGGCCATTGATGTTGAGAGATATTAAGGAATAGTGATTATTGCTTCCTGTTGTATTCATATTTGGATGTGAGGTTATGTTTGTGTGCTTTTCTTCTCTTTGTTTTGTTGCCAAGGCGATTAGTTTCTTGCTTCTTCTAGGGTATAGCTTGCCTCCTTATGTTGGGCTTTACCATTTATTATCCTTTGTAGTGCTGGATTTGTAGAAAGATATTGTGTAAATTTGGTTTTGTCATGGAATATCTTGGTTTCTCCATCTATGTTGATTGAGAGTTTTGCAGGATACAGTAACCTGGTCTGGCATTTGTGTTCTCTTAGGGTCTGTATGACATCAGTCCAGGATCTTCTGGCCTTCATAGTTTCTGGCGAAAAGTCTGGTGTGATTCTGATAGGTCTGCCTTTATATGTTACTTGACCTTTTCCCTTACTGCTTTTAATATTCTTTCTTTATTTTGTGCGTTTGGTGTTTTGACTATTATGTGACGGGAGGTGTTTCTTTTCTGGTCCAATCTATTTGGAGTTCTGTAGGCTTCTTGTATGCCTATGGGTATCTCTTTTTTTAGGTTAGGGAAGTTTTCTTCTATGATTTTGTTGAAGATATTTACTGGTCCTTTGAGCTGGGAGTCTTCACTCTCTTCTATACCTATTATCCTTAGGTTTGATCTTCTCATTGAGTCCTGGATTTCCTGTATGTTTTGGACCAGTAGCTATTTCCGCTTTACATTATCTTTGACAGTTGAGTCAATGATTTCTATGGAATCTTCTGCTCCTGAGATTCTCTCTTCCATCTCTTGTATTCTGTTGGTGAAGCTTGTATCTACAGCTCCTTGTCTCTTCTTTTGGTTTTCTATATCCAGGGTTGTTTCCATGTGTTCTTTCTTGATTGCTTCTATTTCCATTTTTAATTCCTTCAACTGTTTGATTGTGTTTTCCTGGAATTCTTTCAGGGATTTTTTTGACTCCTCTCTATGGGCTTCTACTTGTTTATTTATGTTTTCCTGGAATTCTTTTAGGAATTTTTGTGATTCCTCTCTGTAGGCTTCTACTTGTTTGTTTATGTTTTCCTGTGTTTCTCTAAGGGAGTTCTTCATGTTTTTCTTGAAGTCCTCCAACATCTTGATCAAATATGATTTTGAGACTAGATCTTGCTTTTCTGGTGTGTTTGGATATTCTGTGTTTGCTTTGGTGGGAGAATTGGGCTCCGATGATGCCATGTAGTCTTGGTTTCTGTTGCTTGGGTTCCTGCGCTTGCCTCTCGCCATCAGATTATCTCTAGTGTTACTTTGTTCTGCTATTTCTGACAGTGGCTAGACTGTCTTATAAGCCTGTGTTTCAGGAGTGCTGTAGACCTGTTTTCCTGTTTTCTTTCAGCCAGTTATGGGGACAGAGTGTTCTGCTTTCGGGCGCGTAGTTTTTCTTCTCTACAGTTCTTCAGCTGTTCCTGTGAGCCTGTGTCTTGAGTTCACCAGGCAAGTCGTTTTGTAGCAAAAAGTTTGTCTTACCTGTGGTCCCCAGGCTCAAGTTTGCTCTCGGGGTGTTGCCTATGAGCTCTCCACGGCCTCAGCAGCCAGGAAGATCTGCGCCGCCCCTTCTGGGAGGTTTGGTGCACCAGGGTTCCAGATAGCTTTTGTTTTCCTCTGGGGTCAGTACTGTGTGCAGCGTGCAGTCTCTTCTGGTTTCCCAGGCGTGTCCGCCTCTCTGAAGGTTTAGCTCTCCCTCCCACGGGATTTGGGTGCAGAGAACTGTTTATCCGGTCAGTCCCTTCAGGTGCGGTGTCTCAGACGCAGTGGATCTGCTGCTCCTGGGCCCTCCTCTACGGGTACCCAGAGGCCGTATACAGTTTCCTCCTGGGCCAGGGATGTGGGCAGGGGTGGGCAGCGTTGGTGGTCTCCTCCGCTCTGCTGCCTCAGGAGAGCCCGCCCGACCAGGCGGCAAGAACTCCCCTCCAGGGGGCCTGGGAGCAGAGAGCTGCTGAAGGCAGGGATCCTCCGCTGGTCCGGGAGTCTACCTACTGGTTTCTAATCATCCCCAAAACACCATCAACTTTTGATTCCATCATCCATGGATAGTCGCATCAAACAGGTCATAGAGCCCTTCTGATCCAGTTATCTTTCAAGAATCCTACTTTGCACATCACAAGGGGAGCTTTAATTGAATGAGTTGGGGTATGAGGCATTTAATATATAAACCAGAGGATTCTTTCCCTGGCTCCCAAAGGCTAACGGTACTTCATAATGCAGAAAGCAAGCACTTTATCTCCAGGTGCCCTCAGAGTCTCAGTAAATCTAGCATGCCTCGAAAGACTATATTCAGAGTTTCCACTGAGACTTAAGGCAAACACTTAACTATGAACCTCTGCGAAAATCAAAATACAGATTGTAGAGTTCCATCATGGCCCAAAGCCAGCCTATAACCAAAGAGAGGAACATGACACCAGGGAATGATTCAAGCAAAGCAAGAACACAGCAGGGCAAACATCAGTTCCTGCAGCTCTGTGCCTAGCATCTGGAGCATGTGGTCTTTTGATGTAATCCTCCAAAGGCTTGGGCAGCTACATTCCTGTGGTCTAACTGGTAGCAGCCCATGTGACCACTGCCTTGGCCAGGAGCTACCCACTAGCTCTGGCTTTCCTTGGCAGGCGTCCATGTTCCTGGCATCTCTCACTTACTTCCTGGAAGCTCCACTACAACTTTGGCTTCCCTCTCACAGCTTCACATATTGCCATGTAGGAGCTCGTATTGCCTGGCAGCCTAGGCCTTCCTTAGAAATATAAGTGGAAGTCTCTATGACCCCATAATTCTTGCATCCTTCATGCCTGCAAAATAAACAGTACATGAACAATGCCAAGATCTGTTGCCAGCCCTAACAGTATTCAGTCCCATTTGGATCACAGCTGCAGGCCTCTGAGTAGCTGGAAAGCTTAGCCTTGTTGGAAAGAATCTGAATGGAAATAAATTATATGGAAATAAATTCCAAGGACAATTTTCTAGACAATGCTATGTGATCAGGATATCCTGGGGCTCCCTTCTCAAAGGAGTTTACAGTCTTGAGCCTGCCATAGCTACCTTTTAGTTGATAGCTGAGATATGTAAAGTAATCCTCTTACCCAAGTTTAAAGTACTCGACTACTTCTGGAACTGCAGAGATGACTTGGTGGTTAAAGAACTTCCTCTTCAGAAATGAGACCTTAGATCTGATTCCTAGAATCCATGTAAATTCCAGTTGGGCATAGGCATCATTCTGGCCTTGAAGTGGAGGGATGGTGAATCCCCAGAATGAGCTTGATGAGATTAGACACACTGATGAGCTATGGTTTTGACTGAGAGATTTTTGACTCAATAAAATGTGGGAGAAGATGATTCTTGACATCAACTCCAGGCTTCCACATGTACACATACATGTACACACACACATACACACACAGACACACAGACACACAGACACACAGACACACACACACACACACACCATATACACATATGAAAAGAGAAGAAGAAAAGAAAAGTTACTTGACTATTTTATTAATGAAACTAAAGCCACACCTCCATTGACAATGTCACCTTTCATTCAAGTGATCCCTTTCTGGCCAAACTAAAAGCTTTTCAATGTCTACTACTTCACATATTATGCTCAGTCCTGAGTGGGAATGTGGCTAAAAGCAGCGAGCAGTAACTGTGCCACAGCTTGGCTGTTCGTACATTAGTCAGCTGTAGACGCCTCTAGGCATGAGTGGAATTATGGTAGATTCTTTACCCTCATGTAAGCTGAACAACCCCAATCCTCAGTCCAAACTACCTGAAAGAAGCAACTTAAAGGAGGAAGAATGGCTTGCTCAGGCATGGAGTTTCAGAGAGCCTGCTTTGGGTCTGAAATCACCTAATTCTGTCGGTTCTTCACCACAGTGTGGCAAAGCATGTTGGGAGGAGATCACAATAGAAAGCAAATCCACTCATCTCATTGTAGACAAGGAGGGAAGGGGCAGGGTCACCATATCCTCTTCAAGGACAACTCATAGTGACCTACTTTCTTCAACTCCTCCCACCTCTAATTCTATCAACTTCTCAATAATGGCATCATAGTTCATTCACATATTGATTCACTATCTGGGTCAAAGATTCATTGGTCAAATCATTTCCCCAAATCTATACCTCCAAACATTGCATTTAGGACTAAGCCTTTCATCTTAGACATTAATATTCTGAAATGAAAGCATGGTTGACTCATAAAAATCAAACAGGTAAAGATGACAGCTGAGCTATTTTGTGTCTCCACACAACGATGATCACACTTTTAACAAGGATGATGTGATCACTGATGTCAGTTCCTTTCAAACACTGGAATGATGGAGCCGGAGAGAAAGCTAAGTAGTTACAATTACTCCCTTGCTCTTTAAAAGGACCAGAGTTCAGTTCCCAGTACCCATGCCAGGACACTCACGACTGCCTGTAGTTCCAGAGGACATAATGGCCTTCTGTACTCTGCAGGCAGTTTTGCATACATTCACATGCACACATGCAGACACAGACATATATCTAATAAAAATAAAATGGATCCAAAGAAAACAAAACCAGTTGGGTGAGAACTTTTAAGGCCTCCAAGGGAGCTGGCCACCCATGTGTGGATCTTCACTCCTTTTAGTTTCATGGACAAAGAGCAACCATTTAACATAGATTTCACTGTTGGGATTTTCTTCTGAGTTGGCATTGATCACAAACCCCCAAAAGTCCATAAGAATGGTTATTTTTTTTTCTCTAAAATAAGAGTCTGTGAAGATTCAAGGCCCATCTTTATTCGTGTATTCTATGCTCATTAAAAGTTTATTCAAGCATTAATTGGTGTATTTATTTCTCTATCTGGCTTGATTATCCTGGATAAGAAGTCAAAAAATCATTGTTGTGAGGCTAGTTTCTTATAAGTGCTAATATGATTAAATCTAAGCACTACAAAGTAAAGGTTGGTCTGTATTCCTGGGAAAAGCTCATTATCCCCAAATGGTAGGTGACTAGGAGAAGGAGTTTTGGTTCCCCAAAGTTCCCCAAAGTGTATGTTGGAAAGCAAATTACCTGCAGACTTATTCTTCAACCTCACATTCATGAGCACTCCTACAATCTGTAAAAACATTCATCAAAAGCTATAACCATTGATTTCATCATGAAGTAAATTTGAGAAGGGAGATCGTTCTTGTGTCACACAGCAGTAGTGTGTCAGATGTCTATGTGCACATGTCTACACTTACCTATCCAGAAGATCAAGTTGGAACCATGGAGTCTGGTTTAGAAACAACCAGGGAAAGACCATGGCCCCATAAATGAAAAATTGTCTTTTAAAGGTAAGTATGGGTAGAGTATGCTGTGTGCTTTTTTTGCATAGAACATGTGGAATGGAACATGTTTGAATATGTATTTCTTTTCTATTGTTCTCATTTAGATGGAGTCTGTAGGCAATACCATTTTGCTCCCACCTGCATTGGACTCCTCTATAACTCCACTGAAGACAAATTTCTGATGATCTAATGCTAAAAGAGCAAAATTTAAACATGGGGCTAAATGGGAGGAAAACATGTCACTGCTGGGACTCTGTGGCAGGTTAGAAGTGATAAGGAAAGAGAAGAGATGAGCCAAGAAGACTCAGAAGCTGCTCTCACGAACAATTCCATGCGTGGAAGTGGACTAGGTGAGAAGAGTGCTGAAGAGGTAGAAGTGGGTGGGGCTTCAACACAGAGGTCTCTGTGATAGACTTCAAAGGCAAGTAAAATGTTCATGATGGAAACAAACTGGATACATGAGTCTGGGAACCAAGGGGTAATAAAGGCAGAGAGATAATTCTACATTGAAAAGAATCAGAACCTAGGTTCCATGTGACCACCTGGAGAAGACTGGAAAAGGAACACCGCTCCTCTTGGATCTACTGTGGGAGACAGGGACAGTGGGAATCTGGCAAAATCCATGTACTTCTTGTGCCTGGAACATGGCTCATGCCATTACAAAATTAAGCATCAGTGACTGTGAATCTTCTAATGGGGTTAAGTGGGGAGTGAGAACTCAGTGTGAAGATCCCTTTGACAGAACCCTCTGAGTGGAAGTTGAAGAAGGCATGTTTCTGGAATGGGGATGAGGAAGAGCGTGAGCAGAAAGGTGAGCTGTGCAGAGGCAACTGGGAGCAGAAAGCTGTGCTTTGTTTTGATTATTCTGATGTGGGTTACTCAGGAGAGAAAAATCAGGTTCACATCTGAGAGGGGACAGAGGGATGGATGTGACATGGATCCCAGAAAGAAACAAATTAGCTCAACCCTTAGAATGAGACACAGCTTTGTGGAGCAGAGAGTGCAGACTGGTTGTTTTTCTAGTTAGTGTGACTAAATACCTCACAAGCAATTGAAGGGAGAAAGAGTTTATAAGAGGGATAGAGTGAACTTGTATTTTAGAAAGAATGCAGCAAGAAATGGGATCCTGCTGCATGGAATGAGTACTCAAATATTTTAAGACAATTTCTTCCTTTTAGATGACTCTAGCTTGAGAAATATTGTCCTAAAATTGACCTAAATATCTCTTCTCTCTCTCTCTCTCTCTCTCTCTCTCTCTCTCTCTCTCTCTCTCTCTCTCTCTCTCTCTCTTCCCTTCCTCTATCTCCTCTTTCTTTCTCTTTTCTCCCATGCTCTTTACTGTGAGATTTCTTCTTGAGTCTTACCAACCCTTAACTCCCCCACTGAATACACAAGTGTGTACACACACACACACACACACACACACACACACACACACACACACACACACACACAATCTTAGTTATGGTTTCTGTTGGTATGATAAGATGCCCTGACCAAAAGCAAGTTGAAAATAAAAAGGTTTATTTGGAACTTGGAGGCAGGAGGCTACGGAGGGGTACTGCTTGCTGGGTTCTCACCATGGTTTGCCCAGCCTGTTTTCTTACAGAATCCAGGAACAGCCCAGGGATGGCACCACCCACAGTGGGTGGGTCCTTTTCCATCAATCACTAATTAAAAAAAATCCCCTACAGATGGATCTTATAGAGAGGAATTTTCTCGACTGAGATTTCTTCCTTTCAGATGACTTTAGCTTGTGCAAAATTGACCTAAAACTAACCAACCCCCACCCCATCTCTCTCCAATTCTCTGTTCTTTGCTGTGGAATTTCTCCTTGAAGCTTGCCAACCCTACCTCTTCCAAGCCCCCAAATGCACATGATGCAAATACCATCACTGACACACACTCCAAAACAAGCCTAGATGTGAGAGTAGGAAAAGAGTGTCTCTGGGAGACATACTGAACCTCGTTATCTGGACCAACATTAGGAAGTAAAAGAAAGACAACTATTTTAAAATTTCATGATGTTTATATCCATGGTTTTAAAATGGATGCATTGACTTCTTGTAAGTTCAAGATTGAAATTCAAAAAACAAATGTCCACATGAGCAAGTTTTCAAATAGGACTTTAATGTTATGTCCAGATCAAACAAAGTCTACCTGCCTTCAAATTCACTTAAGTTAAGAACAAACTGTGTGTAAATGACTTGGTTGGAGAGAGAGGAGCGAATTTGAAATCTTTAGCAGAAAAAAACAGCATTTGAAAGTCACAAGCATGTTAGTTCTTTTTGTCTTTTTTCCTAATTGTAATTGGAAGTTTGTTTGGATGTTTAAGGTACTCCCCAGAGGAGAATCTGTCACTGTAATCAGATACTGAAATAAGACACTCTCTCACATAGGGCTACAGTTAGTATGTGATAATTCAAAAGAGAAAGACAAATAAATTTACTGTGTTCTCTACCTGTGATAAAATATAAGCAAGATTCAGCTAGCCAGAAACTTTACATTCTGCCTGCCTACCAGGTGATTTTGATGGACTATTCTCGGGATAGAGAATTCAAGGGAAAAATAACTACAATGTTGACAGTTTATTTTGACTAGAGTTTTCTCTATTTTCTAAACTTTTTAAAATGAATCAGTCCTTACA
This sequence comes from Rattus rattus, assembly GCF_011064425.1. NCBI lineage: Eukaryota > Metazoa > Chordata > Mammalia > Rodentia > Muridae > Rattus > Rattus rattus. The sequence continues at coordinate 41,127,006 of NC_046160.1, read as the reverse complement.
CAGATGTGTTAGAATGTCTGTGTTTAGCTATACTGTTGTTACTATCGTAAAATAAAAAATTATGTTTCAAAGCAGTCACTTTTGAATCAAAACATATCAAAACTTTTTATAAATGCTATTCTCTTGGTGCAACTAAATAATTAACGTTTCAGAAAAATGCTTTGACTGTCCTGGCTGTGGGCCCTGTCCAGTGATTTGAAGGAACCCTGGCTTTTAGTGGGGGTGAGCACCCCCTGGTGGACGGAGGAAGCATCTGGCTAGCCCAATTTAGATGACAGACATGGGAGGATGGTTTTGCTCACTCACTCACCACACTCTGAGGAGACGTCTTTAAGGAGGCTCCACTGTTACACTTAAAATTTGAAGCTGCAAGTTGAATGGCAGCACATGGCATCTATCTTGGTGTGAAGTTTTCTGTGTCCAGCATGAAATACAGACTTCTCACTGGAGTTCAGTTCAAAGATCTGTCAGTATGAAAAACTCATTGAGGTTATGGACCTCTGATGAACCCTCAGAGGGAAGACAGAGAGCTGTCCTGACTTCCTCAGAGTATCTCACGCCATCTCAGAGTCAGAGATGGGGACTTGGAGAATGCATTGCTCCGTCCACACTCTCTGCTAGGGTATACATTTAATATGCTCTAAAACACTGACTCCACTCACACACACTGCAAGGACACTTAGAACATATCCCACCTGGTCTGTACTATTGTACAGGTGGGAACTGAAGTTTGCACAGAACACAACATCTCTGAGGACCACACAGAACAGGAACAGAGAAAGCTTACAGAGCTCATTCAGCTGTATGATCAGCAGATCTCTGTCAGATCTGTCTAGCCTAGTCTAGTTTAACGCCATGCAAAACAACTCACAAGGTTTCTTTGAGACTCTTGTATTTCAAAGTGCGATAGAATCTTTGTTCACAGTGATAGCCGTTGGGAGAAAGTCAATAAACACTATAAGGAACTCTCTCCCTTGGTATGTCATCTAAAGTCCCAAGGAAGAACCTATAGCTGGCCTTGGGACCTTTAAGCAGGTTCTCTAGCACCGAGACGTGTTCTTAGAACTTTTCTTCAGTTCTTCCCTTTGACTGCAGAGTCTCACTAAACCATCAGCTCTTGTCCAGAAACACCTTGAACTCAAGATCCTCCTGTCTCAGCCTCCCCACTAACTGGGGTCAGAGGCTCTTTCTAAGGCTGGCACTGTGGCATTTCCTGCTTCATTTGTCAAGCAGGTATTGAGACCAGCTCAAGTCTGTGCTTAGAATCCAGAGTTCGCTTTGAAATCAGAAGTGTCTGAATGTCGCTTCCACACAACCCACAGCATCTGCCTGGGCCAGAGTCACAGCAGGCTTCACTGTGACAAGAAAGAGCTTGCTCTTAGGCAAAGGGGGCAGTCCTTGCAATTGGTGCCATTTGAGATGGGATTAAAAGAGAGCCAGAAGCCTCCAGGAGGAATGTCTCTCCTCTAAAGCAACAATCTGCCTCACTCTAAGGGAGCCTGGGGCTAGGATTTGGGAAAGGACAAGGGCCCCATCTGCCATTTAGCATGAAATGTGCTTGTAGATGACTCTTCTGTGAGGCTCTGGACAAGGTTGATTTTACTCTGAGGCGAAAAATGAAGAGTTGAACCTGAAGCACAGACTGCTCAGGAGAGGCAGTCGGTTTGCTTTCAGAATATGATCTGTGTCATCAAACTTTAAATTTTCCCATGTGTAAGTAGAGTGGTGCAGGCTCTTTAGAAAAGCTGTGGATGCCTGAGACAGCAGGCAAGAAGAAATGAGCCCTATATTGAAAGACTTCTGTAAACCTACAATTTTCTTATGTCCTTTAGACAAGCAACCTGGAGGCACCCACTGAGACTCCTAGTTCCCCCCACCAAGACAAAGAATTGCACCAGAGACACATCCTAAAACAGTAAAACAAGAGACAATTTATTTGGAAGGTAAGCACTGAGAACAGGAGTAGATGTCTGAGTAGGGGAAAGGCATCCACTAAAAGGCTCTGGGCCAGGAGACTCCTGACATTTTCTTTATATAACTTCTGCCTTCTCTTCTGTATGGCACAAGCTTTTAGTGCTATGTTTGTTCCATGTGCTAGGAAAGGTTTTCCAGTCATTTTGTCAATTTTTTTTAAATAGGCCTGTCTCTCCAGATTCTTATTCCTTCTACAAGATGAGAAACATCTAGAAAGAGATCTGTGTACCTGGTGCGGACAAGATGAAGAGAGTGCACAAGGTATGGCTGGGCAGGCAGTGAGCAGGAGGTAAATGCAGAGACTGAATAGGCAGGCAGTGAGGAGGCTGTGACTCTACCCAGTATGGTTATAGCCCTGGGCCCAGCTCTTCCCTTTTCTTATGTGTCCCTGTGGGGGTCCTGAATTATCTCATATTGGTACCAGCCTTTAGGATCCTCCACATCTCCAAAGGGCTACAAAGCCTTCTTCTGAAACAGACTTCTCATGCATGTCCTTCCTCTGTAGCTACACTGAGCTATAGGTCCTCACCTGTCATGTATTGCTTAGGAAAACACATTTTTTTTTCTGACACTGTCCTAAATGAGAAGCCATCCTCGGTAGGATTACTATGTATTAAGTGGTTGAAAGTCCTTTTTGACTTTCAAATCAAGATAAACTAAAGCCCTGCCAAAGTCAAAATAAAACTGTGCACAGTAATGAGATACCAGGCTGCATAAAACTTGACTTTGCCTCTCACGAGGAAGCACATAACCTTCCAAAGCAGCTCTGCAATGCGAGCTTGAGCCTATCCCTACAGTAGTTACGTCTTCTCCTGCCCCTCACAGAATACCTGAGATTTAGGGATGAACTGAAATGGACTGTTCTAAGGAAGACCCCCCACACTCTTTTAGAGTCTCTCTCTCTCTCTCTCTCTCTCTCTCTCTCTCTCTCTCTCTCTGTCTCTCTCTCGTCCCCTCCTTTCCCCCCTCCCCCCCTCTCATTTTCTCCCTCTCCCCTGCCACTCCCTCTCTGACTAGCTTGTACATATCATAGAGTGGAAATGACTCAGTGATATTCAAGTGCCAGGGGCACAACACTGGTGTCCAGTGAGTGACATTCTCATTGGGCAGCAGGTTCTACTGTGAGGACACCAGCAATTCTCAGAAGAATTTGCATTTCTGAAACAAACCATTAGAGTTTTGCTGACCATATTCTCTGTCTCCCAGAGTGCTAGGTGCAGGTGTACTTGGAAGAAAATAGGAGCTAGTGAGTCCAGAAAGAAAGGGTCTGGGATGACCAGGAAGGGAAAGTTCACAGGTAGGAAAAGAAAGATGATAGGAGAGGGTTGGGGGGCAACAAGAGAAGGAAGAAAAGTAGAAAGGAAAATTAAAGAGGAACTAAGGTAAATTCCTGAGAATCAAGGCCTTCCAGCTCCCAAACAAACCATTTAATAGCAGCCAGAGGCTGTCCTGCTCCCTTCTGTCTGCAACTGATACCATATGAAGGAACATCAGAGCAAGCTTCCTTGGGCACTACATTCCCCAACAACAGGCCCTGTGAATGAACAACAGACCAGGCTTCATCCATTATCACCAGCTCCCTGTAACTTGGGTCTGCTTCTCTGGGAATAAAGGTCCTCACAGGCTCCATTCAGCTGCAGCCACTGTGGGACCTAGCAGTGCCCCACAAGGGTAGCTCTCTCCAAGATCACTCACCCTCCTGACCAGTGAGTTGGTGTGAAGGAAATGTGGTGCTGACTTCTTTCTATAATTTTAGCTCAGAAAATGTCAGCATAATGGCTATTTACCTGACTTTTATGGCATTTCTCCTCTCTACAACAATACATTGAGAAATAATGTATTGTGGTAATGTAAAAAGGTCATGTGACAATAATAATACAATATTTAGTGTAAATAAATACACAGCCATGTACTTTCATGCGTCGTTACATTATATTAGTATGTGGTATGTTGTGATATGCAATAACTAGAGAAGCAGAGAGCAGAGTTTCCTGTTCAGCACACACTGTTCCTGTCAGTTACTAATCAATGTCTGCCCATAATCAAATGACTAGGACTTGGCAAATCTGTGACTTAATACATGCTCAACCCTGCAATCTGACCACACAATGGTAACAACCACAGGGATGCTGGTGCTTGTTAGAATGGTAGCCTTGGCTGATCACTGTGTTTCCTGACATCAGGGAGTCCAGGAAAGACCGACCCACAGAGCAAACATGGAGCCATCTCAGCTCTCTGTCTGTCCATGAGACACAGTGGATCTGTCTCCATGTGCCAAGCTCACCCCTTTTGATGTGCTGCCATGGGGTTGATCACCCTGGAGCTGAATGGAATGTTGATGAACTGTCCCCCGCCCCTTTTGCTAGTTAGCCAGGCCACTTTGATCCCTACAGAAGCAGCCTTTTCCTCTTAGTCCTTAGTTCTGCAGGTGTGTGCTGTGCCCTGAGATATTTACACAAAGAATAGTTCTGCACATAGACCCAAGGGCGTCTATATGGAATTGTCAGAGAACTCCCGCCCAATGCAGAGCTCCATGGAAACAAAGCACAGCTGCACTCACCTTTTTCTGTACCCCCTTTTATTGAAAATGGATTTTTTTCTTACATAATATATCCGGATTATAGTTTTCCCTCCCTCTACTCCTCCCAATTCCTCCCAACTTTCCCTCCCATCCAGATCCACTCCTCTGTCTCTCACAGACTTCTAAGGGATCATTAGAAAAAAAATGATAAAATACAATAAAATAGACAAAACAAATTGAACAAAACAAATAAACAGAAGGAAACAAGTCTGAGAGGAGAAATAAAAAGAGAGATCCACTCATTCCTATCAGAAATTTCATAAAGGCAAACTGGATGTGTGTATGTGTGTGTGTGTGTATGTGTGTGTGTGGGTGTGTGTGTGTGTGTGTGTGTGCATGAATATATATAGAGAGCACAAGAGAGCATGAGAGAGGCATACATATATGCTTGTGTGTATGTATATACATATGCATGTATAGGCATATGTGCTTGCGTGTGCATCTGTATGTGTGTGTAAAAAGAGAAGAAAATATGCAAATAAAAATTAATATTAAACAGATAAAACTAAAGAAAAATAAGAAGGAAAACTCCTGATATGACACTGTGATACAAAGCAACTTCCAAAGAGGCCACTGAGTTTATTTTCTGTTTTCCATCTACTGCTGCCTGCAGCCTACCCTTAAGAGTAGATAGCTTCCCCAGTGAGACTCCCTTGGAGGAGACTACGTTTTCATTGGGTATTTTCAAGCCCTCACCTCACCCTGCCCTTCTGTTTCTCGAATATCAGATGTTACTGTAAGGCATACCAACCTGAAGCAAGAAACGGGCCATCACTGCTTTTGCCATTTGTGCAAAGCACCCAGGAAAGAGTATGTAATGGAGTGAACCTTTGGCTTGAAGGACTGAGAGAATGGGATTGAATTAACATGTCAGTGTACAACCTCTGGGACGTAAATGTCCATCTAAGAGACAGTTTCAGGGTAAAATATTTTTGAGCTTTTGATGAGGATAGATATGCATTACCTTCAAAGTTTATATGAGTCACTATTTAAGACAATACCTTCCTTTAGCTGCTTATGCTATGCATATTTTTCCAGTTTGTTGCATAGGTATTGCCACTTATTATTAGAATATGTTAGAATGTGGGAGTGTTTTAAAATAAACTCTTTGTTGAAACATAGAAAAAATCCATCTTAAACCAAAGCTAAATGTCTTTGGGATCACCAATTCTAAGATATGAAAGAGTCTAAGTTAGAAGAGCAATCGAAGTTTAGCAAACAGACTCCAGGAAGAAGAGGGTGGAAAGTTCTGGAAGTATATGGAAGGTGCCTTTCACATGCCCTTCTTGATGCCTAGCAACACCCAGATGAACTGGGTCCAGTCTCTGTCTTAGAGACCTTCAAAGGAAAAAGCAGAAATGTCCACAGAGTATCAAGGGAGAGGACATTCTGTAGGCCTTTGAGCATTTGCATTTTCCCTTTCCAATTTTAAATGCAGAGTGGCCTACTTAGTCCAAAATCCTTCTGCTGTGCTTCAATGCACCATCTCCCCACTGCCTGGCCATAACTTAGCATCTATTGGCCAATGCCATTTAAAGTGGTTTCTTCTTCAGTTTTTGAAGTGGCTCTGCAGAAAGGGCCATTTGACTGATGAAAGAACCGAGGGAAAGCTTTTCAGCAGAAACACCGCCAACCAGCAGCTTAACATTCCACACAGGGGCTGCCAGACAAGGACAACCTGGGACCAGCTGGCTCTTGAGTCCACTCCTTCCCCCACAGTGAGCCACATTTGCCAGAAGAAGTCAACTTAGCTCCCCTATCCCTACCCCTGCACCTGTGGCCCCTCCAAGCTCTTAATGTCACTGGTGATTTCTCCTGGGAAAGCCAACCTCAAACCAGTTTCAAAGCTTAAAAATATATGTTTCCTTCTTCCTCCCCAACTTTGCTTCATTCAGACTGGTCTCTCGTTGGGTCTCACTCTTTCTCCATGGTTTCCTGTCTCTACTGCCAATGTACAAGAGTACAAGAGTATGTGTACATGGGAGCACATGCACTCCACACCCTAACCCCAACTCTTCCCTTCCCCTATAGAAGAGCAGTTTGCACTCGTAAAGTTAAAGAGGAAGCCCCTCTAGAGCCATCAGAAATTCTAAAGAGTTCCCAACTCTAAGAAGCCCAGACTTACTAGGAAGGATTTCCTAGACCCTCAGAGAAACCCATGTAGACCCTCCAGTAAAACCACATAGATCTTCTAGGAATCCCATAGAGACTCATGAAGAAACCCATGTAGATATTCCAAGAAACTCATAAAGGTACACCAGGAAGCCCACATAGACCTTTTGGGACCTCATTCGGAGGTCCATAGACTCATTTGGAAAAAAGACCATATAGACAAGCCAAGAAGCCCATGTAACACAATGAAGCCCATATAGACTTTTTGGAAACCTACAAAAGCCCACATAGACCCACAGGAATCCATGCAGACATGTCAAGAAGCCGATGTAGATACACCAGGAAGCCCTTGTAGATAAACAAAGTGTTTTATCTGTACTCCACTGTCATTTTCCTGAAGGTTTAAGTGTCTCAAGATCCCAAGTGTCAGATTAAAGAATGCTACTCTTGGCCATCAAAATTGTGAGCTGTCCTGAGTTTTAGGTCCTGGAATTGTGAAAGTTACTGGTTCAAATTTCAGATGGTATGAGTAGGGTTTTGTGAGTGTTGTTGTATGTAACATACATGTAAAAATAAATAAATAAAATATGCAATAATATAATCTACACTAGAAATGGGTGACATAGAGCAGGAACAGCATTGCTCAGTGTGGCCTACTAGATTTCCATTGGAGACTTCCTGTGATGCCCAGCTATTTACTGAGAAGTGAGTCGAAAAATAACTTTCATAGTCTTTGATTCTGTTGGCTCTCTTAACAAAATTCAAGTACCCAGGCCACACCTCTATTTTGGAGAAGAGAAAACCAAAGTGAGCAAGAAGACAGAATAATTGCTTTTGGGATGAGATGGCCCTGAAAACCCATCTTGAACTTATGTCCTTAGCAGAGGTTGCTGATGTTGACACATGAGCTAGCAACAGAGATAAACTGTCCAGCCTGGTCTCCCAGACTTGGGAGCACACACACACACACACACACACACACACACACACACACACACACACACACACACACCACAGATGGTTAAAATACCCAAATCCCTTCCATGGTCATGTCTCAGTGTTCGATGCTGGGTAAAGCCTTTCCATGGCTGAGAAGGAAACTTCTCCAAAACTGGTTCCTGGTTCCCCCTTCAGCAACATCTCTTCTTTAGCAATTCAAGCAGAGGAAGAAGAAGATATAAGATCTAGGATAAGAAAGTGATCCATGATCCCCTTTAGTTCAGTGATAGATCCGATGATCCAGTAACACTATAAGCAGAATTTGCAAACCCCAATTGTAAGATGTGTCTCATAATGTTCATGGACCCCTTGCACTGGAGAGCTGCTAATCAGGGAGGGTTGTCCTTAGGACTTGGTCTGTGTTGCACAGAGGGCAGCCACACTGAAGCCTCAGAAAGTTATAGAAATTTGTACCAATACATTGCTTTCGACATAATAGGAAAACATAGCACTTATCTTACTTTTAATGAATTGCATTTAGAGAAATCAGAAACTATGCCCCCCTCGTGTTCTTCAATAACTTAAGAATGTTTCTAGCATCCATGAGGGCAATGAATGGAAATAACTGGAGAGGGAGGCAAGGAGAGTGAAAATGGTCAAAGTAGATGATACATTTGTATAAACACCCCTTATGAAACCTCTCATGTACCATGAAAACATGTAAGATATATCTGCATATCATGACTATATTGCATATATGTGCATGGGTATGTATATGCTAGTTTGATTGCTGTTTTTGTGGCAAAGCCATTGAGAAGGAAGAGGTTTATTATGCCTTAGGTCACAGTCCATTAGTGACAGTCCATCAGGACAGGTACATAGGCAGAAACTGGAGCCAAGACCATGGAGAAATGCTGCATATTGGTTTGTACAGTCTATTTTCTAATACCACCCCCAGTACCAACTAACCAGAGTTACTGTCACCCATTATAGTCTGGGCCCTTCCACATTGATAATAAATCAAAAAATGCCCCATAGGAGAATTTTGTGGTGGCAACTCCTCAGTTGAGGTTTCCTCTTCTCAAGTGACTCTCATTGGAGTCAAATTGGCAAAAAAAAAATGTGTGTGTGTGTGTGTGTGTGTGTGTGTGTGTGTGTGTGTGTGTAGTGCATATCCAGGAAGAAAGGTAAACAGCAGGGCCCTTCTGGTTGCAATTATTTTCTGATTTGGAATAAAAATATTCCCATTTTTTTATTATGCACTGCCATTCAAAATTGTGTCACATTCTCTCCCTACATTAGAGTATAGAGGACTGTGAACATGTTCAAATTTACCCTTCTAGCTACACTGAATCTATCAAATACCTCTCGTGCAAAAGTGCAACATTTGAGTGCAACTAGCATTACATTTGAGAACATTCCCCTCCCTAATGACATATGCCACTTCGGAATGACACATAATCTTTTTTCCATACCCCTGTCCATGAATGACTCTCTCCAATTATGAACAAGCTAGAATTTCAGGCTTTGGGGGTCAGGGCAAGTTCTCTTCAGATCATCAGCAATATTGGGGATGTGTGCATGGACTACTACACAGAGTGGCTGAGAAGTGAATTTGTATTCTATCCCCGGGTGGAATGTGCTGCCTAAGAAGGTGACAAGGAGCAGAGCTGTTAGATATCCACTCATCAGGGTCACTTTGCACAAAAGCTGCCCCTCAGAGTTGACTTCACTGAGCTGAAACACCATAGGAATATATAGAATTGCTGGTGCAGAAGCAGAAAACTTTGAATAAAGTGCCATCCTCCAACCTTCTCAGTAGTGTACAGAGCACTTAATAACCACTGTCTACATCTTCTCCTGAGAGGAGAAACCTCTGGTGACTGACAGGAAAAAGGTTTTGCTGAAATAAATCTTCAGCTTTCTGAGAAGGAGGGAACTGGCTGGTTCTAAGCAGTGACCTTGTCCAGATAGCTAAGCAGAGATTCCAGAAAATACATTCTAATCCATCATGAGTTCTGAACTATTAACAGATATCTAGAAAGAGGGCTCATGAACAGCCTAGTGGGTAAAGTACTTACAACACAGGCACACAGGCTTATGTTCAATCCCAAGAATCCAAATCTAAAAGCTGAGCATGGTGACTTGGGTTTGTGATCTGTGGAGGGGAGGCCTATGGATTCCCTGGGTTTTGTTGGTCAATTATTCTAACCAAGAAAAAAAAAAAGGCAAGTTCCTGGCTAATGAAAGAGCCTGTAATAATAAAGAAAATAGGAGATGTCCTCAGAAACAATGTCCATCCCTACATTTACACATGTGCACATCAACAAGCACACACAATAAATAAATACAAGAATTAATCAAGAAATAGAAAAAGGTTAATTAGCAAAGAGGGATAGCCCCTATGCTGGAGATTGATAAGGTACAGCCGACACGAATGAGTGCATAGAAATCACCAAAAGTGGGTCCACCAGGAAGCACTTGCCATGAGGGGAAACATGAGGGGACAATTTGCTACCTAGGGCCTTTCTTCCTAGGGTTGCCATCATAGACACTGTGATATACCTTCAGTGTGAGTATCCCAAGTCTTGATCCCATAATGAATCCAGATCGATTAGCATGCAAATCCCAGGAACTGAAATGCACAATGCTCTGCTCTGCTGATTTGAATGAAGGCAAAGTGTCATTAATAGAAGCTCTCTCTGCCCTGCCACTTCCCAGAAGCTGCTTTCTTCTAAATCTTCCTTTAAACATGATCTCATCCTGACCTAATGACGCTGACTCACAGGCAGGATGAGGTAAGACACTTAGGGTAATGCATCACCCCAGTGGTGGCTCATGTGAGGCTCAGGATCCACTTTCACCATGACAAGATGCTGCAAAGGAATGGCAAAAAAAAAAAAAAAAAAAAAAGTGGCCACTGGCAAAGGACAAGGATGCTGTGGCATCGGAAGGCAGGAGAGGCCATGGCTTGCCTCGCTTCTCACTGTACCTAATCTTTGTATACATTAAAATGAGGATAAAGAGGGAAATAAGATTTTTAAGAAGTCAGAGTATATACGGAAAGAGTATATTGTATAATGTCATGCATAATGTATGTGCTTTCTATAAATGCACATTAGTAAATAATGCATAGTGCAGGGCATGATGACTGGCACTTACAATCCCAGCAGCACTCAGGAGGCTAAGGCAGAAGAAGCCCTGTGTAGTCAAGGCAGCTTGAACTGCACAAGAAGAAACCCTGTCTTAGAGAAATGAGTGTTAAAAGAAAAATAAAAAAAAACACGCAACTCTGTAGGGTGCAGGCCATGCTAGATCAGCTGTATCACTGCTCTTTTGTTGTTAGTTTCTGTTCTCTCACACTTATCAATACAAATCCTTTGGGTTTACGCATGAACCACGTACAGCAGAAGTGCTTTGGAAAAAACCAGAGTGAACTGGAGTTCTCACAATCCTGGTGACAGAGTCTCAGAGAGTCCCTATGTTCTTTGTAGTTGTATTAAGAGTTGTTTTCTTCTTCAAAAGATTTATTTTTATTTTTTAATTATATGTCTCTGCATGGGGTAAGGGAAAGGGAGATATATTCCCCAAAGAGGACAGAAAGGGGGTTGAATGTCCTGGAGCTGGAGTTACAGGTGTTGTGATCCGTCTGGCCTAGCTTAGACCCTCTGGAAGAACGATATGAGCTACCAGCTGAACTATATCTTCAGGCCCAAGTGTGTATTTTCTAGGTTGCAGCAAACCTTTGGAGTAGATTATCTAAGAATTCAATGTGCTTTAACAAGGTGCTATGAGGGATTGGGGTGATGGTTTGGAGGTCAAAGTATTAGCTGTAGAGCAAGAGAACCAGGATTTGGACCTCAGAACACATACAAATACTGGGTAGACTTCTTGGTTCACCTATAAATCCAGTTCCAGAAGGTAAGACGAGGGCTCCTCAGAGCAAGCTAGCTTGTAAGACTAGCTGTCCAGGCAAGCTGTGGGTTTAATTGGTATATTCTGCCCCAGTGATAAGGTAGAAGAGTGATTGAAAATGACACCCAACATCAACCTGAGTCCTCCACATTTGTGTCTGAATACAAGTGTGTGCCCATATAGATATGAACATAGATAACACATGCATACTCACATATACACATGCAAGGAGAAAAAGACAAAAGCACTCTTTGTCTTCAGTGGGCTTGTATACATTTACAAATAGTGGCGGTGCTATATATGTAAGAGCTTGATGTCTTACAGTTCCAGTTGCCAACCCAGTTCTTAAAGACAGGTCTAGCTTGATGACCTGTGCACAAAGAAGTTAATGAACCAGATGCAGCACACCTTCAGCACAGAAACTCCATTTTGAGCAGCTGAGCTTCTGTGTCTAAAGGAGGTCAGACTGACCAAGACCAAGTCAGGAGAGACAGAACAGCTCATGCTACAATAGCCAGTCAGAAAGCTACTCATTTGTTTGTTTTTTTTTTTTTAAGGAAAGGTCTGTTTCATGCACCTGCTCCAGATGGGACAATCTGAAGTCACATTGAGATTTCTCTCCACTGGTCCAACTGCAGCTGCAAAGAAGAGCCCTAAGGGGACAGCGAGCCTTGCCTATAAGATCAGAGATATCCTATCAAGCTAGCGGAAAACCTCAGTGATTCTGCCCCTCATTGCATGAAGGGGCCACAGGAACTGGCTGCACTGACAGCAGGTTCTGGGAAAGCCGGCTGGAGGGGAGGAAGGCTGACTCTTCGTGCCAAGTGGAGAAGAATGAAAGCTCAGCAGATTCCCAGAAAAGGCCAGAGCTGAGTTCATGAACCTCTTTGCAAACTGAATGATCACACTCGGTTATCTCCAGAGTGGAATATATGTGTTTTTCCTTAAACTCCATTTCAGAGAAACCATTAATTAAATCACAAATGTTGGTAATGGGGGGAAATAAAATTATAAAACCCTGCCTCTCTACTCTTTTCTTCTGACTCAGCATGGCACCGCAGGCAGAATGGCCAGACTTCCCATCCTCTGCATCACCTACTGGAGACCGAAGTCAGGCAACGACTTCCAACTTGCGAGTGCTGGGAAGGCCGAGCATGAGTTTTGTTCTTAGCCCTTTCCAACTTGTCTACAGAGCTTTGTACCATCTGGTATCTGCCTCTTCTTGCTTTGCCCCTGTGCTCACTATTTTTGTCTAGTCTTCTCAGTCACCTCTCAATCCATAAGATTCCCCTTAGATATTTTCCGTATTTTGTATAGATTGCTTTTATACAAAAAGCAGCTGCGTTAATTTCCAGTAAAGATTGATAAATGTGTAGTAAGCCATGTGTTTACAAAACTATTTTGCAGAGATATGTTTACCTCCTTGGGGCAAAATAAACCTTAATTTTTAAAGTACAGATACATGTACACATAGATGATGGTGATGATGATGGTGATGATGATGATGGTGGTGGTGGTGGTGGTGATAGATGGATAGGTGGATGGATAGATCGATTAGCATTGAATATTGACTGTTTAAAATAAGTACAATCAATAAAGTTCTTCACAGTAGGGAAACTGTGTTTCTGGGACTAGAGAGATAGCTCAGTAGCTAACAGTCCATGTTGATCTTACAGAAGCCCCAAGTTTGATTTCCATAGGGCAAGTCACAAAGACCTATAGCTCCAGTTCCAGGGGACCCGACACCCTTTTCTAGACTATGTGAGTTGATACACATGTCTGGTGTACATTCATACACATAAAATAAGAAAGTATAAAGAAAATATCTGCTGGGCTTGTTTTTCCCTCTCACCCATGACTTGCTCCAACTTCACAAGTCATTCTGAGTCTATTCATTCTCATTTGCTATTTATTCATCTACTCGGCCAGCATAGGAAGCATAGACCATGCTGTAGACATCACATCTGTATTAGAGTTCTGTGGAGGGCCAATAGAATAAACATATAGTTCAAGAACAGTTTATTAGATTGCCTTACATGATTCCTCATGGGTATAATGGTCTGGCAACATGTTAGCAAAGCTGAGAACCTGGCACTGACTTAATTCAGGATGCTGGATACCTCAGCAGTCCCAGCTGGTGATGGAGGACTGGAGGACTCCTGAAGGTCCTTGGCGGAAGGTCAAAAAACCATATTCTGAAGTCAACAGAAGATAGAAGAAGCAGCCGAGGCAGCAAGGGTAGACATACTTACATGCAAAAAGTGAGGCAGGCAGGCAAAGAGCACTGCTTTCCTTTTAGACCTCCTTATATTTCGACAGGAGCCAGAAGGTGTTGCCTACTCTCGGGGAGACTCTTCCCCTTTTAGTCCTTCTTCTTTAAGTATCTCATACATCTATCCAAGGTTGTATCATTTAGCTGCCTCAACATCTAAGATCCAGTTGAACTGACCCTCAAGGCTAACCATCACAACGTATTTGAAGGATCAAAGATGAGCAGTCAGATCCTGTGCCCCCAAGGAGTTTATAGACAAGTGAGAGAGACAAGCTCATTCAGAATGTGCAAGTCTCTTAGGCTGCAAGTCCCATAAAAATCATTTCAGGAAGTTTGATCAGGTAAACTTCATTCTCTAAGCACACCCTTCCTGTGTGAAACTAAACCAGCTGAGAAATGAAAGGCGAGTGGAGCAGTACTGTGTCTGGAGCCCTCAACCAGGCTGTGCATGGAGTGCATTTTAACATCTGAAGCTGGCTTGAAAGATGCCAAGTTGGATATATCACAGTCATGCCAAATTAAATCCAAAATTACCCACTGCAACCTTCAGATTTAGTTCATTTTACATGCAGGGTTTTTGAACCCCTGAGATAGAATAGACCATCTGAGCCAGCTAAATATGAGGTGTGGGGTTAGAATGGCTTCTGCCTGCCCAATCATCAGTCATCTGTTACCTTCACCACATTTTGTCAACACGACTTACCCTAGGAAGTTCCTACCAAAAGGGAAAAAACACAAATCCATGTTTTTCCCACAGAAACATATTACTTACTCTCAGATGGCTGCCTGGTTTCCTTCAGGACATCTCTCTTGTACAAGGTAAAGGAATAGAACTCCTTCATATTTAACAGAAGGATGGGAGGGGCATGTGGTGAGCCTGTACTGTAAATATGTTCGATCACTATGGTCTTGTATCCCATAGTTCACTGTCACCTCAAGCTCATTAACACCCGGCCTTTCAACTTGAACCCATTTCTTTGTTGTAACTCAAGCCCTAGAGTAACACCTGTACGCAGTGAATGAGCAAACCCATCTTTACTGCAAACCCATCATGACGGAGGAATTAAACAGTGTTTCTAGAGAGAGAAAATTGACATCTGAAGGATGGCAGGTTAATCAAGATTTAGCTCATTTCAGAATGGGGGAGACAGGATATGAGCACTCTAGAAGGTCAAGGCATCCTCTTCTGTCCTATCTCTGGGAAGATAGTTCCTCAGATAGCTTATTTTCAAAACTTCAAGAGGTAAAATGAGAGTTCCTGCACAATCCCCTAGTTGCCTTCTCCTTATTCCTAATGTACCCAGACCCATGAACTGAGAGTGGTCAGTTCAACTCTTTGCTCCTTTCTTTCCTAGAAATACAATTTTCCCCTACACAGCAGTGGGATCTCAACTCTCCTTGCTATCTCTGGGATCCTCTGGCTTTTCACATCCTTCAGAGTCTGGATTGGTTTACATGGATCAGTTTCTATACAATCCTCACTCCCTATATAGAAACACTGTTATGTAGAAACTCCATTATGATGGCTTTGCATGAGGGTCATTCTTTGTTCTCAAAAGCCTAACTTATATGTCCGCAAAGAGACATATCTGCTTTGGGACATCAAGCCTGATCAGTTTTTAATTAGCATTAGTTTCCTGACAGTATCAGTGTCTTCCCCTGAATAACAAGGCATGAATTGGTTCTACTGATTAAGAGGAAGGAGAGTCCAGAACCCAGGGATGAGGAAGCAGCGTTCAGAAGCAACAGCAACCCTTCACAAAAGCCTTATGACCAACCTGATTCTAGTTCTGCCAAACATGCCCAGTTATACAATGACCCCTGAACGTAGGGACAGGAGGCTTGAGCTACCCCAGGTGACACAGGCATCTCAGCAGACTCATTTCTGACCTCACACAAATCAGGATAACACAAAAGCACAGCAGGGAATACCTGTATAAAGATTCTGAGACAGGAGGTGCTCCTGCCTTGAGTCCCTATGGCATGAAAGCCTCTGTTATGCTTTAATCAGTTTCTATGCAGCAGTCAGAAACACAAGAAGCCAAACATACTCAAGTTGAAATCATCATATGAGGAGGGCTGATTTGAAAAGAACCATTTTGAAGAGTGTATGATACAAGGAACATACATGGGAGAATGCAAGCATATTGTACTACCACTGGTCTGATGGCCAAGCAGAGGAGTAGCTATGAAGACAAAGAGGGACCCAGGCAGGACAGACCCTTTTCTAGTAACAGTGATGGCCATTCAAGGATAAGGCAGTCTACTATGACCTCAACCCTTTAGATTCCTTCCCTGCTGTCTCTTGGAGGAGCTTGGCATTGGAAAAGACAGGGGCTATGGAAATGATAAGACCAATATAGGTCAGCATCTTGAGTCAGAGAACAAGGTTGCCATCAAATCTGATGGTCAGTATTAGATCAATAAAAGTCACTCTGGGACTCATTTCTTATATCAATTAGTGACCCCTAGAGACTACTATCCCTAAGTAATGGAGTGGGTGAGCAATGCAAGTCTCACATGCTAAAAAAAGGACCATATCACATGAATATTCAATGAGGGAAAGCCACTAATCTCATGGAAATTTCGTATTGTTAGAAATTCTATCTAATACTGTGTCTGATCTAATTTCCTAACTCTTCCATCCATTGAGCCTCCATCTTCCCTGTGCGGCTACAGAAGATGAATTAAAGCCCTCTGGCACATCAAGATCCTGAAAGTGCTTGAAGAAGTTACATAGTTATCTCGGCATTTTCCTTTCTCTACAGTTCCTTTGATATCTATGTAATGGTGCTTCCGAGTCCACTTGTACTCTAACACTTCACCCGTCTTACTTTGCACATGCTTTCTTGACATTGTTCTCATAAATTCAGTGCCTGAGAGCTAACCAAAGTTCACCCTGGAGTATCTTGCCTATGTTACATACAAAGAATACATTTGTGTCTGATTTTTAGGTAAATACAAATGACTTATACTAACAACATCACCATGTTACATACTAGATTGTGCAGTCTCTGATAACCACCCTGTCTTAGTCTGCCTTGTGATGCTGTTATAAAAGCAACCAAAAATAACTTGTGGAACAAATGATTTATTTGATTTATTGGCTATAGTCCATCATCAAGGGAAGCGAGGACAGAAGCTCAAGGCGAGAGACTGGAGACAGCAACTGCTGCAGAAGCCATGGAGGAGGGCTGCTTGATGGAGTGCTTCCCATGCCTCAGGTAGCCTGTTTTCAACCCACTTTTCCAAGGATGGCAACACCCACAATGCAGTGGGACCTCCAACATCAATCATCAGCCAGGAAAATACACTGTAGACACACCCACAGGTCAATCAGATAGAGGCAATCCCTCAATTGAGATTACCCTCTTCTCGTGTGACGTGACACCAGTTTGTGTCAAGTTGATAAACACTAGTAAGCACACACCCTACTAAACCAAGAAAGCTCTGCAAACTTTCCCCACATCCAGGAGGTAGCTGGAGGTGAGTGGATAGTCATCCTAATCATTACCTTAATCTTAACTCCAACCCCAACTCCATCTCATCCCCAACCATAGTAACCCCAACCTCAAACATAACCGAAAACTTAATTCTAATCCTAACACTAATGCTAAAATTAATCCTAACCCTAACCCTACACCCAACCCCAAACCCAAATCCAATCCCAATCAAAATCCCACACCAACGAAAATAACAACCACAGCCCTAACCTAACCATAACCATAACCGTGACCCACATCCAGTAAGCGGATAGAGATGAATGGGCAATCATCCCATCCCCAACCCCAACCCTAACGCCAACCTCAACCCCAACAAACCCCAACCCTAACGCCAACCTCAACCCCGACAAACCACAACCACAACACCAACCTCAACCTCGACAAACCTCAACCCCTAACACCAACCTCAACTCCGACAAACCCCAACCCTAACACTAGTCCTCAATCGCAACAACAACCCCAACCCTAATGCTAGCTGTAACCCTAACCCTGATGCCAACCCCTTTCCTAACTCTAATCACAAACTCAACACTAAAACCAATGACAGCCCAAACCCTAATTATAAGCCCACCACTAAGCCCAATCCTCAACCTAACCCCACCACTAAACCCAATCCTTAACCTAACCCCAAGCCCAACCCTAACCCTCATCTCTAACCTAATCCTAATCCCAACCACAACCCTAATTCCAAATGTGACTCTGACCCTAAGCCCTCTAACCCTAACTCTAACCTCTGTAGCAACTGTTAAACCCATTCTCTGAAGAAAGTACCCAAACTAAAATGCAAACAAATGGACAGTAACTTCCATGAATAATAACAATAAGGAGATTTAGTTACAAAAGTGGGACACTGGAAAATAATCACTAGCAGAATATTTAGTTGACTCCTGATCTAGACATCCAGCATAAATTGAGTGTGCCTAACTGTTCCACCACACTCCATCAGTGAGACCCTTGGTGTGAATCAGAGAAAATGACAGCAAGCCTCCTCATAGGCACTGGGTGATGCCACCTGACCCCATGAGAAGGATACATTTGAAAGGGACAAGTGTATGTCTTCTTCCCCAATCTATGGCAGCATGAAAATATCAGAAAAGCACATACACTGTGGGTAATAAAACTTCAAAATGACAACCTAATATTTCATACCTGTGAAAAAAAGCTTCCATTTCTTGCTTTCAATAAGAAGTATCTATACATAAACTTGACTAGATTTGCCTGTTAGTAGATTAGTAGGTTGAGTTGTGTGTGTGTGTGTGTGTGTGTGTGTGTGTGTTGTTTTGTTTTGTTTTTCCTTACCTATGAGGCTGTCTCTTGGAGGAAGAATGGGTTTCCCAATTGTAAAAAGTCTGTTATTAAACACATGTGACAGGCAACTTCACTGCAGCCTTTTCAGCTCTGTTCTGTTTCTGGGTTTGTTCATGTGTATTTTTCCTTCTGTAGTACCCTACCCCACCCCCAAACAGTTCCATGTCATTTCTTAAGCCGACCCTGCAATAACTGTTTTGAGGTCACAGGGTCACCTTACCAGGGGCAGATTCCTCTCACTCCTGTTTACAGTCATTTGTGCGTTGGGTATTGTTGCTATTGGATGTTCCTAACAGTGCTCCTCAGTAACTCACTGTGACCTCCAGACCCTCAGTGTCAGCTCTCTGACTCACATCACACAAGGAGTCTTGTGGGAGCCATTCCAGACTTTGTTTTCTACCCTAAATGCACCAAGTATCAAGGGTTCCCAACTTAACTTTAGAGAATCAATCATGGAAATGCACAGTTTGGTAGGGACCAAAAGTAATAAAAATGTATTCTGAACTCGAAATATGTCCTAGTTTGATAATGAAACTTAAATGGTACTTGGTTAGTATTAGCAAATCAAACATGGATGGAGGGGGTCATCTCTGCCCTCTTCCCTTTCTTCTGTTCCTCCTCCTTTCTGCCTTAAGAAATTCACACTGGCAGTTAACATTAAATAACTAGTACATATTCTCAGCTGTCATCCTAGGGTGCTCTGTTACACTAGAACCTGGCCATACTTCGAGTTCCATTCATACTATAATAGAGCTGGGGTACACAGTTCAACAGTCATCCTCACTGCCTTGGCCACACAGCTGTAGCAAGGCCCTGCATCTTCCATTCTCACTTCCCCTGAACCTTTGCTCAGAGCCTGTCTATTTGATGACTCCAAAAACCAAAACAACAGGCTTCAGCTAGTGCCCTAACTGCAAAGAACCCTGAGGGGAGTGGCTCTCTGACTATGGCTGAGGGCAGCTGGGCAAGAAAACACATCACCCTCTGTCCCAAGGCTTCAGGGACAGGCCTTGAAGCCATCACCTGCATCAGTGTGACCCAGAGGCCACGTGTCCCTGGAGGGACTTGGAAGAAAGGGCTTTGAAGGCATATTGCGAAGCAGAAGTCTGTTTCTGGGTAGCTCAGATAAGGAATATTTAATTAATTTAGGCAGTGATAATTAATAACATAAACGGAGTTAGCATAGCTCTCCCATTGAACCTACTGGTAGTTACTTAAATGGCACTTATCTTGTATCTTGACTTACAATGCTGATATAAATTAATTACAGCACACAATAATGTTTATGAGCAGGTTGATTGTAATGTTTATTATCCAGCTCAGCATAGTCTGGGAGTGAAAAGAAATGCTCTCAGCAGCTACGCAGGGTCACTAGGAATAAACCAGAGCTGCGTCCGGGAAATGGCACCATATGGCTGTCCTATTCATGAGGAAGGTTATTGTTGGAGAAAGCACAATTGGCTGGATTGTGCTCTAACTGCCCCAGCTGCACTTGCCATGGCTGAGGAAGCTTGTAAACTTTCCCTGGCTTTGACAATGGCTGTGCTTCCCCCTCCTAAAGGATCAAGAAGCTGAGCAGCTTGGCCATCCTGCCAGCTGGAGCAACATAGCTGGAGAGCTGGAGGGGGCCATGTAGGTGACATTGGGTTGCTGCTGTCAAGGTTAGTGGGATGTGGCTTGACAAGGTCTCTTTTTAGTATAGCCGCTGATTGTTGCTCTCACCAAATTTAATTCTACTAAGCAAGTAATAACCACAAATGAAAAATTAAGTAAACAGAAGCTGGAATGACGGGTCAAGTGTTGAGAATCAGTACTGCTCTTCCATGGGACTCAAGTTCAGGTATAAGACCTATGTTGGGAGGCTCACAATTGCCTGTAACTCTAGTTCCAGAGAATCTGACATCCCTTCTTTTGGCCTCCTCGAGGATGTGCACACATGGCATGCATGCATATGCACACACCAACAAGCAAATAAACAAAAAGCCAAGTAAACATTCTGATTCTGACTACAAAATAGTTTTATATCCAAATAAACCACCTTTCTGAGCTCCAGGAACTTGATGTTTGAATTGAAGTGAATAAATAAAATGCACCTGTTGTTTGATTTGAGGGAGAAAGAGTGCATAACATGAACATGTGTGAAATGGAACTATAAAATAGTAACAGTAGTATATTGGGTAAAGGTTCTGTATTAATGTGATCACCAACACTGATTTGCAAAATGGACATAGATAGGGGGATTTCTCAGAAGTTGAAGTGCTTAGTACACAACCGTGATGACCTGAGCTCAGATCCCCAGTACTCAGTGAAAAGCTGGACATGCCAACCTATGTCTGTAATCCCAGTGACAGACAGACAGATCCTAGGGGCTCACTGGCCAACTAGTCTAGGGAAAACAGTGAGCTCTAGGTAATGTGGAAAGACTCTGTCTCAACAACTAAGATGGAGAGTGATTTAAAAAGACATGTGATACATGCATGCACACACACAGACACACACACACACACTCAAAACACACATGATATAAATAAATCTCATTGGTGCTTAGCATTTTGCACTTACTCATCCTACCTATGAACACATATGCATATCCCCCACAGTGGGGGGAGAATAAGGACATATCAGTTATGTGAGATATCAGTTATCCTATGCCTAGTATTTTATACCCAGCCCTCTTACCTATGAACAGATGAGTCTTCTTTTAATTTTCTCTGATGATGTTCTGATAGTTCAGAACATCTGGTTGTCAATTTTTCTACTATTCACTTCTCAAAAGTGTAAAGCAACATCTCCACCACTCACCATTCTTTATTCATTGCTATAACCAAATTCATGACACATACACACACACACACACACACACACACACACACACACACACACACACACACAAATTAACGGTTTATTTAGTTCATAGCACAGGGATCCAGCTCATTATGGGAAATACTGTGCTCATGATGGGCTTGCTCACATCTCAGTATGCAGAGGGCTTAGTTCAGAATTGCAGTCAGGTTATAACCCTAAGACCACACCCATAAGACCATGTATCTGCCACTAAGACTCTTCCATATTTTTCTCAAACAGTACTTCTAGCTGGGCTCCAAGTGTTCAGTTCTTATGAGACATTTCCCATTCATACCATAACAGCATCATTATTTACAAGAACTGAAAACTGAGGATGGAAATCTATCAGCTTCGAAGCACTACTGTAGTCTCAAACTGGAAGCTCCTAGAGATAGTCAGATATTGAAGTGCACTTGTAAATCCTGCCAGATATCAGAACTAGAAAGAACAGCCATATTCATGAAAATGAGCTGAATCATGAGAAATCAATTTGCTACTTCAACCTGATCCATACTTATATTTTATGTATTTGGCAATCATTTTCAATTAAGCTGATTATACAAACCAAGTATTATTCCTATGAATAAGTGAATAAAAACATAGTTGATCTCCCCATGGTATAACATCGTGGCTTGAGAATATAATTTTAATTGTTTTAGAATTTTATGAAACAGAATGAGTTTTGATCACATCTACCCCTCCATTCTCCCTCCAACTCCTCCTACATCTGCACCACTAAATTTTCCTCCCAAGTCTGTGAGAATTTTTTTTAACTCACTGAGTACTCTCAGTGATGCTGGCATGTGAATGGTTATAGAAACTTCTACTACATACACCACAGGTAGCCTAAAATGTTGACTGTCCCTCCCCCAGCAGCCATCGATTGCTAGTACTTCCTCAAACATGGCTGGAATATTGTATGCCCTTCCACATTTTGTACTTTGATGTGGGGCTGCTTGATCTTGTACAGATTTTAGTCATACAGCCAAAACTGCTGTGAGTTCCTGTGTGCACTGACCCTGCTATATCTAATAAACACTATCTTACAGACAGCCCCTTACTACCTCTTTTCTAGGCTGATATCTGACTTCAATGGAGTAGAATATGTCCACTGTCCTATTTAGAACTGTGCCCTCCATGGTCTCTTATTCTTTGCACACTGGCTCCCAGTTGCATCTCATGCTAGTCACCATCTATTACAAAATTAAAAAAAAACTATAATGGTAAGTACTTAAGGGGCAGTTTAAAAATAACAGGAGTGTGTTCTTAGCTAGAGAATATTCTGAGAGTATTTTCATGTGTTCAGGAACCCTGTGCTAAAATGATGTTGTTAGAAACAGTCTATGGTCATACTAAAGATCATTGACTACAATTGTGATTGTTATAATCCTATGTTTCCAGAATTTTCCAGAAGTTACCTGTAAGCATAGCTTAACACCTACTTTTCCTAAATAGGTTTCTGAAATCTGGTGCCTGTGTATAAAGACTTTACCCTGTCACTATCTCCTGATCATTAGATTTTTGTTGCTCAGGCAAGATAGCTCCAACCGCCCTAGGCTATTGAAAGACCCATCTCAAACCTCTCAAGTATAGTACAGTGACTTTGTGCACTCTTCAAATCCCACCTACTCTCTACTACCTGAGAGATGCTTCACAATGTGGTTGTACCCTTAGGATCTAGGGAGAGTGTGGAGACAAAGGACTAAGATGGGGAGAAGTGGATAGCAAGACTAAAAGAGCAAATAATGACCTTAATCCAGCAGCACACCCCTAAATCTGGGCCTCACACAAAACAGTCTTGCTGTGTAAAGGTTATGTTTAAAACATACACAGGGAATCACATAAGAACCATCATGTACAGGGAAATGGTGGCAATAACTGCTGTATTTTTCCATGTTTTGAATCTTCCTAGGAAATATTATCGATCATGTGGCACTGTACTGATGCCTCTCTCTCCAGGTCTCTAGAATCATTGCTTTTAGGGTGCACTCACACCCATGACCACAGTGACTGCAACAAGGAAGTTGGACACAGAAGAAAAGGTGGACTAACAGCTGAGGGGTGAATTTCAGGATTCAACCAGAAACGAAAGCTATGAACTCAGGTGAATCAGGCAGAAGGGACTCTCTCTTTAGTCTCCCCTTAGTGACTACAGGGACAAGAACAGAATGTTTCAAAGAGCTTGAGGTCAGAATCAACTGTGATGAACAGGGAATGAGAAAGAGCCACCTAAGGGTCAGGGTGCTCTGATGTGGTCCACAGGATGCTGTAGAGCATCTTATACTCCTACTTCACTGTCTAACTTGCCCAATAGCAGTGTGGCTTTCTATCCTACTTCTAAGAGGCATCTTGCATAGGAAGCAGATCCATTACCCTCTGGCCGAGACTCATAGTTCAGAGGGTTCTAAAGACGGCAGAAGACACAAGACATAATGGTATATGCCTTTAATCCTAGCACTTGAGGGAAAGAGGCATACAGATCTCAGTGAGTTTAAAGACAACTTGGTCTACCTCGTGAGTTATAAGACAACCAGAGTTATATAAAGAAAGACTGTCTCAAAAGACCAAAAGTAGACATAGATAGATAGGTAATAGATAGATAGATAGATAGATAGATAGATAGATAGATAGATAGATAGATAGATAGATAGACAGACAGACAGACAGACAGACAGACAGACAGATAGATAGATAGATGGATGATGGATGGGTGGATAGATACATATATAGGTAGGCAGAGATAGATAGATACATAGGCAGGCAGACAGACAGATAGACAGACAGACAGATATCAGAAGCCAAGACTGAACTGGATGGTTAAGTTAAGCTCCACATGTATTAACAAGGATGCAGTCTTGACTTCCCAATGTTGACTAATATGAAGTTAGTGGTCCCCACTCTCATCAAGAGATATAAGTACAAAACTGTCCCAAAGAAGCATTTTTTTAGAAGTGGCTTCTGTATGACAGGGAGAAAGCTTTAAGCTCTTGACGTGTGAGCAGGAGCCTCCCCTACAACCTGGGTGATTAGCTCCTGATGGCCATGCAGAACCCTGAGGAAAGGAAACTTGCTGAAACTGAATTCTGGGAATGTGGAACCATTCTTAATCGCCATTCAATAGTCACTCAAGATGTAATTGATATTTTGGCAAATTCTTTGATCCAAGAATTGCTAGAGATCAGTGAACTTGGGTTTTGTGCCTTCTTGGAGGAGCATTTTGCATATGTTTGGGGAAATCACTGGGTTCTGGAAATGGAGTGTGTGTGTGTGTGTGTGTGTGTGTGTGTGTGTGTGTGTTGGACATTCTGAGTGTGTTTTCACCAGTCTTCCATCACAAACAAAGATACAAAACATAGTTTGGAAAAGCCACACCTTAACTCCCCAACAACTCCAAATTTTATGTCACTTAAGGAAACAAAAATATCTTTTTGTATATTTAGTTTTAAATATTCTTTCTTTTTTCTTCAACTTTTTTCTACATGCTTATTGAATTTAAATAAATATTGTGAAAGTTTAGTGTTACAAATATTTGTGTTCCAGCAATCTTGCTTAACTGAAGCACTAGTCAGAGTTATTCTGTATGAGAAGTAATGAAATCACAAAAAATAAAGTCTAGATGACTGCCAGAAACATCTTTATCTGCAGGTCTGCTTATCACTCACATTTTCCAATGATAACCTACTCAAAATTATTCCATAAACATATCCTTCCAGGGCAGCAGATATCACTCCACTGCAGTATGAACAGCTTTATCAATAAGATAGAAGATAAGCGCTGGCAAGCACACAGATAGGAAACGTCGAGCATCCCAGAGAATGTAAATGCCTGCAGCCATTTTGGAAAAAGCTCAAAGTTCCCTTACAAAGTCAAAGACTTGATCCATCACTCCCACACTATGCCATACAGTCAGTCAATAGAAGCAAAACCAGGATGGGTATCAAAGAGGTGACTACTCACCTGTATTCATTGTACCACCACAGAAAAGACCCTAAATGCTCATCACCTGACGATAGATAGAGAAAAGGTGGGACATATAAACATAGATTAATACTCAGCCATTAAAGAATGAGATTCTGTCATTTATGACATCATGGTGGAACTGGAAATTGTAACGTTAACTTTTCAGTTAACCCAGGCATGGAAACATAAGTACCACATAGGCTCACATGTGAGGGATCTGAACATTCGCTTCTGTGAAAGTTGAGAGTAGAATGGTGGGAACCAGAGGCAGTGATGGATATGGTGAGGAAATGTTGGTTAATGAGTGCCCATTGATGGTTATGCAGGAGCAAGAAGCTGTGATGTGCTGTGGCAGAGCAGTGACTATAGATGGAAACTTAGGTCCTATACATTAAAAGGTAGATGAAGAAACTAGGAGGGAGGCTGAAGAGACAAGTCAGTGGGTAGGAGGACTTGTTGTTCTTGCAGAGGAAGGATTTGGTACCGAGTATCCACATGGGTGTTCACAGCCATCTATAGCTCCAGTTCCAGAAGGTCCAGCATCCTCTCCTAGTTTCTGCTGGCACCAGGCACCCACATGTATGCATACACATACATGTAGGTAAAATGAGCATACACACAAAAATAAATCTAGAAACGTTAAAACCAGAAGGAAGGCTTTTAACACTTTTTCATTGCAGAGAAGCAATATTTATGGAAATAGATTTGGAGTTCACAGAAGGTGTATATTATCTAAACACCACACGGAATCCCACAAAATTATGCGATTGTTATATTTTTAATGTATCGGTTAAAATGAACTTTGAAATTAGAAAATAATTTAATAAACCAAAGATGACATGGCGAGTTCTCATAGGGAAAATTGATGGATGGGCATAGCCAAGGCCATAATAACCTAGTGAAGTGGCTCCTTTGGTTCTCCATGGCTGTCAGGTTCAAGCTTCAGTCTTTGCTATTGACAAGATGCTTGGTTTAAACCATGTGGTGACACCCGCACTTTAATCAATGAACCTCGGCTTTACTGGAATGCATCCCTCTTAACTTCCGTAATTTTATGGATTAAACTGTTCCCTGCATACAGAGTAAATAGATTATTTATTATATAAATTAAACAAAACGTGTCCTAGACGTTTCACAAAATATAAGTAGCATTCTTTTTTAGAGACCCTTTGTGAGGTAAGATAATAACCGGGTGGCTGTTTCTTGAACAAAACTGGCCAGTGTTGCCTTTGATCGTGCACATCTTAAAGACATTGTATGTGTATGGAAATGACTGAGCCCGTGGCTGCATTTCGTAGGAAATTTAAAATCCATGTTTAGAACTTGAAGCGCCAGACAGATGCTTGCACGCTGCTCTGCTGTTACATTTCTGGAAGAAAAACAAATCAAATGAATTACTAAGTGCAACCTCAGAGGGAAAAAACAGGAAATGAAATAAGGCAGATTCTGTGATAATCTATTAATGCCGTTGCCTGTGCATGTGTGGAGAGAGAGAAAATTCCAGAGAACATTGCTCTCCACTCATTTGAAATAAACAGCTTGCCCCCCACCCCCAAGATGTGAAGCAGGATCCCTCAAAGGCGCCTAACAGCCGCATACTTCTCACCTGCCTTTCCCATTCAGACACTTAATTTCATAGCATGTACTTTATTTTTAATGTAGCATTTAATAACATTTTGTATCCTAAAATAATATCTCTACTGAGTATGGGTGTGGAGGTAGCCTGTGAGAGCAGTAAGAAAAGAAATTTTTTAAGTATCCTTCAATTTGCACGTTTTTCTATGCATCTAACCCTGTCAATCATGGGTCCCTGGGAGCTTTTAGATGTTTAATATCGGCCTGGTTTTAAGACTTTTAAAGAGCTAGCTCCTTCCTGGCCATAGACCTGGTTAGCTCATAACATTTTTTTTTTCCTGTCTGAAGACCTCACTGGGATGCTTCCTAGTCAGTTAAGCATGACCTTGAAAGGTGCACTGGTTTCTCCAGAGCTGTTTCCATCTGTTGGGTCAAGACGCATTTCCTCATAAGACAGTTTGCTTATTCTGTGGTGAGCGAGCCCCACTGCACTAGGAAAGACACCCGAAGTCTCATGAAATATTGACAAAAGGCTTCTCTGCCCGCACACATGAAAAAGCCTTCTGAACCAAATGTCTGATTTTCAGTTTTAAGGTTGAAAAGTTGTGGGAAATAAATAGGAAAAAGAAGAAGAATATAATCAAAAGAGTAGAAAATGTCCCAGGAAAGAAACAGCTAGAACACCTGCTTATGCAGGGAAGGGGCTTCCAGGGCTGTTAAATGACCTTGATGGTAAACATGAGATGGACTGGCGAGAGGAAGGGGCAGGTAAAAGAACAGCTTAATAAGAATTCTTTAATCTTTGATTGACAAGCATTCACACAGACCCTGAGATTTCTAGAGCTTGAAGTCCTGCTCAAAACCTCTGCCAGTTTCAATCACGGCATTCATTCGACAATTAGTAGTAGAAATATCATTTAATAAGTCCATTCATGGACCCCCCCAAAACGAAACAAAACAAAAAAACCCTGGAAGCTCCTGTGTGTCACTAGTCCACACGCACTTTGTCCCTGGAAGAAAGGAACCATGTGACGGATGGGCTCCCCTCCCTGGCTGCACACTGCTCAGTTAGCAACTTGCTTCTTTGACCTAAAGTTGTTGGGTTGTTTGTTTGTAACAAGCAGAGAGCTGACTAGGACGATGCTTACCTACAGGACAAGACGATGCTCAGCCTATGTAGGATGTACAGTTCTGTCTGAAATTTCTGGACTTTGCAAAAAGCAGCAAACTGGCTTGTCCAAAGCAAAGCCTGCCCCACTGATGTGCCTGTTTTCTTGTATAATGAAATCGATGTTAGTTCAGTCCCAGGCTCTGGCCACCCTTAGCCTGGCCCGTCCAAACACCTGCCCCTCCCAGCCCCTCGCCATCCCTCCTGCCCCAACTCCTCCGCATTCATCCTCCTGTCTCTACCATGCAATATAAATTCAGTGTCAGCGTCCCTGCACACAGTCTCCGTCTCTGTTCAGCACTCCGTGACAACAAGGTGAGACAGCAGAGGTTATCCGACCAGCTGCTGCCTAAGCTGGAAATGGCAGGCACTGAGCACCATGTGTCTATACGTTCACAGATGTATAGAAGGGCCATCTATCAGGCTGCCGGGCCACAGCTGCCATCCCATCAGGCCTGCTTCCTTGCCTGGCCCCCGAACAATAAGAGTAGTTCTTCAGTGTGTGCCGCATAGAATGGCTGATTTGATTAAGTCCCCAACTCCCATTATGCTAGGTAGGGGTGTAGAATTTCAATGATAATCCATAATGCATGACCAGTTTGTCACCATGGCAACATAAATTCAAGGTTACCAGCTCAGATGCATAATTGGGTGTGCATTGAGTGCTGAAGAAGGGCTGTTAAAATTCTTGTCATAGAAAAGTAGCATCCATCATACTGTCTGAAATCGCAGAACCCTCATCATCAGGCAGGGGTGAGAAATCCTTGGAGAAAAATGTTAATAAAATAACTATTACAGACTAATAAAATTATTACGTCTAACCACTTTGGTTTTTAAAGTATTTCAGTTAATAAGAATGAGATAGGCACCTCACTCAGCATTGCAGCCTGGAATTTCACTACTTACACCAACATTGGCATTGAAATATGGACATGAAGAATTTCTGGTCTCAGGCTGATTAATGGATCAAAACAAGCCCATGAAATACAATATACCATCACACAGTTCATTTCACTTTTGGATTTTAGACTGGGTTTTTTTTTCTAGTTAAATATTTTATTAAAATGTTGGGAGGGGTGCAAATTTTACTTCTTTTCTTTAACATATGTGACATTACTTGCATGTTACTGGCAATCTGCATGTTACTTGCAATCTGCATGTTACTTGCTATGCATTCCCAAATAAAAATAAAAAGGAAGGTCATGAAAAAAAACCGAGAAGAGTCCAACAGGGTAAGAATACATCAAATCAGCATGCGGGTGGTATTTGTAAGTATTCTGGTATTCATAAATATGCACTATAGATATTTTATTCTGATGAACATGGTGAGTAGGGGCCAATGCCAAAAATAAGATAAATGTGTCCCCTGCAAAAGGATTTAATCTTGAACCAAAATAATCATGGTAATGACTTGTTTTGGCATCTGCCTTTGCCAGTGAAGTCGAACCAGGCTCATAGCTACAATCAGCCCACAAATGGCTAAGAACTGAGCTCACAGTGTGATTGGAAAGGGCGTATGGTGACTGATGGTGAATTCTCTCCCATCCTCCCTGACTGAACGAAACGGACGTCTCCCCTGTTGGCACCTCATTGAATTGTAAGTATGACATGATTCATTCTGTGATATTATTTATTCTATTTTTCCACCAAACCTGATGAATTTGAAATCTGTTTTTGAGCCACACGTGACATAGAAATACATGCCCCGAAAAATCCAAGGGTGCCCTTTGTTACCGAGAGCAGGGCTTTGTGAGATTCCAGTAAAGAAACTCAAGATCCACTGGTTTAAGAAATGCGAGAATTCTTGACAAAGAAAAGCAGCCTTGGCCCTGTGACCACAGAAATACAACTATGCTTTTGCACGGACCTGTAGCAAATGAGGTTGAATTGCAGCAGCATTCTTTTCACAGAGCCCACTCCTGCCTAATTTGTGTTTTCTTCCCCAGCTAGTGTCTGGAACAAGCACATGCATACACACAAACACACACACATTCATATATATATATATATATATATATATATATATATATATATATATCACATATTCATACACATAATGATACACACACACACAAATTAGGCATAGTCACAAATAAAATTAACATCAGGCAGATTGCACAATTTTGAACATATTGTCATCCTTCCATGATTCCAGGCACTGCCCTCAATTCACAATGAATCCAGACAGGACTGGATGGTTTTAAAGTGAGGAGCAGAGATTCATTCTCTGAGATTGCTTCCTTAGACTCCTCTGAGTTTACAAAGCAAAAAGTAAGGGAAAATTAAGAACCAAACTCAGATGATCTAATAGTGAATACTGGTGTAATTTTATATTTTGTGTCGTGTTTGATCCTAAAAAAAAACGCCAGAGTCTTTTGGAATCCCCCTAATTGAAGATATCTTTTTGCAGAAAAACAGCATTTGAAACACGATGGGGTGGGGGTGGGGGTCTGTCCACAAAGCCTTGCCTACAAAAGTCACATCTGGAACCTCCATCAGCTCTGAGCGCACACATGTAACTCCAATTCACATTGCGAATGCTTAGAAAAATATACCAGGCCTGCAGAGGGGGGCAGGGAGGGAACGAACTGAAGAAAGGGGCTGTGACTCTGATTTAAATACAAGTGACGGTGGAAAAAGCAGCATGTGGTCAGATGAATTCCCTCTGTGGAGATGTGGGCTCTGCAGGCAGGAGAACGGCTCTGATTTGGTGTTTACCACAGTCAGCTAATCAGGAACAAATGCTTGTTACCTGGACCAGAGGGAAATCATAGCCAGCTGTGTAGGGAGGGAGCCAGGGTTGCATTGGAGGAGACTTTTAAGTAATTTAAAAATTCATAATTTGAGGAGTTTTGTTCTAGTTGATTAAATATATTATTATCATTATTATTTTAACGATTGGCACTGGTGTGCAGATTCAAACTATCCTCTCAGCTGTTATTACTTTTTTCTTCTGTGGCCATACAGGAGAACAAAACCCAGTTTACTTAAACCAAAAACATAACCATCTACAGTGCCAACTTCATAGGATGTTACGTTTCATAGGATTTTTTTAGTCAATAATAGCCTAGCGTGTTATTTATAGTCGGGTCAATGAAGATGTTGTAACATGGGTTAGTCCAATGTAGTCCCTCAAATTTTTCAGGAAAATATCTTCTTTTGTAGTTTAGAAGTATGCCATAGTTAACATTTATCTTTAATCAGTTAATATCTGTCTTAATCCTTCTGAGACTGAAATGATAATAAAAATCACAGTTGACAAATACCTGTGAACAGTGACATTAAGTCTATAAAAAAAAATAGTGAAACCATGACTTAAAAATATGTGGTGAGTTGAAATTAGCATAGGATTCTAATTATTTCAGTGTTATTTACATGGAAATTATACATTAGCAGAAAGAAGGTACAGGTAGATGAACATAGCCCCCAGCTTCTGTGACTATACATAACTGGGGCTTTAAACTTTCCCTCTATTTCCCTGTATACCAGGATTTCTGTATTTATAGAAGTGTGTGTGTGTGTGTGTGTGTGTGTGTGTGTGTGTGTGTGTGTGTGTGTATACACACATACACGGTGGAGCAGCACTGCACACATTCTATGCCTACCGTCCACCACTTAGCCATATGCCCAGTTTTGTCTAGGTCTTAATATTTGAGCCAGCTGCCAGTCTGACCTTGAATTCACTCTTATCTCCAAGGCAGACAGACCTTTGAGAACTCACCAACCTTCAGCCTGAGGCTCCCAAGAAGCGGGAATTCTAGGCCTGTGCTCACCTGGCGAGCACTCCACATGTTGGTGCCTCCATCTTTGTGCATTGTGTGGTGGTTCAGAACACTACACCTCAGAATGTCACACACCGGTGGGCTGGCTGAGTGACTGTTTCCCTCGGGAAATTGGGGAAAGCTAAGTGGCATTATAGTCCTCCTCACACCTCCTCCTGCCCCTGTCCTGGATGGTGTTGTCAGTGTCCTTCCCTCTTTTGGAGGAAGAGCTGTCATCTGAAGCCACAGAGGGGATCATCGAGACAAACAGCCCTCGCAAATAGTCACAGGTATTTGTCAGCTGTGACTTTCATTATCATTTCAGTCTCAGAAGGATTAAGACAGATATTAACTGATTAAAGATAAATATTAACTATGGCTTGTTCCTTGTTCGTTTACTGTGGGCACATCACCTTTTGACTTTCAACCCTCGAATATTCCATAAAAAATATAAGCGTTAGGCCCCTCAGAGAACATTCGACTCATAGGCTTTTCTAGGTCTTTCAAGCATTAAAGGGATAAAAGTGTAGCTCAGTGGCAGACCATATGATAAAACATTCACACACTCCGGGTTCATTTCCTAGAAACGCCAAGAAATCACCTATTTAACAACTGTGAACATAGAAAGGGCTCTCACTAGGTCCCGCTTTGGGCGATATGAACTCACCACCAGGTGCATGTGCAACCAAAGCTAGTTAGTTCTGTGGAAATACAGTGAATGTGCGACTAAAAAGTAATGCAGACCCAATGGAGAGAAATATGAGTTCCACACTTTAAAGTAGTTCTAATGCAATCCAGTTGATGGCTAAGCCAATGGTGGGCAGGTCTTAGTCTTCAGTATGAACAAAGCATTAGGTACCTTGGAGATCATTTGAGTCCCCAAAGTCCATTCCATATTCCTATCCAGCCAGCTACCAGGATGGAGGACACAATAAAAGCAGCCATTCCCACCAGCATGATCCCAACTGCCAAGCTTCTCTGTTTGTGAAGTGAGTGTCATGATAGAGGTGATACTTTGTAGGATTCCACAGCTTCAGTGAGGGCAGCCTGTCACCCAACCTGCACTCTGGCTTCAAACAGATGGGGAAATCTGCAAAGGGGCAAGACCATAATCAATCTTGTCATTTCTGAGCATTCTAAAGTAAGAATGGAAAAGGAGGACTGTAAGAGGAGAGGCTTGCCTGTGAAGGTGTTTTAGAATGTTTGGAATGTCTTCCATTAGTATTTATGACTCCTATATAAAACAAATCTTATGGAAGAGCCCAGATGCTGTTGCCTGGATATTTTCTGAGTACATATAGCCATCAATGCTCTTGTACTAAAACCCAGTCCCTACTGGACAATGGGGCAGTGGTAGGATATAAACATAATTTATT
This sequence comes from Rattus rattus, assembly GCF_011064425.1. Taxonomy (NCBI): domain Eukaryota; kingdom Metazoa; phylum Chordata; class Mammalia; order Rodentia; family Muridae; genus Rattus; species Rattus rattus. The sequence goes on along the minus strand of NC_046160.1, from coordinate 41,093,718 downwards.
GGTAGTGCTTACCTGTAACATATGATTAGAGTCTACTGACATCATAAAGCCTCAAGGATCGATCTTGATGTCTTTAGCATCAAAAGGCCAACATATACTTGGTTTCAGTCTTTTCCAGTGTACCTCACTTTGTCTCCTTGCAATGATGTGTGCCACTCAGGACACAGAAGACCGTCGGGGCCTTTAAACATCAACTCATTCATGTTCTGGAATTAGACTGTTGGTTGCTGTGGTGCTTTGGATAAGAGTGGCACCCATAGGTCTGGATATTTGAAAGCCTGGTGCCCAGTAGGCAGAACTGCTTGGGAAAGGTTAGGAGGTGTGGCTTTGCTGGAAGAGTTGTGTCACTGGGGGCATGTTATACTGTAAAGGAGGTACAGAAAGCTGGTATAGAATTAAATTCAGGGTTTTCAAAATGGAGTTGGGGGTAGTAACAATTTTAATATAGGCTTTAAGCACAAGAGTTAAGAAAAAAAAAGACCTGATCAGAGGGCAGTGAGACAGGTCTAAGAGCAGAGACTTCTTACAGAAGTGTTACAGAAAGTAGAACACAGGCAAGTGTCCTTTACTAAATATAGGATGAGTTTAAAAATAGTTAAAAAGTAAAACTGAGGCTGGACAGAGGAGTTAAATGAACCGGAGAGATTGTTTATCCTGTTCCCAGCATGCACATGGTGCCTCACAACTGCCCATGACCGCCACTCCTCTTCTGCCTTCCACAGACACCAGACACACAAGGGGCATAAATTGAATTAATAATATTAATTATTATTTATTTTTCCCAAATGGTCTCAGATGACAACTCTTCCTCCAAAAGAGGAAAGGACACTGACAACAGCATCCAGGACAGGGGCAAAAGGAGGTGTGAGGACGACTATAATGCCACTTAGCTTTCCTCAATTTCCCGAGGGAAACAGTCACTCAGCCAGCCCACCAGTGTGTGGAGTTCTGAGGTGTGGTGTTCTGAACCACCACACAATGCACAAAGGTGGAGGCACTAACATGTGGAGTGCTTGCCAGGTGGGCACAGATCTGGACCCCTCATCAATCAACATAAATGCAAGCCAAAAACTCATACACATAAAAATATTTTTCAACCCTTTAAATAATAAAGTGACTGATACTTGCATTAAAAACTGAAACTTAATCATGCATAAAAGAACTAAAATATGAACATATGAATTACAGCAAACAATATACGGCTAGAACGTAAGTGGGTTCCTCAAGTGACAGTCACCTAAGTCCAGATTTTTGTCATTATTGTATATTGGTAAAAACTTGACATTTTCATGGCTGCCCTCAAGTATCTTTATCTCAGTTTCCTTTGCTCATTTGTTTTTACAGCATCCCTGTGACATGGGAAGAAATGTGTGTCACAGGCTGGAAAACCAAAGGGAAAGAGATTTGCATGCTCAGACTGATTAACACTGACTACAAGAGTGGCCCTCAAGCTCAGACTAGTCAATGATGGTGTTCGTACCTGAGGCTCAGTGTCTTAATCCCCATTCCACTGTTATGAAGAGAAGACAACTCATATGAATGAAAGGATTTAGTTGAGGCTGGCCTATAGTTTCACGGTATCATTGTGACAGGGAATAGGGAGGCAGGCAGGGTCATATTGCAGGATGCTTGATCACACTGTGAACCTCAAAATTGAACTGTTTACTAAACATGTCTGTTCCTAGTTGTGGTAGTGCTCAGCCTTATCACTCACCTTTAATCTCTCTGGCTGGAATACAGATATGTATACACCTTTAATCCCAAACAATGAAGGTAAAGTTAGTTTCTAGAAGAAAGCACCCCTGTTTGAAAGTGATGTCTAATTGAGGGGCAGACAAAGTGACAAATTAGAGAAAGATTTAACAGAATAGGATATGCCCAATTCTCATGAGAACAGAGAAAAAAGAGGTGGCTTAAGGAGAGCAGCACACACAGCGCGTGCGCGCGCGCGCGCGCGCGCGCGCGCACACACACACACACACACACACACACACACACACGGTCGAGCAGGCGGGTGGTCATTTTTACCAGGAGAGTTTTCCAGAGACAGTATCACAGAGAGAACAAGCTAGACGCAGATAAAGATAGAATGAGCCAGAGAATGAGGAGAAGCCAGATTAGAAGAGATTGCCAAAGTTAGTGGGAAGCCAAGCGAAAGCTGAGAGAAGCTGAAATCAGTCAGCGTGGACAGGGGTTTTGAACCAGAATAGCTCAGTTGACCAACCAGCCAGTGTTCACAAAGAGCTAGAGAGAGTATGCATATTCAGCGGTAAGTAACAGAGACTGAAAACATTCTAGGCCTAGATAAAAGTGCATGGAGGCTAGAAGTTTCCAGGGCTAGGCTTCATTTAGCAAACAGAGGCATTAAACCTTGGAGACAACAATTATATCAGGCAAAATATCAGATACTTTTACAGGGGGTGTGAGAGAAGTAGCTGAGAATTACATTCTGAGCCATAAGCAGAGAAAGGCTGAGCCTTGGTTGGGCTTTGAAGCCCTCTCCCAGTGATAACTTCCTCCTACAAGGCTGCACTTACTCTGACAAGGCCACACCTCTTAATCCTTCTCAAATAGTTCCATTCCCTGATGACTAAGCACTCAAATATCAAGGCCATTCTTATTCAAACCACCATAGCCAGGTTCCCATGAAAAAGGCAATCTATACTTATTAGACTACACTGAACACAGAGACACCTCTGGCTTCCACAAGGTGACAAATCTCAAGAACACATCCTCATTGTTCTCAAGTGAGCCTCGTGTGAACCACCTACAACAGAAATTATCTTGTTTACAGGCCTGGGCTACTGTTAACCTACATGGCAGCTGCCTTTGAATAGACACCATCTTTGGGATGCCCAGGGTTTATATATCATAATTAGTGACCAACTACTCAATGGACTGTCACTTAAAAGCAATGAGGCCAATAATGAAGATGCATGCAGAAGCGACATAAGAACCCAACATGAGGAGGGACACTTATGTCAGCATGCTACAAAGATAGGACCTGGACCAGCTACAATGTTTCTACCTCCATACTATATTAAAGTGGTTCTATTTATTTTTTAACTGTTTGTTATATATATATATATATATATATATATATATATAAAACAATAAATTAAAAAATAAAATTATGTAATACATTAAACTACAAAAAAGAGTGAACTTGTAACCTGTAATGAACAATAGGAACTGAGATCTGAGGTGGGGTGCTGGCATCAGTGTGAAGGGATAAAGTACCTTCTCACTTCTGAGAATAGCATCTAAGCTAAGCATCTTTAACCTCTCTGTGTTTAAGTCTCCATTCCCCCTTAATTAATTCTGGGTGGTAACCTGATTCTCTGTATGGTAACCCGGTTTCTCTTGGATCAGATTCCTTGTGGAAAAGAATATACCAATTGTGCAAAATCTTCAGTCATCTCTTTATAAGTAGCTATAAGAATAGATTTTAAAGTGCAGAGTTTTAGGTTTTTTTTTAATTTAACTCTGTATCATTTCATAACTGTGGGCAGATCTAAGAGTTCTACAGGGTCAGGTGTGAGTTCCTTCAGCTCAGCAGGTGGCTTAGCTCAAATGCCACTGTCTTCCTGGGATGGTCTTTTCTATGAAGTGGGTGTGCTATGTGTACCCTCTGGGTAGACAGGAAGACACATGCCAGGCCTTCTTTTTCAGAATCTAAGAAGTGGGTCAGATACAGGGGTCAGTGCTGTCCTGGAAAGCAAGAAGCTTCCATTTTTAAGGCATTAAAAGTTCTAGTCAGAAAGTCTGAGACTTAAAAAGGAAGAAGTTGGCCTAGCTGACTGCAATCCTAAGATATAAGCAATGGGTTTGGAAATAACTTAAAGCCATTGAAGTGAGGTACTTGGAATCAGGGCACATGAAGTCTTCCATATAGGCCAGTGGATGAGCAACAATAAGCCAAATGGCAGACACAAACTCAGGATCCACAGAAGGTGAAACCCAACAACAGTTTACTTCTTCATATCTATGGCCAAAAACTAATAAAGATTACATAGTATGTTTATCTGCCCATCAGACTTGTAAATAATAAAAATTAATACAGTTGTTATTTGTTGGTGAAAAGACTTATTTTGGTTCATTGTTTCCAGAAGATTTCAGTCCATCTTGGTGGTAGCATGTGAGCATGCATGTTCCCATGGCAACACACAGGCAGCAGAGGAACCAGAGATGACATTGTGTATAACCTTCAATGGCAGTGTGGTGACCTGCTTACATCAATCAGGTTTCGCATCTTAAAGATTCCAGAGCTGTTCAAGTAGTGTCACAAACTAAGGACCAGGAGTTCAAAACATGTGCTTTGCACGGTGTGTTTCTGATTCAAACCATAACACTTTGTTAATAATTCAAGTTAGAAAGTGTATAGGGGGCAGCAGCTCTCTGCTCCCAGAACCCGTGGGAGAGATACCTTACCGCCTGGTCAGGTGGGCACTCCTGAGGCTGCAGAGCAGAAGAGACCACCAACACTGCCCACCCCTGCCCACATCCCTAGCCCAAGAGGAAACTGTATAAGGCCTCTGGGCTCCCGTGGGAGAGGGCCCAGGTGAGGCAGGAGCCCTGCCTGAGACACCGCCGGAACCTGAAGGAAACAGACCGGATAAACAGTTCTCTGCACCCAAATCCCGTGGGAAAGAGAGCTAAACCTTCAGAGAGGCAGACACGCCTGCGAAACCAGAAGAGACTGCTCTCTCACACACATTGCTGATTCAGAGGAAAACACGGAGGCCATCTGGAACCCTGGTAATTTGGAGGCTCCCGGAAGAGGGCGAGATCTTCCTGGTCGCTGCCACCTTGGAGAGCCCGTGGGCAGAACCCCGCTGAGCGAACTCGAGCCTCGGGACCAAAGGTAAGACTAACTTATCTGCTGCAAGTGACTTGCCGGGTGGAATCCCGGGACAACAGAGGCAGAATCCCTCTAGGACCAGGCCGTCCCTGTGTTTACCGGAAGTCCCACACCCTTGGATCCCGGCCCCAGCAGCTCTCTGCTCCCAGAACCCGTGGGAGAGATACCCACCGCCTGGTCAGGTGGGCACTCCTGAGGCTGCAGAGCAGAAGAGACCACCAACACTGCCCACCCCTGCCCACATCCCTGGCCCAAGAGGAAACTGTATAAGGCCTCTGGGCTCCCGTGGGGGAGGGCCCAGGTGAGGCAGGAGCCCTGCCTGAGACACCGCCGGAACCTGAAGGAAACAGACCGGATAAACAGTTCTCTGCACCCAAATCCCGTGGGAAGGAGAGCTAAACCTTCAGAGAGGCAGACACGCCTGCGAAACCAGAAGAGACTGCTCTCTACACACATTGCTGATTCCAGAGGAAAACACCGGAGGCCATCTGGAACCCTGGTGCACGGAGGCTCCCGGAAGAGGCAGCGCAGATCTTCCCGGTTGCTGCCACCTCAGAGAGCCCGTGGGCAGCACCCCGCGAACGAACTTGAGCCTCGGGACCACAGGTAAGACCAACTTTTCTGCTGCAAGTGACCTGCCTGGTGAACTCAAGACACAGGCCCACAGGAACAGCTGAAGACCTGTAGAGGGACAAAACTACACACACAAAAGCAGAACACTCTGTCCCCATAACTGGCTGAAAAGAAAACAGTAAAACAGGTCTACAGCACTCCTGACACACAGGCTTATAGGACAGTCTAGCCACTGTCAGAATTAGCAGAACAAAGTAACACTAGAGATAATCTGATGGCGAGAGGCAAGCGCAGGAACCCAAGCAACAGAAACCAAGACTACATGGCATCATCGGAGCCCAATTCTCCCACCAAAACAAACATGGAATATCCAAACACACCAGAAAAGCAAGATCTAGTTTCAAAATCAGATTTGATCATGATGCTGGAGGACTTCAAGAAAGACGTGAAGAACTCCCTTAGAGAACAAGTAGAAGCATACAGAGAGGAATCACAAAAATCCCTGAAAGAATTCCAGGAAAACACAAACAAACAGTTGAAGGAATTAAAAATGGAAATAGAAGCAATCAAGAAAGAACACATGGAAATAACCCTGGATATAGAAAACCAAAAGAAGAGACAAGGAGCTGTAGATACAAGCTTCACCAACAGAATACAAGAGATGGAAGAGAGAATCTCAGGAGCAGAAGATTCCATAGAAATCATTGACTCAACTGTAAAAGATAATGTAAAGCGGAAAAAGCTACTGGTCCAAAACATACAGGAAATCCAGGACTCAATGAGAAGATCAAACCTAAGGATAATAGGTATAGAAGAGAGTGAAGACTCCCAGCTCAAAGGACCAGTAAATATCTTCAACAAAATCATAGAAGAAAACTTCCCTAACCTAAAAAAAGAGATACCCATAGGCATACAAGAAGCCTACAGAACTCCAAATAGATTGGACCAGAAAAGAAACACCTCCTGTCACATAATAGTCAAAACACTAAGCGCTCAAAATAAAGAAAGAATATTAAAAGCAGTAAGGGAAAAAGGTCAAGTAACATATAAAGGCAGACCTATCAGAATGACACCAGACTTCTCGCCAGAAACTATGAAGGCCAGAAGATCCTGGACTGATGTCATACAGACCCTAAGAGAACACAAATGCCAGCCCAGGCTACTGTATCCTGCAAAACTCTCAATTAACATAGATGGAGAAACCAAGATATTCCATGACAAAACCAAATTTACACAATATCTTTCTACAAATCCAGCACTACAAAGGATAATAAATGGTAAAGCCCAACATAAGGAGGCAAGCTATACCCAAGAAGAGGCAAGAAACTAATCGTCTTGGCAACAAAACAAAAGAAGAAAAGCACACAAACACAACCTCACATCCAAATATGAATATAACAGGAAGCAATAATCACTATTCCTTAATATCTCTCAACATCAATGGCCTCAACTCCCCAATAAAAAGACATAGATTAACAAACTGGATCATAGCGAGGACCCTGCATTCTGCTGCCTACAGGAAACACACCTCAGAGACAAAGACAGACACTACCTCAGAGTGAAAGGCTGGGAAACAACTTTCAAGCAAATGGTCTGAAGAAGCAAGCTGGAGTAGCCATTCTAATATCAAATAAAATCAATTTCAACTAAAAGTCATCAAAAAAAAGATAAGGAAGGACACTTTATATTCATCAAAGGAAAAATCCACCAAGATGAACTCTCAATCCTAAATATCTATGCCCCAAATACAAGGCACCTACATACGTAAAAGAAACCTTACTAAAGCTCAAAACACACATTGCACCTCACACAATAATAGTAGGAGATTTCAACACCCCACTCTCATCAATGGACAGATCATGGAAACAGAAATTAAACAGAGGCGTGAACAGACTAGAGAAGTCATGAGCCAAATGGACTTAACGGATATTTATAGAACGTTCTACCCTAAAAGCAAAAGGATATACCTTCTTCTCAGCTCCTCATGGTACTTTCTCCAAAATTGACCATATAATTGGTCAAAAAAACAGGCCTCAACAGATACAGAAAGATAGAAATAATCCCATGCGTGCTATCGGACCACCACGGCCTAAAGCTGGTCTTCAATAACAATAAGGGAAGAATGCCCACATATACGTGGAAACTGAACAATGCTCTACTCAATGATAACCTGGTCAAGGAAGAAATAAAGAAAGAAATTAAAAACTTTTTAGAATTTAATGAAAATGAATTACAACATACCCAAACTTATGGGACACAATGAAAGCTGTGCTAGAGGAAAACTCATAGCGCTGAGTGCCTGCAGAAAGAAACAGGAAAGAGCATATGTCAGCAGCTTGACAGCACACCTAAAAGCTCTAGAACAAAAAGAAGCAAATACACCCAGGAGGAGTAGAAGGCAGGAAATAATCAAACTCAGAGCTGAAATCAACCAAGTAGAAACAAAAAGGACCATAGAAAGAATCAACAGAACCAAAAGTTGGTTCTTTGAGAAAATCAACAAGATAGATAAACCCTAGCCAGACTAACGAGAGGACACAGAGAGTGTGTCCAAATTAACAAAATCAGAAATGAAAAGGGAGACATAACTACAGATTCAGAGGAAATTCAAAAATCATTAGATCTTACTATAAAAGCCTATATTCAACAAAACTTGAAAATCTACAGGAAATGGACAATTTCCTAGACAGATACCAGGTACCGAAGTTAAATCAGGAACAGATAAACCAGTTAAACAACCCCATAACTCCTAAGGAAATAGAAGCAGTCATTAAAGGTCTCCCCAACCAAAAAAGAGCCCAGGTCCAGACGGGTTTAGTGCAGAATTCTATCAGACCTTCATAGAAGACCTCATACCAATATTATCAAACTATTCCACAAAATTGAAACAGATGGAGCACTACTGAATTCCTTCTATGAAGCCACAATTACTCTTATACCTAAACCACACAAAGACCCAACAAAGAAAGAGAACTTCAGACCAATTTCCCTTATGAACATTGATGCAAAAATACTCAACAAAATTCTGGCAAACCGAATCCAAGAGCACATCAAAACAATCATCCACCATGATCAAGTAGGCTTCATCCCAGGCATGCAGGGATGGTTTAATATCTGGAAAACCATCAACGTGATCCATTATATAAACAAACTGAAAGAACAAAACCACATGATCATTTCATTAGATGCTGAAAGCATTTGACAAAATTCAACACCCTTCATGATAAAAGTCCTGGAAAGAATAGGAATACAAGGCCCATACCTAAACATAGTAAAAGCCATATACAGCAAACCAGTTGCTAACATTAAACTAAATGGAGAGAAACTTGAAGCAATCCCACTAAAATCAGGGACTAGACAAGGCTGCCCACTCTCTCCCTACTTATTCAATATAGTTCTTGAAGTTCTAGCCAGAGCAATCAGACAACAAAAGGAGATCAAGGGGATACAGATCGGAAAAGAAGAAGTCAAAATATCACTATTTGCAGATGATATGATAGTATATTTAAGTGATGCCAAAAGTTCCACCAGAGAACTACTAAAGCTGACAAACAACTTCAGCAAAGTGGCTGGGTATAAAATTAACTCAAATAAATCAGTAGCCTTCCTCTACACAAAAAAGAAACAAGCCGAGAAAGAAATTAGGGAAACGACACCCTTCATAATAGACCCAAATAATATAAAATACCTCGGTGTGACTTTAACCAAGCAAGTAAAAGATCTGTACAATAAGAACTTCAAGACACTGAAGAAAGAAATTGAAAAAGACCTCAGAAGGTGGAAAGATCTCCCATGCTCATGGATTGGCAGGATTAATATAGTAAAAATGGCCATTTTACCAAAAGCGATCTACAGATTCAATGCAATCCCCATCAAAATACCAATCCAATTCTTCAAAGAGTTAGACAGAACAATTTGCAAATTCATCTGGAATAACAAAAACCCAGGATAGCTAAAACTATCCTCAACAATAAAAAAAGGACTTCAGGGGGAATCACTATCCCTGAACTCAAGCAGTATTACAGAGCAATAGTGATAAAAACTGCATGGTATTGGTACAGAGACAGACAGATAGACCAATGGAACAGAATTGAAGACCCAGAAATGAATCCACACACCTATGGTCACTTGATTTTTTGACAAAGGGCCAAATCCATCCAATGGAAAAAGATAGCATTTTCAGCAAATGGTGCTGGTTCAACTGGAGGTCAACATGTGAAGAATGCAGATCGATCCATGCTTATCACCCTGTACAAAGCTTAAGTCCAAGTGGATCAAGGACCTCCACATCAAACCAGACACCTCAAACTAATAGAAGAAAAAACTAGGGAAGCATCTGGAACACATGGGCACTGGAAAAAAATTTCCTGAACAAAACACCAATGGCTTATGCTCTAAGATCAAGAATCGACAAATGGGATCTCCTTAAAACTGCAAAGCTTCTGTAAGGCAAAGGACACTGTGGTTAGGACAAAGCGGCAACCAACAGATTGGGAAAAGATCTTTACCAATCCTACAACAGATAGAGGGCTTATATCCAAAATATACAAAAGAACTGAAAAGTTAGACAGCAAGGAGACAAATAACCCTATTAAAAAATGGGGTTCAGAGCTAAACAGAGAATTCACAGCTGAGGAATGCCGAATGGCTGAGAAACACCTAAAAAAAAATGTTCAACATCGTTAGTCATAAGGAAATGCAAATCAAAACAACCCTGAGATTTCACCTCACACCAGTGAGAATGGCTAAGAATCAAAAACTCAGGTGACAGCAAATGCTGGCGAGGATGTGGAGAAAGGGAACACTCCTCCATTGTTGGTGGGGTTGCAGACTGCTACAACCATTCTGGAAATCAGTCTGGAGGTTCCTCAGAAAATTGGACATTGAACTGCCTGAGGATCCAGCTATACCTCTCCTGGGCATATACCCAAAAGATGCCCCAACATATAAAAAAGACACGTGCTCCACTATGTTCATCGCAGCCTTATTTATAATAGCCAGAAGCTGGAAAGAACCCAGATGCCCTTCAACAGAGGAATGGATACAGAAAATGTGGTACATCTACACAATGGAATATTACTCAGCTATCAAAAACAATGACTTTATGAAATTCGTAGGCAAATGGTTGGAACTGGAAAATATCATCCTGAGTGAGCTAACCCAATCACAGAAAGACATACATGGTATGTACTCATTGATAAGTGGCTATTAGCCCAAATGCTTGAGTTACCCTAGATGCCTAGAACAAATGAAACTCAAGACGGATGATCAAAATGTGAGTGCAGATGGCTCATGAGAGACACAGCCAGAATACAGCAAATACAGGCGTATGCCAGCAGGAAACCACTGAACTGAGAGCAGGACCCCTGTTGAAGGAATCAGAGAAAAAGAACTGGAAGAGCTTGAAGGAGCTCGTGACCCCATATGTACAGCAATGCCAACCAACCAGAGCTTCCAGGGACTAAGCCACTACCCAAAGACTATACATGGACTGACCCTGGACTCTGACCTCGTGGGTTGCAATGAATATCCTAGTAAGAGCACCAGTGGAAGGGAAGCCCTGGGTCCTGCTAAGACTGAACCCCTAGTGAACTAGACTGTTGGGAGAGGGCAGCAAGGGGGGAGGGTTGGGAGGAACACCCATAAGGAAGGGGGAGGGGATGTTTGCCCGGAAACCGGGAAAGGGAATAACATTGAAATGTATATAAGAAATACTCAAGTTAATAAAAAAAAAAAAAAGAAAGTGTATAGGGGCGTAGAAACTTCTGGAGGGAGTAATTTCTCCCTTCCATCTAGGTAAGGATCTGGGAACTGTGGAAAAGGAACACAGTTCTCATTGGAATCACCCATCATTGCTTTTTTCAGTAACATCCTGCAGAAAAATTTGTCTTCACATAGAAAGTTGCATAGATATATTTCCTGATGTGTCCAATACAACACTGACTGAAAAGCACTTGTAAACAACTATGATTCTTGAAGAAAAAATCTTTAAAAGTATTAAATATTGTGACACAGACTTAGGTTTATAAATATATACAAAAAGTATTTCCTCAAACATAGCCTCATGGAAAGAACACATTTCTGAATAGAACACAGAACAATTTTACATGCTTGATACAATAGAAAGAAGAAAGTGTGTACGTGTTCTCACCAGTGCTAGGATGGTTAAATGTGCAACATCTTCATGAGAGTGAATTTTAGTGGTGCCTTCGTGTAAGGTCTGGGATTCAAATGAAGTTCTTCATGCTTGTGAGGCAAGCATTTTACCAGCTGAGCTGTCTCTTCAGCCCCACTGGTGTGTGAATGTCACAGCCATGGCTTTGCAGCATGGGTGGCTTAGCAAGCATCACCTATGTATCAGTTAAAGCCAGACTCCTTGGCTTCCTATACACTTTCAGAGGCAGACAGTCACCGGAGCTTCATGGTAATTCTATCCTCACTCTCCTAAATTGATGAACAGCAAATGTTTCCCTCCAAATCAAACAGCCAATGAACCCCACTATGGAACCTCAGGCTGGGTTATCCAACTGCAAACAAAGTCATAAACAAGCAAAATGTATGACATTATTTTCAAAGTCTCACCAGATTCAATGTCTCAGCTGAAGCACCAAATGGCTCCAGAGTCATATTCCTTCAGAATCTCTTTAGATGAAATGGACCTTAATACTTACAAAGTCATCAAGGCTTTTCCTTTCCCTTTGGTGTTATTGGGGAGCCTTGGGGAAGACAGGTTAACTCAGAACAAGTTGGTTTAGGAAGGAGTTAATCAAATAGCTTTCCTCATCAACAAAATTGCCAAGCAGACAAAATTTGAAAAGAAAGTATGTCCTAGCGTTGATGATGTTTTCCACCTTGGAGTAGGCAGAACTTACAAAGCATACCTGCTTTGAACAACAGTCATTTCTAAGCTAAGAGAGTGATCTGATTCCAAATGACAGACACAGCCCAAGAATATCATACTGGGGGCACATGAATCCTTCCTTCCTTTGTAAGCAGTTAGCATGTCTCTACATAGAAGTAACTATTCAAATCAGATACCTCTGTTCATTGAACCAAATGACTACATTTGTTTGCTTGCTAATTACAATATATTTAAGAAGGAAAAAATGTTGCTTTAGAGTTTTATGATTTTAAACACCTTTTCTGTTCTTTTCACTGGAATTGATTGTGGTCAATGTAGCCAGTAACTCTACATGAATAGTCAGATTTAATCTTTCTCTTTGTTTCGAAGTGATTTCTTCAAAATGAAGCATTTGACTGTCTCAAAGGAACTGTACAATCTCAAAATTACAATATTAACGTTACAAGCTCCCGACCTACATTTGCTATATAGTTCTCGCTTCTGTGCAGGAGAACACAACTGAGCCAAACCACCCAGTTGAGTTACTTCAGGATGAGGGGGTAGCCTTCTGTGCCAAGAAAACATAGTAGTGCTTCCATACTAATAGAGTATCAAAACCTGGAGACAAAGCCTAAAAACACCACACACGTCACATTCCTGGAGCCCTTAGAATCCTTCCCGCAGTTTCTGAATCTGTGTGAAACACACCTTCTATTACAGAATAAGATAAGTCAGTCAGTATTTAAAAACAATCCATGTGTTTAGGCAGTTGTAGTGATGCCTAAGAACTGTTCAGTTGTGTATTCCAGAAACATAAGCGTCCTATGCAACCATCATCAACACCAGTATCCAGTCATGGTCGAAAGTCCTGAGCAGAGCTTATAAAAAGAAAATGTTCCAAATTTGGAAGATGTTGTATTCCACACACCGAGCAACAGATTTTTAGCTATTTCTATGACTTGTGTATAAAGTCATATTGTATTCTTTTGTATCAAATGTAGAAAATCTCGAGGCACTCATCTTCAGATGCCTACAGAACCTGAATCCTTGCAGTCCCAGCTGGGTGGCTGGCTAAGAATGGTGTGTCTATTTTATGAAGTTGGGAGCCCTGGCAGAGGGAGCCTATCCTAGGACTCCTGGGAGCACCACATATCTCTGTCCAACAGTAAGGTGACAGAACACTTGTGTATGTTACTGTTCTTGGAACTGGCAACAAAATTGGCATTTTAAGAGTCAGGAAACCTAACTTTCAGACTCTTCCAGTTTATCAGGTACTGGGACTAACATTTCCCATGAAGGGAGGGAAGGATTTGCGTGTTTCTTCTGGACTCATGACCTGCCCTTTGCACCCATGAATTCATTACAACTGTAATTATCTACAGAAGGCTTGAACAAGACCACACTAGGATCAGCCAGTATTCCAATTGCAAACACTAATTGGGCTTTGTAGGCTACCAAAAATAATATCTTTAAAGAGAGGATATAAAGGGAAGGGAAATGGAAGAGATATCAGAAGTACCTGGTAGATAGGAGGGAGTGGTTGTATTAATATGACTGAGGAGTGAGTTGTATACAAGTACAACACTGTCAATAATAAGTTTAAAAAATGATATAATAAAAGAATTGTTGACTTATGTAGAAAACAAATGATTTTTCAAAAAACGACTATGATATATTATTTAACCTGGATATTATGGAATATAGCCCTAGAAACTCCATAAGACATAATGTTTAACATATGGTTGCAAACACCATGCAGCCATCATAATGACTTCCGCTATCCCCGGGGACCCCAGAACAACTCTCATGTTCTAGCTCTTTCCATGAAAAAGGCCACCCTCCTGACTAGGATAGCAACCACCTGTTGCTTAGCCTCCAGTCACCATCCAGGGATGGGCCCTACTGTTAAGTTTCACTCACGTGTGGACTTCATTTAAGCTGCTGTGCACACCGTGAATTCTTTCTTTCTTTTTTTTCTGACATATTTTTAGTCTCAACCTGTCCATGGGAAGCATTGCAAACAATGCCCCATTGTCTTCGGACTTTGCGAAGTTTTTACCCATTGAAGCGATGGCAGTTATTTGGACTTTTTCCAATCTTGGGCTATTTATGAACATTCCCACAAATAGTGCCCTTGTGCATTTCTCGGGTTGTACTTACACTGGATTTCTCTGTTTTTATTCTTTGAGGGTTACATATGGGTATACAATGAAATCTGATAGTCTCCACCCCCCATGCTCCGCCCCCATTTTCTGACTTCTGTTTGCTCAAAATTGGTAGGGTTTTGTTATTCTTGTTGTTGATGATGATGATGTTTGTTTGTTTGTTTGTTTGTTTGTTTTCCAGTCATGCAAATCACCAGCATTTATTTCCTGGGCCTAAGTATCAGCCTCTTGGCAAAGAACTGGTCAGTTTGTTTACAGTCCAAATCCTTTCCCAAAACTGGATCTATGAGGCTCTGCAAGGGAGCTTAGAGCTTCATAGGTCATCAGAACTGAGCTTAAAATGGCCTTCAAAACAAACCAAAAATCAAAGACAAAACAGAAAAAGTGATTGTCTGCTCCCCTTCACTGTTGAAAATGTTATGTTTTTCAAAAAATGTAGAAGAGGCTTTTAAAAGGGACTAGGAAGATCTTCCCAACAGATGTCTGTCCGGAGGGGATGCATGGTGACCAGACATCCCTGCCCCGGTGGTGTGCGCTCACCAGCTAGAGGCTGAATAAATAACACCTCAGGATGCTAGTGTCTTCGCAGAGTACCTGGGCGCTGTGGGGAGGTAGGGGAAGAGCGGAGCCTGTGGTGTGAGTAGAGGACTGGGCCACAGGGGCCTCCATGAGTCTCTCAGTCATCCTGACTGGCCAGGGCTCCAGTCCGGGAGATGTAGTACAGCAAGTCTCTTCCCAGCCTCCAGGACCATAGGCAGACTCAGAACTACTCACTGCTCTAGGGCCGGCTGCTGGCTTCCTTGTCTGAGGTATTTCCCTCTGCCTGTCCTTGTGCCCTCTTGAGTGCGAGCTTGTCCGTGTCTCCAGCTAGCTTCTGCACACTCACGGCCTCCGAGTCACCCTGGCTGTCAAGGACTGCATTCCGATGGCCTGTCCGATCCCAGGAGATGAAGTCCAAGAAGGAGCAGTCAGCTTCCATCATGCCTGCCGCATCGCTCCTCGGGCCTAGTTTAATTTCGTTTTCCTGTTTGTATCTTTTCAGATTTTTCACTCTTCATTAGCCAGGGTAGAAAGTCTGCATCCTCAAAGCGCCGGCTGCCGGTGTGAGTGCCTCCCCAGGGCTGCCTGGCAACCGCTGGCCGCCACCAAGCCTCAAAGTTTTTTCTATTGCGTGCATTTATTATTGAGCCATGCGTAAGTTTTCACACTAGTGAGGATCCCCAAATGCCAGCATCAGAGAGCGTGTTCCCACTCCCACTGCTCCATATCCCTGCTGTACTTTGGGATTTGTTTCCCATTTTGTCTGAGAACGTGTACTGCCTCTGTGATTTCACCCATGCTGCCACTATGTATGTATGTATGTATGTATGTATGTATGTATGTATGTATGTATGTATGTATGTGTGTTTGTATGTATGTATGACGTATGCATGTATATATGCATGTATGTATGTGTTTGGGACAAGGTTTCTCTGTATATCCCTGGCTGAACTGTACTCACTCTGTAACTCAGGCTGGCCTTGAACTCACAGAGATCTTCCTGCCTCTGCCTCCTAAATGCTGAGATTAAAAGCATAAGCCACCATACCTGGCCACTATTTCTAAGAGTGTTGACAGCTACCTCATTGAAGGCTTAGCAGATGCAAGGACTGCAGTGTATGAAGGAAACTTATAAAATATTGGGGCTATGTTGTAAGAAAACCATTTAGATTTTCTTAGTAGATGCTTTCTGTTCCCTTAGAAATTTGACTGGCTTTCTAACAATTGCTTTCTCTGTGGGGAATGGAGTTTTGCCCAGTGCATTTCCTAAGATGTTTTGTCTATTTAAATGATTTTCTGGTCTATTGGCTTAGAGTTCAGATCAGTGCTCCCTAACTTATGACACCTGCCTCGTCCGTAACAGCTAATCCTTCTTACCCATGGCTCACCGCAATTTGCTTCACTACTGTCTAATTCTGAGGAGCTCACACAGTCTCTGGGTTTATGTCCCACCTTTGTCCTGTCTGCCCTTTTTAATTATTGCTCTGGCCTTTTTTTTCTACTGTTACATTTATGGGTTTTTATGGGTCTAATTTTTTTTAGATAAATACCTGGTTCATTATTTTCAGACTTTATTTTACTTTTATTTTAAATATAAATTGTTCTCTCGGAGGTGTGTTTCAATGGCATGACAAAATTGTGATATATGGTGTTCTCATTAAAATTCTACTCGTAATATGTTATTTCGATTATAATTTCTACATCAATTAGTGGGTAACTGAAAAGTACTTAATCTTCAAATATAACTGGATTTATAGAATATTTTCTGTTATTTATTAATACTTTGATTGTATGGTTACACACACACACACACACAAAAAAAAAAAAACCCACTGAGTAACTTGGACTTTTTGAAATATCCTGAGTATTGCTGTCCAGACGGTGGTATGTTTAATTGTAGAATATATTTCAGCAAGTCTTACAAAGATTGTCCCCTGAAGTAGAGACCTATTTCTTGTTGTTCTCTCTCTTCTTTCTCTGTCTCTTCTCTGCATTCTCTCTTTCCGTCTGAGGATCTCACTGCTAGGCTGACTGCTCTCCAAGACATTCTCTTTCATGTCAACCTTTAGTCTTATCTTTTCTATTTTCATAAGGCCTCAGTGACCAAAGCATCACAAAACAACTTCAGGGAGGAAGGAGTCACTTGGGGTCATAGCCTAATGGCCCACTCTGTCATGGCAAGGGTGACAGCTTGCACTTTTTACTTGCTCACAACTTGGAGGGACAGAAAGTAGAGACCAAAAAGGACCCTGCTATGAACTTCAAGCCCCACCCACAGAGACCTCATTTAAGCAGCACCCATCTCCTGAAGGTTCCTGAACTTTCTATATCAGCACCTGCTGGAAACATGTGAGCCTGTTGGGGTATTTCGATTAAAATCACAATGAATGGAATATGGGTTTAAATGGCTTGGAGCCTGGCAACCCCAGACACCTGATATTGTTCCAGTTAATATTGTTTAAGAAACTGATAAGTAGATTTCTACTCACCTTGCCCCACGGTGTTTGGCAAGCAGAAGTAATACTGAGGCTGAGTATAATGATGATGGGGAACCAGGACTACAGTTGGAATATTACTTGAAACTTCCCGGAAGGTTCCAAGCATTCACAGTTTAATACCAAGTGTGGCGATATTAAAGGAAGGGCCAGTGACAAGCCCTTGGTCACTTGCAGTACCAAAGAAGGAATCAAAGTAGGTCTTCAGAAACTCTGGCTGTTCCCAGTCCCTCTAGCTTCTCACCTTGTCCTTCCTCTTGCAGGATTTCCCATCATCGTGACATCATCCATCATAAGGTCTTGCCAGTGTGGAAGAAAAATGCCAATCGCATGAGCTTGAATTGTTATAACATGGAGTTAAATACATGTCCTTTAGTCATAAAGTTTCTCATGAGCGGCTCCCAAGATGGCTGTGCCTATCTGTGTTCTCACTGTAGGGTGGCCTTACTTCTGCCCTAGCAGGGTTTATTCTTACCACTGTGGAGAGTGTTCTGAATCAAACTTGATTTGGTTTGTCAGTTGGATACTCAGCACCCAGCTATAAGAACCAGAAACAACACAAATATCTAAAACTCAGTGCTGGGATGATGGAGACCGAAGCATCTCTGGGACTCACTGGGAAAACAGTCTAGACAAATTAGTCACTCTCGGTTTCAATATGAATAAGGTGGAGAATGAGGAAGTCACCCAACATGGATATCTGTCCTTCACATACATGTGGACATGTGTTTGGTGCAAATAAGCAGGAGAACATACATACAAACAATTACAAAGTCAATATGATTCAGTGTCTGAATCACATATCCAGGTTAGTTGACTCTGTTGGTGTTCCTATGGAATCCCCTTTCACCAACCAAAGTCCATACAAAAAGTGGACCTAGGGCCCCTGTGAATATATAGCAGATACACAGCTCAGTCTTCATACAGGGACCCCAATAACTACAGCAGGGGTTGTCCCTAAAGCTGTTGTCTGTCTATGGGTTCTGTTCCCCTAACTGGAATGCCCTTCTCTGGCCTTATTTGGAGAGGATGTACCTAGACCTACAGATAATTGATGTGTCAAGATGGGTGGATACCCAGAAGGAGACTCCACCATCTTAAGAGAAAAGGGGAGAAAGGATTGAGTACGGCCTGTATGTGGGGTGGGGAGAGCAAGAGGAGGCCTGGCAGCAATTGGGATGGAAAGTGAATAAATAAATAAGTAAATAAATAAATCTTAAAGGTCCATATGGGGCAGAGCAGTGATGGTACATACCTTTAATCCCAGCACCCAGGAGGCAGAAGCAGGCAGAATCTCTGTGAATGAGGCCAGCCTGGTCTACAAAGTGAGTCTAGTACAACCAGGGCTCTCTTACACAGAGAAATCGTCTTGAAAAACAAACAAAACAAACAAAACAAAAACAAGACAAAAAATGTCAATATGGGGGTATTTCAAGTTCACTCCCACTATAGCTGGAGCACCGTGGAGCCCAGGCCTTGGGCAAAGAGTCTGAGATTGTGATGGATTGAGAGAAAAGCTCAGAAAGGATGATCTGAAATAACCTCTTCTGGGTGCAGGGCTGTCCCTCAACACCACTTCATTTTGGCATTGCTAAATTGTATTGCGAACAGAGGAACACCTCTGCCAGCTTATACCTTTGTTCTCCCCCAAAGCTGCAGTAGAAGAATCTGAAGAGAGATTCTTCCTTGTAGAATGGGATCTTCTGAGTTTGACTCAGTGGGCCTAGCTAGAAGTAAGGAGGCATACCAAGGTGCCAACACTCAGAAGAACTCTTCCCTGCTCTCAGCCAGTTCCGAGCTCCTTCCACTGCTCCTCTCTTTCCCAGGACAGAAGCCTCAGCCTGGACTGCCTTTCTCTGCCATAGTACTTTCCCTATAGGATTCTAGATCTCGTACTTTGCAGTGTAGAAGACTTAAGAAAGATACATCTCTTCTACTTTGTCCCCACATCTCTGAAGAAACAGAGGGGCTCACAGGTAGGCCTGGCTCTGAGTAATAACTTAGATGCATGATATGCCTGGTCTAGGCTGCAGTAGATAGTAGGTGCTGGCTGTGATTAAAAGAAACTACTGGTGCCAGCAGTGATTTCTAAAATAAAACCTAAGAAATTAAGAATGTGGGAGGCATGATCTGGAAGCAATCTTTGAATAAAAAGATAATCTCTTTGCAATTTAAAGAGGTGATAGTGACCTAGAGAAAGGAAAAAGGAACACTGTAACAATTGAAACAATGGCTGTGATGCCAAACCAGGAGTTAGGACTCTCGGTGTGAGATGCTCCTTCATTTATAAGAGTGACAGCTGATGTTATATTTTACAGTCCCTTGGGCTGAAATGTAAAAGTTGCCTCCACCCCAATGACACCATCTCACCTGTCCCCTGACTAACTCCCAGGCCCCTTCATGCGTCTCTATGACATCACCATCCCCAGGAGACCTGCATGTCATTTGTTTACTGATTGTGTCACCACCTGTCACAACACAGTATGGTGTCACCATGGATCAAAGAAACATGCTGACTCTTTCTGGAGGCACACTGACAGCCTGTGAGAAATGCATCTCCCTTTTATTTGCAGCTTAAAGGAATTTTGTTGGGCCTGGCTGCCAACAGACTCTCATAAGTCCTTTTGATTCTACTGTGCCATCTTCCCAGGCCAAGGCACCTCTTGGATCCTGGCTCTGCTCAGAGGCCCTGCTTTCCTAGTATTGTCAAGTTCTCATTAAGTTTCTGAGTCCTTTTTGTGACTATAATTTTCTATATTAAATTAAGGTTACCAACCTAAAGAGATGGGTTATGTTTCTTCTAACACAAAACGATGGGAAGATTGAGTTTGGCAGGGATGCTAAGGGCACAGATCCTATGAGGGGATCTGGTATGTATGATGGTGGGGGGGGGGTCAGGTAGGAAGTCTAGGGAGTGTGTCCCTATGCACCTCTGATCCCTCCCTTTCCTTCATGATATGAGAACATTTAAGGGCTGAGTCACCAGAAACAGGTGGAATGGGCAGTAAGTTCTCATCTTCCTCTCTTCCTCTCTCCTTGTTTGTTGTTGTTGTTGTTGTTGTTCTTCTCTTGTTCTTTGTTCTTTGAGCATTAACTGTAGATGGCCTCCCCATCTGCCCCACCCTTACAAGATCTGAAGAAGCCAAATGTACTTTCTCACCTAATTATCACAATAGGGCATGTCACTGTCATTCCACAGCTAGGGAGAGCAAGCATGGCCAAGACTCCACAGGATGATGCCTTTATAAAGTCCTTTTCCTCTAAGTACAGAAACCTACAAATGAATGGAGAAAAACAAACTGAATGTGTAGATGTGCTGAGAATCTTCTCTCTCCTCCTATCACTTTCTCTCTTTCATTCTTTCTCTCTCTCTCTCTCTCTCTCTCTCTCTCTCTCTCTCTCTCTTCCTTCAAAGACCCTGAACTTTGCCCCAAGAAGACAGCACATACCCTTAAGTGCTCATCTATTTAAGAAGTCATACATCATTTTGAAGGCGAGATGTAAGTCATGTGGTGACTGACACTGGGCCATATAATAAGTCATTAACAGTGCTCAGTTTAATTAAGGTCCTCACTGAGCTCAGATACAAACATACACCAAGGATGGGGAAGAAAAAGGGTAATGTGTTCTCATTGTGCTTGTGTGGACTGTCAGGAGGGAGAAGAGAGCCTCCCAGCCCAAAAAATGCAGAGGATTGGGGCCAAGTCGTTCTCTTCTTGGAATCTATGAATCTGGGTGAGCTGAAGACTGAATTGATGACAAAGACACATGCACATTCTCTCTGTTTCTGTCTCTCCCCACCCCCACCCCGCCTCGCCCCTGCCCTGTATCTTTGCATTGGTAGGCAGATAATTCATGGGTGTAAGTCTACATGTAGAGATCAGCAAGTCACTCAACTATTGCTTCTCGGGTACTATCTACTTTGGTTTTTGTCCCTTCTTTGAGACAAGATTTCTCACAGTCTTAAAACTCACTGACTAGGTTAGGCTGTCTGGCCAGTGAACCCCAGGGATCCACTTGTTTCTACCTCCCCAGAGCAGAGATTAAAAGTTCTCTACCATGACACGTGATTTTATATGTGATTCCTGAACTCTGGGATACAAGCTCCAAGAGTCAAGCATTTACCCACTGAGCCATCTCCTCAGATGCATCGTCTCAGTTATACACACAGGTAAGTCAGGCATATACCTTACCACTCATTCATAATCAGTCATACTTCTTTCTCCATTTTACTTTAGAGTCACAAGATTTTTCCCTTTAAGCCCCTTACTTTGGGGGCGGAGAGGGGGAGCTCATCAAAAGAGGGTGCAACCCTCATCACAGCTGTGCAAGCAAGCTGAAATAGGAGAATCCTGGATACCATGATACATATTAGCCAGGCCCTAATTGCCAGCATGTACCCATGACTGGATTTATTCTTGATGACTACAGAGGAAATACCTTTGGCCATGAGGGTTAAAGCATGTTAAGCCTAATCTCATTCACAGCTGCCATCCAGAGACAGGGCTGAGGGGTCACCGCCATACACAGCTCCAGAGATTGGGACTCCCTTAGAGCCCTGGATCCAGAAAATTTCCAGAGCTATAGGTGTAGTCAATAGCTTAAATGTCAAATCATTTCTGTACCAGTTACAATTTCTCCCTTAGAGTTAAAGAAACATACTCAATTTTAGAAGGAATTTACCATATGATGATGAAGAGTATTTTGGCAATCAGGAGCTGGCAGCTACTATGTTCTGGATATAGTTTGAGTTCACTCACTGGAAGCCAGGTTCCCAGGATGGTGATATTGAGAAGCGAAGGGACCTTAAGAGGTGAGAGGTAGCAAGTCCATCATCCATACTTTAGCTTCCTGTCTTGTTGTCTGATCTCTCACACAATACACACAACCCCCATAGCAATGGCAGTCCTTCCTTTGAAGCAGCAAGGGGACCACAGTTAGAACAGAACCAGGCTACTTTGATGTTCCCCCTCCAATGTTCTAAGCTGGATAAATGTCTTTTTCTTCTAAAGTCACCCAGACCAGAATTTCACAGTATTATCGGGAAATACCCTACTAAAGGGGATCACAAGAAACTTCACCTCCCAACCAGACCTCCCAGGGATTAAACCATTACCCAAAGACTGACCCTGGGCTCCAACTACATAGGTAGCAGTGAATAGCCTTGTTGGGCACCAGTGGAAAAGGAAGCCCTTGGTCCTGCCAAGGTTAGAACCCCAGTGTAAGGGATTGTTGCGGGGGGGTGGGGGGTGATAATGGGGGATGGGTAGGGAGGGGAACACCCATATAGAAGGGAATGGGGAGGGGTTAGGGGGCTGAGGACAAGAAACCTGGAAAGGGAATAACATTTGAAATGTAAATAAGAAATACCCAATTTAATAAAAATTGGAAGAAAAAAAAAAAGAAAGAAACTTTGCCTCTAAGGTAAAGATAAGCTATTGATAAAAACTCAGTTGTTTCCCACGATCTATGAAATGAGGTTGAACCTTCCTAGCAGTATATTTTTATTTTCTTCAGTCTTTGTCCCTATAAAAATGTCCATTTTCGACCTCTGCTGGGCTATGCCCTTTTCCCACCCCTGGTAGGGTAACAAAACTACACTCTCTGGTAAGGAGAGGATTTGATTGACTAGCTGCTGTTCTGGACTGAATTCTGACCTGGCATTTTTAAGTTCTAACCCCCATTGCCTCAAAATGCGCTTTCTTTTGGAGCTGGGGCATTAACACAGAAATATAGATAAAATGCCACATGAATAGTCCTTAACCCAGTAGGACAGATCCAATAAGAAGAGAGAAAAAAAGAGATGGGTAAGGAAAGAAGGAAGACCAAACGAAGACACGTGATCGTCCACCCTGTGATCCTTCAGCACAGCAATGATAGAGGGGGAGACTACAGCCTTTGTTTGGTGACACAGTGTGTGGAGGAGCACAACTCTGTCCACACCCAACTCTCTGTCTGTCTGCTGGTGTTCAGTGCACAGCCCAGTCCAGAGCAATCAACTCCTGTGATTTCTCATTGGTAAAGGAGCACAATTTCAAGAAGGAAGATGTGGGGTGTGAGGTGGCCCAGTAGCTTAGGGTGCTTACCGTTCTTACAGTGAACCTAGGTTTGATTCCCAGCACCCATGAGGTAGCTCATGGTAACCTGTGTCTCTAGTTTCCAGCGACCTGATGCTCTCTTCTGACTGGTGTGGGCACCAGTCATACAGGCAAAACACTTTATACACACAAAATAAATATTTTAAGATTTTAAAATATTTAACTTTTAAATAAAAGTTTAAAAGGACGAAGGGGATCTATTTTTACTGAGAGATGAAAACAAGAACTGAGTTTTTGAGATGGGCGAGTGGCCCCATTCCTCAACTTGGGACTGTGCCTATCTGCTGAATACAGGTTCTACTCTCCAGTTGCTCCTGTCTAAAGGAAATGCAGGGACAGAGAGTGGAGAGACTGAAGGAAAGGCCATCCAGAGTCTGCCCCATTTAGGATCCATCCCATCTGCAGACACCAAACTCAGACGCTATAGCTGATGCCAAGAAGCGCTTGCTGACAGGAACCTGGTATGGCTGCCCCCTAAGAAGCTCTGCCAGCAATACAGATGGGGATGCTTGAAGCCAACCATCAGACTGAGCACGGAGACCCCAATAGAAGAGTTAGGGGAAGGACAGAAGGAGCTGAAGGAGATTGCAACCCCATAGGAAGGACAAAAATACCAACCAACCAGACCCCATGCCCCCCAGCTCCCAGGGATTAAACCACCAACCAAAGAGTACACATGGGGGGACCCATGTCTCCAGCCAGCTGCGTATGTAGCAGAAGATGGCATTGCTTGGCACCAATGGGAGGAGAGGTCCTGTGAAGGCTCCATACCCCAGTGTAGGGGAATGTCAGGGCGGTGAGGTGGGAGTGGGTGGGTGGGTGGGTGGGTGGAGGAGCACCCTTGTAGAGGCAAAGGGAAGAGGGGAGAGGGGGGATGGGATGGGAGTTTGCGGAGGGGAAACTGGGAAGGGGGACGACATTTGAAATGTAAATAAATAAAATAATCAATAAAAAATAGAAAAAAAGAAAAAATGTCCATTTTCAGGGGTTACTAAGAAATGAAATAAAAGAAGCATGAAGGGTGGTGGTGGAGTAAACAGGGAGAGACAAAAATGATGCATTGGGTTTTCTATGAGATAGTAATTGATATTCAGATATAGGGATCAATGCAGATTTCAGTCTCCAAAGGAGTGAATTCTGACAACAAACTTGGCCTCTACTGATGTACTGCTCACTTTGGCTGTGTATGTGTTTGCATACATACAGAAATGAGCACACAAGGCATGCGTAGCACAAATGGGTACACTCAATATTTGGGTACTGCATAGATGTTTCATTTTCTGTGACGGGATGTCCCTGACAAAGTGCCTTAAGAAAAAAAAAGTCATTGTCTTGTCTTGTTTGGAACTCTTAGTAGATAGAGTCTGGATGATACAGGAGCATAGACACAGGTTAACCATCATGTTCCATCAGCAAGTCAAAAGTAGAGAGAAAACAGGAAGTGGAGCAAGGCAAATCCACCCTCAATGACCCACTTCCTTCCAAGCAAGACTTCGCTTCCAAAAGGTTGTATAATCTTGCAGACTACTCCCACTAGCTGGGGACCAAATGTTCAAACACAGGGACCTATGGGGCCCATTTCATGGTTGAACCACAACAGTCACTGAGCTTTGAGGCATGGCCTCTTCCAATATCTGAGGAATTACTTCATCCATTACTCCTTCCATTGAACACAAGAACCTAGGACACATTAAAAACAAATGATTCTCTAAGGTCCTATCACTGATGCTTGGCCTCTATTTCCTTTCCCCCAAGCATGCCTTATTCTAGCCTCAATCTTGAAGAACATTAAAGCTCACATGTCAGAGAAATGCTATTTGTATGCCTGGTAATCTCATGAAATCTATTTTGCAGCTGGTCACTCAGACTAAATGCTGCTCTAAATCCCTGTGAAAAGATAGCTTGGGGGACAACAGGCAGCAGATGCCCTCTGTTTAGTGTGCCTCAGTCAGCCACATTAAGGAAACTGACTTCATCTTTGGGACTTGAAGCCTCTGTAGGATTTGAATGAGGCCTCTGTATTCAGTTTTCTCTTCAGAGAAGGCTTGTCTGGTTGGAGAGAGAAGATGTGATCAGGATGGAACAAGATGGACCCAGAACTCTGAGTGGGAGCTGGCTTCTGAATTGCAGTAGAAAAGGGAGGGTGAGCTAAGAAAGTTTTTGTTGATTAGAAAAGAATTTAACAGATGGAGTCTCTCAGAGTCAGTAGAGCTAAGCAGTTAACCTCAGTTGGGTATAAAAGAGCAGTAAGGTATGCCCATGTATAAACACCAAATCAATGTGTTCTGTGCTCCCATAGAGTCTCAGTGTTCCAGCAAGGCTGGTAGCAACTTCCTAGTTGTCAGTGGATGCTTGAGTGAGCCAGCTTGAGGATCTAGCTGAACATTCCCTAACGGAGCAACATTCTACTTGATCAGTTCCTCAGTTTAAACTGAGTCAAAAGTGCAAAATACAGAGAACTCCTGGGATTTCAAGGCATTGTTTCTGTTTCCACAAGCAGTGGACAAAGATACCATGCCCCTGTTCACCCCAGAGGTTTAATGTCTTAACCAGGGGAAGTTTCTCAGAATGTTCTTCAAGACCTTTGACAAGAATGCATAACCAGAAACAGTGCTGAATATTGATAGTACCTGGAACAGAAAGTAGAGAAAGGAGGATGTGATATCTAGGCCAGCCTGGGCTACACAATGAGATGCTGCCTCAAAATCAACAAAACAAACAAACAAGGCAAAAATAGGTTTAGATTCTATGTTTGATGATGTTTTTTAAAACTGTTCTGAGCTCCTAGGATAATGAGAAACTTTAAACTAAATATATTCCTAGAAATGAGAATCTAGGCTCACTTTACTTTTCCTTTCACTCAACAAGGACATGAACATTATAGACATAAACATTTTACTTCTGCATTTTCCAGGCTAGCCCGCCATAGATATACATTGGGAAACTGCAGTATAGATAGATGTGTACACTCAGAGTCCTAAAACAATTACTTCTTCTGGCTTTTAGGTCACCTAAGTGGATTAAATAGCACTTAAAAATGTAAGGGAGAGCCATCAAGGAGCCAAGAGCTAAGCAAATGACTAGTAAGTTCTGGTAAGGGAAGCTCTCAGAAATGTCTCTAACTGAAAGGACCTTTATTATGCGTATAATACTACAGTAGTTTTGTGTTCTGTATGTTTGTGAGGTAAATTTATATTCTTTCACTCAAGCCCCGCCACTCTGCTGACCACACTGAGACTTAAGATAGATTTGTATTTACATATTATATTGACCTCTTTTTGCTTTGTTTCAAGCCAATTCTGACTCCCACAACCTGGTGAGCAGAGCTCTACATTTCTGCTAAGTCTCATCATTGCTATGACCAAATATCTGAGAAGAAATGATTTAAGAAAGGAGGGAATGTTGCCAGCTCACATTTTAGGGGACACAGTTTGGGTATATCATTACAAGATGAAAAATCAAATGGAGTGGCTAGCGGCTGTGGAGGAAGGAACATGAGGCTACTTGTTCACATCTTAGCAGGACAGGAAACAGGGGTCAGACAGGAAGCAGGGCCAAGCTATAAATGTCATGGCCTGACATAATGTAATGTCCCACTTTTTCCCTCCAGCAATGCTGCCTTCTGAAGGTTCTGTCATCTCTCGCAACAGTGCCATCAGCTGGGGGAGACATTTTGCACACAAACAGTCAAAGTGCTTATTTTAATTCTAAGGAAGAGACACTCCAGATCACAAATACCATTCTGAGAGTGCTGACCTTCCGAGACAACCTGAAATGAGGTAGATGTAGCAGGTTCATGAAAATGCACTATGACTACGACGTCAAGGTTCGGGTTCACAGTCAGCCTCCAAACTTGCTCATCTGATTCGCTTTCCCATTGCCATACTCCTGGATGTGAAACACAAAGGTTACCATGGTATCACCAATTTCCTCCTTTGGATATGGAAATGGCTGAATGTGAGCCAACAGTCTTCAAGAAAAATGTGGAGGGCAGGGGAATGGAAGGTCCAAGTGGACTTCACTTTGCTCTTTGCATGGTGATGATGCACCTTGAGTCCTTAAGCCAATCCCTCTGCATACGACTTAGAAACAGAAATTAGTTCCCTGATACCTTTCACATTATTTGGTATCTGTAATGCTGAAAGGTATTTCACACTCAGCGGCTCTTGCTAGAGGAAAATTAATTCTAGTAATGAAGAATAAAATTCCAGTGGCTGATAAAATCAGTTGTTTCCTTTGCCTTCTGTCTGTTTTTTATGACAAACTTACAGAGATGGATTTTTACACATACCCTCCCCAAGCATGAGGGTTCCACTCCAAGGATCATTGCAAAAGAAAAGTCGAAGAGATTGTGAAAGCTAGAAATTGGGAACAATGAGAACAAAGCAGTATCTTCTCAAAACAACAGGACCACTGCAGTCATGAGTTCACAGCAGCTGTGGCTGTCTGCACAAGATCAAGCCTGTTCAAGTCAGCCTGGAAGGGGGAGGAGCTCATGAGCTGCCAGCTTTAGCCAAGGAGCTACTAGTAGATGATAGTTTCTGAAGGAGGGTCAGTTTTCTTTAAGATTGTAGCACCATGCTCCATTAGATGACCCTACACCCAGGAGTAGATGGGCAGCAATAGGAGTCAATGGATTATTGAAAGAAACAAGAGGAAAGGGGAGATTGAGAGACTGAGGTAAACTCTGTCAGGCGGTAAGAAGTTTGGTGGCCTTTGCAGGTCTATGCTCAGTATAGGCTGTATCAGATTATCAGGAGTAATGAATTCTCACAGAAACTCTCGGCCTCCCTAATAGGTAGAGTTCATATTCAATATTAACCCCGACTTGCTATCCTTTCTACCCACCTTTCTCCTCGGTTTGCTAGGCTTTTCATGACTTAGCCATTCAAAGCCCACGAAGGCCAGACTAGAAATAAGAAGATCATATTTGCAAAGCACTTGAAATCCTCTTGTAAAGGTTTTCATCTGAACCCTGCTTTGTAGACCTTCAGAAGAACTCCACAATGGTCTTAGAGTTCTAAACGTAGTCATTGTGGACTCGATAACAACCAGCTGATAAAAAAACGGGGGGGGGGTGGTTCTCTCTCACTGATAAAAAGGGGGGTTTTCTCTCAAATCCCATTAGTATCCTTAAATATTAGCATAACCAAATTCACTTTATCTTGATCACTCTCTCCTTAACTTAATATCATGGTTGTTCATTTATTTTAGTGTTTATGCTAATATTTTCAATTACATCAAAATCCTTATTTTAATGGTCAAAAGTCAAGACAAAAATTAAGAGACAGTGTTGCATTTGGATACAGGTATGGATTATGTAAATATAGATGACGTAGATATAATATAGATGCATAAATATATAGACGTATAGATTATAGATATGTAGAGAAAAGTGAATAGTGTATAGATACAGCATGAGGTATACATCTGGCTGAGAATAAAATACTAGAAGAGAAGGATAAATGTTTGAATGTTGACTTCAGATCATAAAAGAAAATCTACTGAAGCATCCGCCTAGGCGATGCTGATGCTGAAATCAATTCCTAGAAGGTAATTAGTCTTCAGCTTTTAATTTATTACAAGGAAATAAAAATATGCAAATGAGCTAAATACAGAGAATCAGGAAGCATGCTTGGATGGCAATTCAATGAAAATCTGAGGAACACTCTTAGATACAGAGTAGTGGGATAGCATTGTGTGACCCTAGACTGCCAGAGCCTTGACCTTACATACACCATTATGCGGTGCAAACATTTGGCATTCATGTGAGAGCTTCTGCTATGTTTACACTCATCTTTTTTTTTCTCCTCAAAATCTTGTTTTACACAAAGCTTAGAGCTACCCAGGAACAAGATCCTTCCTGACTGAAAGTGCCTGTGCAGGTGAGACCTGATTTCAGGGCCCCCAGGGTCTTTCCTGTTCACCTACGGAAGCAGGCACCACTCATGCGGGGGACAGAGCTTGTTTATCTGGCTTTCAGAGACCAGTGGAATTCATGGGAGAGAGGAGCTTATGGCCGTGACTATTACAGCATGACCAAGAACAGGAGGAGGATTGTGAATGACCTCAGGGCTGTAAAGACCATTGTAGTGAGGTCACCAGCACAGCCGGGTAGAATAGGGCTCCGGAAGAGAAGAGAGAAAAGAGAAGAGAGAATTAAAAGCTTTTATTGGTATCCATTGTGCAAACCAAATTGCTACACAGTATAAATTGAGCAGAGGAATTCCAAGGAGGTTGTATTTCTTTCAAAGGAACCTTTCACTGAGCAGTGTAATTTATGGAATCACAAACAGTAACAAGGGCAAAATAATATATGCCAAATAAAGTGGAGCATTAATTATCAAAGGCATGTAAAGATTTGCCTGTGATGAAATTACTCCCTGGCTGTGTGTGTGTGTGTGTGTGTGTGTGTGTGTGTGTGTGTGTGTGTGTGTGTGTACTGTGAGAGAGACAGAGATAAAAAGAGACAGAAACAGAGAGAGAAAGAGAAAGAGGCATAGACAAGGAGACAGAGACAGACTGACAGACAGATAAAGAGACAGAGACAGACAAATAGGCAGAAAGTCAGAAAGACAGGGACAGAGAGAAAGAAAGAGACAGTCAGACAGATGTACACAGAGAAAGACAGAGTGACAGAGAGAGACAGACAGACAGAGACTGGGAGAGACTGGGAGAGACTGGGAGAGATAGAGAGCAATTGCATCACGGAGATTTGAGTGTAATGCAATTACTCTCTGGTTGTTAGGAGTATGTTTTTGTGTGTGCATGTGCATGTGTGTATGTGTGTGTGTGTATGTGTGTGTGTGTGTGTGTGTGTGTGTGTGTAAGAGAGAGACAAAGAGACAGAGAGACAAAAACAGAGGCACAGAGATACAAGCAAAGAACCTGTCTCTGAACTGAAAGAGAAAAGGAAAAAGGCATGGGACCACCTTCCAATACCAATCACAAAACGGTCTGTCCTGCAGTAAGAGAGTGCTATTAAAAAACCTGTATGAGCTGCTTGTTAATCACCAGAGAGGAGTAAGACAGGAGAGGCTGATTCCAAGAGAATATCCCCATGGAAACAAGGCCAGGAATGACATCATAGAAAAATTCTGACCTCATCCAGTGATGCTGAGAGGCAATGTCAAGGACCAGGTACAGTGTGGACAAGCACACCTGGCAACTGAAGAGGGTTGTTTCCCAAGGCTATCTTCTCCTGGAAAGAGCTTGCAGAGCACATTGCTTAGGGACCTGCTGGTAATTGGTTCTGCTAATTGCCACTGACTTAGTAAGAGTTTTCATAATTCAATTTTTGTTTAATGACTAAATAGAATGTACCAGACTGTGGTGATCATTGAATATTTCAAGTCCTGTTTTATTATCAAATTTGAATAGATATTTTTAAGTAGGTGGAAATAGAATGTGTTTGTAGACTGGACTGTAGGGAATAACAGTTTTTGTTTTAGCTATGCAAGCAACTATGTTATAATCATCAAAATTAGCAAAATTATAAATGTGAAAGTCATGAAATATGAGAGGAAATTGAAACAGCCCAGCAGCCCTTCTTGCTCATGTGTGCAGCTCCCAGCTGTGTTCATGGTGGGAGGAAGGAGAAAATGAAAAGGTATTGGGTTTCTGCCAGAGGAGTAAATGGAATCTCCATATTCCATTTATTGCCAGAGCCAGCTTGAAGTCTGTTCGTAAGACACTTAGTTAATGCAGAGAAAACGACTTAACTCTGCTTCAGATGAGTCATCCCGGCAATGACAGGACACACTGTCAGAACTGTCTACCTCCCCTGCTTGGTCTATAGACTGAGCCTGAGAGGACCAACCTCTGAAGGGCCTCCATTCATTCTTCCTTTCCTGCTATTTTTAGGGACACCAGTTCCCACTCCTTTCTGGTTCCCATTGTTTGTCAGAGATCTCTGCAGAGGAAATACCCAGGGACACATTTTCTTGACTTCCTTCTCTTGCTGTCCAGCTGGAATCCAGAATCCAATTATAAACCTATTAAAATGTATATAAATGACTGAAACTGTAGCTTGCCTACCCAGATCCCAGCCACTTCCTTTGGCTTCTAGAAGAAAGCATCAGCAGCAGGCTGCGGGCAATGAAATCTTGGATAAATCATCATTTTAAAAATCTGGTTTCTATGTACACAATGACGTTTATTAGTGGCAGCCTACCATATTTTCCAGTTTTGTTTTAAATAAAGGTTCTTGAATTTCAAATTCATACATCTCCAGTCCCGTGGGAGACTCAGCAAGCTACTCTTGTTTGTGATACAAGAATGATGTAACCACAAATTTGTCAGAGCTGGTCAGGGCTTTACTACAGAGGGGATACTTTAAATACACTGTTTACAGACATTCTTAAATGCTTTCAGGGCAGTAAAAATATAGAATTGAATTATAAAATGTTCTCCACAAGATAAAGTGTTTTTCAAATCGATTTTTTAGATTCTTCCTAAGTAATGATATTTTGCTACCTGTTCAAAATAATAACTTCATATCCCATTCCAGAGCATCAAGACACGGGTTTTCCCATGCTGTAAAGAAAAACTTTAAGACATGTTCCATCACAACTGGAAGAATAAATGACAATAAGGTTCCCTACCCTCACACAGGATTTATAGGGATGGCGATGACTACAGGGTGAGGAAGAGAAGTTTTAGTGGTATAGCCACTGGTGAGCTGTCCATCTTCCCTTAAACAAATGTTCATCAGTGTTCACCCATGCAACCCCAACAAAAGTCAATGAGTTACCCCACTTCCCTCCAAAAAATAGACAAGGAAGTGAAAGAGGGTTTAATAGAAAAGAGAAAGGACACCAGCAAGAGAGCATGAGAGACAAAAGAAGATAAGGGGTAAATATGATCAAAATGCGTTATGCAGGCAAATGGTGGATCTCTGAGTTAGAGGTCATCCTGATCTACAGAGTGAGTCCCAGGATAGCCAGGGCTACACAGAGAAACCCTGTGTGGAAAAACCCTAAATAAAAATTAAATCCTTAATGTCACAAGTTCACTCTCATGACTGTTTCTGCTTAAAGCAAGCAAAGATACAATGAGTCAGAGGAAAGATACTTGCCTAGAAAGAGAAGCCAGTGGAGCTAGGGAGGTCCATGTGCATCCCTCCTCCATGTCAAATGGGCACATGCTTAATGGTACTATACAGACCCCTTTAGAGAACCCCACTCCAGCCCAGCTGATGAAATCACTGGATATAACCTAGGCAGACATACCAGAGCATAGAGAACAGTCACGTCTCAAAATGACTGTGTGTGAACAAGACGTCGTTCGGGTTTAAAGGGTGAAGGAAAGATGTAAAGAGTGGTGAGCTAATGAATATGAGGTCTTCACACTGTAAGCACTGTAAGTTGCAGCTGTGTCATTTGTGTGAAAAATCCACTCATTGAGCATGGGCCAGCTCCACGATGGAGATCAGCAGCTTCCTGAGTACCTGGAAGTAATGAGTGCAAGCTGAGACCACAGAACCAGGACTCCAGTGAAGTGTTGTGGAGGCCTCACCGATGTAGAAAGAGAAGTAAGCATGCTTCCCTTTCCTCAGAAATGCAGCAGGAAATCGGGCAAAGTTAGCATCATTCAAATCACAGACTATAATGTGGTCTCAGCACTCTGATCAATTTCCTGATAATAACCCACTTTAAGGAAGGCCTCTGCCAGCTCACATTCCATGATGTTGGGGAAGTCATGGAGACAGGAATATGAGGCAACCAGTCAGAAGCCAGAGAATAGGTGTTCTGAGTGCTGGTTCTTAGCCCAATTCCTTTTTAAAAATTATATTTACTTTGTGTGTGTGTGTGTGTGTGTGTGTGTGTGTGTGTGTGTGTGTGTGTGTGTGTGTGTGTGTGTGTGGCCACGGCATGTTTGTGGAGTTCTGAGGACAGTCGAATGAGTCTATTCTCTCCTTTCACAATGTAGGTCCTAAGGATTGGACTCAGAATATTAGGTCTCATAAGTATCCATTGAGCCAACTAGAAAGACTAATTTCTTCTTCCTATTCCTCTGCCTCCTTCCCCCTCTTCTTCTTCCTTTTCCCTCTTCCTGTCCCTCCTTCTTCCCCTCCTCCTCCTCTTCTGACTTCTTCCTTTTTGACAGGGTCTCACTTTGTAGTCCTGGCTGACCTGGAACTCACTATGCAGACCAAGCTGGCTTTGAACTCACAGATCCACCTGCCTCTGCCTTCCCCTTGCTGGGATTGATGGTGTGCAGCACCATGCCTGGTAAGTTTCTCCTTTTTATTCAGTCTTGGTTCCTAGCCCATGTGACCATGCTGCCCACATTTAAAGTAGGAATTCCACTGCAAGTAATGGAATCTCTACCAGACATGCCCAGAGATTTGTTTCCATGGTGATTCTAAATCTCATAAAGTTGACAATGAAATTTGACCATCACGTTTCCTTTTCCTCCAGATGAATGACACTTGCTCAAATTTCCAAGTGCACTCTGACCTGCATTCACCGGGAACCCAACTGGTGGAAACATTTGCTTTGTGAGCATGAAATCTGCCTCATATAAATCACCTTATGCCATCACCAGAATTTATATTGCAGTTATTTATATTAATACTTTATCATTAAATCAAAGAATCATTAAAATCAGAAATTGTAATCTGGACTGTGTTATATACTTAATGTACATCCTTCGTGAAAAGTCCCAGAATTGAAAAGTTTGGACCATTTAAAGCATGTTATAGTCACAAAATGCCACAGAAGCATGTCCAATCCTGGCCAGGAAGCTGCACTAGATCAATGGCTATAAGTATAATTTTAGTAATTTATTAATCTTTTATTGTTTGATAATTTCATACACAAATATGCATTTTGGTCAAATCCATCCGCGTTTCCACCTCTAGCCTGACCACATTTTCCTCCATGTGCTCCTTTTTCAAACCTACTGAATTCACTTAGTGCTTCCGAGGGGCAGTGGAAGGGAGGGAGGGTCTCTTAGGAGACTTCAGCCCTGCCCTAAGCTGGGATTTTGAATGATTTGATCTTGTTAAAGAGTCGTGACTGCAATGAGTTCAGTTGTTCAGTAGTTCTACTGTATCCATATAAATATGGTCTTACCTCAGACACCCACCATCTCTGGCCTTTACAATCTTCCTTCTTCCACAGTGATCCCTGCACCTTGGAGAAAGAATATAATATAAATGTTCCATTTTGAGATGAGCACTTCATAGTTTCTCATTCTCTGCTTTTTTGACGGGTCAGAGTTCTTTGTACTTATCACACCTGACAGTATATGAAAGCTTCTCTGTTGGGGGTTGAGAAATACATTAATCTATGGTTATAATGATTAGTCATTAGGAATCAGTTTGCTACTATGTCCATTTATCAGAGTAATGGTAGATTCCCCTTTAAGGTCTGTGATCTATCTAGACACAGGTTCCCATCCTCAGTACCAGGCATGGATTTCATCCTGTAGAGCAGCCTTAACTCTAATTAGAAAGTGGTTGGTTACTCCCATGACATTTGTGACAATATTGCACCAATGACTATAGCTTGTTTACACAGTTGTTATTGTAGCTCATGTGGTTCACAACTAGGTAAGACAGTTAATTTTCTCCCCCACTATGCAGAACGATAAAATCTAATCAGTAAGGACAAAGCTTCAAAGTTAGTACCCACTTTATTTCTTAATGTTCAATGATTCAACTGCATTATGTCTTCACAATAGGGTCTTATCACCTAGTTCTTAGGGGGTAACAAAAAGCAATGGCAATCACGTGTGATCATGAGCATATCTGTAATACTCTACTTGCAGAGGTAGCCCAGACTTGGCATTGAGCTTTTTAATTTGATAAACTGTGATATCTAGGGAGGCATTGTTCCTTCCCTGTTACAGGATGTGGTGATTTGAATGAGAATGTCCCCCACAGACTCAAGCATTTAAACACGCAGTCCCTAATTGTTGGTGTTACTTGGAGTGTTTAGAAAGTATGACCTTGGGCTAGAAAGATGGCTCAGTGGTTAAGAGCACTGACTGCTCTTCCAGAGGTCCTGAGTTCAAATCTCAGCACCACATGATGGCTCACAACCATCTGTAATGAGTTTTGATGCCCTCTTCAGTGTATCTGAAGACAGCTACAATACACTCATATACATTAAATAGATAAATAAATAAATAAATAAATCTAAGAAGAAAGAAAGAAAGAAAGGAAGGAAGGAAGGAAGAAAGAAAGAAAGAAAGAAAGAAAGAAAGAAAGAAAGAAAGAAAGAAAGGAAAAAAGAAAGAAAGAAAGAGTGGCCTTGCTGAAGTGAGCAACTTGAAGCTTTCTATCTTCTTACCCTGAGTTTCTGGCTCACCTATGACCCTGAGTACAAGAGCCAGAAACCATGAGACAGAATAAACTTTAACTACTTGAATGTACTCTTCTCGAGCCTTTTGTCACAGTTACAAAACACAACTAACACTGCTACTGCAGAGTGCAGGTCCAAGTGAGCTCATCATCTCACCTGTTTAGCAAATACAATAAATGCAGAAATGAAATGAGAAAAGGAGACATGTAGGTCCATTCCTCCTGTAAAGAGTTAGGCTTTAGGGACTTGACAGTTGTAGGAAAGGGAAATGAGGAGATGAATGGAGCATGATCCCTGTTCTTCAAAACAAAGCCTATGGTGGTTTCATCAGGAATTGTCCTCATAGGCTCATATATTGAATGGTTAGTCATCAAGGAGTGGTACTAATCAGGATTAGGAGGTATGATCTTCTTAGAGTAGATGTGGACTTGTTGAAGGAAATGTGCCATTGGGGGTAGGATTTGGGGTTTTAGAAGCCTAAGCCAGACCTAGTGTATCTCTCTCCTCCAACTGCCCGTAGATCCAGATATATGATTCTCAGCTAACTCTCCAGCACAGTGTCTGCCTGTGTATCATCACGCTTTATGCCTTGATAATGGACTAAACCTCTGAACTGTACACCAGCCAAAAAAAAAATTTTAATGAGAGTTTCTGTGGTCATGGTGTCTCTTCATAGTAATTGAACATTAACTAAGATAGTTTCTAGATGGGAGATGGACATTTGATTTAGGGAGATTTCAACAGAGAAAAATGGGCATGATTCCGTAATGTCTATGCTTTCTCCCATCTTCAGAATTACTTGGATACTGATTTGAAGCAGAAGATGTGAGTGTTAGGTCTTGGTTTCCTGGGACTCCTTGAGGTGGAGAGCAGGGTCAGGTAGAAGTTTATGCTTCTGTCTAGCTTATATCCACCTCCAATGGGAGCGGTTCCAAGAACCAGGATGAACATCTCTGAGGCTACACAGGGAATGGCCTGTCTTCTCCTTGTCTCCCTCAGGTTGATCCTGAGCTACCAAAACTACAGAGTGTGGATATGAAAATCTCTGAGAACTCATGTGAAAAGTATTTCACTATTCTTAAGCAGTTCACTCAGGAACACATACATTCCTAGAGTAACAGAAAAGCAAGTAAAAGACAGCAAAAACAGAAATGGGGGTGGAGGAACACCCTTACCGGAGAGGAGGAGGTAATGGGGACTTATGGAGAGGAGACCAGGAAAGGGAATAACATTTGAAATGTAAATAAGAAAATATATCTATTAAAAACATAGCATTCAAATACAGACAAAATTTTGAAATTAAAGTCTCTGGGGTACAGTGGATCTCCATGATTCTATGACTGCATAAAAGTTTGTGAATAAAATTTTCATATCATAGCATACCTATTACAGTTAAAATTAATGTTTTGACATTCATCATTTCTGACCCCACCCCCCACAAACAAATACCAAAGAGGTGTCCGATTTAAAAAATTTCTAATCAGGAAATTATGGGAATTCTGTGCAGTTATATAATTACAACTGTGAAACTCCAAAAACTCGCTCTCTTTCCTTGTGACTTGAAGGGACTTGGTTCCACAGCACGTGACATAAAATTGCAACTAGGTGAGATGTAGAGATTATAAAATTATTAGATCGATTATTAGATCACAAAGAACAGGAGGTAGTCCTATGTAAACTGCATCTCAATAGTTGACAAAGTAATACCATCGTGAAGTCAAGTGACAATCAGCTTGCTGTATTTATTACCTTTGTGACCCTGAGACCAAAACATATGAAGAATAGTTAGAAAGCAATGTCTGGGTTACTTTTTCTACCACTGTGGTAAGATACCATGACCAAGTGAAACTGTTTACTAGTGGTTTACAGTTTCAGAGGATGGGTCCTTGACTATCATGGTGGGGAGCTTGACAGCAGGCAGACAGCACTGGAGTAACAGCTGAGAGTTTACATCCTAATCTATGAGTAAAAGGCAGAGACAAAAAAAGTAGGGAGGGAGCGGGAATATATTTGAAACCTCAAAGCCCACCCCTAGTGATACAGGCATTTGAACAAAGCCACACACCCTAATCCTGCCCAAACAGTTCCTAAGCATTCTATATATGTAGCTACAGAGACCACTCTCACACAAACTACCACAGGACAGATCCAGTTACTCACATTTCTGAGAGTTCACTTCCTATTGCTCAGCTACACTGATTCTGGGCTGGGGGAGACAGAACTTCACCATGGTGAAGCCTATAGAAAAAGAGACTTATGGTGAACAGAACCCAAAATGACAAGGGGGCAGACATCATCTTTGAAGGCCAGCCCCTAGTAAGTTACTTCCTCTATCAAGCCCTGTCGACCACTTTCACCACATCCCACAACAGTGGCAACCAACCTGTGTTACTCATTTCTGTGCTCAAAACCATTAACACTGCCCTGCTAATGCTTTGGCACTTCAAGGAGAATCTAATTAAAAGCAAAACTGAAAATCAGTAAGATATGCAGGCAAAATTTTAATCTGAATACAAGAAGAGTCAGCTCATAGCAATGACTCCATTTCCACACCCAGTCTCTACAGTAAAACTAGAGCATACAGCTGCTGCCTACCACTGGTATTGTTCAGAGGTTCGAAAAGCAAAATACACATGAAAATTTCACAAACTTAAGTGTGACTGGCTAATGTATTGGGAAAAATTCCCTGGTGTATATACACACCCAATTTTTAAAAATAGTGGGATCTTAGAGCCTGATCAGTGGGTAAACATATTTGCCCCTGAAACCTGATGAACTGAAATTAGACCTGCAGAACCCAGATTAAAATCAGCAGCAGCAGGGCACACACCTTTCTTCTCAGGGTGCTCCTACAGGGTAGGGAGGCAGGAAGCTCCCAGCCAGCAGCTAGTATGTCATACCCAAGGGCAGATAATGAGAGAGACCCTGTCTCAAAGAAAGCAGAAGAGCTGGACCAACACCTGATGATCACACTCACAGGAACACATTCTGTAGAGGGTAGCAAGTGGCCTAGTCACTCTAGTTTGTCCTCTCATGCCAAGACTTCAGGTGCCTTGCAGTCTTTGAAATAAAGACTTGAGGGTACAGGCATTCGCCTCACTGGCTTTTCTTCCGGCGTATCTTTTCCTAAGCTAGAAGGAAGTACTTTCAATACCTGACCTTCTCTCCCTCCTCTCCTCTTCCCCACAACACAGAGCACAAGGCAAGGGGGACACCACAGGACTTTAAAGGTCAGAAGTGGCCAGAGGCTGTTTCTGAAGCTTTTGAACAATCGCTATTCTTGGCTGTGCCAACCCTTAGGAATTACTGGTTCGGGAAACTCGTTACCCTACTCTTCCATGATTCCCTGTACCAAACATGTAGAGCACTTACCATTTAAAAACAATTAGTTTAAGGTGTTCATTTGGATTGAAGTAGCTAGAGTACAATTCAATTGCATTTCAATTATATTTCTATTCTAAATCTTTCCATTATGAACCACAGAGACTATATAAGTGCAGAGACACTGCACTCAGCCATGGGGAAAGCCAGCAACAGCATCTTTCACAGCCTTCTGCTTGGTCTGCTCCTCTCAAGCTCTGGGGTGTATATCCACCAACCACTGTCAAGTTTGTTTTCAGAAAATCCCATTTGATGTGGAGCAGTGTGCATGTTGCTCCTTAGCCCCCGACAGTCTCCATCCTCTGGCTTTTAGCTGTATACATTTTTAAGGCAGGCAAATATTTACACTAACCTCCAGAGTCTTCACCCCTCACCTTCCCTGTAGCTCGCACCAAATCTTTTTTATGTCTACACAAGTAATGGATCCTTTTAGACTTGGCATCTTCAACTCTTATTTACACTTTTTGGGGGGCTGATTTGTGGTAGGGTATTATAATGTTTGGAACAGGAATACACATAGAGCCCAGGGGCTGTGGACCTGCCCTGCCCCCCTCAAGCCTCGGCAGGAGGTTACAGAGCTCCCAAAGTCAGAGAGAGAGAGAGAGAGAGAGAGACAGAGAGAGACAGAGAGAGACAGAGAGAGACAGAGAGAGAGAGAGACAGAGACAGAGAGAGAGAGAGAGAGACAGAGAGAGACAGAGAGAGACAGAGAGAGAGAGAGACAGAGAGAGAGAGAGAGAGAGAGAGAGAGAGAGAGAGAGAGAGAGAGAGAGAGAAACACTGAACCTTCCTTGTGCAGAAAGGCACCCAGAGGTAGTTGACACTTTCTTCCACCCTAAAAGCTCCCACCTCCCTAAACACAAGTCCCTTTCTGAGCTATATGGCTCATACTAGTAAGGTCATCTCAACTGCTTCATGGCTTCTTCTCTTCCTGGCCAAGGCCTATTGTTCATGGTCACATTTTACACTCAAAGCAACTTTTTTTTCCAGGAAGCCTGTCTCTATCATCTACCTCCTGACTGTAAGGACCTAGACTCTAACTTGGACAGAGTCTCATAAAAGCTGGTGCCTACCTCTGGGGGAATCATTGGATTATACAACTCTGTCTGTAAGCAGCCTCTGAAGGAAAGAAAGGGCACCAGGAACAATATACTGAGATAAAATCTGCCACTGACCCCTGGTCATTTTCTTCATAAAAAAAAAAAACACATCAAACATCAACTCCTAGCATGCACCAGACTTCACTGCATGTCCAGACTGGTTGTAACCTCATTTGGGTATACCTTATTTTGGGGGAACCAATCAACCAGTTGTTTACTGGAGCAGCCACCTGAAGTTGCCTCTAAGGCTTCATTTCCCATCTGTACAAATCTGGATTGCTCAAGTCAGTTGCTCGGACAATGATACCAGTTCAAACAAAGAATGCTGGCACTGGCGAGTAAAGCCACAACCACTTCTCCAGAAGGATGAAAGCAGGAGAGGGGGAAAGGGGGTGGCTCTTAGCACCTGTGCAGGTGATGGGTTTAACGGGGGAGGGGTTGTCGTTAAAACTACTATCACATTTCAAGGGTAGCAGATTGGACCTAACTGAGCATAAGTTGGCTCGGACCACTCCTCCTGTAGCCATGTGTATCAGAGGGTAATACATGCCTGGGAAAAGTCAGTGCTCAGTCTCTGCCTTGTGGCAGCACCAGAGGAAGGAAAGATTTTCCTGTTGAGTGATCTGGCTACTTGAGCTACCTAATGAAAGCAGCCTCTCTCTGAGTCATAAACCTCCAAAGCTTGAAGAACTATAAACTCTATATTGAACATTTAGACTTCTTCAGCTAACCTTTCCAAGGTCCAACCTTCTTTATTTCTTTTTTTTTTAATTATTTTATATATTTACATTCCAGCCATTGTCCACCCCTTCCAGGTCCCCCTTTCCATAGTTCCTCATCCCATTCCTCCTCCCCCTTGCTTCCAAGAGGGTGTTTCCCATTCCCCCCCACTAGACCTCCCCCTTCCGTGGGGTTCAAGTCTTTCCACTGAGACCAGACCAGGCAGTCCTCTGCTATATATGTGCCAGGAGTCTTGGACCAGCCCATGTATACTGTCTAGTTGTTGGCTCAGTCTCTGAGAGCTCCCTAGGGTCTGGGTTATTTGAGACTGCTGGACTTCCTATAGGGGTGCCCTCCTCTTCAACTTCTTCAATCCTTTCCCTAATTCAACCATAGGAGTCCTGACTTCAGTCCAATGGGTGGATGTAAGTATCTGTGTCTGTCCTAGTCAGTCGCTGATAGGGGCTCTCAGAGGGCAGCCATACTAGGCTTCTGCCTGTAAGCATATCATAGCATCAGTAATAGTGTCAGGCCTTGATTCCCCTCCCCACCATGAGATGGATCCCAGATTATGCTAGTCAAGGTCCTATCTTTCTTATCACACAGAGTTTTTCTGTTTTTGC
Source organism: Rattus rattus (assembly GCF_011064425.1). Taxonomy (NCBI): domain Eukaryota; kingdom Metazoa; phylum Chordata; class Mammalia; order Rodentia; family Muridae; genus Rattus; species Rattus rattus. Next base: position 41,052,010 of record NC_046160.1, on the reverse strand, counting down.
AATGTCACCATGGTGTACTTTAGAATTGGCAATCCAAATTCATCAATCAGTAGCCATTTTTGTCACCATGACCAAAATCCCTAATCAGCTGAAAAGAGTGTGTTGTAGTAGTAAGTTTTATTGTTATTGTGACCAAGTATCTGACAAGTAACACCTTCAGGAAAGGAAGGTCTGAGGGCATCCATCTCACCCTGACTGGGTAAGTACATGAATGTGTCTCTGTGAAGGCAACAGCGTGTGGAAGCTTGCTTCACATCTCAGAAGCAAGGAAACAAAAAGAGCTTCTGAAGCAAGCTATGACCCTCAAACTGGCCTTCCCTACAGCTAGACCCACTTCCAAAAGTTTCCGCAACTTCCTAAAACAACTGCTGAGTAAGTGTTCAAAGTCAGAAGCCTGTGGTGGACAGTCAGACCCAAAGGAAGAAAGGTCCTACCTGGGCTCATGATTTTAGAAGGTTCTATACATGCCAGCTCCACCCTTGGGCATAGGCCATAAGGGTGAATAAGAGACAACACCTGTTTGTTTCATCAAGGCAGGACTCAGAACAGGGGGTGGGGAGGAGTGGGTGGGGGAGTTTGGGGGTGGCCAGAGTGTCTGGGACAAGATACTTGCAGAGATCCTCACCTATCTAGAGGCCAAGGTCTTCCACCTAAGACCAACCTCCTTAGGATTCTACCATATCCCAAAGGAGATATACCATCTGGAACCAACATAGGAGACTGAGGGGACAGTCCTTTTCCAAACCACAGCACTGTTTGATCACAGTGTTACTACAGCCTCTCAGATAACACCCAGTCTTAAAGATATGAACACTGGTGGAGAGAATAAAATCTCCCTCTCCTGGGCTCCTAGGGGGAGAATGCATTGTCAAGTTTCCTCCTGAAGTCATAGTGAAAATGTTCTGTGCACTTTAGAAAGAACCAGGGGTCCCTCATGAAGAGATCCTGCAAGGGACATGGGTCAAAAATATGTGTATGGAGCAAGGAAGAGAAATCAAATTTGATTTTCAACAGAGGGGACTATGGCAAACACCTGCCTGATGAAATAGGGTGCAATCCTGAAAGTCTGGATTCAACATTGTTCTTCTACCAAGAAGATAATCAGTTTAAAAAAGCAAAACAGAACACCTGACACAGATGTATATGGAGAAAGGAGAGAAGGAGAGATAGAGATGAAAAGTTAGTTTGTGATAATTTCCTATGATGTGGAAACTAAGTATGTACTAAATGAAATAGTAAAGAAATCACAATGTTAACAAACTATATTAAATATCCAGAAAAATAAAATATTTTACATTATACTTTCTCATAGATGTGTGAGATTATACACACATACCCACACAGCTACACACAGACACATGTGTGTACATATATACATACATATAGACACACGTACACATTTATACACCCAGATACACACAGATACATGCACACCACACATACATACACACATATGCATATATTTCATACATATACTTAAAAAGCATAGAGACATACTAAGCTAGATGCACATAAACATGTGCACAGGGCTGTTCAATAACTAAAGGAAAATAATTCTGAAATATCTATGGGGGAGAGGGTAGTAGCAAGGGCCTTATAAACAATAGTATACACTAGTCTTGAGGTAATCAGCACATGTAAAAGTAAATGTATATGTAGATCTTCAATTGCATCCTTTTATATGTCAAAACATGCAAATGAAGTTAAAAAGAGCTTAGCCTGCGGGGGGTGGGGGGGCAACACTGTAACAATATTGTTAAGATGAACACAAAACAACAGCACTGTATTCCTAATATGTAAAAATTCTCTGTGTATCAATAAGAAAGTATGAAGAATGTTAAGAGTGGCCAAAAGCTACACACAGGGTTATAAAATAAATATAAACTCTTTATGAACATGAAACCAGAAAAGAAGGGCTCAAATTAAATTGCTGCAAATGACTTTTTGGAATATTTTGCTTATTTTTATTTATTTATTATCTACTTGCTTATTTATTTCTGTGGGTGTGTTGTATATACCTGGGTCAATCCCAGCCAGGCCACTGGTATTCTGTAGCTCAACATTTGGCTATACCTACAGGGCTACGGAGAGCTCAGAATGACAGAGTCTCCAGGCTTGGTGATGGGTGAGTAGACTCTGAAGGTGTTAGTTTCTTCCTGAGGAGAAGAGGGAAGCATCCCTTCCCCTTTCTCCTGCAAATATTGCCTACTTCTGTGTTCTGGGCTGCTTTGCCTCAGGGGATTCAACTGTTTCTTTGGGTTTTCAGGCTTCCGGAAGCTCAATGCCAGAGATATTGTGTTGCATAAGCTTAGGGTTTCCTTTGACACTCAGGGGAGCAGGTAGACAAAACCTGAGACTGGACACCATGCTAGGCCAGGAGAGGGCTGCCATGTCCAAGTGCCTATGAAGATAATTCGAATATAAAGAAACAGACCCATTTCTCAAATGTGAAATTTGCTGCTTGAAAGTGGTATTTGTGGTAGGGACTAAGAGATAACCTCACTTCAGCTTGGAGAAAGAGTCAGGAAGAGCTTTCTAGAAGGAAAAAAAAATGCCATTCCAGCCAAAAGCATGGAGGGACTCCACCAGATGATTGAGAAAAAGGGGAGGGACAAAGCCCTATCAAGGGAAAAAAATGCTACACTGTATCCTTCAAATAAATCCCCAGGTCGATTCTCTACATAGTATGTGTAACTGCAGATGTGTTTGTGTCATGTGCATGCAGACTGTGGAAGGCAGAGGTCAGCTTTTAGGAGTTGGTTGTCTCCTTCCACAACAAGATCCAGCCATCAGGTGAGGAAAGGCTTTCACCTGCAGAGCCACCTTGCTGGTCTAGTGTATGGCTTCTCTTTGACTTCTGAGATCAAATGTGATTGGTCCTCAGAGCCAGGGAGCTGAGAGGGAGGACACTCTTTCAAGATTTCACTTGAGGGGTTGGGGATTTAGCTCAGTGGTAGAGCGCCCTAGGGAAGCGCAAGGCCCTGGGTTCGGTCTCCAGCTCCCAAAAAAAAGAAAAAAAAAAAAAAAAAAAAAGATTTCACTTGAAAATTCCCAGAGAGACCTGAAAATAGAAAAGGCCAGAGAGTACACCATTCTGTTTGCAATGAAGTTCATATTCCTGTGGGAAAGTTGGAGAGGTTTGAAAGACGGGGCTTAAGACTGCATGTCTGTGATTCGAAGTGTCTCCTTGTTGGTAAACTACCGTGTGTTTGAGAGACTGAAAGTGGGATCAAAATATGCTTTGATTGTTTCCTTCTTTGCAATCTAGAAAGCACAAGGATGACAAGGCCACACCTTGTAATCTATGAAATCTTAGCACTGAGAAAATACAACCTTAAATATATTCAAAGACTAGAAAACAGATCAGTGTCAACCCTGGTTATCTGTGGCAGAAGGATGACGAGCAATTCTGTGTTTCTTTCTCCTTTCTCTTGTGCACACAGTTCCAATAGAGCTAGAAAGCTAAGTTATTAAAGAGGGAGGGGGAGTTCAAAGCAAGGGGTGTGGCCTGAGGCTAAAGGAGATTGCAAGCTGCTGACACTCACTACCACGTCATGGTGCATGCTCTGGCTAGACAGTCCCCTGTGGCAGACGCCAAAAGAGTCATACTAATTGTGCCACTGAGGAGCATGGCGTTAATAAACTTCTTGAATTGTACTCCTGCTTGCTCTAGCCCTGCCCCAGTCTCAGATTAGATAAGGTTCAAGAGCAAGGGGAATCAGCCTGCCCTACATGGCAGCTTTCAGAGATGCTAAGGAGTGAGAGAAGTAGACAAAATGAGCTATTCCACTCTGGACACTTCATACTGCCTTGATGCGGACACCACCTTGGAGCCTATTACATCCAATACAAAGTTTACAAGTGACCCCGAGATCCCAGATGTTTTCTAACAAAAGGGATTGCTTACTTTGCCATAGGCATGCACAGGCTGTTCTCCATGACTCCACCCCCACAGCCCTCTCCTGGCTCCATTTTAACAAGGAGGAAACTCCCAAAGACCTTCCTAAAATTGTGAAGTCCGAGATGGAAGGATATTGCTGTGACCTGGAGGCATTCCCTACATGTAATAGGTTGAAATTAAGCCCAGGTCACAGTATTGGAAGACAGGGTCTTTGGAAACGTTTTGAAATAGTAAGGGCTCTGTTCCCATAAAACCTACTGACAATATTTTCACAAGGGCCTGTGGACAGGGGCTTCCTCTCTTTTCCATGTGAATAGATAACAAATATTCACATTCACCCTTCAGCCTTCCACATGTGAGGTGAAGCAGGCAGGCAGCAGGTACCAATGCCTTCATCATCACCCTTCTAAAGCCGTAGCTGAAAGAGAGGGAAATTCTATTCTAGATAAATGATCAGCACTCTATTCTTCTGCTATCATAGCACAATCCCAGAGTGACCTTAGTGCTGTGTCACAATGCCAGTGTGTGACACTGATGGATGTCTAGGATGTCCTACCTTATTTCATCCCACTCTGTCAAGTTGAGTTATGCACCTGCTCATGATGAGAACCTGAACAAGGCCTATCCTAATGAGTTCAGCTTCTCGCCCTGATGGATGTACACACTTCTTTTTCTTCTCTGCCATTTCCAGAGCCAATACCTCAGTGATAAGTTTGAATTCTGGATGTACATAGTACACATTCCAGTGACACCCTGAGGGTTCTCCAATGAAGAGGGCCTAACAAGGCACAGCCATCCTTACTGTAGAAGTTCACAAGAGCCATGTGGTGCAGCTGAAACTGAGGAAGGAGTAGCTGACAAGTATCTGGGGTTGAAGTCATACACAGCTCTCCCCCCAGAGCTGCTGGGTCATGGAATTCAGGAGGATCATTCCTGCCCTCAAACTAGTGGATATTTTTTCAAATGGAAAGCGCTTACTAGCAAATGCATGTTTTAAGATAACTGGACTGTGTAAAATAAACATAGGAATTATCACTTGATTTCCATGCTGGTCAGCTGCCTTTAGACACAGCCCTTAGGAAAGCATCAGGCCTTATCACAACAGTCCCTATGTAATAAAATGTGGACAGGAAATGGCCTTGACCCAATTAAAAATCCACTTTTAACACTTGCCATAAAATAGAACATTTGTCACCAAACTCTGTCTAAATAGAGTAATGACTGAGCAGAAAAAGGAACTGAAAAGTGAGAGGGGGTGGGGGGTTCAACAAGAATAAAGCAAGCAAGGGCTGTTTTGAAGGTTTGGAAAGGGAGTGGCGGGCCCAAGATCCCAGGAGAGAGCTACCATGCTGTGGCTCCTGGGAGGAGAGCATAGAGCAGGCCTTCTGCCAGAACAATCTAAGGGCATGATGCCAGCAAGGGTGCTGAGGCTGCAGCTACCTCAGAAGGAAAGAATTCCAGAAGGCATGGCACAGGGGTGGGCAGGAGCCCCACCCACCCTTAACCTAAAAGTCCCTTCTTAGAGAAATCTAGGCAGTGCTTACATCATGGTAGCTGCCAAGTTGGGAAATCCTGAGAGTGTGTCAGGAGACGACACAGAACAGCCTATTCCTGTGAGAAATGGAAGACACATCTGCAGAAGGCGCCTGCCTGGGTGTCAACCTCCCTAGGGACCAATGAAAGGGCAGAGGCATCATCAACACCAAACGCTCCTGGAGCAGTGATTTCCACAGTCAGAATTCACTCACCATACACTTGGCAAGCAAGATGGGCTCCTGGCCTCTGGTGGGGATTGCCTAGGGGCAGCACAGAGCCTGAATCATGTAGGAAGCAAAACCAGTGACCAGTAGAACAGGCAATGGGCAACGGCAACTGAAAACTCAGTGGCTGAACTAAGGAGTTCAGATGTTAAAAGGAACTGAGAATAAATGAAGCTCTTTTTTCTAGCATCCACACTGGTCTCAACCTTGTCCCTTCTTCCAGTGTCAAACCTAAGTAATCGCTACCCCAAACTAAGAGAACGTAGGAGTGAAGATGTAGGAGAGCTGGGGTGGCAGGGTGACTTCAGGGAACTGGACTTGTTCCAATCTCCAAACACCTCATGCAGTTAGAACTCTCGATGGAGCTCAAACACCTCAGCACTTCTGCAGCCAGAATAACTGTAGCCAAAACAACAAACAAAAAAAAATATATAATTTGCTCAAAATAAATTTTGAGCATAACCTTTAAGGAACAGTTAAACATCTTTCTTTTGTTCATAAATTTATGTTAGTGAAATAATTCTCTATTTTGTTCATATTAACCTCTGCATCTTAAATCCATTCTTTAGGGTAGAACTAAGGCAGCGAGAAGGTGTTTTAGCGTCTCAAAATAGTTATTTTGTGCAGGTCGTAGATAAGCGGGTTGTACTGAAAGTCCCTGGAAATTTAATTGCTGTGAGAGCATGGGAGGTTTTGCTGCGGTGTGTGTTTGTTTTTATACTAATCTTTATTTTTCTTATAGCTCAGCTGAACACCTCAATTCCAGCAAAATGCTTTTTGATATTCAAACAAACTGGAGCCAGGGTTCCTGCTCCCACAGAGAAGCTAATTTCCTGGAGTAGATGGGAACTCGGCTTGGGAAAATAAATCAACAATGTAAGTAGCATATCATAGATGCCAGCACCACGTGAACTCCGTGCAGAGAAGGTATAGACTCAGGGCAGAAGGCAGGATAGGGGTGAGGGGAGAGGAAAGACTGGGGAAGGGAGCCCAGAAAAGAATTACACACTATGGGCTGAAGGAGACAGCAGACGTGATGGAGGCTCAGAAGAGGCTGACACCACAGAGGCTGCCTGAAGAGAAGATTCTTTGAGGTTAGTCAATTTGAGTTTGAGAATGGGACTGGGGAGATGTATGAGTGGGTAAAGTGTTAGCCTATCAAGCCTGCGTACCTAAGTATCCCCCAGAGCCTACATTATAAGGATAGGTATGAAGGTACGTGCTTGTAATCCTAACATGTCTCAAAAGTTTGAGGTAGATGACACTTGAGCAAGGACACATACAGTTGTCCTCTGGCCTGCACACACATGCACAAGCATGCTTGCATGCAAACACACACAGAGGGAGAGATAGATGATAGGTAGATTATATAATAGATGATAGATATTCGTCAACCCTCATAGATAGATGATAGGTAGAAAGATAGATGACAGACAGATGATAAACATAGATAGGTAGATAGATAGATAGATAGATAGATAGATAGATAGATAGATAGATAGATAGATAGATGATAGATGATGAAAATAGATAGATAACATACATAGATAGGATAGACATGATATAGATAGGATGGATAGATGATAGATAGATAGATAGATAGATAGATAGATAGATAGATAGATAGAAAGAAAGAAAGAAAGAAAGAAAGAAAGAAAGAAAGAAAGAAAGAAAGAAAGAAAGAAAGAAAAAGAATAGGATAAAGTATTGTGCATCTAGACTTCTGGTTTCCATTTGTCAAGTATTTCTGGACTTAGTGAGTGCAGAAGAGAGAGTGGAACTGCTTAGACAGAATCTTGGCTAAAGGAAATGAAGGTTTGTTGATGGTAGGCAAAGAAGGGAGGATAGACCCTGACACATACAGAGGGGAAAAAACAAGGATTTTCAGGCAGCAAAAAGAGGGGGACCCAAGTATATCTTTGTTTCACTGCTGTTCTCTAGGTGACTGAACCATTTCATTTCAAGGTCTCCTGCTGGTGACATCTATCAAAGGCCTTAAAGCTTGACTATCTGGAATGCTGCTCTCCTGGTCATTAGCACATGCAGAATATGACAGGGACACAGGCAATGGCCAAACTGTACATAGAGGGAACTCTGCAGTTTCTCACAGATAGCACAGAGGATGTAGTCAAGAGTCAAGTTCTTCATTTATCCACCTTGTTAAACCCATCCAGTGCCTGTGCAGGAGGTACGCAGTGAGGCCAAATTCAGGCCCTCTCTACACACCTTCATATCCTCATTCCTTTGTATCTGACACTGAGATGGCTGCTCTGACTGTATCAGTCTTTACACGTTTCTAATTTAATACTTATGAGATAATTCTCTTGACAACTTCCTCATAGGATCTTCTGTATATTTGCAAATCTTGTTTGATATGGTTGCATCCTTAGTTAGAGTAGAGGAGGGTATAGAAGGATTGGAAATAACCCTGTTGGCTCCTCTGAGGACAGGAAATATAGGGCAGTAGGCTCGTCAAACTGATAATATGGAGACTTCTTCATCCCAAACCTACACCCCACTATAAACGATTCAGTACCATTTTATCTTAAAAAGACTTTCTAGCAATTACATTTTAGGAATGGAGAGAAACCTGATATAAGAAAAATTTCTGGGTAAGAAGTATTCTGTTAAAATCAATACTATTTTGCATTTTACCCACAGGAGTGAGACGTGAATAAGGGACATGGAGTGAAGCACTGTCTTTCTAAAGCTGCAAACAGGCTCCTTTTGGCCAGTCTTTTAGTGAAAATCTTTTATGTTTATGTGTGTCCATGTGTATTCATGTGTACATATACATGTTCATGTGTCCACCTGTGTAAATGTATGTTCATGAATGTGTGTGCATGAATACGCATGTGTTTGTGCATGGCTTTATATGTGTACACATGTGTAGGCACATATTAATGTGTGTGTACATGGTATATGTACGTGTGTGTTTGTGTGTTCTTATGTATGCCAATGTGTATTTATGTGCATACTCATGTGTCATATCTTAGTGTTCATGTATGTGTATTTCATTTGTGTTAATGTGTTCATATATGTATGTACATGTTCATATATATGTTTGAATCATCTATATGCATGTATGGATGTATGCTTCCATGTCTGAGTATATAGAGAAAGAGGAGAGAGAGAGAGAGACAGAGACAGAGACAGAGAGACAGAGAGAGAGAATTTGGAGACCCACATGACAGTCTTTCTTGATCTTTTTCTACCTTATTTCTTGACACAGACTCAGTTACTGAGGATATAGCTCACTTCCTATGCTAGACAGGATGGCCAGCAAGCTTCAGAGATCTGTCCCCTGCATTCCTAGTACTGGTGTTTTAGATACTTGCTCAGCTCCCAGCTTTTTCTTGTGTGTGTGACAATGCTGAAATTTAACTGGGTCCTCCAACTATCACATTGAGCACCTTGCAGAATGAACCATCCCTGACCTGAGAAAACTTTCCTGGATCAGAGCAGTAACCATGTGACCCTTTCCTGTTTCATGAATGGCATGATCTGTTATCGTATTCATGAAATTCATCATTCTCACAGCTGAGTGACCACCTTCCTTATTCCTCTTTACCTCCCTTGAGCCAAGCTCTTCTGCACCCTGAGAACCCCAAGTGTTAGGTGATTCATGAGTTCTGTCGCTCTGTTTTCCTTCTCCAGCAAGAAAAGAATTACTGCTTTAAAATATGGTTGCAACTTGACCTCTAGGCTCACAAAGGCAGGTAAATATTGACCTATGGACTCATGGGGGCAGGAGCATCTTGACCTCTGGACTTACAGAAGCAGGTGCATCTTGACCTGTGGACTCACAGGGGCAGGTGGATTTTGACCTCTGGAATCTCAGGGGCAGGTGCATCTCGACTCCTGGACTTATGAGGGCAGGTAAATCTTGACACCTTGACTCAGGAGGACAAATGAATCTTGACCTTTGGACTCACAAGAGCAGGTGAATCTTGACTGCTGGACTTACCAGGGCAGGTTCATATTGACCCCTGGACTCATGAGGGCAAGTGAATCTTGACCTCTGGACTCAAAAGAGCAGGTCCATCTTAACCCCTAGACTCACAAGACCAAATGCATCTTCTGTCTAAGGAAGAACTGCTTCTTTTGTTGTTTTGTTTTCTGAACAAACCGAGCCAGTGCAAAAGGCATGGTGTGGGTTTCTAAAGGCTTGAGAAGCCATATGCAGTGATATTCCAGGAAAGAATAGGCCAAAGAGTGAGGGGTTTTCACCTACAACCCAACATCTGGGTTCTGGGTTCCCAATCCAACATCTGGGTCTGGAAACAGGAGGAGCTTTTAGCAGCAGGCCTTTTAGAACAGCTGCACAACTCCTGGATGGCACTTCACTGCTGTCCAGTGTGTATATTCTAGTTCTTTCTTGGTATCGCCCTCCCCGCAGCCTGACAGTGTTGGGGCTCACTCCCAGGCACTTCTCATTTTCAGTATGATTGCATTTGGGGGCCACAGATTTTTGGTTTTCAGGAAGCCTGCTCCAGTCTGTACTCTGTTCCAGACCTCTCCTTCAAGTCCTTCCTTATTTCTGCTCAGTTTTTCTCCAGCTCAGGACATTTCTTTTGAAATAAATCAGATTTATTTTCTTTTTAATTGTGTGCCTATGTATATGATATGTGGGAGATTGTGCACCTGTAGGTAGGTCTCTGAGTTACCACTGTAGAACTGAACTGTGGTAATTTTTTTTTCATTTGTTGTTTATGTTGATGACAGGGACTGACCCCAGGGTCTTGCCCATGATAGGCAGGTATCTGCCACAGAGATACACATCCAGCCATCAGGGTCAATAAGAAACAAAAAAGGAACATGTGTTGCAGTGTGAATTTAAATATGAAACCTGGTATACTGATGTGCAGACATCTGTGAAATAATTAAATCATTGACTACCATATAACCACCCCTAAGTAGGCCAGGGAGACAGTTCAGTCAGTAAAGTACCTGCCCAGAAGCAAGTACCTAAGTTAAAATCCTCAACATTCATGTAAAAAGCTAGGAGTAGATGTGCCCATTTATAATTCTAACTCTTGGAAAGCAAAGACAAGAGGACCCTGAGGGCTCCCTAGCCATCCAATCTAACTCAAACAGGAAGCTCTCAGCTTAGTGATAGACCCTATCTCAAACAACTGAGGTCAAAAACAATAAGGAAAGACACACTATGTGTATCTCCAGCCTCCACATACATATACACACAGTTACATAAACCCCCTCTCTCTCTCCTCTCTCTCTCTCTCTCTCTCTCTACACACACACACACACACACACACACACACACACACACACACACATTCAATAATTAAACATGTTTAAAATCCTCCAAGCAAAGAGACAAAGAGAATTCTACATAAGTGCAATACCTAAAATTCATATGGCTCTCTGGGTACCTAAAAGTCTGATCTTTGTCGAGATGCAGCCTGAACCATGTCATTCAGGATGGGTCAATGGATAGAAGATATGTATTTGGCTAAGTTTCCTATTAATTGCTCAAGAAAGCAAAAAAGAGGTAAGGTTCATTTAAATAATGTTTTACTTAATGGATTGATTACATCTAAAATATCATCATTTCCATAGAAAATTATATGTGAAAATATCAATGGTGTATGTTCTTTCCAAAGGTGTGATACACCTTCAAAAACTAGAATCTACCCTGTGGGTGGACACTTACACTTCCATTTGGACTAGCCACATGGGCCATGCCTGGAAAGTCACTTGTGGCCTGTGACTACCTACAGGACTGCTCAGGTGAGGTCTTCTAGGATTTCTCTGCAGTTGCTCTCTGACAGCTTCAGCTGACTGATTTCACAGGAGTGGAAAGCATTCAGCAGACCCATTCTTCTTGGCAATCCATTTTTCTGAAACCAGAAATCCTATTCCAAGTCCTGCTTCTGGCTTGAGCCCAGCTCTTTCCTGCTTCTCTGTCATCCAGCCATCCAGTGAAATGTCCCACCACTAGACTCATTATCTCCCGATTCAATGCCTGACAGGCTGTTAAAATCATTGCACACCAGTCCTTGTTATGGATTCACACCTTCTGTTGGCTAGGAGGTCTTACATTAACCCTTGGAGCTGCTTGAGTAGGGGAGAGGGCGCTTTACTGCTGTGACACAGGTTTCGTTAGGCCCTTGGCAACAAGCAGGAAGCAGACCCAGGTCCTGCTGATGTCTAGAGAAGCAGTTGTATCTGGGCATCTGAAGGCAAGAACTGACCTCACTGGTGCTGAAGGTTACAGTATGTATTGTCATTGGAGGAAACACAAGGACATCCATGTGCTATTCCTGAGGTTACTAATGAAGATTTCACGTGGAGAGATTAAAGCCTTGGTTCTTTCTGCTTGTCCCTCCAAGCTGTTCACTTGTAGCTATTCAGTCAGTCGTGGGTTCAAGCTAGAAGTTATCTCTGCTTTGAATCACTCTCCATCTTGAACGCAGACACTGAGACCCAATAATTATGAAAGCCCAAAGGAAGAGAGCATCCTATAGGTTCTCAGGTGAGAATGCTAAGCTTACACACCAATGACTAATTAGGAGAGACCAAAGAAACTTCTATGAAATTTTTGGAGCCCTCTGTGCTTTCCAATAGTTTTTTTTTTTTTTTTTAATAATCTTCACTTGAGTTATCTTCCAAGTGGAAGATGTAAGTCACAACTTGTCAACTGTGATGCATAATATCTACCATTAAAACAAAACAAAACAAACAAACAAATAAACAAAAACCTGTTAACTTTTTCTCAAGATCCTAGACTTGTAATTCAGATGGAAAGCCCCTAATTTTAGATGGTTTTATGCCTCCTAGCATCTAGTATCGATCTGAAGAGGACACATGCTCCTCACAAACTTCTTTCTATACTCCTCCTTACCCATTAAGATAGGGTAAGAGTAGAAGTCAAAAGCAGGAAATTTAGGCTGAAGATGCAACTCTCTTGAAGTGCTTGGCTAGATTGAACAAAATCCTGAGTTCCGTCCTCACTACTGCATAACCTTGGTGGTGGTTGATGCCTCAGGTAACTGTAGAAGTCCAAGGTCATCCTCAGCTATACAAGAAGCTACACAACCTGGTCTACAAGAGGCAATGTCTCAAAGTGTGTGTGGGGGGTGAACAAAAGTAATATTAGATCTACCTAAGGAGCTAAAAGTTCATAAACATTACCTAATGCCAATGTCACAGATTACAATTAAATGAGGAAGCAATTCTACATAGAATTTTATATAATCTTATTCTTATTTGCTGGGTCAGAAAACTAGAGGGGCCACTGCTCTAGCTTGTCTAGCTTGAAGAGAGAGGAGTGAGAGCCTCAGCTCTGAGACTGTTGTCTCTTCTAGAAGGTCCAAAGAGACGCAAAACTGTCCAGCCTAGATTATCAAGGAACTTACCGTCTAAAATAGCTATATTTGTGGCTCTCACTCTGCTCTTGACTTCAGCCAGTTTGCTCATGGAGTTACCCTATGCCTCAGCATGGATTAAAGTTACCCAAAGAGAGAGCAGAACACATGAATTATACAGCTTTACTCTCAGAATATGAGTGATTTGCTTTGTGTTGTCTGGATATGCCCAGGTCTCAGATGAGCAGAAGCTGGTGGGTCCCTTCAAAGTTCATAGGCTGAACTCCTTTCTTACAGTCAACATGGCAATATTTGAATAAGGCCTTTAGGAAGGAACAAGATTTAAGTCAGCTTACGGAGTCACAGCCTTTGTCATAAGATTGGTGTATTTAGAACAAGAAGAAAAGGGCCAAAGTCTTTTGGCCTTTCTCCCCCATACAATGGTAGAGTGAGAAGGGAGAAGTCTATAAGCCTCAATGCAAGGCCACAGCAGACACTAAATCTGTCAGCTTTCTGAACTTGGTCCAGCCTCAGAGAACTGTGAAAATAAATATCCGATATTTCTTGTTTATAACTCCTGTACAGGTCTCTTCTCTACCCCCACACACCCACTCAATAGTAGAGCAGGCTAAAGACTATCTGCCCATAGGAGTATTAGCCTGATAGAATGTACAGTGAATAAAGAAATTAGCTCCAGCGTGCAGTGTACGTGTGATGGCTGACTCACTGTCACATTCTGCAAAAATAGGTACCCCAGTGGAACAGTACCCCTGTTTACAGTCAACTATGGGAAAATAGACTTCTTACCCAGAGACCAGGGCCTAGATACACTCCAGCCCAGACTGTTAAGTAGCTTGTCAACTTAGTACAGAACACAACCCAAAGTTCTGTAATCGCCCGTCAGAAGCAGCAAACCAGCAAATAAAGGGGTAGGTCAGTGGTTAATCCGAGTCCAGTCTCCAGAACCCATGTAAAACAGACAGGTGTGGTATCGCATACCTATAACTCCAATACTCGCATGGCAGATGAGAGATGGAAGCGGGAAAAATCCCAGATAAAGTTCATGGGTCAGCTAGCCCGTCACGCACAGCAGAGTCTGCCTCAAGGTTAAAAGCAAGACCTGGAACTGGAGGGTGTACTATAAATACTGCTCATCCTCTGTGGCATGCATACCCTCATCCATATATGAAAGAGTGAGTGCGTGTGTGTGTTTGTGTGTGTGTGTGTGTGCGCGCGCGCGTGTGTCTGTGTGTCTGTGTGTCTATGTGTGCATGTGTAATGTACTGTAGGGGCTGGTTACCAACACTAAATGATCCACTGCCCCAGCTATGGTGTTGACCTCCCCATACAGCACAGGACATTAGCCAAGACTGTAAGACTGTACATAAGTCATAGGTTGGCTATTCCTACATGAACATCTCCACAAACACATGGTTCCCATTGTGAAGGATAGTACAGACCTGCTGAGTTGGAATGCTTATCTTTCTACTTTATATTATTTGAAGGAAAATAGCTTTAAATTCCATCAGCAATATGCTTATGCCAGTGCTCTATTAAGAGTCCATCTTTGGCTCCAGCTGTACTGGAGGCCAATTGTGGGTTTGAATGTCAGGAGACCATGACTCCAGCTCCACTCCAATCATTAACTGCATGGTCATCTCCAAGCTGTCCAGAAGCTTTAAGTCCTTGGCTATACCTGTGAGATAGATATACCTAGTTTACTATTGCTATGGTGACCAAAAGTGACTTGGGTAGAAAGAGTTTATTTATTACAGGTGACAGACTATCTAGAAGGAAAGTTAGACAGAAGCGCTGATGGTAAGAATTTAGAAGCAGAAACTGAGGCAGAGGCCATGGAGACTAGTTCCTGGCTCACTCTCCATAGTTTCTTTACTCAGCCTGCTTTCTTATATGATTCAGGACTACCTGCCCAGTGGTGACATCAGCCACAGTTGGATTGGTCCTTCCACATTAATCATTAATCAAGAAAGCCCCACTGACTTGCTACGGGTTAATATGCTCGAGGCAATTCTTCAACTGATGTTCCTTCTTCCTGAATGACTGACTATCTTCTACCAAGAGGAGAAAACCTAACCAGGACATAAGCTAATCACCTAGCAAGAAGAATCAATGTGTAAGAACCTCACAAACGGCACAATTGTGTTTGAGTTATAAAGAACACACAGAGCAGATGTTGTTTGAAAAGATAAAATGAACCCTACCTTCTCCTCTGACTACCATAAGAACATGTTTAAATGCAAATCCAATGCAATGCTTACTATCTTGTGAACCTTAATATCTTGAGTGACATTCTGGGTCCTAGTGAATGAATTGTGGGTAATTCTTGGCAGGGACATTTGTATTTACCTGAGAATTCAAACGATTTGGAAGGCTTCTGCTCTGAGCTCAGCAATGGACCCTCATCTTATATGAACCTTGGCCTGCCTTCCCCTGTTCTTGGAGAAGAATGGAAATGTGCTGTCTCTGAGGTTTCTTCCTGTAGAACTGTTGGGTTGGGGATTAATGAAATTACAGTCAGGGATGGCCAGTCATAATTGGCTTTTGGTTTACTAGTCCAGAAAGCCCCCATGTGGTTCCTATCAGCTATCTCCTCATTTGTAGCATCCAATCGCGGCTGAGATGTGTCTGGACGGTCTCGGAGGCTGTTATGGTGGTGGATGGTTTAAGTATTACATTTGTATTTCTTTCATGCATCCAATTGCTCTCAGACCAGTGGAATGCTTTAAGTACATCAAGAAAATAAATCAAATAATTTCCTCACAATGTGTGTCAAGGGCTGAGGGACCGTGTGTCTAATTTACTGCAAATCCACAGGGATTATTTGGATTTACGAAAAAGCAAAGAATTCCTCCCTCCTGTTCCCATGTGCAGGAGGAGTTGAGAGCATCCGGAACACAAGTGGATCTTCACCAGCCTTCTCTGCTGCCTTCACCCAGGCCCTTTATTATTATTTCTTCTCTCCAAACAGGGCAGCTCAACTCATCAACACATGTCAACAAACACTGAGATGTTCCTGAGGACGGGCATCAGAAGCTGCTCTGGGCTGCAGCCTGCTTACAAAATGATGCCCAGAGTCGGCAATTGCAATAGTGCCAGTGCCAGGCCCAGCTCTCCTAATACCACCCAACACAGGATTGATGGAGGACACTTCACAGTCATTTAAGATGTTATTCTAGCTTTACAGAAGGATGGACGCACAAATGAATCCTCGCTGCACCCCCATTTCCTTTTACGTCTTAGGAGACAGTCACACGGAAATGGCCACTCCACAGCATGCTTAAGTCTCTTCTTTCTATCTTGCTTCCAACTGGCATCTGCAGTGGGAGCTCCTGGGACACACCTGACAGCACCCTGGCCTTTTGTAGTCTGATGCCAGAGATGGAGCATTTCCCTATTCCTGGCCCTGTTTCCTAGCTTGTTGATTTGGACCTTTGCTATTTAAATTTCTCTGCTGTCTGCTGACTCTGTGTCTGGCTTTTATCTCTAATCCTGGCTTCACTTAACTCCAACACTCCGTCTTTTCTCAAGCCCTGGATTAGATTTACAATTTCCACTTGGTTGTCCAATGTGTGCACTCACAGTGTCGTGCAGTTCACGGTCTATAAGTCTACTGTAGCTGACAGGAGGTGCTGAGGGGTCTCTAGAACTACTTCTAGGAGAAATATCAGCCCTTCTTTCGGGTGGGTTTAGGCAGCCATGCTGATCTGCCACATTCTTGTTCCATGGTCACAGGTAAGACTCTAGACCAAGCTATGCCAAGCAGATTTCCCCTTCTAGGAGATACAGTGTCTTCGGAAACTCAGAGTCTGTGAACATAGAAGATGAGAGATGGTCCCAAGCTCACTGGTGGTAAGAATGATTACTGGGAGGTGTGAGGAAGAAGGAGACAGAGGGTGGGGTGGAAACAGGAAGAAAAGGGCACGAGATAGAAAAGGAGACAGAGAGAGAGAGAGAGAGAGAGAGAGAGAGAGAGAGAGAGAGAGAGAGAGAGAGAGAGAGAGAGAGAAAAACTAGGGGAGGCCCATCAACAAAGGAGGCAGAAATCACCAAGTTCTTCAGCTCTGTCAGGCCTTCTACACCTTGCCCTGGCTCCCTTGCCTTTCCCAATAAATCTTGGAGTTAAATCTTATTTTACAACAACTTGATCATGTTGAGTCTACCCAAAGATGTTAAGGAGTCACCCTCACTGTCTTTTCCTTCTGCTGCATTGATCCAAGCAGTGTACAATCTCCTTCTATTTTCTCTCTACTTTCTCCCTGAGCTGAAAATGCTTTGAGGGGAGCCAGGCTCTGAATGCTCTGAAAGGCAGGTTGCTGCCTGGGTTTCTAAAGCTGCTGATTCAATAGATGCTGTAAACCCTGGGAGAGTTCTCTGTTCACTGTGTTCTCTGCTGCTTTCCTTGAATTGTGCCCTCCTGGAAACATGCACTGAAATCACAAATCTGTCACCTGAGAATTCCACCTCAATTTAAGTAGGGTCTCAGCAGAGAGGATCTCCTTTCATTTGAGCATGGCAGAAAACTGCAGGCCCTAAGAGAGTGACCAGCATATCTATAATCAGGACAAGCAGCCAGAGTATCTGTGCAGTAGAGGTATCATGGATTAGCAAAGCAGAGACTATAGCAATATGCGAGCAAGCTGAAGAGTTCAAAGGGTCTTTTATAGCCAGCAAGAGCTTAGTAGAAGCTTGGAAGATTCTCTGAGAAAGAACTTCCATGGCAGCACCTTGATTTGGGATCTGTGGCCTCCAGAACAGGAAAAATCTGGAATGTGCCCTAAAATTAACACATGGTTGCTATAGGAACCAGCTCAGGGACCCTTCTAGTGCCTTATGGGCCAGACTAGAGAACATCTCCCTGGAGACCCTTCTCCATACCTCACGTGCTTCCTCCAACATCCACAGTTGGAAATGTATCCATGGTGCCATTTCTTTAGTCATAAGAGCTAAGTAAGCCCTTTAACAAGGCATCTGTAAGAGCACGAGTGCACATACAGGGTTCAGCTCTCCTGAGCTCTTACCTGTTATACACCTAATCTCCCTCTCTATTGAGCCTTGAATGGTGCATTCCCCGTGGAGAAAGCTAGCTGACTTCCAAACATCCACCTTACCTCCTCTTGCCCTTCAGTGCCAACCAGGAGATGTGACGACCACCCAGGTGACAGTATACCTAAATCCTTCCATAAAATCCCACGTTCAGACAGTGTTGTTGTAACAACCTCAGCCACCTTTATGTCATTGCCACTGAGGGTTAGGACAAATGGGATTACTTTTACTCCCTGGTGAGAATTCCAAGGAGAAAGATCACACAGAGGACCTGTAGAAGAGGTGGGATTTGAACCCAGACCTATTTCAAATATCCCATAAAGTCTCATCATGTTTTCCTTATGGTGTCATATGAAAATGACACAGATCTATTCAAGGTTTCTTTTTTTCATGCTCTATGCTTTTTTATTAATGTCAGCTGTTTACATCCTAAGCTGAACAAGAAGTTATTTTGGGACTTCTTAATATACCTGATCTCACATAATAGATAATTAATGAGGAGAATGGAAGACAGAGGGGAAGAGGAAACTGAAAAGTCTAACAGAAAAAGGAAAAGAATAAATTTCAATAGTCTCTCAGAATGGATCAGGGTGACTTAGCTGACACCATTCCTGTACCTTCCAAACATATGTGCACTGACACACCATTGCGTTGTGGCCTTTATTTAACAGTAGGAAATACTAAAACCATGCATGCACCTATCCTACGTGGGTGCTCGAATGCTGTCTGATTGAGTCCTGCATCTCTCTCACAGAGGGGCTTGTTCTAGATACTGTCTGCATAACAATTTCTGAATAATAGATAGATTTTTACAGCCCTCGGCCCTCGTAGTACATACGTTATTATTCATGTTTTCTACATTGATGTCTAATCTATTTTTTAATGACTTGCAGCCATATGCTGGTCTCAATCTGCATAAAAAATACTCCCAAAGGGACTGACACAACCTAGATCTAGATCAGCATTCATTCTTACAGGATTTTCTCTGTTTTCTTTTAAAAAAAGAAGTTGGCAAAATTGTAGATTACAGTTCTCTACTGAAAACGGAAGATTTATTTTTTCCAAGATTTGATTTTTCTTTTTTCTATTTTTCTTTTTTTTGTAACTCCGCGGGTGGAACCCAGGTTTTTGTTCCTGCTAAGCAGCAACTCTTCTGTGATCTACATCACTCTGCTTTCCTTTTACTATTTAAAGAAAAAAAGCATTTATTTTTATCTTACATGTATGGATGCTTTGCTGCATACATGTCTGTGCACCACTGAGTGCCTGGTGCCGCCAGAGGCCAGAAAGCATTGGATCCCCTGGAACTAGAGGTAGTCATGGCTCAAACCTGGGTCACTCTGCAAGAGGAGCCAGTTCTTGTGACAGCTGAGCCATCTACCCAGCCCATCTTCTACTTTTTATTTTAAAGGAGGTCTTAGCTAAATTAGAAAGGCTGACCTTGAACCCCAGATCTTCCTGCTGAGATTCCCAGATAGAGATTACAAACCCATACCATGGGACCTGGCCAAGATTTAACTCCTTATAGCACTAGTAAGGGAACTCTGCTTCTGTCAGTTGTTTGAAGCAAACTTCGTTCTGGAGGAAAGGGTAGCGTCTCTGCCCCTGAGCACTTACACACCCTCTGAGGCTACCCCACCCTCTGCCCCTACCCTGCAGGCTCCTTTGCCTGGCAAAGTCACAGAGCTTAAAAAAACGAGAGCTTAAGAGCTAGAGCTAGGCCCCACCCTATGTTTTTCACAACAGCTTAGGGGGAAGAGCATCAGGAGTCCTGAGTAAAGCCAGCCTCCTGCAGTAATAGCTCTGAAGACCGAGGGAGCCTGGCACAGCCTGGAAGCCAAGCGATCCTCAGCCTCTCCCTCTGCTCAGCGGTTGAAGGATGGACCGTCTGTCTTCTGGTTCAGCCTTTGCCTGGGCAGGTAGTTTGCTATCAGGACTTCCAAAATCCTGTAGGCAGGAATGCAGGAAGTCAGCAAGTACAGTCTCTACACCTGAGAGGCCTCCCTGGCCTGGCACCTTGGCAGATGTTTGTGCCTCCTTCCCCTTTAAGGGCCCAGATGTGGACGGCTGCTGACAGCAGCCTGAAACTCTATCCCCTGGAGGCCAGTTGTCGACACCACTGCTCTCTGCAAGCAGGCTCTGTGCTCCAGCTTAATTAGTGGTGTGTCATTGGGGTGGGCCAAATTTTCTACCCTGGCATTGGGGGAGGTGTAAAGTTGCAGCCACAATTGTCTGGAGATGATTCTTGGGTCCAGATTACGTGAGCCTGGGGCACAGTGGGAGGGAGCAGCCCTTCTGCTGGAGCAGGTTCATAAACAGGTGAAGCTGAAGCTAGGGAGAGCTGTCCCCTAACCATTTTTAAGCGGAGCTTGTTCTTTTATGATTCTGTTTCAGGCCTGATTCTGCAGTGTGATTTTACCCCTGTTTCCTCTCCATTTGCATATTTCCTAGGAGACAGACTCCCATCTCATTGTGGATTAGGATTTGGAAAATCAGTATATTTTATGCTTTTAGAATGTCATTTTCTCTGTGAAAATTGAAGGTGGATCACTTGTGCTTGCTGTAAGGACTGCAATTTTTTTTTCTAGTGCTGTGTAAATGTAAAGATGTCAATCATATCGGTATTAGAAAGTTACCTGACAGGGAGTGGATTCTGAAGTCTAAAACACATGAATACTTTCTCAGAATGCATCTCAATGTGAGCCGTAGTGTGTGTGTGTGGTTTTTTTTTCTCAGTATTTCTGCATCTGCATTCCACTGAGCAGGAAAGATTAAGTGATCATAAGGCAAACACATATATACATACATACATACACACTTGTTTATATGATAGAGTAAAATCGCTTAGTGTCAGGCAACCTATTTATATTCTGAACCTAAAAGTTCTAATCTCATCATAGTATAATTTAAATATATTTGCACTGTAGAGATAAAACAGAAATGTGTTTTTAAGTAAATGCCTTAAATGTACTTGCCCACCATTGTCTATGTATCTATGTAATACATGTGCATGCTCAGGTGACTCTGTGTGTGTGTGTGTGTGTGTGTGTGTGTGTGTGTGTGTGTGTGTGGTGCCAACATGCATATGTGCGCATGTATATGCTGAGACCAGAATGTCTTCCTCAACTGCTCTCTACTTTACATGGCCTCTCAGAGAACCTGGAGCTCACTGATTCAGTGAGGCTGGCTGGCCATTGAGCTCCAGGATTCTGCCTTTCTCTGATTCCTTAGCACTGGGATTACGGATGGGTACAGCTGCACATGGGTACCTGGTATAGAATTAAGGTCATACTGTTCGCTCACCAGGTACTTTAAGGACTGAGTCATCTCACTAACCCTCAAGGACATTTTCATGTAGAAATTAATAAACAAGCAAACAAACAAACAGTACAAGCACTGCAAAGAAAGAAAGGGACTCAAGGTGTGTGCCAATTAACTGTGGCAGATGGGACTCTGCCACGTTCCTACTGTTCCTGATCCAGGAGACCAAGGCTCACTAACGGAGCTTTTCTCTGTCAATTTAGAACTACAATCCACAGGTAGAATTACCCATTTAAACTGCAATAAAAATAGGCTAAGTATAGATAAAAAATAATTGTCCTTGTCTGGCACAGAAAAACAATATGTGGTCAATGTATGCCTCATGTTCTAAAAACCTGTGTTGAACGGGCCACCAGGCTGAAACCCATAGGAAGACTGTTTCCTCCCTTCCTGCAATCTGAGATCAGGATCCAGGGCCACCTGTGACTTTGTTCCTGAGTCAGGAGTGAACAAGATCTAGATGTTCGCTGTGGCTTAATTGGGGTCTAATTAACTCGAGTGCTCTTAGGTGAAAAGAAAAACAAATATGGGGAAAAACAGAGTCCCAAAGTCCCCAGGGGCTTTGGGGATTTCCAGAGGTTCCAGGAGCCAGATGGCTGCAGCTTTTAACAGCCAACCCATCCTACACAGCTCAGACAAACACCCAGGAAAAGCCAACTACAGCCGTGGCATACTTTTGCTCCTGACATTAGTTTGAGGGAGCAGATACTTGGACCTATAGGGGCAGCAAGAGAGACTGGAGGGAGGATTGATGCCTTACCGGGCTCTGGAGTTGAGTCTAGGGGCTTACTGCTGGCCAAGCAGGTTCTGCCAGCCATCCAGGTGGTCCTTGGGGTTCTCATTTCTGACTCTACTGTCCTGGGTCATCTGGATTGGGAAGTGGTCAGCCCTTGGCTGAAGTGTCCCCTTTTTCTAATCAGGCTCCCTCTGCTGCAGCAATAATTCAAGTTGAGTGGAAATGAACCCAACCCAACCATGACGTCATCCTTGCAGCCGCTCAGACCTTCCCAGGCAGGGTTCAGATTACATTCCAGAGACAGACAAGGGTGTGAAGACAAAGTAGAAACTTAAAGCTAAATTATGCTAGGTGTTTGGACATAAAAGGGCTTTCAAATTGTTCCTCTGTCTAACAGGTCACACCCAGAGAGTCTCAACCAATGGAAAGGACAAGTTAGGGTTTCCAAGGAGTCCAAGGAGAACAGTTTAAATCCCTGTGCGTTCTGACTTCATGTTTCAAGAGATTTTTAAATATCATTTTATAGTCAATCTATTTGAAACAGGGTCCTATGTAGCTTGGACTCATTTCAATTTTACTAATAAACTTCAACTTATGATTCTCCTGCTGCCTGCACGTCCCAGGGGCTGAGATTACTAAAGTGCTGTACCAC
This sequence comes from Rattus rattus, assembly GCF_011064425.1. NCBI lineage: Eukaryota > Metazoa > Chordata > Mammalia > Rodentia > Muridae > Rattus > Rattus rattus. Next base: position 41,029,248 of record NC_046160.1, on the reverse strand, counting down.
ATCTGGTTTGTGTGGTGCTGGCAATTGTGCCTGGGTCATGATGCATACTCAGCAAATGCTCTGTAAACTGAGCTGCGCATTGCTAGACAACCACACTACCAAATAGGCTACATCTTTAGCCCCTCAAGACATCACTAAATTTTTTTCCATTATATAGTGCTGAAATTTTATTGTCAATTTTATTGGATTAAAAATTCCTAGAGCACACCTTTGAGGTGAGGGTGTTTCCAGAGATGCTTGATTGAAGGTCATTCATGTGCTGGGGTCTGGGACTATAAAGAACAGGGAAAGGAGAAAAGAAGTTTAGCACTCCTCGCCCCTCCCTCTGTTTCTGTCTGTCCTTCCACGGAGCTGTAAGAAGTCCTAGCCATGGACTCTCACCATCCTCACATGCCTTACCCACCATGATGGGCTGTACCTTCTTGTCTTCTCTACCATGGTAAGCTGCACCCTTTTGCCTCACCTACCATGTACCCTCACACACAACATAAACTGTCCCTTCTGTAAGTTGTTTCTTAAGGCATTTGGTCACAAAACCAACAAAATAACGCATAACAGAAAAATGTTTGGTCTTATAGGACAACTGTCTAATTTCCTTTTATTGGACACATCCAATGATAAGATAGATTAGATGCCGTCCAGGGACTTCCTCTCCCCTTTATACTTTCACTAGAGTCCACCATTACCTGGACTTCCCATTGCTCACTCAGGCTTGTCACAGATTGCTCACGACCACCAGAGTGAGCAGACTGTGATTCCTGTGTAAAGGACAGCAACATCTGCATGAAGGCTCACAGATCAGTAAGCGGCTGGCTAAGGTTTGTTTTGTGCAAAACACAAAAAGGAGGGTTTTAATAATCTTTATGGCATAACTTTTCCCTGGGAAATAGAATTAGATAGATGGAGGATGTTGATAGATAGATAGATAGATAGGTAGATAGGTAGATAGATAGATAGACAGACAGACAGACAGACAGACAGACAGACAGACAGACAGGGTGATAGATTTTTAGCAGAGTGGCTTTTGTGGAATCTTCACCATACTTCTTTTCCTTGTTAGAAAAAATAATTTCTAGGTCACCTCGTTCTGGCATATTGCCAGTTCCTGTCAACAAGCCAGACAAGCATCCAGAGTGGTATGCAGTCAACATGGGCTCCATACTTCCTGCTAGGGAATCAAAGAAAGGAAAGACAGACAAGGAAACCCTTGTTTCTGCTTCCTGAGACAAAGGGGTTAGTTGAGGGAATTCTGGTCTGCAGTCACTGGACTCTACAATTCCTAGATCGGAAAGTACAAATCAGAAGCTGAAGAGAATGGAACAATTTGACAGCTCCAAAGTCAGATCTGGGATCCTGTGTATAAGATTCAATGTTGTGCAGAGTTGTGAGCCTATGTCTCAGGAAATCACTCTTCTTTTCTGCCTATCAGTAAGCACATACCATGTAAGCATCTCTCTCTCTCTCTCTCTCTCTCTCTCTCTCTCTTTTGGTGTATGGGGTGTGTGTGTGTGTGTGTGTGTGTGTGTGTGTGCATATGTGTGTGTATATGTGTGTACAGATGTGTGTGTGTGTATAGGTATGTGTGTGTGCACAGGTGTGTGTGTGTGTGTGTGCGTGTGTGTGTGTGTGTGTACACACGTGTGTGTGTGTGTGTGCAGGTACATGTGTGCAGATGCATGTGTATGTGCCTGTGAATGTGCATTAGGTATGTGCATATGTGTGTTATGTGTGCATGTGTGTGCCCATTGAAGTGCATGCATTCATGTATGTGTTTCTATGTGTGTGCTTGTCTATGAAGGCCAGAGGTAAACCTCAGGTGCTAGACTCAGGTGCTATCCACCTTGTCTGTTGAGAAAGTATCTCTTACTGAGACCTGTGGCTTGGGAATTTAGCTAGTCTCGCTGGTCAGTAACCATTAGAGATCTGCCTGTCTCTAACTCCCCAGATCTAGGACCATATACCACTAGGCCTGGTTTTTCAATGTATGTCCTGGGGATCAAACTCGGGCCCTCATGCTTGCAAGCAAGCACTTTACCAACTAAACTGTCTCTCCAGCTCAAGACCGTAGATGTTTGGCTGCCAATGCCAACCTCAGCAAGAGACCCGGGGCTACCTGAACATGGCTGCTTTCCTCCAGGCACAGAGTAGGCTCAGCAAACCCAGCCGACACTTAAGCACCAAAGAGCTTACGATAGTGGTCACCTACCACTGAAGAGGTGTTCTGTAAGTTTAGGTGAAATAACATTAACATAAGCATACTTCTCAAATGCAGTTTACGCGAGGGAGAAAAACCAAAGCTGTATCTAAATGCTGAGGAAATGCTGTGCAGTCCCCGCCATTTTGGACTTCCTGGTTCTTTGCCTAAAGCCTTCTCTTCACTAGTTGCTCTTTCGCGCTGGGTGTCTGACCTCCAAGCCAGCTTAAGCAGCATGGCGCATTCTCCTCACTCTTTCATCTCCCCCAGGCAGCTGCTGAAGTTACAGCCTGCCGGCCCTGGAGTTTATCTCTTAAACTCTAGGAAGATTGTCCTTAAGCTTCTGGTTGAGTCCATCCTTAAATTGTTTTTTTGTTTTTTTTGGTTTTTTTTTTTCTCCCCGGCGCTGAGGACCGGACCCAGGGCCTCTTGGCAAGCGCTCTACCACTGAGCTAAAACCCCAACCCCCTTAAATTGTTTTATTAATGAGACTAAGAACCCCAAGAGGGAGCCCCAATGCCTCCACCCGCTCCTGTCACATCCACAGCCTGCACATGGTAAAACTGAGACCAGGCTACACTTAGACCACACAGAAACACATTGGCACCGAGACTCCAAGTCCAGCCCATTGGCAACAAGGCCTGGAGGGTGGGTGGGGGTGCAGTTAAGAGAGAGTTAGCCTGGCATCTACCAGCATTCCCAGTGACCCCAGCTTTCACAGAGCCTCACCCAAAGCGTGGACATGCAAGGAAGTGTGAGTGTGAGGCCGAGGCCAGGGACATAGAATTATCCGTGTCAGTTTCATCTACCTATCACTTCTTCCAACATACCATAAAGACTTTGTGCATGTGTCGGCAGAATTGAACCAACGGATACAGTGAGACCCATAGGGGAAAAGCTGAGGAGTCCCATGGTAACAATCACAGACCCCTTTAATTCCCTGTCTCTTCCCCTGTTTGTCACCAGCCCCTCTATCCCAACCACCCTAGCCTACCCCGCCCCACCCCCACCCCCACCCCCACCCTGTCATTTTACTGTTCCACCTCTTTAGACATACACATTTATTTACTTGGTGATAAGATAGGGTGGCTGGGCCTTCCAGGGGAAAAGCACAGATATTATTTGCAAAGGCTGAAAAAGCAGGTGTTCTTAAGGTTATCTGAATATTTTGAGTAAATCCCTGTTTTGAAATGTAAATGATTCGGCAGCCTGACTAGTGGGAGATAAAGTAGAGAACAATGAGTTAATCCTCATTTTATGCGGTTCATTATCAGAAGGCTGTGCCAGGCCAGGCACCTCTTCCAGCATAATGGAGGTCACGCACAGGTAGATAACTCCCGCCCCATAAATCACATTTATTGCATAGATTATATTGGACATAAGCAGATCGGGGTATAAATGTTTCATAGATGCTTACAGATGCAGTATAGAAAGATGATTGTTTTAAATATTTATTTGATACGAAACATTTCAGTACTTTATAAACTCGTTTTGCTGTCATTTCTGCAAAAAAAGCAGATTTTTTTTTCCCTGTTTCCCTTCCTGGGGTGAAACAGAATGCCTTCGTGTTTGAGAAACGTGATTTAATCTTTTAGGGTAGATACTGGTGGAGGGGGAGGCTTTACAGAATCTCTTTGATTTCTGTTTTTCCTTTAATTCTTTGCAAAAAAAAAAAAAGAAAAAAAAGGAAAAATAATACGATAAGTTTGTCTGCTCAGATCTATGGATTAAGGTCTGTTAGCACCCTTCTCTTGTCTAATGTTATTGCCAAACAAACAAATATCCGAGGAACATCATCGTAGGAGAAGATGGATGTATGTGCGTAGAAAACTTTGTCCAGAACGGCAGGTGCTAGACATACAGTTTAAACAAGGAGTGGGTTTACCACTTCTCCAATTCTGAATTCTCTCCTTTTGCCCTAAGATCCAAAGGGGTTGCTGAAGGAGAAGGAAAAGCTTTTGGCCATTGGTGTTCCCGTTCTGTCCATCATGTCTGCCCTGGCTCCACTTCTCTAAACCTGCTTTTCCTTTTTTTCTGGCCCTGTCCCTCTTCTGCCACTTCCTTGGCCCCATCTTTATGGCCCCACCTGATTGGTACTTAAGCTCCTGGCTGTGTATCTGGCTTTTGCCTCTGTACCTCTCTGAACACTGTTTCCTCTCCTAGCGCAGAGCCGGCTGTCTCTCTCTGTGTTTCACGTGCCTCTGAGTTCCATCCCACCCTGGGAGGGGCCACTGACACTCCAGCATCTTTGGCTCTACACCTTGTCTCTGGCATGGCCTTTGGAAGTAAATATAGAGAATGCCTTAAAGAAAGGCACCTGCCTGCTCTGTGATTTCTGAGGTGAACACTGAAGGGCGAGTGACCGCTCAGCAGAATCTAAATTCTCTCCTAAGTCCCTAATGGCATCCTAGGCGGCAGCTCTCTGCCTTGTTTGTTCTACACTGGGGCTGGGCAGGAGGAGATAAGGCCTGATTCATGTCACCAGAACATCCACTGTGAAGCACATGTTTACATAACTTATTACGAGGGAACCTGTGAGACTTTCGACACTACTGAAGAGGTATGTCAATTTGTTTATTTCAATATTTGATCCTATTTTTTAATCAGGAATGAGTTGGCTGCTCAAAGATGACACTAAATAATTGAGAAAATGTACAAGCCCATCTTTCATTTACTACTCTAGTAGCCACATTAAAATCAGGATGTGGCCCAAGGGCTGTGTGCTTCAGACCATCGCAGGTAGGTGTCAAAGGGTCACAGAGTCCTAGCACCTTCTCCTTCACCGAGCTGAAAAAAGATACCTGCTGATAAGAATCAAGGTCGCAGTCAGCATGAGAAAACAAATGAGGACATTGGGATTCATTTTCCAAGACGGATGTTGTCTCTGTGCAAAGCCAGCTCGATTATTGGGACTAAATGGACTTGTTATTTCTGGGGAACACTGGCCGATTCTTGGGTTGTATTGATCACCTTGATGGATTAGGTAATTTCATTGTAAATGTCTCTGCCTTTTGTTCAGGAGACTTTAAGGGTTCTGAGTGCCTAGGTGGCTGTTTACAAATGGAATTTCTGAGCCGAAGAGGTCACTGGGGCCAATTCTGTTCCCTTGGACATGACTGTAGCAAAAATTCAGCCTGGCTCTCAGAGCAAGTCAACAGAAACTCATATTAATTAAGTACCTGCAATGTGCTGGGGGTGGGTGATACTGGGAATTTCCACAGTAGGTTTTAGCACCATGTTAAAACAACCCAAGCCTTGCCACCATTCTGGAAATGGCTCTCTCCAGAACCCTCACAGGAAACTCTATCATTTCAGTTTCCTTAAGTAGAACTCCTCTTCGGACGAAGGTCTTTTAAGTGTTACAAAGGTTGGATCTCACCTCCTGATAAATTTGTAATTTTTCTGCAAACTTGACAAAAGGTCCATCAGAATCCTTCTCACCAAAAGTCCGAAGAAAGAGCTAAGTAACAAGTGAGCCTGCACCATCACACGGTGGTGCTTGCACTAATTCCCAGTCTGGTGCTTTTATTTCAGCAAAACAGCCCTTCAACTGGCTAATTTGGGTGCAGCTGGTTTCATTGTTTATTTTCATATTTTAAATCTAAAAGATGTATAGTTGGACAAGTGCTGTGGTTATAGAGAGCAACTAGATGGTTTTAGAGTTGCTGTAGAAAATATAAGAAAATGGATCGCCACTGGCTTGAGAGGCTGTGAGAATTTTCTCTCCAGAGTTTGGGAATTCTGGAGAGAAATATCAGTTTGAGATATGCTATGTCTGACTGACAACTCAGCCAGTGCCTAAGCCAAGAAAGCAATATTCAGCTACACACTCTAGAGAAACCTCTCCTGCCCTGAGTCCTAGTCTCTTGCCCTTTTAGTCTTACAGTGTAATGGGCTATAGCTTACTCCTGGACTGTGCTTCCAGTCTGTGTTTGAACATTGTGAGGGGTAATATGACACACTAGGTCTACAGTTCTGATGTCTTTCTAGTCTCTGGCTGCCCAGCACAGAGCTCAGAATCTCCAAGATTCCCTCTGCACATCCCCTGCTTTTTAAGGCCACCACCACCCTGCAGCAGGGCACCCCTCTTCATTCCAGCGTGTCACACTGTACACTAAGTGTTTCTCCCCGACATGGCTCCTGTGAGCACCTTTTTCCCAGCACCACTATGCTTGTAATTTCTTTTTTTTTTTTTTTTTGGAGACTGAACCCAGGGCCTTGTGCTTGCTAGGCAAGTGCTTTACCACTGAGCTTAATCCCCAACCCTATGCTTGTCATTTCTTGAGGACATTGTTCTTGTCCCTAGCACTCTCTTGTGATACCAACCAGTTCCCTTTCAGTGGGATTCTGGTGACTCCATTCACAGGGCATTGCGTGGAATCACAACTGTTATGGGCTTGAGTCTGCCAAGAAAATCCCAGGTGTCCAGGGCTACAGCATTGCCTCCTATGCCCGTCTAAAACCATGTTTCTAGAAGGCATCTATAAAGCCACAGAAATGAGTAAAGGAATTCTCAACCCCAGTCTAGTCAATATGAGTCACAGACTGGTCTATAGCACTGGCTTTGCTAGGTCTCCAGCTCACAGACAAATGGTAGCCTCCAACAATAATACTCATAATCTCCTTGACACTTCCCCATGTATGCTGTTAGTTGTGTCTCTAAGACCCTGACAAGAGCAAGAGCAAGAGACCCTCCCCAACACACACACACACACACACACACACACACACACACACACACACACACTGTGTAGAGTTTAATGACAACCTCCTGAAGTAGGTCAATCAGAATCAACGTACTTCCTTTCCTAGGGTTAGTTTAGGTTTCCCTGGCCTAATAAAAACACCAGAACCCATTTTCATATTCTTCAGGCTCAGCTTACAAAACCAAGGGGATCCTAAGGATTTCTCTGAATGGTTTCACAACTTAAATCTACACTGGTGAGATCATCAGACAGTGTCTAGCTACACAGTAGGACTGCAGAAGGCATTTTCTAAGAACATGGAACCAAGGACCTCTTACATGTCTCCACCTCAGCACTCTCTGCCTTTCTGTCTGTCTGTCTCTCTGTGTATGTTACATGTATGTGTATATTACTTGCATATATGTCAGTGGTTATGCTTACCTGTGTGTGTGTGCATGCATGTGAAGGCCAGACAGATATTGACTTCAGTTACCTTCTATGCCTTTTACCTTACTTTTTGAGACAGGGTCTCTTTCACTCAACCCAGAGTTCACTATTTCTGCCAGATTGGCTGGCCAGACCATAAAAGAGAGAGGGGGGAGAGAGAGAGAGAGAGAGAGAGAGAGAGAGAGAGAGAGAGAGAGAGAGAGAGAGAGAGAGGCAGGGGCGGGAGGGGGGAATCTGCCTGTCTCCACTCTGCCAGCTCTACCCTGGGGATCTGAACATGGGTCTGCATGAGCAGCCAGTGCTTTACCCCTGGGCCACCTTTCCAGCTCCTTCAGCTTCTCCAGCACCCACAGTGACCTTGTCTGGAGGGATGAGGCCCTAAAACTCGACTGCCAGGATCCTCTGTGTGGCTTTCAAGGCCACTTTGAAAAGGGAATGCAGACACCTTAATTTCTCCCTGATGAGTCATTAAACAAAGGCTGGTGGATGTCTGCTCTCAGGGAGTTGTGGGGGATGGTTGGAGGTAGCAGACTGTGAAGAAGGTTAACCCTTCCAAAGCTGCGAAGCTCTCTCTACTCTGCCTTTCTCACTCCCACCAAACCTGGGCTGTCTGCTTGGATATGTTCCATGCTGAGATGGAAAGACCACCACTGAAGCTCAGGCCTGCTTCCAGCATGATAGGTCTGAAGGTAGAAATGAAAGGAAGGAGGGAGAAAGGGAGAGCCCCATGGGTGCTTCATCTACCTTTACAGAAAGAGCAGAAGCTTGTGCCTCTAAGTATACGGGTAAGGTTTAATTGTGTTAACTGGGACCCCCTCAGCAGGCAGAGCATGCCCAAGGTGACCCCTGTCTGGTATGACTCAAAGCATAATAAATTGGTCCCTGCTCCTCACTGGCTGTGCAGTGGTGGTGTGGTTTTGGGAGAGATGGTCCTGCCCTGCCCTTTGCCCTTTGTCCCGGAGAGTGGGACCCAAGAGCCTGAGAGCAGGAGAATTGGCCTGGGCAGCATAGAAGAGCTGGCCCTGGTGGTAGAAGCAAGGGTGAACTGGCCCTGAGGGCATGGCAGTAAGTGAGCTGGAGAGCTGTAGCCCTAGGGGAACAGGACCTGACTTGTCACTTGAGCAACAAAGTAGAGTTGGGCCTGGTAGCACAAACACAGGGGAACCATGTCTAAGGGCATGAGAACAGAAGAGCTGGTACTACACCTTGCCTGGGCCATGGTGGTGAAATGGCCTAAGTAGTGTAGATGGCAGGGAGTTGGCCCAATGGCTAAGGATGGCAGAACTGTCAGGCTAACCAACTCAGCTAGATCCAGGCCTAGGTCCAAGGCTCTGAGTTAGCCCACCCCAACATCTATCCCATCTGTGAACTGCTGGAGCACCTCAAGGGGCTGGTCCTCCAGAACCAAAGCTGCAGGATCTCCATGACACAGGGCAACAACGGGATATCTGAGAGGAGTCCCAGTGAGGATCCAGTATTGAGAGTGTAGCAGAAGCCAGAGGTCTGAACCAGACCAGTGACTCACTGCACTGAACATTTGCAAGTGAAGCTATTCGTGCAAAAGGGTATACTGCATGACATCATGACACATCAAAGCTTCCGAGGTAAGAGTTGTTTTTGTTTGTTTCCTTGGCGGGTTGCAAGGGTGACAGGGCAGATATAGAGGGATGGAGGGATGCGTAGGATTGAGATGTATGATGTGAAATTTACAACCAATCATTTAAAAGTTAAAAAAAATAAATAAAAATAAGTGTCCAGAAAAAAATCAATTAAAATGAGACCATTTCCATAACTCAGTGGGAGAAAGGAGCCTGCTACCACGCCCACCAACTTGAATTCAATCTCTGGGACCCACACGTCTTTGAACCTGACACACATGGCTTCATCCCAAACAAACAAAGAAAGTAATACGTTTTTTTTTTTTTAAATGTGTAAACTGCATCATAAGCCCTGCTAAGTTTCAACTCTTTCCCTGTGTCTCTCCAAGCTCTAGTTTATTCTCTCCTCTGCAACTCCCACTCATGACTTACTTGGTAATTTATCGACATTTTAATATGTGTGGGCCACAGTTCTCCCTGCCTATTAACTTAAGCATTCTGACTGAAAGGCCTGTGCTGCACCCTCCTTCTTAGGCTAGCCAATGCCCCATCTCCCGACCATAAGGTCCTCCTAGTTCTCTCTAATACTTAGCTGTCCAATGTGACGAAAGAGGAAGCCATCAAATGGCTGCAGATTCAGTTTCCTACTCAGGAGGCACCAGTTAAGGCAGAGTGTGCCCAACGCAGCTTCACTTGGAAACGTGGGTACCTGCAGGAGGAAGTGGTACCCACACCTTTGTCTGGTCAGTTCACGTGTCACTCTGGGCCAGCTCCTCCCTCTGCCTGGGTGGAGCTTCTGGGTAAAGTAACAAAGAGGTAGCTAGCGGTCTTTCTCTTCATGCCTGTCTGATGTATCCCTTGTGATTCCTAATTAGTACCACAAACACATATGTACTGCTCACTGAATCTCCCACTGTAGCTAAACAGACAGACCCCAGGCTGGAGCTATTGTCTGGTTGGGACAGGAGGGTACACTGGGAGGGTCTCTGGCTTGAAGATTATGTTATGCAGTGCACTAAAGATACCAAACGCTTGTGAATAAAGCACTTCATGGTAGAAGGGACACTAGACAGCCATTCTCTTGGAAACAAATCATTAAGGTATACAGACACCCTTTGATAGCTAAGCTATGCTATGAAAAAGGAAGAGTCATTGGTTCCATCAAAGGTCTTGGATGGAACATTCCTGAGCTGTCTAGGGACAAGCCACAGCACAGTACTAATCCGACTGCCCCTGGCTCCTTCTCCCTCCCTGGCTAGGAATGGAGGGAGTGCCTAAAACTCAACTTCCTTCAGCAGCTCCCAAAGGCTTCTCTTCCTTAGCAGTGACTCACTGGACCACAGAATCTCTGCAGTTTGCCTCTCTCACAGAACCTCTGACCTTCCCACCAGCTGATATCTGAAGAGAATCTGCCCACACACCAGAGGGCGGTTCTCTAGCAGAGCATTTCTTCAGCTCTTTCTCATCCAACTCCTGCCCCTGCCCCTGCCCCAAAATAATGATCATTTCAGGCAATCGCACAACTGACTGGTTCAGGACACGATACCCAAGTCCACTCTCCTGACCTTTGAGCAAACAGCAGAAACAGGATGTCCACTCCTATCTCTTCCAGCACCAAGGTGAGGAGACTTAGTCTCTCCATCAGAAAGACTCCCTTGTGGCGAGTGTCCTACCTGCACGGGACAACCTTTTGAACTTGAGCAAGTTCTTCTGCCCAGCCCCCTCCTTGCCTGTTCCCACCATATGAGCATAACTTCATGCCCATCTCAAGTTCAAATGACTCATTGATCACAGAAGATTTAAAGCAAGATGAAGTTATTATGCTGCCCTCTGGTTAATCTGTCCTTGGTTATAAGGTCTTACGTGTGAACCCTATGATGAGTGAGGAAAAGGAATTACATTCTCTTCTCTGCAAAAGCTATGTACAATTCCTTACCAAAAACAATGTATGAAAAGGGTTTTCATAGCCAAGTTCTATGCCTTTAAGTTTTAACTCTCTTATTTCTGTTTCCAAACTAGATCATGACCACAGGTACACATCTCTTTAGTTCTCAGTTTCCTGCCTGGGGTTCTAGACTGATGTTTGCCCTATGCAGAGGCCATGACTTCATCAGCTTATTTTAAACACCAAATCTTTACCAAAAGATAAAAATGCTTAGGAGACAGATAACCTATTTCCCTGCCTCCGGTTAATTTTCAAGGAAGAACTAAAAGCAAGGCATCTCCATGGCTCTGGCAGGCAAGCTCTACCATCCCTGACAATACCACACGCGTTTAGAACCATGTCAGTACCAACCACAAGAGAAAGACTGGCATGCAGAGAGCCGATCCTCTGTCTTCACTATACAGCTCCCCACAGGACCCAAATTGGAAGATGGAGCCGTAAGCATCAGACATGTAAAAATAAAAACACAAGTTTTTTTCAAAAATCACACAGCTCATTGTCTGCCCTACAGTGATGAGGAGCTTAGTTCGAGCATGTCACATCAGCTTCCTAGATGGTCCACCTTCATCATCTTCAACTGAACCACATGTGGAATTACCTAGGAGACGATGCCTGGAATGAGGACAGTGCTGTCTTATGTGCTCGGGCTAGGGCTGTGAATATGGAAGAGAGCAGACAGAGTGCTGAGGACCAGTGTTCATCTCTTGTGTTCCCTAACAGCTGAAGCAATGCTGTAAGCCACCCTGAGCTCCTGCCGTCAACATGGGTTCCCTGCTATGATAAACAGCAAGTCAGACTAGACCCCTCCTCCGTTAAGATGCTTCTGTCAGGTGGTGTTGTCACCACAACAAGAACACCAAGTGAAGCAGCTCCTGGTGCTTTCTCCATTTCCCTCCGTTAGAACTAAAAGTTGATAAAAGATACTTTTCTGCCTTGCTTTCATCCAACTATGCAGTCTGCTCCCAAGCCACATCCCCCATGAATGACAAAGCGCTGTCATAAAAGATGCATTTTGTACCCACTACATGGTCTAGATAGTTACACATGTGCAGAGCTGGGGCTTAGTCTAAGTCATTGTCACTGTCAAAGTCTAATGTCCATCCAACTTCTAAGCCTGGTTCTGGCTCTCTGACTTTTACTGAATGAAATTTTTTTCTTTTAAATCAGGGCCTCGTTTCTAAATTTTTCTTTGAATCTATTCAAAACTTGAAGATAAACAGAAATGGTGTATGTATGTGTACATGTGTGTATGCATATGTGTATATTTGTGTATGTGTGTATGTGTGTATATGTATGTGTGTATGTATATGTATGTGTGTATGTATATGTACGTGTGTGTATGTGTGTATGTATGGATGCATGTGCATGTGTATATGTGTATGTGTGTATATGTGTATATATGTATACATCTGTATATATGTGTGTATGTATGTATGTGTGTGCATGTGTGTACAGATATGTGTGGGGCTATGCCTGTGTATACACACAAGGACACGGGAGGAATAGATAATCTCTTCCTCTGTTATGTTTCCCCTTACTGTCTTAAGTCATGGTCTCAGGCTGATCTAGAGATTGGCCATTTGGTTAGGCTGGCTGGCCACCAAGCTTTAAGGGTCTTTCCCTTCCCATTCCCCAAAGCTGGGATAATAGGAATGTTCAGCCACACCCAACTTTAACTCAGGTGCTGGGATTCAAAGTCAGGTCTCCAAGCTTGCCCAGTAAACTAAGTCACCTCCCCAACCCATTGTCCAGGATTGTCACCTCTGAATTCACCCCTTTCCACATGAAAAGTTTTTATACAGCCTCAAATATGCGAGCAGATGGCCCTGAACTATAACTCAGTCACCCATAATAAATTCTTTTTAAGCTTACATTAAATTTGTTTGGGAGTATATATACAATTTTAATCATTTATTAAAGACAAGGGTAAAATGCATACAATGATGTAGATGTGCCTTACGAATTTGCATTAGAATAATATTGACGGAATATTTAAAACTGCAGGACACTCAACATTAACACTTTTCAGAGCTGATCTATATTTTGATTCTCCAGTCTTCAGTGCCTAGAACATTGCTTTATATAAGCATGTAGATCAAAGCAGCAGAAGTGTGTTAAAGATCGTTTCAGAAATTGCTAGAAATTCTGTCCTAATCCCAAGCTGAAATTCATTTAATAGACTTTTTAAAAATGTAACTCACAGCAACAATTTAAATAAAAACTTAAGCCCAGCACTCTACCACAGTACGATCTGTAGATACACTAATTTAATACTTGTCTCCTGAGGAGTGGTGAAAGAGAAACTCTAAATGTCGCTTCTATAATTAAAGCTGAGCGTTCGTGTGAGGGCAGAAAACTTTGCATGTGCAGTAAAATACTGCAGTTAATGACACACACAGGGACAGACTCAAGCTGCGGCATTTCAGGCACCATCTTCTGGCGAGTGTCAAGTGGCATGAAAACAGGTGCAGTGGGTAGCATACGTGTCGTGTTCAAAACCGAAGCTGTATTGAAGCCAGATCATGCCACCCTTGAGCCCCACAAAGGCCATCACCTCCTCCTCTCTCCCTTTGCTGAAAATGAATGTATTTTTATTCTATGTGTATGTGTGCTTCTCCTGCACATTTGTATGTAGACCATGTATGCGTCTGGTCTCTGCAAAGGTAGCACTCCAAACGTCAAACAGCAAGCTGTCTTGAATTTAGACTTCCCTTGTGGTTGTTTGCACAACCTACTGGAGAATGCCTGCAGCAGGGAAAGACTGTTGCTTACATACCAAACTGAAAGGTGCTTGGTTAAATTCATGCCCCACTTTTATGAAGATGACTCGTTCCAAGCCATGAATGATAGCAAGCCATTCTGACTCTAAGTCAGTGAGGCTTTCAAAGCAGTTGGCTTAACTATTTCTTCATGTTTCTTTGAGGTCAAATTGTAAAACTTAGTGTCTTGCAATAACCCAGTCATATGTGGATTTAGTTAGCTGTTTTTCTAAGGGATGACAGATGCAAGCATTCTGGATCCTGAAAGTTCTAGAATGTGCATGTGTGTGTGTGTGTGTGTGTGTGTGTGTGTGTGTGTGTGTGTGTGTGATCATGTTACCTCACACTGTAGTAAACATTTTCTGTTATGATATTTCTAGTTAGCTTGATGTTTTGTGTCTTTTAATGCAACCAGGATTTTCCACTGTTCACATAGTTCATGCCATCGAAGTATCTGTTTCCCTTTAAATTTCATAAATGTGTGTGTATGTAAGATGTTTGCTATTCCAGTTTTAATGTATGTATTGCCTTGCAGAAAGTCAAGACTGGGAGATTTGAAAAGAAAGGCTTGAGATTTTTCTCACTAAGACTTTGTATAACATCCTCAAGAAAGGCTTACAGTAGCCTGAGTCACATCTAAGATAATTTATTACCATCAGTGTTCTTCCTGGACCCTAAGAGTTTGTTGCCAATCTTCCTGAGTGGTGGTGGTGGTTTGCAGGCTTGTCTCCTGGTGCTTCTAACTAATCAGAAAGATGGGTACTGGATATTACTGGATATTATGGCTGGGTGGGTTACCTAGGACCTTAGCTCCATGCAATTTGATAAATGTGTGTATTTCTCCCAATAATATAAAGAAATAAATGATGAGGAGCATGCTGTGGTTATTTACATTTAAAATCTCATAAGAAATAAGACTGAAATGTCAGCAAAACCCAGCAGAAAGGCCTGCAAAGTGGGTTAATATTTATCACCTTTGTTTGTATGTCCTCTGCTTATCAGGAAAGGTCACTCCCTGTAACAGGTGATTTGTCTGCACTGGCACCTCTGAATCAACAGGGACAGCTGAGCTGATGATACCTGCCCTAACTGGTACTCAATATAGTTCTTTCTGGCCAAAAATGCTGCAGGTATTATATTCAGTGTAAGCCCCACACATGTGCGCCACACACAGACAGACAGACAGACAGACACACACACACACACACACACACACACACAGAGAGAGAGAGAGAGAGAGAGAGAGAGAGAGAGATAACAGATAAAATGCACATGTTATGCCAACAGCAGCAGTAGTGAATGTTAAGATGTGAGAATTATTAGCTTGTCTTTTGACTGGGGATAAGACAGTCTCTAATCTAATTGCATATGAATGTTTTGTGGTTCTTTCAAATACCAAAAATGGGGCGAGAGTGATGGCTCAGCAGTTAAGAGTACTTGGTTCTCTTCCATAGGCCTGGAGTTCAGTTCTCATATTCCACATGACCACATACAACTGCCTCTGTGTATGTGAGTGTGTGTGTGTGTGTGTGTGTGTGTGTGTGTGCGCACGCGTGTGTGTATGCTTATATATCCAGGTTTGAGGGATCCTAACATATTTTTGGTTTCCAGTGGCTCATGGAACACACACACACACACACATACACACACACAAACACACCCACACACACACACACACATACACACACACACTCACACACACACAATTTTAAACTAAATAGTATTTATGTTTTGAACCCAAAGGATATTCCACTTTTATGCTGAATAAAAGAAACCAGCAAGTCCTCCAGCAAGTCGAGAAAAGAAATACTCCCTGAACTGTCCCTCAGCTGATACTATAAATTATATTTATTCTAAGTTAGTTGAAAATGTGTCTTTTTTTGGGTCGTGGAGAAGAATGAGACATAGAGCACTTTCTACTTGGATATATCGTAAAACACACCAAAAACGTCTATGTAACATGAGCTCATCACTTACCTTTCTGTTGCCATGACAAAACACCATGACCAAAGAAGTTTATTTTGGCTTATGGTCCCAGAGAGCTAAGCATCTGTCATGGCAGGGAGCAAGAAATAGTGGCAGAAGCAGGAAGCTAAGAGTGTATGTCTTTAACCATAAACAGGAAACAGAGAGTACTAGAAATAAGATGAGGCTATATACTCTGAAAGTCCGCCTCCAGTGACATATTTTCCCCAGCAAGGCCATACCTTCTAAAGGTCCATGACCTCCCCTTGAGAGTCAAGTGTTCAAATACCTGTCTGAGGCACATTGTCATTCAAAACAACACAATGAGCCTAGCAAGAACCTCAACTAACAGCAAGAGTTTCCATGAGCGGAGAGAAACTCCACCCAAAATAATACACTGAAATTACCTCATCTCCACGTTGTCATCTGTCTGTGAGAGTCTCATCTAAACTACCACAGGTTTCTCATCTGGACAAGACCTGCTTTTCTAGAACAGATGGAACAAAGAAGAGAGATGAGAATGGAATATATATATATATATGTTTATATATATATGCATATATAATATATATGTGTATGTATATGTATATGTATATTATAATCAACAGCAGAGGGTCATGACTTAATGTATGCATATTGGTGTTTCACTTGGTCTTTCTTCCTTTCATTCAGACCAGGGCAGGGTTCACCTCAATTAACCCAATTAAGACAATTTCTTACATACATGCTCATAGGAACACCAAATGCTGCTGGCCCAGGTAGATAAAGGAGGTCTACTGAGAGCATTTCAGAATGCCCTCCATCACCCTGTCACTCCCTTGGCAATCACAGCCTGCAGAGACTTTCTGCGTCATCTGGCATCTCCATGGCACTGCTTTTGATGGACACCTCTCACCCTCTCCCCAGGCATAATGACACCAGAAACATCCCTAGTTTTGAATTACTGATCCTTCTTTCCAATCTCACTTTGACCCTTGTTGAAGTCAGCTTTGGCAAGAAATGTGTACCCAAACTTCAGTGTTCTAGAATTCTGGCTCCTTAACAGTCTATCCAGCACTTGGGATTTATAGAGGGTGGATTTTCTGAAACACGCGCATGCCAAGTACCACACCTGCTTCCCCTCCAGTTGCCAGAGCTCTGCCCAGCTCTCCCAAACACCCACCCTCACAGCTTTGCAGACAAGAGTCAGACCTCAGTCCTTCCGTTCCAGCCCCAGGAGTGACTACACGTATGTGCATCTCCACTGTATGTGCTTTGGGAGCTACTGCTGGGTCTAGAGCAAAAGGACACAGAGGGAGCTTGGCTAACCCTTCCACTCCATCTAGATACTTAAATGCCTAAACAATACCGCTTGCTATGTGGGGTAGAGACAGATAACTGCTTTCTATGTCAGAATTCCACTGGAAACTTCCATCCCTGATTAGTTTACTTTGGAATTAATTGTATTATGTATATGGTGGATTGGTAGCCGACTCTTCTGAAATACATAGAGAGTAAAGTAGTTTCTATGGTAACATTGAGTGTACCTACCATCTAGTTGCATTTCCTTTCCAAGAGTAACATCTACTTATTTAATAAAATCCCCTAGTACAGTCTGGTAACAGTCCTGCTGTGGGTGAGTTCAGGCTTACTCAGCCTGTCACTCTTTGTAGTTCTTGGCCTAATCCTCCCTCTGTCTTCCACCTTCAGGAACCGGTCTCCTTCCCTCTCTTTCTGTACCTGAAATGATGATGATGATGATGATGATGATGATGATGATGGTGGTGGTGGTGGTGGTGGTGGTGGTGGTGGTGGTGGTGGTGGTGGTAATGGTGATGGTGATGATGATTTTTATCTCACATGAAAATGAAATTATGAGTGTTGGTCCCTTCAGAGTTTGGCTTACTTCTTTTCACAGTTTCCCACGTGTCCATTCATGAGGTAGAAGACTCTCCTTTTTTTTCCAGGCTGAATGCTATCCAAGGTGAATGTTACAGCATGTTCTTTACCCATATGGCTGACAGTGAACAGGGTGCTTGTCCACCATTGTGGACAGAGCTCAATGATCTCTAAAGAGCAAATTCTTCATGAGATGGCAGTTTCACCCCCTTTGGGTAGTGTCTACAGTGGGATTATGGGTCCTATGTAGTTCTAGTACCTTCTTTAGGAACTCTATGTTGTTCCCTATAATGGCTGTACCTACTATCCTCCTTCCTTCCTTCCTTACTTCCTTTCTTCTTTTCTTCCTTCCTTCCTTTCAAAAAACTATAGAATACTGTTATAATTGTCTGACATTAGCTTTTTTTAAATTTTAATTTACTTTACATCCCGATCAGAGCTTTCCTTCCCTCCTTTCCTCCCAGACCCCCTACTATCCCCTCCCTCCTTCCCTGCCCCCTCCTGTCAGAGAAGAGGAGATTTCCCATGGATATCAACTGCCTTAGTATATCAAGCTCTTGTAGAACTAGGTGTATCTTCTTCTATTGAGGATAGACAAGGTTGTCCAGTTAGGGGAAAGGGATCCAGAGGCAAGCAATGGAGTCAGAAACAACCCCTGCTCCTGCTGTTAGAGGTCTCACATGAAGACTAAGCTGTACAACTGTTACATATGTGTAAGGGGACTAGTTTCGTCTAATGCATGCTCTCTGGTTGGTTGTTAGGTCTTTGTGAGCCCCTATATGCACAGATTAATGGATTCTGTAGGTATTTTTTTGTGGTGTTCTTTCAACCCTTCCTCCACCCTCTTCCATAAGACTGACTGAGCTCTGACTAATATCTGGCTGTGGGTTTCTGTATCTGTTTTAATCAGCTGCTAGGCTAACCTCCTGTGTGCACATACAGCAGAATATTATTAGTAGTGCCAGGGGTGGGCTCTCTCTTGTGGCATGGAATTCAAGTTGTTCCAGTCATTAGTTTGCTATTCCTTCACATTCTGTTCCTTCTTTATTCCTGCACCTCTTATAGGCAGGAAAATTTGTACTACTTACATTTCTGCCAACTACTGACCAGAGGTTTTTATCTCCATACATATCTTGGGACATTTTTCTTTTTTTATTATTTTTGTGGGGGTTGTTTTGTTTTGTTTTAACTAATGTAGAATATAATAAATCTGTTTCCTTTATGGTATTTTTATAGGTTATTTCTACTGATCCTTTTTCCATCCCCTTCCTCTCACATGGCTGTGATATCAGCCTGGAAATCTTATACCCTGCACCTCACCACAGTGATGCATTTCCTTGGCTTCCTTCCAGGACACATGCAGTGGAAGACAACACAGCAGTACCTTCCTTCACATCTGAACTTGGGAACTATAATTTTTAATAGAATCGTGTTTGTGGGTTAGCAGTCACTGGTGTTTGTCTTCCAAAGTCATTCCTGACACATGGCAAAGGCCAGTCCCAGAGCATCACAAGTTAGACTGAAACATTTTGGTGGATGACTTTTGATGTTAAGATCCTGGGGCTTTGAATGCAGATAGAGAAGCCCTGATGCCCAGGAGGTTACTGACCCCCAGGAACACAGCACTTCCTCTTAGAAAGTCAGTCTCTGAAAACTGTTCCTGAGACTCACTCTTTTTAGATTTGACTTCTCATCAAACTTTGTCCTGTGAAGGTAAAAGCAATGTCTTTTACCATAATATTACAGAAGACCTGATCCAAGCCACATGGGAAAGAGAACAATGGCCAGACAGCAGGATGTTTAAAAACATCATGACTCCTCCAAGAATTAAAGTGCAGTGTGTTCTCTTGTGATCACAAGAGTCTCACAAGTCTCAAATATATACTTATCTGACTTGGTTTGGTCTCATTGGACCTATGATCCCAGCACATGGAAGGCTGCAGGACAGTTGTGACTTCCAAGTTACCTTGGGATGTATGGTGGAATCCTGACTTGATGAGAAAGGGAAGGAAGGAGGGGGAATAGAAAGAGAAGGAGAAGGAGGAGGAAGAAGAGAAGGAGGAGGAGGAGAAGGAGGAAGGGAAGGAGGAGGAGGAGAAGGAGGAAGGGAAGGAGGAGGAGGAGGAGGAGAAGGAGAAGGAGAAGGAGAAGGAGAAGGAGAAGAAGAAATAATATGGGAAAGAAATGAAATACAGAAGAAGGGAGGAAAGTAGGAAAGAAGAGAAAGGAGAGAGATTTATAGAAAGAAATAAAGGAGGAAGGACGGAAAGAAAGGAGGAAAGGAAACGATGGTGAGCTCAGAAGCCCCTTTAGTTAGCTTTATAGCAAACTTCTGTTCCTTTGCTCGAATTCCAGGCTCAGAAACAGCTTAGTTTAAAAAAACCTGTCCTGCATTTCAGCTTAGATTTTCTAATATCTGGTACCAGCTGCCTGGCTCAGCATTGTCAGACTGAGCTGTGCCCAACTGCTAGCAGATGGTAAGCCAGGCTGTGGCCGTCTGGGATCACAGTCCTCCACTGGGTAGCTGAGTGCCACATGGTGCTCATTGCCAGTACCCCCAGCCACCCTGTCCCACTGTGCTCAGCAGCCTCCGCTGGACACCCACATGAGTGTCTCATTCCTGTTCCCTTCGCCTACATCGAGACGGGGACACAAGGTGGCCCTGCTTAGGAGACTGATTTCATCCCAATCTGAGAGCATGCGATTAGAAGGCAGTCATCATTGTCTAGGTCTTCCCACACAAGGAGGTGTGTTCAAGCCACAGTGCCTTCCTAGGTTCTAGTGCCATGCTTTAGGCCTGACTCACAGCCCATAAGGGTGGGTGGGGTGGTATAAATGCTACTGTGGGAGAAGGCAGGCAGGAGTACCTACTGATTGGTTTTCTTTGAAGTTGGTACTGGTAAACTGTATAATCTCTTTGGGGATAGTATATCTATGAGAACTGCTGATATTCTGAATAAGTGTCTCAATACTTTAAAGTTATACTAGCAACTACAGTAGCCAAGTGCATCTACTTCTACTTAAATTTAAACCAAATCTAATTCAAACTTCAGATCCTCAGTAGCACAACTAACTTGGAATGGATCAATAGCCATGTGGTGAACGGTTCGGTGGAAATGGCTTGGGATAAAACATTTCTACCAATCCAGAACATTGCAGAGAAGACTCATTTAGGAAAGATTAACTTTAAATTGTGCACTGTGTCTAATGACGGGGGGAACCATAGTAAGTAGATAGAGTTCTAGCAAGAAAATGACAATGAAGTAAATGGGTACAGAAGAGACTTGAGTTTTTAGTTTTTGGTTTTTGTTTGTTTGTTTGTTTGTTTTCAGAGTCAGGTGAGAAAGGATGACACTCCACCATGAATGGATCCAAGAGATGGATCATGCTTCCCCGAGAGAGACAAAAAGAGGCTGTGAGGTGGGGCAAACCATGAGACCTAACAGTTGCTGCATGCCCACTGAATGTCCATCATTGTGTTGAGCCCCAGGCTGAAAGCCAGCATAGCTACATTTTTAGCATTATTTTTAGTAGCCCAATTCTACCTCAGAACAATTCTGGAGCTAGAGACATGGCTTGGTGGGTAAAGTGTCTGCTTGACACCCATATTAAAACAAAAAACAAAAAACAAAAAACAAAGGCGTATTTGACACCAGAAGTGGGGGAGGGGGAAGGGGACGATTGCTGGGGTCTTGCTGACTAACCAGACACATTGTACAATAGCAAGCTTCTGATTCAGTGAGAGATTCTACCTTGAAGGAATGCGACAAAGAGTGGCCAACCAGGGTATCTGATGTTCTGCTCTGGTCTATGCAGGAGCTCACGTGAGGACTTGTACATACCTGTGTATGTGCACACACCCACACCCACACAAACACACTCACACACACATATACATACACACACACACACACACACACACACATATATGAGGATGGGCACAGGTGTGGAGACTCCATTTTACAGATGAGAAAATTGAAATTCACTGCTATAGCCTTATTCTACCCCACCTCAGAGGCTCTGTGTGCTGCTTCATACAGGAACCTTGTCTGCTCATCTCAGATAACTCAATGCCTTGGGTATTGTCAGAACTTAGAAGTATCCTTTGATGAGTGGATGAATAAAAGGGAATTCTAGAAGTTCCAAATTGCAAAATAGCATCAGATATACACTTCAGTGTGCCTGACATGATGAGGGACATGGTCAACTCATAGTCGAGACTTTATTAAATCTGACAAGACCAGCCGCTACAGGAACTAAACTCATTTCTTCCATTCTTGTCTCTGTTATGCTAACATGTGAGAGATTTATTTCTAACTGGCTTTCTCTAGGTCCATCTCTAAGGTCTGTTGGCCTCATGAGGTTACGTCTGAAAATATTACAATGAGAAGGGCCTGGTTCCACAGCCTGTTGGCCCAGCACAGTTGTCTCAACCAAATGATCTCCGTGATGAGGCTTCTCCCTGACACACAGCCCCTCTCTGCTCTTAAAGAGGATAAGACCCTAGATCCTGACCAGTGTCCTAGTGTTGGTCTTCTACAAACTCAAGGAAAGGTTTCTACTTCCTGACAAAGAGAGATCTCAGCAGGTGGTCTCTTGCCACTGGCCACGGTTGAAAGCACAGAACACAGCTCATAGTGAGAATCAAATAGGACATGAGGGTTGCAGGAGTCAAAATTGGTCACTGAACTCCTGCGTCCTCCAAGCTTGGTGATGCCAGTTGGGGCACTGGTGTGAAGAGTTAATGAAAAAAATTATCAGGAGCACTGACCAGATATGGAGGACACTAGAAAACATTCTGACATGATGAATGATGTCTGTTAACTAGTTTTACTTTTTGGTATTTTTTTTACTACATTACTACTACTCATGCCATTTTTTTTTTATCCCTTCCCATGTTAACTACCTATTGCTAAAGAACAAGGGTTGTTCTAGATTTTCCTTTCAATACCTAACACAATTAAAACATACTGTGAAGCATAGTATTAATGTTATGCAAGGTTGATTGACATTTATTTGCCCAACTTCTATCTGCTCTAATGTCAGAAAAGCCATCTGTAACTTATCACCCACATTCTCCTTGGATAAAATCTGCTGTGCTCATTACCCCTGCTGCCCTTAAAGGGCATTTAAAATACACAATATTCCCATGCCATCCTTGTCACTATTGACTGCACTTGGGGGTCAGTAGACCCAGAGCTAGTGATACCCCATCACTTAACACCAAAAGAGAAGCAAACTCTTTTGCTTCCCTTCATGCAAAGAGAAGAACCAAGTTGGCAGTTCCTGGTCAGTGTTGTAGCTAGAAAGTCATACCAAGTCTGGTGTTTAGAGAGAGAATTGCTTCTGCATGCTTTTCTACAGAGCAAGAATGGTTACCAGAGGAATCTGTAGTAAGAAGAGGGGAATGCAGTAGCCTGTAATGGGAGCCCCGGTCACCCCTTCAACTTGGGCTTTCCTAACTGTAAAGATTTTCTATATCATTGCTTTCTCTTTGGTGTCTGTGGACTTGGACTCAAAGCATCTTACCAGTGCAATTGTAGTGGCAGGTAGCACAGACCCTTGTGCAGGAAGTAGCAGTTGCCCAGCTTGGCTTTCCATGGCCTGTTCAATTTCTGACCTAAATATACCAATCATCAAGAGAAGATACTCTCTGATTTGTGGGTACTTTGGTCCTTGTTCTAAACTGAGTGCTTTACACTCGGACTTGCCTAGACTACTGATGGACCCCTGGAATTAAACCCATTCCTTGGACTCATGTACAGGCTTGAACCTTTCTAAAATAGGTGAACGTCACAACCCAAATACACATAAGATCTAAGATGAAAGTCTGTGTCTCAGCCACATAGAAGATGGATGTGACCATTTGAGTAGCGTCTTTTCCTTGGGAATGCTATAGCTTCTTCCATATCTGGTGTCATAAACCTTTAAGGACGTGGCTGCCACTGCATTGAGTTCACAATAAAGAAGTCACACGACAGGCAATACATGGTGCCTGGGCTGCTGCATTTCCTCCACATCCTTCAGGAAAGAACAATCCATATGGCGCCCTGTAGGCAACAGAATCAGCCGAAAGACATTCCCAGCTGGGAATCCACAATGAAAGGACCACAAGCATCAGGACTATCCAGCTATGTTCTGTACCATGACCTACCTTGTTTCTCCAAGCCCAGTCCTAGCCCCCCTTTAGCTTTTCTAGCATAGCAAGAAGAAAAGAAGAGACATCATTCACAAGGAGCTGGTTGCAGTGTGCAAGATAAAAGTGAAGCATTTTATGTTCAGAACACCAATTCAGTCATCAGCCCTGATAAGACACATTCCCTCTGTACAGAAATGAATGAGAAGAGCCTCCTTTAAGAAGAAAGGGTGGGAAGGAGCCCCTGAATTTCCCATCTACATGTGTCTGAGGTTCCATGAACCTTGATCATAGCTGATCTTTACAAAGATATCAAGAAGTAGGCATAAGCTGGCATGGTAGTCCTTGTCTTTAATCCTAGCAAATCAGGAAGTTAAAACCAGGCAGATCTCATGTGATTTTAAGGCCAGTCTTGTCTACACAGTGAGTTTGAGTCCAGCCAAATATTAATAATATATAGGTATATGTATAATTATTTAATAGAAAAACAAATTACTGTTCAAATTCACAGATGGACTTACCCAATTTCACTCCTCTGGGAAAAAGGGGGACTCTACACACGGGCCTCCTTATTCTGAACAGTGAGTCCTTTGCATAAGCCCTGCTAGCAAGTGTTGGATAAACATTGGACTTGAATGACCCTAAGGTACAAGTCTTTCATTTCTCTCTGGAAGCTTTGCATTCCTGGGCTTGCAGGGGCTGGGGAGACAGAAACCTCAGAGCAGAGGTGTCTCAGAGATGGTCGTTAAGCTAGCTAGCTTACTTCCACTTTCTAATGGCTTTGCTACGATAGCCACACCCTTAGGTGACGGGGGAGTCCCTGCCATAGAACCTAGAGATGCTTCACCCTCAGATAAGAATCACAGATTCTGTCTCTGGGGTGCATACATTTGTTGTTTTAGCTCACTCTGGCTGGAGGATGGGATGAAGTCTCCAGGAACTGTTTTTTCTGGTCCTTAGTAGAAGTGAGTGGAAAGCCAAAGGCTTGCTCAGGGCATCCCTCACAGAGTGAACCCTGTATATTCCTGAGGCTCTGAGCCAGACATCTGCTCTTGAGTTTCCCATATTGGGATCAATGTTTGTTTTAGTTTTTTTTGTTCTTAGCCCAAGTCTGAGATTTTAATTTGTGTGTGTGGAGTAGTGTGTGTGTGTGTGTGTGTGTGTGTGTGTGTGTGGTATGATTTTTAGATATGTATACCTGAGTGAGGATGACTGAAGCCGACATAAGGGATCTTCCCTACTTGCTCTCTGGTTTATTCATCAGCAGAGTCTTTTTTTAAATCCAGAACTCACTGATTCAGGCAAGGCTTCCTAGGCAGTTTGCTCAAGGGATTGTTCTCTCTGCCTCCTGAGTGTGGAGGTTAAAGGAGGCTATCACTCTCACCAGGTTTCAGGTGCACTCTGGAGATCTGAACTATGATTCATATACTTGTGTGGCAAGTGCTTTTTCCACCGGGCCATCTTCCCAACCTCCTGTGTGATCTTTAATCTCCTACCTCATTTAAATATTTAAATACATTTAAATATTTATCAATATGTGAAAATGTATGATGTCATCATGAAGGAAGGAAGAAACCCAAGCTGGGTACGAAGGACTTCCAGTGATGAAAATTTCCTCTTCACCCTGAGCTTCTCTCCCTCTGTGTTCACATAGGCTCAGATAGGTGACATGTCTCAGCCAATCATATCTTCTTACTTGCCAAAGATAGAAGCAGGAGAGATTGATTAACACCAAACTTGTTAATTCAACAAAAGGGGAAATTTGGGCGCTACTTTTTCCTTCCCAGTTGTCAGGAGTCTTTTTGCAGTGTTTCCATCACTAGGGTACCTGCCTATAGAGGATGCACAGTCAGAGAGGGAGGCTAACCTGCACAGGAAGATACACCCGACCAGCAGAATCCTGTGGGTGGCAGCCCACCATATTCAAGTCCTCACTTCGATTTCTGATCACTGGGGGCTTGTTGTGCACTGCTCACAGGGCAGATCCAACCACATTTCTTTTTTCCTCCCATTTCTGATGTAATTCACTTGCTCCCCCCACTTTGGAAATCAGGTATCATGTGGGTGGTTTTCAGGAAACGATGAGGCCACACAGGGCATTGGAAAAACCAAATGAATGATTGAATGTTGATCTACTTCTGTCTCAATTGGCCATTCACAAACAAACCAGGGGGTGGGGGGCTACATATAAAAAGAACTCTCCCGACACTCTTTGTTGAGGCTTTGAGATGTTCAGAGAAAGCACAGCTTTTACTATTTCAAGATAGAGTATCTCTTCCACTGCCTCCCCGCTCCTTACCCGATCTCATTTCAGCTCTATTGACACCCTCTACACTCCCAGTCCTTACCTACTCCCACCCACTCCCTCCCATTTGGCTTGTGTATGCCAAGGAGCAATACGACCACTTTTACAATGCACTTTTTCTCTCTTAAACAAAACAGTCTGAGGTTAGACACTAACTTTCATAGCCTGCATCAGCTTGCATGATTTTTCATTCTAGTTACCAATGACCCGTCCCAGCAGTCCCCCAAATACCTTTGTGTTTATGAGTTATTCCCCTGAGCCTCTAACCTTCCTTTTGACGTAGTGAACAAGGCCACCTGCTCTGCTTATACAAGGCATTAAGGTTTAACAGAACCTCAAATCATCTTTTAAATTTTTATTTCTCACTTGCCTAAAACAAGTAGAATCATGCCTTGATCTGGATTAAATATCCGCTTGACTGTTTTGATTTTGGAGAATCTCAGTGCTTAGTACAGGGTTAATTTATTCTTTCCATCCACAAATAGAAATACTTCACCACATGCACAGGGTACCGTAGGTTTTGTGAGCTTGCTCCCTGACATGTGTGAAAGTCCAGCACTTGAATGATTAATTGAAGATCCAACAAAGGTCTTGGGACCCAGTAATTCTTTCTGGGAAATGGGATTAAAATTTAACCCTTCTCCAATTTCCTCTCTTTGTAGTGAAAATTTCATTTTTCATCTGTTGGCCAAATAATTCCTCGTGCAGTCATCTGTAAATTAATCTTGGATTAATTCCTCAGTCTCCTGTCCTCTGATATATAATTTGCCAGAAGAAAATACAGAACCATCCATCTTTCATCAGGCTCAGGGTGAGGAAGGTGGACAGACTTCCCCGAGCTGAAACCTGAGGCCCCACATCTGGCTCAGCCCAGTGTCTGGAACCACTCTGTACATTTATCCGTGGTCAGTCTACAGAGTCAGCAACCTCAGAAGACCATGGGCTCAAATGCGAGCTAGGATTTAAGAGTCAGCCTCAGGAACAGGCTGTGTGAAACTGGTTTATGAGCCGGCATGCTGGCCTGGAGCCCACAAGGAGCCTACTGCCCAGCTGACCAGCCATGTGTTTAATGAGCTTTGTGTACAGTTGCTCCTTTCCTCAGAACGAAGAGCATCCCCTGGGGTTCGGGCAAGACAGTTAGTCCTCTGAGCCTGGGGCCTTTATAAGCTTCAGGCACAGAAACCTAAAGAGAACCATGTGCCATTTCACTCCTAACCCCTCTGGGGAGTGGCCTTCCTGCTTTTTCTGCTGGTCCGATGGCTATGTCTGAACACATCCCAGGCACTTCTTGTTTCCAATGCTCCACCTAACAATGAATATTCAATGTAAATTTTAGAGTTACCCAAGTTGTGCCAAAAGAAGATGAGGGAAGGGTTGCTCTGAGGTATGCTGGCCCTCTGTGCATTTGAACAGAGCAACTAAATACACAGCAGGGTACTCAGTCTGGGCACAGAGCTTTTCTACAAGGATGTACGAAGCCGTTCCTACAGATCCCTTTGGACATGGTGATGAGACAGGAGGCTCTGGCCTTATCTGGGTCTTTCTGCTTGAAGAATCCCTGTGGATCCTCCAGGGACTTCCTCGGGGATCAAGGGCTGTGGACAGGAAGATTTGCATGTAGATTTCAGAGTGAAAAGAGACAATGAATTCATAGACTTCCCTAGAGCAGGCCTAGAGGCTCGCCAGAGCCAGGACTGAATTGTTTATCCAAGTGCTGGGCTGCAAGGGAGTTTTCCTGAGGGTGTTTATGGCTTCCCGGGGTCTGGATGGTGGTCGCCAGACAGACAGGAGGACTGCTCATCTGGTGGCTGGCATGTTTGTTTCCCCTTCCACTTGAATTTGTAAAGACTCCCTCCATGGGACAGAGGTCTGCTTACAGAGTTAACACTGTGATGGCTGGGGTGCGTGGGAAGGGGGATGGGTAGGGGCCCAGACCAAGCCAGTATAAGAGCACACAGTGCAAGCAAGCACAAAGGCTACAGGTCTGTGGGTTTACACATCTATGGCAATGGTGTCCTGGCAAATCCTGTCTACTGGCAGTGATCTCAACCTGTGGTGAGTTCTTGATAGCTCGTAATAGCTTGGGAGAACTCTTACGGCAGCTAGAACTGCAGATAAAAATATGAAGAAGACAAATGTATCTCCTTTAGATTATTAACCTGGGATCGCAAAACCATTGTGAGCTGCTGGGTATGATGGCACACTCGTGGAATCCTAGCATTCTGGGAAGTGGATGCAGGAGCATTAGAAGTTCAAAGTTGTGCTCAGCTACACAGAGTAACATATTAATGTAAACATTTATAAAGCCTCTAATTTTTCAAATACATAAAATTCATTTTTGTCAATATCTGTAATGAGGATCATGTGACAAAGTCTAGGACCCTCAGTAAAGTGTCAGAATAACTTTCACAAACTTAATCTTTGGAATTTGTGTGTAACAATAAGACAATGGGGGGTAAAGATAAGAGCATCTCTTTAAGAAATAATCCGTCCATCTAGAATTATTGCAGAACTCAGACACCTTCAACTTGAGCAAGGGACTAGTGTCCTAGACCCATGACTGGCTTCATGTACCTAGGTTTTCATACTGGGGCACTTGGCTCAGCCTATGGGAACACATGGTAATAAAGAGGCCAGCCAACCCAACAGAGAGCTACAAAATTAACCCCAGACTGTGGTCTGAGCTAATGAGAACCAGGCCCACAGGCCAAACACCAGACACACAAATCCTAGCCTCAATTAGTTTAATTTTCCCCCATTTTAAGGGTCATCAGGAAACTCCTTCCAGCTTTATTCCAGTGTAAATGAAGACATTGTAAAATTAAAACAGACAGTTGAGAGTTAGAGGCAGCCTTCTCTTTGAGCACAGTTTGAGAATGTAAGCTCAGCACACAACTGCCATTGTGTTTACTATTCATGATAATCAGGAGAGTGGGGGTGGAAAACTCTGGTGTGGGACTACTCTTTGTACCCGTGAACATACATTGTTTGCATCTTACTGCAATCTATAGACATGTGTCTTCCATGGTTTAAACAAACAAGCAATAAAAACACCCAAAAGTCAGAGACAAAACCCTGTGCTCAAGCTTAAAAAAGATAAAAAAGATTTAAAAAAAAGTGTGGAGTAGGGTATGGGGAGGTAGCTTGGTCAATAAAGTGCTATCTGCTTAAGCAGGAGGATCCTGGCTTCATCCTAGGCACCCACAAGAATGGCAGGTGTTAAGGGGCACATAGACATGCGTACACACACACACACACACACTTCCAGCACTGGGGAGGATGAAGCAGGATATCCAGGATTTACTAACCACCAGTGTAGACAGACACATGAGTAAGTTCCAGGCTTATTGAGAGACCCTGTTTCAAAAATTGAGGTGGACAGTAATGGGGGAAGACATTCACTGTTGACTTCTGGCCACCATGAACATTCCACACACATGTGCACATACAGGAACACACACAACAACTGAAGGACAGTGTGTGCTAAGGAAAGAACAAGAGCTCAGACTCGCCTTGTGCACTATAGAATGAGGTGAGGGGTCTGTGACACTATGTTGGTATGTAAACCCATAGGTAAGATATTGCGCATATGCAATTTACATAGACAATTTAATGATAAAAAGTGTGACTATAAAATTAGACACTCCCCCAAGTCCAAACCCACATGCCGTTGCTTGTGATCCCCATAGCCTTAGCATGGCATGCCTTAGAAACCCCTCTGAAAACTTCAAGCATAATTGTGTAAATGAATGGCATATTTGGAATCCATTTTCCTGCATATTGTTTGACACAAACCCTGCAATGGTTGTGTGTTCCCACAAATCCTATGTTGAAATCCTAACACAGAATGAGATGTTCTTAGTGAGTGTGGCTCCTTAGGAAGTGACTGGATGCTGAGGGTCACAGCTCTCTTTCAGGAAGCCTTAACGGAAGTCTCCCCAGAAACATGTATATCAGCATGGTGATCTTGGCCTGCACAGTTTCTGAACTGCAAGGAATAAGTGTTTGTTGAGAAAGCTATAGCCTGGTCTAGGATTCCCCTACTGCAGCTGGAGCCACGAGGACAATTAAGAACCATAGTCTGAGTAGGACACCATGTGACCTAAGGAGACACAGTTGACTCCACAAAGAGAACTTGGCAACAAAATGGTGGTAAACACAAGCTGTAACATGAACTCTGGCCTGCTAAGTTGTCCAGGGTACTGAGTAGATAACCAAACTACAAACTCACAAGTTTGGGATATTTTCCCAGTCAGGATGAATCCACAAGGGCTAAAGGAAAATATTCTGTGGGAGTCAGGTCTCAAAACTGTTTTCAGCAAGGAGAGAGAAATGGAATAGAGGGTTGAAGAAACAGAGAGCCAGGAGGAAGATCAGTCATTACTAAAGTAATATTTTAGAGAATTTTGTAGAAACCTTCAGGAACTATAGAATGGCTCACCAAATGAACTCTAATTGTTTATTACAGGTTTTTTTTTTTTAACTTCCTTAATTTGTAGCGGAGGATGTCTGCTATATAAAAATCATCTCACTTTATATACCAAGGGAAACATTCTTTTATTAAGCAAATAACTACACATGCTTCTCATACACCAAGGAAAGCTGTACGTGTTGATACTTTTATAAGAGAGATAACAAAGTAAATCATGAAAACTGGGCCAATGTAGCCCACGGAGAAGCTCAGAAGCATGACTCAGAGGCCGATGACTAAAACCTACAGGAGAGTCATCTCTCTCTGCCCCATTTCCCACAAGTCTGACTCTGCGAAGGACAGCTGTGCATCCTGGAATCCATTTTCTGATGTCACCCTGATGATTTATTCAGAGCTGGTCAGGGACTAGCTTTGCCAATAATGAGCAGTGCAGGGCAGGAAAGAAATGTTGTGTTCCAGTTCTCAGTAATAGTAAGTCTCCTTGGGGTGACTTCTTGGGGTAGGGAATAGACTCAATTTGCATTTCATGGTATAGTTCTGAAAACATGGAGGTGCTGGGTGGAGAGAAAAGGGGACAGGGATCAGTGACCTGTGGGTTGTTGCACCCTTGTGATAGTTAATACTGATTGTCAACCTAGGAGACAAGCCTCTGGGCACATCTGTGAGGCAGTTTCTAGATTGGGTTAAATGAGGTATGAAGACACAACCTAAGAGAGTGGTACCATTCCATGTATTGGAGTCCTAGACTGAATGCAAAGGACAAAATGTTCTAAATACCAACATTCATCTTCATCTGTTTTCTAACTGTGAGTATAATGTGACTGGCACTCTATGGCTCTGGTCAACATGCCTTTCCCACCACTGCAGACCGGATGCTTGAACTGTAAGCAAAATGAATCGCTATTTCTTAAGTTGATTTTTTAGTCAGGCATTATGTTATAGCAAGGGGACAAATTGTTAAGATGATCGCCCATTGTCACTCCCTGGACTCTGATACTATAGGCATGTTGAGCTACCGGAGAGTCAGACAAAGGCTCCTTCTCATAGCAGTGATGGTGGGGACTTTTATTTATACAAATATCATGATAATCACAAGGAACCAACTGCAAGAATACTGGAACAGGTAATCTTGAAGGTCCCTGGATTTGAAATCACTAAAACAATTCAAGTCATGTCCATAAATCCAAAATTAGGTATACTTTGCCATGAGTACTAGTTTCATAAAAAAGGGAAAACTGGGCCAAAACAAGGGTAGGTAACTCTGTAACCCACATGATCGTGTAAAGGGATTATCCAGAAACATATCTGAGAGCTTGTGCCCTCTTGAAGCTTGCTATTACTTCTTTAATTCCAATGAACCATGTGTTTGACACAGGTAAGACTGTGGGCTCTATGCTGCCCAATCTTCAAATGTTACACCAGGGCTTTTATCTAGACTTAGTAATATTGATGGGTGTCTGTATCACAGCGCTAGACCAAGGTTGCCCAACTGTTGCACCCAAACTCATGTATGTGCTCTGTAGGCCACTGGTGACTGCCTAACACCTCAGGTACAACTGTAAACAGTCCTATCTCTCCATCCAGAGCTTTCTAGTCTATAACATGTTTGTTTGTTTGTTTGTTTGTTTGTTTGTTTTTGACCATTTGAGGACACTCTAAAATGTTGACCTATGAGTTTTACCTTAGATTACCTAAAGTGGACTCTGCATATCTGATAAATTTCTAGAGGGATACTAAATGGGTTTAGATATTCAAAACCTTTCCTCTCTCAGTCTTTCGCATTGACAACAGAATAGAGTTAGCTCACTGTCCTGGTAAGGGACTTAATTCCTCACTGATTCTAACATCATTACCTGCCCTAGGAGGTAAAATTTACTAAACTAAGTAGGAGATACCCAGCCCAAAGTCATCCACATGGCTTGCCCTTACCTGTTGAGCACACTTTGTTACTTTCTAGGGTGTTTGAGGTAGAGTCACTATGGCTATGGTCACAGAATCTCTACTGAGGGTGGATATGGCACAAAGAACAGGAGGCAGGGGAATGTTCTTCTGTTTCAGGACACCAAATACTGAGTCCAGGGAACCAAATTCGGGCATTAGGCTTGACAGAAAGCACCTTTAATTGGCTGAACTATCCCTTGAACCGCAAGCCATTTAACAAAAAGAATAAGACACTAAAAACCTGAGGAGAGTGTGGGCATAGTCCTTCACATCTGATAAATCTTCAGCCCAGCTTTTCTCAGAGAAAGTATCTTTATAGCTTACAATCCCCGATCAGAGATGGCCAGAGCCATCTGAAGCTCACCTGCCAGCAATCCACCCAAAGAGTAGCAAGTGGGGTTGGATTCTGAATTGAAAATATTCAGCAGAAATGGTGTGTGTGTGTGTGTGTGTGTGTGTGTGTGTGTGTGTCACACAGGAAAAGCAAGCTGTGGGCTCACAAATGACATTTACAGAAGAGCTTATGTGGGGCTTGGACAATGTACATATGCTTTTCGTTAGGGCAGCTAAAGCACTTTGTAAAGATTTCAATGTGCACTGCACAGTCTGTGCCCTTATTTAACAGCTCCAATGGCAGAAGGTGCTTTCTGTAGCCAAGGAGTCCTCGTGTCAGGCTCTGGGGACTCTAAGAACCCTTATGCAGTTCATAGTTTCTGCTCACTGGATAACTGAAAGGATCCAGTTACAAGCCCCAGACCCTGCTCTTAGCACAAACAGGACTGTGCAGGACTTGCCTGTGGACCACACGGAGAGCTGACTATAAACATTCTACCAGATTTCAAGTTGGTTTACTTTACCAAATGGCACTTCCTATCTCCTGATTCTCACCTTCTTAAGCAAGGACCTTTTGAAAACCCTTTCTTAATTAGTTTACTTCACATATGCCCTCTGCAGCTGTTTGGGGGAGAGGTGTGGGATTCTTGGCTTCTATGAGCAGAGTGAAAAGTGAAACTATTCACATCAAGTCCCGGGTTACAGGCAAGACTGTGGGGGATGGGGGCTTAAGTTGACCTTGGAATTTCTTTTCTCCCATGAATTTAATACTGCTGAAGAAAGAAGTCAATGGTATGCATTTAATTAGCATGTGCCAAGGCAGAGCCATGCCCATCAAGGCACCCCAGCTCCTCTCACTCTCTACTGACCCCATGGGTAGTCCCACTTTCTCTTCCACCAAGTCCAATGCCTTTGACTTTCTAGGATTGACAGGCAGCCTTCCTCAATGAGGAAAGACATGATTTGTCTTGTTTTGTTTTGTTTTATTTATCACATCTCTGTCGATTGTTTGAATCCATACAAAACACTTTCAACTATTATGTAAGCAATATATGGGTGACATTTTTTTTCATGCTTATCACATGAACCGAAAACTGAAAGTCTCACTTGACACCTCCTACCCCAAATGCATGTTCAGAACTAACCGAGTAAAGGATGAGCCATGCCACTGCAAATGCACAAGCTCTCAGAAGCTTGGAGGGTTGACCTGGTTAGTACTCACAATGGAGAAGTAAAGGCAGAGCCCAGTGCTCTTTTCTGTCATTCCTCACCCAGAAAGCTTTCTACAGAGGCAGCACAATCAAAAGATCGTCTGAGAGGGTGTAGCCGGAACTGAGAGTCCCCATGGGGATGTGGGCTGAGGAAGGTCCAAGGTCCAAGGTCCAGTTCTGACTCTGACACCTTTGGGGCCACACTAGAGCCTGATATGTTCTGCTTTCCAGGTACATTTGTCTTTCATAATAAATAAGAAGGGACTTGAAAGAAAACACACACACACACACACACACACACACACACACACACACACACACGACACGAAAGACAGGGGTGAGAGAGAGAGAGAGAGAGAGAGAGAAAATGCTATTCAATTCACAGAAGCAGAAAATGGAATAAAGTGTTTAATTTTAAAGAATGGGACTTTCTGGTGGCTACCCCCAGTTCCTCATCCCCCATTGCTGCACACCTCTGTTCAATTTCCTGATCCTCTGTATATCATCCCCATCTCCTCACATACCTGATCCTGCTCCCCCTTTCCCCTCTTCCTTTTCTCTTCCTCCCAAGCCCCCCCACCTCCTACCTCCTTAGAGTATTTCATTCCTCCTTCTTTTTTTTCCCCATCCTTATTAACTTGAGTGTTTCTTATTTTTCATTCCTCCTTCTAAGAAGGACTGAGGCCTCCATACTTTGCTCTTCTTTCTTGTTGAGCTTCATATGGTCTGTGAGTTGTATCATGGGTATTCTGAGCCTTTTGCCTGATATCTACTTAACAGTTAGTGCATACCATGTGTGTTCTTTTGTGACTGGGTTACCTCACTCAGGATGATGTTTTCTAGTTCTATCCATTTGCCTGCAAATTTCATGAAGTCATTGTTTTTAATAGAGGCTCCCAAGACCCAATGGGGATGAGATTAACTGAAATGCACAACAAAAGGGAGAGAGAACCTATAGAGACCATATCCATCTAGTGGTTAGGCAAGGCCTTGTGTGAGGGAATAGGGCCACCCTCTCATCTCCAAATTTCTAAAGGAAATACAGAGACAAAATGTGGAGCAAAGTCTGAAGTAAAGGCCATCCAGAGACTTCCCCAACTGGGGATCCATCCCATATGTAGACACCAAATCCAGACACTATTGTGGATGTCATGAAGTGCTTGCTGACAGGAACATGATATAGCTGTCTCCTGATAGTCTCTGCCAGACCCTGACAAACACAGATGTGGATGCTCACAGCCCACCATTGGACTGAGCATGGTAACCCCAATGGAGGAGTTAGGGCAAGGACTGAAGGAGCTGAAGGGGTTTGCAACCCTATAGGAAGAAAAACAATATCAACCAATCAGCCCCCTCAGAGCTCCCAGGAACTAAACTACCAACCAAAGAGTACACTTGGAAGAACCCATGGCTGTAGCTGCTTATGTAGCAGGGGATGGCCTTATCTGGCATCAGTAGGAGAAGAGGCTTCTGATCCTGTCAAGGCTCAATGCCCCAGTGTAGGGGATTGTCAGAGCAGTGAGGTGGGAGTGGGTGTGTTGGGGAGGACCCTTGTAGAAGCAGGGATGGGATAGGAGGTTTGCAGAGGGGAAACTGGAAACAGGGATAATATTTGAAACTTAAATAAATAAAATATCCAATAAAATAAAATAAATGAGCTCTTATCAGGATAAGATTACCCATGGATAATGAAGTTACCATTTTGAATGCACACATGGGTGGTGATTAATTGTATCATGTTATTCCACAATGTCTCTGTGTTGAGTTCCTGCTATAACTACTGTTGTCTCTTTCTAAGCTTATTTATCACTAACAATTAGCTACTCTGTGACCATACCGGCCATTCCCCTCTGCCAACCCTCTTGTGGCCCCAAATTTACTTTCTGTCTCTATAAGCTTGATAGCCTTAGGCATGCCACAAAAGCAGATCCTATATGAATTATTCTTTCTGGGTAGATTATTTCACTTAGCACAGTGCTGCCAAGATCCATCTATGTTATGGTATATCTTGAAACTTTGAGCCTTTACCTAATTAAATAATAATCCATTGTGTGGATGTGCCACATTTTGTGCATTTAAAGTCATCCAGAAAGACACTTGACTTCATCTTTTGCTTCTGTGAATAGCACTGTTGATAGTGTGTAAATGTGTGTGTGTGTGCACGAGTGCATGCATGCATGCATGCTTGCTTGTGTGCGTGTGTGTGTGTGTGCACACATGCATGCTGGTTTGAGTCTCCACTTTCTTTTCCTTCTTGCAGTGTTAGGCATGCTGCTGCAGTCACATGGAAGCTCCCTGGGAACTCGTTAGCATAAGTACTTCCTTTTATGAGTGTGACAGACCCCATACCGCAGTACAGTGACAGCATAATCCATGTTTATCTAAGGACCGACATGCAATCACTTTATTTATTGCCATTCAAATTCATGGTACAAAGACATGAATTGGGCTTGAGGCATGTGTAAAACAAAGTAGATGAATTTAAATAAACACAGGACATATACTAAAATGAGATAAATTAAACTGAATAAAAGAATTATGTGTATGGGTGTATGGGTCATAGCAAACAGAGGTTAGATTCAGAGTATTCTGGCAACGATCATAAAGAAGAAGAAAAGGAAGAGGGAGGGAGGAAGAAGAAAAGAAACAAAGAAAGGAAAAAAGAAAAGGAAGAAACAAAGAAGGAAGGAAGGAAGAAGGAAGGAGGAAGGAAGAAAGAAAAGGAAGGAAGGAAGGAAGGAAGGAAGGAAGGAAGAAAGAAAGAAAGAAAGAAAGAAAGAAAGAAAGAAAGAAAGAAAGGAAAAGAAAGGAAGAGGACTGAGCTGCATTTGGGTTCCTAAGGATTCATGACACTAACTAGAGATGGGAGTCCCTTAGGGTCACTCCCATTGACAGCCCAGCATTGCCTCACAGAGTCAGAAGAGGCAGACTTCATGGCATTGGGTACCTGCTGCTGGAAACCACTAAAAATTCAAAACTTTAAAAAAAAAAAAAAAGAGTAGGAGAAAACACAGCTCTAGGGCATGATGGGCTGAGTGGTCCATCCGACTAACTAATGCAAATGTCAGGCTCCTCGGCCCTATGCACCTCCAAAGCCACACTAGCTTGCAAAGCTATGACTCATGTCTTCTCACTGAAATAGAGAGCACACTGCTTAGGGACACACAGGATATGGGGCTGCTGGTGTGTCAAAGTGTAATGGGTGAGAGTCACTGTGTCACTGGACTCCTGATTTAGACATACAAATGTATATGCTGCTCAGAAAAACTAAACATGAGGACATCAAGTTGACTTATGGAGTGGGCATCTTTTTTTTTCTTTTTTTTTTTTTTTTTCCGGAGCTGAGGACCGAACCCAGGGCCTTGCGCTTGCTAGGCAAGCGCTCTACCACTGAGCTAAATCCCCAACCCCGTGGGCACCTTATGAACACAGAAAAACAGCCAGAGTATCTACAGGCAAGGCCAATGCATACTGAGAACCAAAGGATTGTTCATCCTTAACTATAGCATTGGCTAGACAAAGTGTAAGACTAGGAACATCTCTGTATGTCTAAGTAGAATTTAAAAATCAATGTTGCTTGCACAGATTGGGCTAGGGAGAGTAATTAAAATCTTTGAATTGTCGCCAAAGTTTGATTAAAGAAATTTTGTCCATATGTGTGCATGTGTGCATGTGTACATGCATGTGGCTCCATGTATGTATATGTGTGTGTGTGTTTCTGTTAAATAAAATAGAAGCTGCAGAGAAGCTGTCTATCCACCGTAGCCAGCTCTCTAACCCTCTCTAGCCTTTTCTATTCCTGTACCATCTCACCTTCACTGTCTTCATCATCCCAATCTAACCTCTCAACCATCTCCATCATCCCCACCGAACCTTCTCCACTGTCTCCATCATCCCCGTGTAATCTCCATTACTTCCATCATTTTCATCTAACTTTCTCCACCATCTTTACCATCTTCCCTCCATTGTCTCCATCATCTTCATCCTCTAACCTTCTTCACTGTCTCCACCACCTCCATTCTCTAACCTTGCCATTTATCTCGACCATTTCTTTCTGCTGTGTCCATCGTCTTTACCAACTCCCACTCTTCCATTCTTTACCATCTCTGCCCTCTCCGTCCCTACCACAATCTCTATCCTCTGTGCTATCTTCGCCATCTCTACCAAACATGCAAACCAGGAAGCTGAAATATTCAAGGAAGACACTGTTGCCCATGAACATGTCTTACAGGAGTACAGGAGCAGTGTTCTCAAATGCTAGTCTGGGGGGTATGGTGCTAAGTGCTCACAGGGCTGAGTGGAATCACAGGGTCAAAACAACACATCCGTTACATAGGAAGGCTGGGGAAGTGTTATCCAGGGAGATAGCCCATGCTGGGGAAGAGAGAATGCCCTCAGGGAAGGCTAGCAATGGGGCACAGAGCAGCCGAAGGGGAAATTGGTCAACCTTTGTGGCAGAGCTAGAGTCCACTTGCAGCTGAGGTTTGTACTTCTGATCTCAAGGCTTTAATTTATATCTTAAAACTATACTGAAGTGTACCCTTAAACCCAATAACCTTCTTAACTAGAATTACTCTACTGTTTTCCAGAAAATGATTGAGGTCAAAACTTGAACTTCTGCCAGCAACATAAGATGATGAGCGAGAACAGTAAAGAATCCGATTGAAAGACTGTCAAATGGAAGCATGACCAAATCAGCTCCCAGAGGTCAGGGCACCTCCTCTCAGAAGGCTGCTGCTCATCTCCTCGTGGGCAATGAATACAGCAGGCTTTCTAGCATTGCCATGGGTACCTAACTGTCTTAGAAATATCTGACCACAGAGATGAACGCCAGAAGAGGCTACTTGGATGCTCAACTAGCCCTCTTCCTAATGTTCTCTCAGAGTGATTCACTGGAGGTCTTTTGTTGTTGTTGTTCCTAATATTGTTTATTAGCACAGTAACAAATGCAGACATAAGAAGTCATCAATCAGTCGACTGAGCACTTCCTATTCCGCACTTACAGTTAACAGCTTAAGGTATTTCACTACAGGTTTCCACAAATCCTGATCCAACCGTTGAAGTAATTTGCATGTAAAATACAATACATTAACTAGTGTTTCCTACATGGTGTCTTGCAGTCAGATGTCCATTTTTCACATACTAGGTAATAAACTCATCTTGGCAGATTTGTTCATTACTGTTTCCTACTAAGAAGGAAAAACAAATTCCAATTTTTTTAAACAAGAAAATTGGACTTTACATGAATGGCCATGTGCGTAGCCTATGCAAATTTAAGCTGATTTTGAAAGTACAGTAGACTATAATCAATGAAACACAAGTGTCTACACATGCATTCTTTCCTGTTGTACTAAAAGTCAGATGATCTTGCAAACTGACAGCTTCAAAAGTCACTATTACCACTTTGTCTACTGTAGCAAGATACCTTAAGTTACATCAAAATTGCAGGAAGTTAAAACTGAATAATATCTGTTATAGAAATACTCTACTCTTTTCCAACTCCCACACTCACCTTTTCTCTTCTGTGACAATCATGTAAGAACTGTGAAAACCCAGTTTATGTAGCCTATCTCTTGGTCCACTGTCTGGCCATTCTGTTGTGTTCTGCTCTGTTGGTCATATACTGAGTGGCGAGACTTCCCACCCAAGGGTGAGCAGGATTGCAGTCTGTAAGGAGTGAGCAGATAGAGAGGAAGACTTTCGAGATAGTTACTGCTGGGCTCCCATCTTTCAATATGTCCAAGCAAATAACTCTTTGGCTATTTATTTTACAGTGATACATTCTTGTATGAAATGTAACCTTTGGATGCTTGACGGGATACTCTGGTATAAAAGTGAGGTTGAGGAAGAATACTCCACCTTCATACGTAGACCCTAGAGGCCCCAGAATGGTTGATCTCCACTCATAGATGTTGTCACCTTTGGGACCGGCACTGCAGTTTGGCAGAGAGTCTAAAGTGATGTCTGCCAGCTCCTTCTGGATCCTCCCAGCACTGGTGGAGAGGAGAGTTTCTGCTCATGTTGACTTTACTCTCCTTCTTCTTGGGGGTGCTGCCATCTTTTTTTGGTCTGCTGGTTGGAGGATAAAAATAAGAGGAGCTGGTGCTGACCCTCAAATCATCATCTGATATAATGAACCCCCACACCACCCTGTGAACGGCCCCTCTCTTTGTGTCTGGCTGCTCCATGAGCCTGGTGCTGACCCTCAAATCGTTTTCTCTTTCACAGGCATCATCTGATATAATGAGACTTTCTTTTTTCAGGCATTCTTCTTTTAGGAGCTGGGCACATGGCCCTGTGGATGAGAGTGTTTGTTCTTCAAGCATGAAGACCTGAGTTCAAATCCCTAGCACACTTGTAAAAAGCCACACAGCTGTGGGCAACTTGTCACTCTGGCATTTGGGGATGATGATGAGAAGATTTTGAGAGCTCACTGGCCTGTCAGCCTAGCTGCAACAGTGAGCATCCAGTTCAGTGAGAAATTCTCTCAAGGCAATAAAACAGAGACAGGGAAAGGGAGTCTCATCTTAAGCTTGCAAGTGTGTGCACAAATGTATACTCACATGCATGCATGCACATGTGTTTGAATACACATACATGCACACACTTGTACACATGTGCACACATATATACACAAGTACACACATAAACACACACACACTCACACACATACACACACACACACACACACACCATATATTAGAGTTGTTGATTCTTACAGAAAATTGAAACTAAACAGGATCCTAAGAGATCATCCTTGTCCAACCAGTTACCAACTTGCCAGCCCCACTCCAGTCATAGTTCATCCCCAGTTCTGCTGCAAAACAAGAAATTCATCAAATTCAAGTCACTCTGTACTAAAATGTCACTGTCACCGTCAGTATGTCAACACCTGGACAACTTCTGAGAAGAGCTATGTCATCTGATGTTAAGGAGCTTCCTTTGTCTGTCTCAAGAATAATGGATGTGGATAAAGAGGTGCTGCTGACTCTGAGCT
The DNA here is from genome assembly GCF_011064425.1 of Rattus rattus. NCBI lineage: Eukaryota > Metazoa > Chordata > Mammalia > Rodentia > Muridae > Rattus > Rattus rattus. The sequence goes on along the minus strand of NC_046160.1, from coordinate 40,988,422 downwards.
GTTCTGGAACATGGGTGTGAGATTATGGGAAAAATGCATCTACATGTGGCAATACCAGACGGCAGTCCATGTGAGGCACTTTTGCCATCCTGTTGCAAGAAGTGCTTCCCAGGGGAGATACAAGCAACGTCTGACTACCTCACAGGAGGTCCCATTAATAAAGTACAATGTTACCAAGGTTCACCCTGAAGAGCCAGTAAGTTTATGGGACTTCCTTATAGAATGTGGTTAAGGAGGGGCTGCTTATAATAGGATACATGATGCTAAAGCAGCCGTATTAGAAAATCTACGCTCCTCCTCATGGCTTCCCTATAGCCATACAGGTAAAGCCTCCTTCTCTAGTACCTCCTCAAGCCATGGAGGCCATGTGCAATCAGGGGAGACTTCCATTCAAATGGTTGAAAGGAGAGGCCATTGACATTAGGATCCATTGACTTTTAGAAAATGGGGACCAACAGGAGGAAGAGGGGCATTAAAGATCCCTGAGATTTGGTGTCTTGATTTCTAGGTCACAGAAATATAAGCAAGTAGCAGTAGGTTTTTGCTACTGTGCCTTCCCCATCAGAATGAATTTACTCTCAACATTTAAGCCAAAATAACCTTCTTCTCTAAGGTACTTTTGTCAAAATATTTGGTCTAAACAGCAAGAAGAAAATAGAATGCTGGGATATTGTGGTCACAGAAGTCCAAGTCTTGGCCGTACAGCAATGGAAATGAACTACAAAGAAAGATTTTACTGTGAGGTTTTAAGTTGAGGCTGATAATATAACAGGCTAAATGAAAGTGAAAGAGTTTGAACTCATCCAACTTAAAACACAGGATGTATGTGCACACACATACATGTGATGTTCCTGTGTGTGCACTTAAGGCATATTTCTAAATTCACTTCTTTAGTGTGCAATGTACTGGATATGAACGCAGGCGTGCGTTTTTGGCAAAGGGAAGGAAAATGAATTAAATATAGAGGATTTAGGTTGTCAACAATAAAGCACATAGTTACCGCGTTTAGCTCTCAGTGCCATGTGCTCTCCAAAGTAGAAACCATGTTCAAAAGGGATGCGACAACTCCCTGCAAACGTTGTAGCTCACGTTTTAAAGAAAAACAAACAACAAACAAACAAAACACCCAGACAGTGGATCCTGTCTGGAACTTCAGGGACAGCCACAGTTACCATGGCTATTTGCGAAAGGCTGAGTTTAAGAAACATAGCAGGTTATTTATAAGCATCAATCAAACATGACATGAAGAGACTGAGGACTCAGGTACAGGACAAGAGAAATCAGCTTTGCCCCTGTGTTAACTGAAGGGGGTTTCAGAGGCCCCGTGGAACTGGTTTGTGGAGACCTGTTGGTTTCTGCAGATGCCCCACCTTGTCTTTTTTTTTGCTGATGCAGCTCCTTCAGGGCAGAGGCATGACTGGGAGCTGTGGTGGATGTCTGCATTCCTACATTCCCCAATATAAAATCTGCTGCTTCAATCATGATAACAACAAAAGTCCAAGAAAATGAAGAGAGTGAAGTGTTTAGTTTGACTCGCAGTGAATTACCCTCTGTCACTCAGAAGTAGAAGAGAGGTTTACCAACACCTCATACGTAACTCCCTCCTTCAAATATTAATGACTGTGTCTTGGACTGAAGTTTGACACAGAATCCAAGTGGTGGTTATAGGTTGGCTGATCTCTGGTTTTCTCTACCAATGAAGAGCAAATAATATCTGGTGCTTGCTGGTAGCAAAGATTCCACATTTATGGCTTTATTTTTGTGAATTGATTTTTAGATATTTGTGTTACTATTTGCCAGCTGAAAATCCTTCGTGAGAATAGTAAACATTACATTACAATATTGAACCATCCCTAGCAGGTGAAAGTCACAGCTAAACTGTTTGCTGTAACATGCAAGGCTCGTACACAGCTCACTAGCTGACGCGTGATCTTTTCTCTTTATGACAGTTACATCTCCAGAAAAAGAGTTATCAACTAGAACTAAATCTCAACTGCTCACTTCCTGCAGCATTGGCTGTGGAAAAGTTGGAATTATCTGGACCCCTTCGAACCCACAACTACGACTTCCTAATGGTTCCAGAGTCCTTGTCAGCAGCCATTTGACACACTCTCTCTCTCTCTCTCTCTCTCTCTCTCTCTCTCTCTCTCTCTCTCTCTCTGTGTGTGTGTGTATGTGTGTGTCTGTGTGTCTGTGTGTCTGTGTGTATGTCTTTATGTGCAAGTGCACTCAGGAAGTACACATATGTGCATATGCATGTTCAACTCAGAGGACAATTCAGTTTGGTTATGTTGGTCTACTTTGATTTTAAGATAGGATCTCATTGACCTAGAATTTAATTGTTCTCGTAGTTTGGATACTCAGTAAGCTCTATGTATCCTCTCTGTCTACACACCTCCCGCACAGATATTACCAGTATTTTCTACTATACCTGTTTTATTGTTGTTTGTCCTTTGTATGGATTCTGGAGTTCAAACTCAGTTCATCAAACATACACACCAAGAGCTTTACTCAATGAGGTATCTCCTCAGCGACTTGTTCTTCATGCAGTCATGAAGAGGAAGCACATCCAAAAATAGTCAGACAAACACATCTACTCACATTAACTCCAGATGATTGGGCAACTCTGGTGCCTTTGACAGTATCAAAGCAGTCATACTTTCAGTAGGCAGAGGGCTGCATTCCTTGGTTGACTCTCATTCCTTATAATGTTTGCTGAAGGTGGATGGTGTCCCTGAGTGGCGACTTACAAAAGCTCCTGAGAGTGCAGTGTGCACAAAGCAGACCAGTGAGGGCAGAGCCACCAGACCTGCCCCGCAAATCCGCTTACAAACTTCCTGAAGAACAAATAAACAAACGCTGTGTAAATAAGCAAACAGAATGAGGACAACTGATGAGTGCTCTGTATGGAGAAGAAGGTGCCCTGGATGGTGGGCAGGGAAGGGAGGAGCGGGGAATGGTATAAGGGCCAGCTTAGCTTTATTTTCACATTGCTGCTTAGGAGGGCCTATCCCTGGCCAGCTTACATGTTATTTGTGTGTGCGTCCAGGTTCTATATTTCTGCACTAATGTGGAGAAATATACTGTGTGGTAAGTAAGCACTGTAAGTAAATACTGTTTATGTTCTTCTGATTTTGTTGTAGTTGTTTGTTTTGTTTTGTTTTGTTTTTAATTCTTTCATATTACATCCCAACTACAGTTTCCCCTCTTTCTCTTCCCTGAAGTCTCACCCCACTTTCATTATCCACAAGATAAACTGCACAACCTCCACTCAGATGAGAGCCAGCCTCCCAGGGACATCAACCAAACATGGTATATAACAAACTATAATAAGACCAGGCATATAACTATCACATCAAGGCTGGGCAGGGCAACCCAGTAGAAGGAAAAGGTCCCAAGCAGACAAAGAGTCAGAGACAGCTCTGTTAGGAATCCTACAAGAACACTACTCAGCTGTAACTTATGTCGTGGACCAAGGTCAGACCCCAGCAGGCTCCATGATATTTGTGAACCTTCATGGTCCTGGTCAGTTGATTCTGTGGACCATGCCCCTGTGGTATCCTTGACCCCTCTGGTTCTTTGACCTTTCCTCTTCCTCCTCCATAGGATTCCTCAAGCTCCCCCTAATGTTTGGCTGTGGGACTGCATCTGCTCCCACCAGTTACTGGATGAAGTTTCTCTGGTCTCTTGGATGATGGTTATGACAGGCTCTGATCCCTGAACACTCTGAAGGCAGGACAAATTGTAGGTCCAAGGTTTTGTGGGTGAATTGGTGTCCCATTCACTCCACCTGAGGCTTCAAAAAATGAATTTGGCAATGCTCTTTCTGTTTCAATTTTGTGGAGTAATTTGAGGAGTATTGGCATTAGCTCTTCTTTGAAGTTCTGGTAGAACTCTGTGCTAAAACCATCTGGCCCTGGGCTTTTTTTGGTTAGGACACTTTTTATGACTGCTCCTACTTCCTTGGAAGTTAGAGATCTATTTAAATTGTTTGTGTGATCTTGATTTAAATGTGGTAAATGGTATCTATTGAGAAAATTGTTCATTTCTTTTAGATTTTTTTCTCTATTTTGTGAGGCACAGGTTTTTGAAGAATGACTTAAGGTTTCTTTGGATTTCCCAGGTATATGTTGTTATGTTTCCCTTTTCATTTGAAATTTTGTTAATTTGGATGCTGTCTCTGTGTCTTTTACTTGGTTTGGATAAGGGTTTGTCTACCATGTTGATTTTTCTCAAAGAGCCTTTGTTTCATTGATTCTTTGTTTCTGTTTTGTAGATTTCAAAGAGTTTCTTTGCTGCCATCTATTCCTCTTGTTTTTTTTTTCTTTTTCTTCTTTTTTTTCCAGCACTTTCAAGTGTCCTGTTAAGTTGCTAGTATGGGATCGCTCCAGTTTCTTTATGAATGCATTTAGTACTGTGGAGTTTCCTTAGCACCACTTTCATGTGTTCCATAAATTTGTGTATGCAACTCCTTCATTTTCATTGAATCCTAGGAAGTCATTAATTTCTCTATTTCTTCCTTGATCCAATGGTCATTCAGTAGAGAATTGTTCAGTTATCATGAGTTTGTAGACTTTCTGTTGTTTGAAGTCCAGCTTTAATCTATAGTTGTCTGACAGGATACAGGAGGTTATTTTAATGTTCTAGTATCTGTTGAGCTTGCATTGTGACTGAGTATGTGGTCAATTTTAAGAATGGTCTGTGAAATTCTGAGAAAAAGGTATATTCTTCTATATTTGGATGAAAAGTTCTATAGATATATGAAAAGTCCATTTGATTTACAATGTCTGTTAAGTCCATTTTTCTCTGTTTAGATTTTCTCTAGATGACATGTCCATTGGTAAGAGTAGGGTATTAATGTCTCTCATTATTAATGTATAAGGTCCAATTGTGATTTAAGCTTCAGTCATGTTTCTTTTACAAGTGTAGGTGCCTTTGTGTTTGAGGCATAGATATTAAGAATTGAAATGCCATCTTGGTGATTTTTCCTTTGATGAGTATGAAGTGTCCTTTATCATCATTTTTGATTAATTTTTGTTTGGAGTTTATTTTGTTAGATATTAGAATACCTAGTACACCAGCTTGTTTCTTGCGTCCATTTGCATGGAAACATGTTTTCCAACACTTCACTCTGAGCTGGTGTCTACCTTTGCTGCTGAGGTTTGTTTCTTTTATGCAGCAGAATAAAGGATCCCATTTTCACATCTGTTAGCCTATGTTATTTTTTTTAAACTGGGAAATTGAGTCCATTGATACTGAGAAATATTAATGGCCGAAGCTTGTTAATTCATATCATTTTGTTGTTGTTGTTGATGGTGGTGGTGGCAGTGTGTGTGTGTGTGTGTGTGTGTGTGTGTGTGTGTGTGTGTGTGTGTTTCCCTTCTTCGGGTTTTACTTGTGTGAGATAATTTATTGCACATATTTTCTTGGATATAATTAACCTCCTTGGAGTTTTTCTTCTAATACCTTCTGAAGGGCTGGGTTTTTAGATAGATATTGCTTAAAATTTTCTTTGTCTTGAAATATCATGGTTTCTCCATCTACGGTAATTGAAAGTTTTGCTGGTAGTCTGTGCTGGCATCATGATCTCTTAGAGTCTGTAAGACATCTGTCTAGGTTCTTCTGGCTTTTAGGGTCTCCATTGAGAAGTTGATTTTAATTCTAATTGGTCTGCCTTTATATGTTACTTGGCCTTTTTCCCTTGAAGTTTCTAATATTCTTTCTTGGTTCTGTAGGTTTAGTGTTTTAATCATGGTGGTAGGGTTCAGGGGACTTTCTTTCAAAAAGTATTTGGTGTTCTACATGCTTCTTGTACCTTTATAGGCTTTTCTTTAGGTTAGGAACATTTTTTCTATAGTTTTTTAAAATATATTTTCTGGGCTTTTGAGCTGGGACTCTTCTCCTTCTTCTATTCCTATTATTTTTAGGTTTGGCTTTCTCATAATGTTCCAGATTTCCTGGATGTTTTGTGTTAGGTATTTTTTAGATTTAACATTTTCTTTGACTGATGAACCTACTTCATCAACCATATTTTTAATGCCCGAGATTCCCTCTTCCATCTCTTGTATTCTGTTGATGATGATTGCTTCTGTAGTTCCTGTTCATTTACCCAGATTTTCCATTTCCAGAATTACCTTAGTTTGTGTTTTCTTTATTACGTCTTTTTCCAGTTTCAGATGTTAAACAATTTCTTTCAACTGTTTGTTTTGTTGTTGTTGTTTGACTTTCTTGGCATTCTCTAAGGTATTTATTTATTGCCTCCATTTTAACTTCTTTGTCTATTCCTCAATATCTTTAAGGGATTTTTTTCCATTTACTTTTAATGAACTTCTGTCATCTTCATAATGTTGGTTTTAAGGTATTTTGTGCTCCCATTGTATTGGAATATCTCAGTCTTGTTGTCATAGCTAGGCTCTGTGGTACCACATTGCCCTGATTGTTGTTGATTGCCTTCTCATACTAGTGTTTAGACATCTGGGTTTGAGATGACCACAGGTCTAGGTGCTGATTTCTGAGTTCATTTCTGCTTGATGTGTGCTTTGTTCCTTGATTTCTGTTTCTTCTTTGGTCTCTGTCTTTATGGCCTGGATATCTAGTGGCCAGCATGACTGGTCTGATCCAGTAGGGAGTCTCTGTCCAAGCTGGAGGCTGAATGTCTAGAAACTTGGCATTTTGGTGAAGCAGGGTGTCTCTGCCAGAGATGTAAGGATGTGCTTTGGTGATGAGGAGGGAATGGGGATTAGGGGCACTGAGTAAGTGGAGGGCGTATCTGCTGATGGGATGCCTATCTGTGGTTCTGGAGGCCTGTGTGGTCTCTGATCCAGTAAGGTGTCGCTGTGTGAGTTCATCTATCTGTTTTTCTGGCTTGCTTGACTTGCACCTCTTCTTCAAACTTCAGTGGCCTGTACCAGTTCTGACTGACATGGCCTGCACCTGGGCAGCTGAAGTCTACCCAGAAAGAAGTTGGAGAAAGGGGCAGGCAGTGGAGTGGTATGGGGGTGGGTAGTAAAATGTCTTTGGAAACTGAATCTAGGAAATGGGGGCAGTTCCATAGGCAAAAGAGCCACTCACCTGTTCTTCTGATTAAAGGGCATAGGCGTGGAGGTCTGCCTGGAATCAGGATCCTGGTAGCTGGTTGGAGAGTAGGGTGGGATAGGGGTGGAATGGAATGGATCTTTGGGAACCTCATCTAGGGAGTGGGGCAATTCAACTGACAGGCAGCTCACTTACAAGTTCTTCTGATTCCCTCTTTGATTTTTGTTAAGCGAGGGTCTAATGTAACCCAGGCTGGCCTCAAACTCGGGGTGAGGTCATCTATGACCTTGAACTTTTGATTATCCTACCTCCATCCCCTATGATGGATGTGCACTACCATACCCAGTTTTATATACCAATTGGGAGCAAGCCAAGAGCTTTGAGCATGCCAGGTAAACACACTACCAACTGAGCTGCATCAGCAGACCACAAAACACAGATTAAGTCAGCACTCCATCGATTAAAACAAAACACGAGTGGCGATTAACAAAGAGAGAATGTTGAAGCTTGTAGTTCCAGAGTCCCAGCCTGAGATCAACCAGTCAGGATTTTGGCTCATCAAGGCAGGAGCCTGGCACAGAGTTAAAACTCTCACACCATGGCAGGAGGAAGAGAAAGAGGTCATAACCCCCTGGGTCCACAACCTTTCTCAGAGGCACAACTCTAAGGACCAACTGTGACCCCCAGGGCCCACAACCTTAGCAGCACAACTCTAAGGATCTAATTCCTTCCTACTGGGCTCCATCTTTTAAAAGACCAGTGACCTTCCCGTAGCACCACCCTGGGGACTGAGCATTTAATACAGATTGATACCCTGGCTGTTTGGACTGGACTACATTTTTCATCCTGTAACTTGATGGGATTACCATAACACCATATGAAGACTTAATTCCCAAGTAAAATGTTTTTATGGCCTCAGGACAAATGAAATTTTATTTTAATGACTGACACTTCTCGACATACTTGTGAACATGCCACGAATGTCTTGTCAAGAAAGATGGGACTTCAGAAACAGGAGACCTTTCCATGTCATTTGTCATGAGAATCTTCCACTAAGCAGAGGCTAATCATAGTCCCCCCCCCATTTTAGCTTCATAAATTTAAGAATAGATCTAGGGCAAATTTTTTCTTATGGCAGTCAGCACCATCTTCTTATAATTATAGGCACTCAGTGATTGTTGACATCCTGAGAGTTCAAGTTTAAGTCAGCATTTCATCTCAGAAAGCAAAGATACCCACTGAGTCCACTGAGTAAAGTATGATGCACAGATGTCCAGGGGCTTTCACACAAGAGAGGACTTATAAGCCATTCACAGAGTCTGCCTTGGATTCAAGGAAGCCTGCCCACATAGCCACTGTCTTCCTAGAGTCAGCTAGAAATTGTCTTGGAGTGCACAGGTATCAGTGAGGCTTTTTTTCCCCTGCCTGGTCTACAGAAGGGAGGGTTGAGTTTCTCTTAGTGAGAAAGGAACAAGCAATCCAGACACAGGCTTCATGTGTGACATGGGGCACAAATAGGGGGGGTGGCAGACAGACCTTCCCAGAGGCAGATTCTCTGTTTGTCTCTCTCAGTCTCTATCTGTGTTTCTCTGTCTCTGTCTCTGTCTGTCTCTCTATGTTTTTATCTTTCTATGTTTGTCTCTGTCTCTGTCTGCCTCTCTGTCTCTGTCTTGTCTCTGACCCTATTTTCTCTCTCTCTCTCTCTCTCTCTCTCTCTCTCTCTCTCTCTCTCTCTCTCTCTGTGTGTGTGTGTGTGTGTGTGTGTGTGTGTGTGTGTGTGTGTGTGTGTGTGTGTGTTTGTGAAATGAAACTGCAAGAGGGATCCTGAGAGGTGAGGGGGAAGAATCTTTAGGGAGAGAGGAAACAAGAAGGCAATGTGGAATACACTAGAGGAAATCAGAAGGGGAGGGGGAACTATTTGCAAGAAGGAAGGGACCCCATGGGGGCAGGAGACATATGAGAGCAGTGAGTGAAGAGAAGAATTAGAACGGAGAACTGTGATACAGGGGGATGGAGATGCCATGATGAAACCCATGAGTAACTTAAAGGAAATTTAGAAGAAATGCTAGTATGCTTCAAAAAGACTTTCATCCATTCAAAAAAATCAATCCCCATAGGCCTAAACTGTGAGAAATGCTAAAGAAGGTCCTACCAGGAGAGACAGAGCTGGTCTCCATGGACTAGCAAGGGAGCTTAGGGGGTAAAAATGCTTGCCAACCTCAGAACCTCAGAACCTATATGTTTAAAACGTCAGATGCTGTGGGATACACCTATACTCCCAGCATTCCCACAACAAGATAGGAGGCCAGAGATGGAACAATGGAGAGCCAGCTCTCCTGAGATTCACAGAATGGCAGAAAGAACCTCAATGAGGTGGAAGGCAAGAATTCTAGAAAATCGTTATCTGACCAACACATGCATACCACCAAAGTGCATTCGCACCAGTATCAGCAAGCACATATAGACACACACACACACACACACACACACACACACACACACACACACACACACACACACACACAGAAAGAGAGATGCACACATGCATGCACATACATATACTCACAGAGAATAATAATGAAAAATAAATATTTTTTAATTTCTGATTTTTTTATTTTTTAATTGCATTTTTAATTTACATTTTAAATGTTATCCTATTTCCTGGTTCCCCCTCCAGAAAGCCGCTATCCTACCACCACCACCACCCCGCCCCATGCTTCTGTGAGGATGCTTTCTTTCCCACCCACCCACTCCCTCTCAACTCCCTGCCCTGACATTCCCCTACGATGGGACACGGAGCCTTGACAGGACCAAGGGCCTCTCCTCCCACTGATGCCCAACAAGGCCATCCTCTGCTACATATGCAGCTGGAGCCATGGGTCACTCCACTGTACTCTTTAGTTGGCAGTTTAATCCCTGGGAGCTCTGGGGGATCTGGTTGGTTGATACTGTATTCTTCTTATGGGGTTACAAACCCCTTCAGTTCCTTCAGTCCTTTCTCTATATGAATGAAATAAATGAAAAAAATCTGTTCCGTGTTAGGGACCAAGGAGCCCCAGGAAATGATGCTTACCATCTCAGGGTAGGACTTTCTGCTGTCTACTTGCCAAGAGAAAGGCTGGAAAAGTAAAAGTGCTTCATATCCCAACTACATTATGTTTGGGGTTGTGAAAGAAGGGGCTGGTTTTTCTTCTCGGTTTGTATTTAGCAATGAGAGCTGAGGCAGGGGAAGAGGCTGAGGCTAGAGTTGCCACATGCCTACTCAGGATTTCTCTGTGGAAAGCTTATCTCATGTCTGATCCCTCAGGGTACAAGCTACTCCGGGAAGCTACCACAGGGACCTGTAAAAGCAACACGTCATGTTTCCTGCTCAGCCCTACTCAGCCCACTACACTAGAACAACTACCTTTGATTAGGAAAAGTAAAGGCTAGGTGTCCCAGAAATGGATTCACCAGCCAGGCCAGGTTCAAGCCTAGGTAGGATGTATAGAGGGACTGAGAATAGAATCTTGTTGGAATTGTTGTTATGAAATGGTTTTGTCATTTGTAGGAGACAAAATGTAGGAGGCAAAATTGTAGGAGAACCAAAAGGGGAGGAGAAAGAGAGAAAAGAGGAAAAACAGGGGAAAAAATGAGGAACTTAAAAAAGAAAAAGGAAAAGGGGGGAGGCTGCCTTCTAAACTGGGGTCAGAGATCAGTGATGGTGGGCATACCACCTCCTAAAGATTTCTTTGGTCTCTCTGAGAGTCCTCATCCAGGAGGCACACGTGCTTGCTGACCCAGGAATTTCCCAAGGGAGAAATTTGGGTTAGGTGTGTCCATGTGTGACTGCAGAGGTGATTGGGTACAATGTCTATGAATATGTGTTAAAGCGTGGTGATATGGGGCTTGGATGGTGAACATGTTTATAGCATGTCTCTGTATTATGCATTCTAGTGACAAGGATGTTTTATGCTCATGTGTTTACATGTTGTAGATGTATGAGGAAAGCTGTGGCATATGTGTGTGACATGATATAATGTCTGAGGTGTATCTTGTGTATGCCCAGGTGGCATATGTAGTGTGTGTATTGTGATGCTATGGTGAGGTATGTGATGGAAAGACATATGTAAAGTGTATGTAAGTATGGGAGAGTGTGTGTATGTATGCAAAGTAAAGTGGAGAAGTGTCCTTGCATAGAATCAAGATAAATAAGAGGACTACATGGGGGTTGGGGGAGCCTTCAATGTGGAAATAAAAGATGAGCAGAAACAAACACATCAGCTTCCTCTCCAGCCTTGAGAATGATGGTGCCAAGACAGGGCTAGAAGTTTCCTCACAATAGAGAAGTTGAAGGCCCAGGTGGGAAGGATGACTCGAGAAACAGATGCAGAGATGCGGAGACGAGATGGGACCTTTTATCCTGGCAAGTAGTGGTTTCTCCATATGATTCCCCCCTCAGTCTTAGGGCGTCTCTTCCCTGACCCCAGGAAAGTCAATTCCCATGTCTAAAGAACACCATCCTGATGACTGTGGTGCTGAGGGGGGTGGCAGTAACATCCATGAAACGCCAGTTTCTGGTCAGTTTAAAATGAAGATGTCAATGCCTAAATGGAGCCTATCAAATGGAAGCCCCCTTAAATTACACACAGAGCTGAGGTTATTTTTGTAATTTACAGTGAACAAGTTACAGTTTCTTGCTCAAAGTCCCTGAGCCAAGGAGTAGAAAAATTTAAAACCAGGCTACACAACACCCTGCCCTCCTGTAAATACTACACTAAGTTCTTTGATGTATCCCTGACCTCCTCGTTCTCTAACAGAATCATTTCAGCAGTCACTTTCTCTGCTAACACCATTGGGTAGGTCTATCACTGGTTATGAAAACTTTGGGGCCAGGCTAAGGCCCTACCCAAACTTTCAGCATCATGTGACTGACTTCTGCCAGGTCTTTCACATTCATGTCCTAGCATTGAGCAGTGGCCAGTCATGGTTGGTGTTTAATAAGTCTTAATAAGCCCAGCATTATAATTATTAATTAACTACTGAAAGCAGTCTTCTTTATTTAATTTTATTTCAGCCTTTTAAATGAACATGCACATGGGTGGTATAAGCTTTGCTTCACTAAAGTGTTCTGGTCTCACATTGCCTAACGAAGAGGAACTACCTAGTTGCAATGGCTAATTTTGATTGTCAACTGGATTGGATTAAGGAGTGTCTAAATGGAGCTGACCTGATCACTTAGCAGGGCAGTTTCAGAGAAAGTTGCTTGCCCTGGAGTTTCTGGAATGCATCCACTTGGTGGAAAGAGAGAATTGACTCTAACAAATTCTTCTCTCACCTCTACACACATAGCATACACCACACCACACTAAATAAGTAAGCAAGTAAGTAAAAAGTAAATAGTTATTTTAAATAGATAATGAATAAGTGAAGCACAATTCTGGGTTTCTTTTTCAGGGCATCTTCAGAATAAAGTAACCAAGGAGACAAGATACACCCAAAGCATGAGCCAAAGCATGAGCTTCAAGACTGAAGAAACGGAAAAGGAAAAAGCCAGCTAGGAAGAACTTGTCTCTTACTACTTCTTGGCCTGCCCAGATGTGAGCAAACATGTGACCACAGCTGGAAGCTTGCCTTCCATGATGGCCTCTGTTCCGTGAACCAGAGGCCGAAATAACCCCTCCTTCCTTAACCTGCTTCCTGTCAGGTACTTAGTTACAGCAGCAAGTAAAGTATCCAATGCCACAGGAGCAAAGCGAACCTGCAGAAGCCAGGCTGATTCCAGTTAGCATGGAGTCTCTGGGACCTCAGAGGCAAAGAAACAATGGTAATTTCCATTTCTGCATGAATGCAGAAGAGAGCAATATGAACAAACACTAGTAACTTTCTCTATGAAAGTTAACTCTCTATCAGTTAACTTTCTCTATGAGCCATCAACAACATCTATGACATTCCCTGGGCTATTACTTGATGGGCTTCCAGCATTGCAGGCCTGATTGATAGTTGGTTTTCTGCTACAGCATGAACTACACATGGATTTTTGCTCATAAGTATTTATATGTCATAGATGTTTACTAATATATCTTGGAAATGTTCTCAGACAGTTTTTACTTAAAATTTTGAATTCATTAGGTGTTTCAAGAACTTAAAATAATTGATTCATCACCCAAACTCTTCAATGAATTGAGAATTTATTGAATGCAGAATAGAATGGCATCTTGCCACAGTGGTCATATTTGTAAAAAAAAAAAAAATTTAAGTTTTTTTTAATCCAATGACTTTTTATTTTGTGAAGAGGGAATTGACGTGTTCCCTGGGGGCTGTTATCATAAAACAATACTATCAAAATAGCAGCTAAATTACAAGAGCCTGCAAGTTCAAAACATTACAACACAAAGGGAATGAGTTCTAGTCTCCCACAGCATGGGAGAGGAGCTACCGTCCAATTTTTATAAGAGCAGAAAATAGTTCCTTGATTGGTTATCTAATACCAAATGGTCAGCTATTAAATAATATACATACAAGTAACATTATATGGACTGAGTACGTTGTGTTTAGTTCTTTCTGAGCATGTATGCTTCTGTGCGGGTGGGTATGTAACAATAGTGAAAGAAACACAGTCCATGAATTTGTGAGAAAGCATAGGGAGGAGCAGGTAATAAAAGGTAAGGGGGAAATGACTTTATTACATTTCAATTTCAAAATATAAAAAAATTTGAAAGAATCATGTGATAGATGGTTCCTAATTAAAAAAAATGATGTCCATACAATAAGCAAATTAGCCTGACTTGCCTTGAATTATCACCATGCTATCCTGCAAATATGCATAATCATGATACAAAGTTTCAGATATTTCCAGGTTGGCACATACACTGATTGGCAGGCTGAGCAGAATCTGGTGTTCTGCACTACCCCCTACCTGTCTTAGAGTTTTTATTCCTGCACAAAACCTTATTACCAAGAAGCTGCTTATCACCAAAGGAAGTCAGGACTGGAACTCAAGCAGGGCAGGAAGCAGGAGCTGATGCAGAGGCCATGGAGGGATGTTACTTACTGGCTTGCTTCCCCTGGCTTGCTCAGCTTGCTCTCTTATAGAACCCAAGACCACCAGTCCAGGGACGGCACCACCCACAATGGGCTGGGCCCTCCTCCCTTGATCACTAATTGAGAAAATTCCTTACAGCTGGGTCTCATGGAGGCATTTTCTCAAGGGAGGCTCCTTCCTCTGTGATAACTCCGGCTTATGTCAAGTTGACACACAAAACCAGCCAGTATACCACTCAAGCCCCTCATTCTTGGGTCCAGGTAGATCCCCATTCAACTGGGTCAGCCTGTGGGAGAAAGTGGTAACAAAATAAATGTGCTGACAGATGTTCTCTGATTGACATTTCTTACTGCTGTCATTAAAAAATACCTGTTTGATTTTCTACAGGGACATACAAGATGTCCTTGCTACAATTACAGTGAGCAAAGGGCCTCAGTTAAAAGGCAGATCTTAGGCAAGGCTATTCACGGTTTTCAAAACATAGCCTTAAATTCTTGCACTCATTCTCTAAGGTTGTGTAGCTTCTTTTGAGTCAGACTGGGAAACAAGAAATATATTGCACACAGCTCTTTTTATAATCCTGTGGTGCAGAGGTCTCAGTCCCACCTGTGTGGTTCCTTTTCTCCTCACGGTAATGGACACCTGAAGGAAGCAACGTCAAGGAGAGCTGACTTATTTCTGCTCATAGGCTAAGAGAGTAGAATCTATCAGGGCAGCGGAGGCAGGCAGAACCTACGGTGCAGCTCTGTACATTGTCACAGAATCAGCAGCAGACAGAAGAAGGCTAGTGCTTGGACTCCTCTTCCAATTTGCCTTTTATTCAATCGTGTACCCCAGTCCATGGAATCTGCCCACAGTCTGTGGGTATTGCCCACATTCAGAGGTTTAGTTTACATGTTCCTCCTCAGTGATGCCTTTCCAGAAACTCCCTCCCAGACATACCAGGGAGGATCTCACTCATACCCCAGGTATTTCTTCTCTCCATCAAGTTAGAAATCAGAATTAGCCATTGTACCAACAAAGTGAGAATTCTCAGTAATGTACCTTGGTTCCACACCCCTTCTCATGCGCTACCACCTTAGGACTTTGATGACTCTCACTTCTTATGATATAAGTGAATCCTAAGGATGCTTCTGCCAGCATCCATGCATCATTCTGAAGATAACCTAGAGTCCCTGTACTGAAGCCACTAATTCAGTGATGCTCCCCAGGCCTAACACTGCTGGGCTCCTTCTTCTCAATCCTTCTCCCATGTGTTCTCCTGTGTGGAAAGTTTGGAAGACTCTCCAGAAAACAGTTTTAGGAACCAACAGGCCCTCCAGTTTCCTGTCAACACCTCCCGTTTCTGCTCCCATGGACAGGGTGAGGAAAATAAGAGTGTATTCAAGCATCAGGCATTTCCCACCAGACCTACTGCATAGTAGCAGCTCTTGCCATATGCTGTCTCTACTTACAGATAAATGTGATTTCATCATCCCCTTAAGAGTCCCTTGTTTCCTTTACATCTAAGCCCCTCTGTCCACTCTCTCCTGGAACCCCAGTCTTTCAGAGATATCTGAGGCTGGAGACCAGTTTGATGTCTTTTTCATGTGTCATTTGGAAATTAGATATGACTGATGTATGACGTTCAGCTCTACTACTCATATTGCTGTGTCCCACTACACCTCAGCTGGAACAGTGTCCTACATCCACACCAAGCAGTCTCTTTCTCTCTCTTGGTTTCTCTCTGGAAAGATCGCTCTGCTCTGCCAAGAGTTACTAGTGCACAGGGGGACAGTAACAAGCTGGCCTCGAGCAAACAGAACTGTGAAATGGCCCTGGTAATCAGTGGGGCTAGCCTGTCTCCTCTGCAGCAAAAATTCAATATGTTTCACAGTGGGGACATAAGCAAATGAGAGACACAGACACGGTGTGCTTTGATGACAGGGAACAGTCAGTACGATAGAGATGTCTCAGCCCAAGCTTGAAATAAGAATCTAATAAGAGCAGAAAATGATTTTAAGATCTGTACTGAGAAAATGTCCTTTGGAAAAGCAGAATAATAAAGCCTGAAAATCATCTGCTCTGCCCCAGATAGACCATGGCTAGTGATGGCCACAGATAGAATGTGTCAGTGCTTCGTCGAGCAGGACCAGGGATAGAGTGCTTATTTGCTTCACTGTGCAGACTGGCAGATGACCTGAGTCACTTTTGTGGAGCTGTAATGAAGACTTGGAAGCTTCTTTTACACAGATAACTGGTGAGAGGCTGTGTGATCTAACAGGTACCAGATTCTCTCCACAAGTCTTATATAAAAATCATTTGTCATGCTATAGTTTTTGTACTTTAAGAGCTAGCTATATATCAGTCAATAGGAGACCAAGCCGTACACTGGGCTAGAGCCTATGGTTAGTGAGCATTATGTTCCTAGCCTCAGACATGCTCAGTCAATGGTTCTGTAGGGCTCTATCCTAATATTCAGCAAGATATGGTATCCACACCACTCTCCACTGCCTCTTGCTTTTCATGTTGGATTGTAGAAGCAAATTAAAGTCTACTAGGCATGGCAGGTCTAAAAGGGGCAAATAACTGAGTAAGGAGAGGGCTAAAGACATGGCCCTGTGGTTACAACAGGAGCAGGCACAGTTTTTGCAACCTACTTTGGACAGTTCACAATCCTCTGTAATTCTAGCTCCAGAGGATCCAATACCGTCTTCTGGCCTCTGCTGCAACTGCATATAAGCATATACCAGCCTGAAGGCACACCCATATACACATAAACAAAAGTAAATATATACTTTTAAATAAAGACACACAGAGAGCACCGTGAATACTGTTGACACATAAGGAAATAGCTAAATCAAAAGAGAAAAAAAAAAAAAGGGCCAGCAAGATGGCTGATCCAATAATGTCTTGTCATACAGTCTTGACTATATGTGTTTGATCCCCATAATTCACAGTGGAAAGAGAGAACTGGCTCCTGAAAGTTTGCTCTGACCTTCACACATGCACTAAGCACTTTGTGTATAGCAACCCCCTCTCTCACACACGAGCACATGCGTGCACATGATAGTTGTACAAGAGAGTAGAGGTTAATACAAACAGAACAAGGATCTGTGAAAACAGACGCCATGAAAGCCGGCATGTACTGCCCTCATTCTGCAGATTACACTTGGGTATACCGAAGACCAAGGGCACACACATGTGAGGAGTGAAATTCTACGTGAATGGGGATTGACAGCTTGAATGAAGAAAGCATTTCTCCATGCCATAAGGACATGCCTGATTCTAGGCATTCCATATATGTTTCTATCTTACATGGCTGTTCCACACCCTAATTTTGTCTCAGTCACAGCTTCGGGATTTCATGCTTTCACAACTATTTTTTTGTTTAGTCTACATTGCTTTTACTTTTCTGGCAGATGACTTCTCTGTGTCATTCCAAGCCTTTCAATAACCTTACCAGGTCCCATGACTATGTGAGCGGTCCTCTGGATATCTTGATGAAAATGTTGCATGCTTCTATCTGTACCCATACCTTGCTTTGGGGGTGTCACATTTGTCCACTAGCCCTCTTGTTCATATTTCATACTACAAGGAGACCGTTTACATTTCAACAAGATGCTAAATACTCTGTAGCTGCCAGTGGACATTATGGAATGCATGTGTGAATTCAGTTTGAAAATGCGAAGAAAGTCCTCTAGGAATGTCAGCCGTGGGGCAAGGGTGCAGAGTTTTAGTCAGAGCTGCTCTTTACATGGAGGCCATATTCTGCCCTGTGCATTATTTGTCATCTCCTTTCTCTTATTATTCAACTAGCAGCTGGCCTCCAATATTCCCCACGATTCCCACCAATGCTTACAGACTGTTTCCAGTCTGACAGTCTTCGGAAACACTGTGGAGTAATTAGTGCCTTGAAAATTGGTTCTCTATATATATTGGATATTAGCCTTCTTTTGGAGGTAGGATTGGTAAAGACCTTTTCCCAATCTGTTAGTTGTTGTTTTGTCCTATTGGAAGTTTCCTTTGCCTTACAGAAGCTTTGCAATTTTATGAGGTCCCATTTGTTGATTGTTGATCTTAGAGCATAAGCCATTGGTGTTCTCTTCAGGAAATTTTCCACAATGGGGTATAGAGCTAAACAAAGAATACTCAACTGAGGAATATCAAATGACTGAGAAACACATAAAGAAATGTCCAACATCCTTAATCATCAAAGAAATGCAAGTCAAAACATCCTGAGATTTTACCTCACACCAGTCAGAATGGCTAAGATCAAAAACTCAGGTGACAGCAGATGCTGGCAAGAATGTGCAGAAAGAGGAACACTCTTCTATTGTTGGTGGGATTGCAATCTGGTACAACCACTCTGGAAATCAGTCTGTCAGGTACTCAGAAAAGTATACATAGTACTACATGAGGACCCAGCTATACCACTATAGGGTATATAACTAAAAGATGCTCAAATACATAACAAGGATATATGCTCCACTTTGTTCATAGCAGCCTTATTTATAATAGCCAGAAGATGTAAAGAACCCAGATATTCTTCAACAGATCAATGGATACAGAAAATGTGGTACATTTACACAGTGGAGTATTACTGAGCTATTAAAAACAATGACTTCATGAAATTCTTAGGCAAATGGATAGAACTCGAAAATATCATCCTGAGTGAGGTAACCCAGTCACAAAAATATACACATGGTATGTATTCACTGATAAGTGGATATTACCCAAAAGCTCAGAATACCCAAGATAAAATTCACAGACCATATGAAGCTCAAAAAAGAAGGAAGATCAAAGTGTGGATGCTTCAGACCTTGTTAGAAGGGGGAACAAAATACTCATGGTAGGTAGAGGGTAGGAGGGACTTGGAAAGAAGAGAGGAGGGGGAGGGAAAAGGGGGAAGCAGGATCAGGTATGAGAGGAGACTGGGATGATATACAGAGGGTCAGGAATTTGAACAGAGGTCTGTAACAATGGGAGGTAACCTCCAGCAAGTCCCAGATGCCAGGAAAGCAAGAGTCTCCCAGGACCCAAGAGAGATGAGATTAGCTGAAACACCCAACAAAGGGAGGGAGAAACTGTAGAGACCATATCCAGAGGTTAGGCAAGGCCCACATTTGGGAGATGGGGTCACCCACCCTTCTCAAAATTTTAACCCAGAATTTCTTATGTCTAAAGGAAATACAGGGACAATGTGTGGAGCAGAGACTAAAGGAAAAGCCATCCAGAGACAGCCCGACCTGGGGATCCACCCCATATGTAGCCACCAAACCTAGTCACTATTGCTGATGCCAAGAAGTGCTTGCTGACAGGGGCCTCATATGGATGTCTCCTGAGAGGTTCTGCTAGAGTCTGACAAATACAGATGCGGATTTTCACAGCCAACCATCAGACTGAGCACAGGGACCACAATAGAGGAGTTAGGGGAAGGACTGAAGGAGCTGGAAGGATTTGCAACTCCATAGGAAGAACAACAATATCAACCAATCAGACTCCCCAGAGCTCCCAGGGACTAAACCAACAACCAAAGAGTACATATGGAGGGACCCATGGCTCCACATATGTAGTAGAGGATGGCTTTGTCTGGCATCAATAGGAGGAGAAGCCCTTGGTCCTGTAAAAACTTAGTTCCCCAGTGAAGGGGAATGCCAGAGCAGTAAGGTGAGAGTGGGTGGTTGGAAGGGGGAGCATCCTTATAGAAGCAGGGGGAGGAAGCATGGGAGGGGGGAGCTTGGAGAGGGGATAACATTTGAAATGGAAATACATAAAATATCCAATAAAAGAAAAAAATAAGTTCTCTAGGTGCAGAACTTGGAGGGTTTGATCTGACCTGGTGATAAATAATATAAGTAATTTCTCCAAGTCAGGTTTGGTGTTAGGCATCTGGAATCCTGGCATTTGGGGGCTGATATAGAAGGATACTAGAGTGAAGGCTAAACTTAGCTAATGAGATCTTGTCTAGCCTGGGTTTCATAGTTAGACTCTTTCCCTAAATAAGAAAATAAAGAACAGAAAAATAAAAAGTCACTTCTCAGCTTAGCATCCATACCCACACATGCAGGAGTTGTGACAATGCTCTTGAAATCGGAATCATGAACATGGCATTGTGGGTCATGTAATCCAGTGTCACCTAGTGGGAAAGTCATTAGAACCACCTAACAAACAATATCATGCCTTCTTCCTGGTATAAAATCCCAACATTGGAAACTGTCCCATCCTGCTTCGACTAAGTGAAATGTATCATTTGGAAGGTAAACCTGGAATATCAAGATACAGCCTCCACTAGTCTGGAGCTATAAGTGACACTGAGACAGCCGATATCCACACGAAGCATGATGTGCAGGCAAGAAAACAGTACTGTCTGTACGAGGAAACCGAAAACTTCAGCTTGCTCATTATGCAGCTTAACCTGCTTGGTCCTGACAGACTTTTTTTTTTTCACTTTAGCTGTGTACTATGTAGTAGACTTTCTCAACTGAGAAAACTGGACATGGGTTGAATTTAACAACCCGTGCTGATATAATGAAAGAACTGAGAATCTCACTCCTACTTTCCTCCTAGCTGTGACCAAATTCCTGATGACAAGCAAGTTAAGGACAGCAAGGTTTCATGTGGTTCACAGTTTAGGGTGCACAGTTCATGGTGAAGGAAAGGAATGGTGAGGAGCCAGGTCCTATGTGTTTGCTCCCATTTTGGTGCATGAGGAAGCAGAGAAAGGAGAGCACTACTTTGGTTGTGATTATCTGAGTTTTTCCTTTCTTCCTTTCTACTCAGTCTAGGAGACCTGGGGATTATGCCAGCCATATTCAGAGTAGGTCTTCCCTTCTGAGGCAGTCCTCTGGAAACATTTTCAGAGGCAACGGTGTAACTCATCAATGTCCTGGGCCTAATCCTAGTCCAGTTAAGTTAACAAAATCAGTCATCACAGTCACTGCAGAAATTAGATTCTAAAAATGAGGGACTGTGTAGACGCCATGATAAATGAATAGAAGGACAAGGGTTTTTATTCACTGAAGACAAGCACAGCAGGAGATGCTGAGCATAGATAGTGGGCAGGAAGGCAGCCATATTGTGTTCCCATGAAGGCTGAGGCTCATCTGGAAAAGGTGAATAATGAATTAAACAGCGTGTTCCTAAGGGACAGAAAGAAATACAGGCTTTGGGGTGAAGAACACTTTTTGAGGGCTACATAGAAAACTTGTTAAGAACTTACAGCTCACTGTCCTTCAGTGAAACGCATTTCTTTCTCTGGCTCTGGTGTCAACCTAGGCATGGATGGGACAGGGATTTTACACCTGTTCTGGATGTACACCACATGAACCCTAGACAAAATGTGGCTCTTCTCTTCAGTGCTGTTAGCACTTCCAGGGGTCATACATTATGCTTCATCGTTTGACAGTGAGGTCAGTTATTCTGAGAGAGGCTGCTACAGCCCTGAATCCCACACGGAATAGAAGAAACACTAGGACCACTCTGGGTCTCACAGTCAGTGCCCCCACATAATGGCACTACCCTTCTTGCCTTGGGAACTAGGAAAGACAGAGCCATGCTGAGTATGTGTGACAAAGGTCCAAGTGTGGGACTCAATGACGATAGTTTCAATACTTGGAGAGTTCACATTTGATGACATTTTTGGTTGGTTTGGTTTTGTTTTTAAGAAAACCATCTGTTCTGTAGACTAGGTTGGCCTTTTTGAAATTTTGTATTTTTTTTTAATTTTAAATTTTATTTGTATGAGTGTTTTGTCAGTATATGTGCATATTATAACATGCATGCAGTACATGTAGAGACAGACCTGAGAACTAGATTCCCTGAAACTGGAGTTACAAATGGTTACTAGCCACCATGTGAGTGCTGGGAACTGAACTCTGGTACTCTAGAAGAACAAAAATCACTGAGCTATCTCTCCAGCCTGTTTGTTTGTTTGTAAGTTTGCATGTTTGTATGTTTGCTTTTGAGATCCAGTCGCATATACCCTAGGCTGGACTCCAATATGCTATGTAGCTGAGGATAACCTTGAACTTCTGACCCTCCTGCCTCTATCTCCCCAAGTGCTGAGATTATAGACATGCATTCCCAGTTTTATGAGGGCTTAACGTTCAAACCAACATCTTTGCATGCAGATAAGCCCTCTAACACTATCTCTATCTTCATACCCAGGATGGTAATGTTAACAAAGGCGGTGCGTGTATGTCCTGTGTAACTATTCACCACCCTTTCAGCAGCCCATCTCCACATCTCTATTACCAAATCCAGGACTTTAGCCTGCTATTCGGCTTACAAACGGCACTTTAGAAATTATTTGTACCTGAATTTATTCATATCACCTAGAGTTTCTGAGATTCATCCCCATACATACTTACATAACAATATACCTTTCACTGCTGAGTCATATCCCATTGTGTAAATGTACTAATAACTCTATAAATTCTTGTACAATTTTCTATCAGACTCATTTCTAAAATATCTGTATTCAAATTCTTTTGTTTATACATATCACGTTCCTTTAAATAAATGTGTAGTTTTACAAATGTTGGGCTACATACAAATGAGTCACCACCTACAAAGAGTTTTAGGTTTTGTTTTTTATTTTTAACATTTTTTTCTTTTCACTAATTCAGTAGGGACACATCATTTTGAATCCAAACAGTAATTAGTAGTCTTATAGACTATGAAGTCTACACTAGTTTTAAGATGACTTTAAAGAAGGTAACATCCATTCTCTGACACATTCTGCCAGACATTCCGAAAGCAACTTCTCTTATTTTTAAAATTTCACCCTTTTACTGTGACTATGAATCTTGAGAAAAAGAGAAGTGTTTGTCTATTTTCCATTATAATTTCTGTATCTTTGTTAAGAAGGGAACTCCTGGTCTGAGTTCAGACAGGAATTACTTCCTACAGGCTTTAGCCCTCCATGTAAATTCTGTACCTATACATTGCAGGGCTGCTGCCAGCGGGGAATGTCCTAAGCACCGTCAAGGCCTGAGTAACACCATGGATTCTTCTCCACCGAAAGGTTGACTGAGGCACATGAGCCTGGAGGGAGACACATTTTAAAAGCGGAAGAGTGTGGGGCCGTGGCTAGCTTGAATTGCCATCCAACTGTCCCTGGCTAATCAAAAGGAAGAGAAAGTATTAAAATTCAAAACAAAAGTCAGGTTTTGCTTTGTTTTCAGAAAATGGTATTAGAAAACCGAGACCCACATGCTGGAGAAGTGTGTTTCAATGCCAACTCCACACAGCTTAGAGCATAAATAAAAGTTACTTCCAAGTCAACACAGAAATAGAGGTAGAGGCTAAAGTCATATGAGTTTTAGAAAAGCAGACAAGTTTTTCCGAGCTTGTATCAAGCAGTAATACTTTGTATATTAAACCAAAACTGCAAACAGTAGATAAAAAAACAATAGGTAACGGATGAGCGGGACTTAAAAAAAAAAAATTAAGAACCAAACCAAGGCAGCATTGAAGAGTTAAAAAGAGAAGACACAGTACCGGGAGAAAATATTTAGAAGTTATATCCTGACAAACTGTGCCTAGAATATATGCTGTTTGGGTGCTAAGGATTAAATGATTATTCCCTATAGAAGATACACAACCGACCCATAAGCATGGGGAATGATGCTCTACACTATTGCTTTAGACAAGTGCCAATCAAATCACAGCAGACTCTTATCCACCAGTGAGGTGGCTCCTATTGACACAGTCAGACCATAACAAGGAATAGGTACATTCAATATTTTCCTTGTGTGTGGTGGGGATATAAAACGGTCCAACTTTACACAACATGTGAATAGTTAATACACCTGACAACTATTACTTATATAAAACACATAAAAACACATTCACATAAAGACATGGCCATAAATGGTCACAGCAGAATTATCTACAGCAACCCAAAGTTCAGGGAACTCATATACTCAGCAACTGATGAATAGACAGAGTAGGTCATGTGACCTATGTTGTCTATTTACAGAAAAGAAGGAAATATTAATGGTGAATACAGGAGCTAGAAACCAGTCATATATGGCAAAAACTGCAAGAAATAGTTCTAAGAACATCCACACTGAAGGCCAGGATGCCAGGAGTTGTAGTTCCCAATTCCTTGTCATCTTTCACCTTTACCAGAAGCTACACAATAGAAACTGAAGGAGGAACCTGGACACACGGTTGGATGGTTGGGATAAACGTAATGTTGTTCATTTCATCCCTCTCCCATTTCTTATCTCAGTTTCAACTGTAAGTCTTTTAAAAGCCCCAGACTAAAACATTGAATGGTACCCATGACCTCTCCTACTGTATAGAACTCTGTTCTCTCTCTCTCTCTCTCTCTCTCTCTCTCTCTCTCTCTCTCTCTCTCTCTTTCTCTCTCTTTCTCTCTCTAACTCTCACCTATAAACATACATAAATTTGCTAAAACTCACTCCATGGAGCTTGTGAATTCATTCTTCAAATTCCAGACAAGATCCCACAAGTTACTGGCACAGGGCAGCTTGGGTGGCCATAAAGTTTTCAGGGACTCTAGCATCTCAATCCAAGCTTACAAAGAGACAAGGAGGTCTCTTATTATCAAAGACAGTCTGTCCCATTTTCCTTAGTTAAAGAAGCTAGGAGAGGATTATGCTGTATAAAAATGTTAGAGAAACACAGACATGGTGGGAGGCCATGCCATGGAGTGAGTGGAAATGAGAAGTAACCCCAAATTCAGAAGCCTCTTAACATGTTTGTGTGTGTGTGTGTGTGTGTGTGTGTGTGTGTGTGAGAGAGAGAGAGAGAGAGAGAGAGAGAGAGAGAATGTATGTTTATATCATTTAAATGGAGTTACCCTATAGCAAGAAACAATGTCTGTCACAGATCCATGGGCTACCAAATAGAAAGCCCAGTGCCAAGTATAGATTACCCCTTTCTGAGTTGTTGGTCAATAGAGTCCCATAGGCACCACCCCCCCAAACATTACATGATAATTGCCAATGGCCTTGGTTACCCTCCAGAACTTGTTGATAGACCCTATTGCTGAAGGCACCATCTATGTGAGTCAGAGGACATGAAGAAATCAATCTGGTACTGACCTAGAAGCTACATCCCTCCTGGATAGCTTTCCTAATCCTGGAAAGTTCACTTACAATATTGAGGGAGAAAAGTGATAACAATCTTACCCCTCTGTGGACCCTGCAGACTACAATATCAATTGGCCTGACAGATATGCCTATTGGTGCAATAGTGGTATGTGCATTATGGCAGTAACCACCTCTTTCTGGTTAAATTAAAAACCTTCTCTACTGGATGAAATTCATACCTGGTATTATTAACTGGGCCAGAAAAGCATGAGTGGCTAGGTAATGGGCCCTAAGCGAGAATCTACTACTATTATGCTGCTAAATGGACATTGTGTTAAACTGCTCCCTAAGTTCTTCTTCTTATAACCATAGACTAATGCAGCCTTCATCCGTCATCAGAGAAGCTTCTGTTTTGTAATAGATGGTGATTAGTAGCTGATCAACTGGTGACATTTTTTAGAGGTTACTTTCCAGAGGTGTAATGACAACATTGCTCCAATGATAACTGTGATGCATCCTTACATGTTGCTTATCTTAAATATTTCTACTTTAAAATATTTTATATGGCAAGTTTAACTACCATAAGTAATAACCCTTGGGGTACTCAAAAACTTTCAAGCAGAGAGGAACCCAGAGGTGAAGCATTAAGGAACTACTTGTCTAGATCAGTCCAGGGACCAGAACTAGACATAGGTGTATCCAAGGATGATGCTATAGGATCTGTGTTTGACACTTTGTCTGCTGTGTGATACTGGTCAGTAGGAGATTATCTAGGTCTCTGTCACTCTGTAACAATGTCTAAAACCTCAACCACATTGAACACGCACTGAAGCCCTGTGGATAATAAGGTAGCAGTGAGTCTAGATGAAGGAGAAGCCTGGAGAAGAGCCAGGCAAGGAGCTAGAGAGGAGCCTGGAGAGGATCCTAGGCAAAAGCATGGAGAGGGTAGTCTTACCCTGACTGGGATGACAAGTCTGCTCTCTGTCTCTCTGTCTCTCTCTCTCTCTGTCTCTCTGTCTGTCTCTGTCTCTGTCTCTGTCTCTCTCTGTGTGTGTGTGTGTGTGTGTGTGTGTGTGTGTGTGTGTGTGTGTGTGTGTGTACCTTCCACACTCTAAGGATGGCCTGGAATATTCAAAATCATATTCAGTTGTTCTCTCCTCCTCCTCCTTTTACAAAGAAGCCTGGAGGCTAGAGGGTTGGGGACACTCTAACCTTGCATGTGCTTACCTGTATCCTTGCAGTTCGCATCAGCACCATAACTGAAGTCCAGCTCACTCATTAAGATCAAGTACTGTCTCCTACCCAGAGAGCTTCAAGGTTCCCAGGACGTTGCCTGGTATGTGGTGAATGTTCAAAGGCTTCTGGTTGCACACATGAAGGAGTGAATGTCTCCCTCAGGGAACATAATCACAGGCTGGCAGACATTCTAAATGGACATAAAAAAAGGCCTTGGATTCTGCTGCTAGAGGCTGAAAATCTAACCTCAACCATCCATCTCGAGTGACCCACCACAGAGATCAGCCAGGTCCAGTCCCTCGGATGACAATAGATCAGGAGCATGATGAAAGGGAGTTTCCATGCCAAGCTTTAGTATTTCACCAACTTAATTGACTGTGTTCACCAGAGTCTCCCACAGCCCATCTGGCAGCCTCCTGGCAGCTGTCAGGATTTGTTCTCTTATCCCTGAGGGTGGGGCTGGCCTCTGGGGACAATAGTACCAGGACTCCAGGGACCAAACTAGGGGTTTTATGTTTGACTCACTGTGAGTATCAGAAGAAAAAATAATAATGCTTTGTTCCTGGGAAACGCAGCCAACAGAGTAGAAATAGAACATACAGTTGTGTCCAGAGAGAGAATAGGAAGCCTGGGTAGCCCTGCTGCCTTCTGAAGAAAACACAGCTGTTCATCAATACTTGAAGGACAGCTGGAGGCCATGTTGCTGGAAGGCAGTGAGAGATCTGCTGAAGGACCAGTTGAGTCAATTATTGCTTGCTCAGTTGATTTCATTGAGACAAAGTCTTATCAAGCAGTGAAGACATATCCTGGCCTGCCTGGATCTGTGAGAAAAATGTAAATTGCACTCTAAGGTGGGAGTCATTATTCTCTCAGAAAACATGGTGACAGCAGGTCTGCACGTCCTATGTCTGAAAAGATTTCCTGAGAAAGAAATAGACTATGGGATGATGGAGGAGTAGGTGATACATAGAAGCCACAGGCAGAATGTCACCTAGGGCACTGGAGTTACTCCAGGTAGAAGCTCTACTTTATGTCGCTATGTGTGTTATCAATGGGTGGTAAGGGCTTTCCTACTAGCATAGCCCATAAGGAGTGTGGATTGGGCCATCTGTGCCACCTCAGAGATAGCTTCAGGGGTAGCCCATCTACCTATGGACTTTCATGGTGAACTCTTCCACCCTAGAATGGACACCCAGTTTATTCTCTGAACGCTTTAAGCTTTTTGACCTAGAGTGAGTGGGAACAGCAATATAGGATGATGGGCTGACATCCAGACAAACCTAGAAAAATTTGCCTGCCAAGAAAAGTATCTCATGGTTTCTAAAATTGAGGTGATTTTTTTTTTTTTAAAAAAAGCATTAGGTATGGGTCATTCTCTTTTTCCTACAGGTCAAGTGGTCTTGCTACTTGTGTTGTGTCTAAGGGAAGACACAAGAACGAACATTTACTGCATGATAGCTTCCCAGTGAGGCGTCTCACAAAGTCTGTCCAAGGAAACTGGTTTCTCGGAAGAAGCAGTCTCCTCAGCAATGGCGGCTAAGCCTAAGACCGGAAGCAGAGCAAGTGATCCGGTAAGAAGATGGCAGGACTTTCCCTGTTTAGAATTGCCTGTGCTGGGCTCCTTTCTAATGAAAAATCAAGACAAGGAACAGAGTCCCTTATTATAGACCATCCTGGGAGTTCTAACCTTAGCATGTGGTCTCTGGAAGGTTTACAACCTGAGTTCACGAGTGTGGAACATGGTACTGGTTTTGCGCTTCACTCCATTGTCCTAGGCTTCAGAAAGCAAGAGTTCTGGGAGGGTCTACAGCTACGCAAGGGGAGTGTAGTAGTTGGCTGACGGCAAGGAGCAAACTTTGTTTTCCCCATGCCAGGCAGCAGTCATCATGGTCCCAGGACACTCAAAGCCACGTGGCTCTGCAGTAGATGCCATACAAAGTCAGCAGGACTCACAATTTCAACTTCTGTGAGCTTACAATCAGAAACAGCTTTTCAGCCACCACACTGACACAAGGAAACGGTCCCCAGTGCACACAGATGCACATGAGGCTTGGCACCCGGGCAGAAGGAACTGAACACACCAGTCGGTGCAGTCTGAATGATGGTAGAGGCAGAGAAATGACGTTAAGATTTCACCAAATCAGCAGCCAGATGCAGGTCCTATCCAGCACGCTGCAGGTGGCACTTGGTGGATAGTCTTACCCCGTCTGTGGGAAACCTTCAGACTGACTGGAACAAAACAGGGTGTTTCATTTAGAACTATTCCTAAGGCCACCCAGAAGTTTCCATAAAGAGCTTCAGGACATGTGGTCCAGTCCTGGGAAGCAATTGCTGCACATAACTGCAGGAAGCAGAGGTTGGAAGGGTTTATCTTAGATATGGGTGGGGCTTTTTCTTCTGGTCTTAGATGTAGGGAGACCATTTTACAGTAAAAGAAGTGAACTTCTCTTAGTAAAGAAGACATGGCATGGAGGCTTATCACCAGAACACTGAATCACAGTATAAAGGGGTAGCGGTGGCTCAGGCTGAGGGCTCAGGCAGAATGGAGTGCTTGCTCTGCTGACAACTAGCTAGGTGACCTTGAGCTAGTTCATTCACACTTCTGGACTTCAGTCCCCTTAACATAAAACATGGGGCTTGCCTCGTGTCCATGGATTTGGAAACTGAGTTCCTTGGAGCCCAAAGGTTCTCCTAAGCAGTTTAAAATATGCTGGTGTGCTCCCACAAGTCACCCCTGCCAATGAGTGACACCCAGAAAATAAATATCCAAGATGAGTTTTATTCTACAAACCTCTTGTAAGGGAAGAAAAGAATTATATTATTAAGTAATACTAGGCAAAAGCACTAATCCAAGAGGTTTTTTTTTTTTTAAAAAAATAGATGTATCTATATATTTATTACTTTGTATGTATGAATGTGTGTATCTGTGTGTTTGTGTGTGTGTATTTGTGCGTGTGTCTGTGTATATTTGTGTGTGTGTCTGTGTATATTTGTGTGTGTGTAGATGGGAATATAGACAGACAGACAGACAGACAGATAGATACACAAACACATACAAATGATGGTAAATGTTGATTATCAGTTTGACAGAATCCAGAAGATGGGTTTCTGGACATGGCTATTGGGAATCAACTTGATTATATTTGTATTGGAAAACGCACTATAACTATATATAGAACCTTTCCACTGGCTCAGAAAAGCTTGGATTACATAAACTAGAGGAATTGAGTTGAGCACTAACATGAATTAATTGCTCTCTGCTTCTTGTTTGTGGGTGTGGTGTGTTACTGCTCCAAGAGCCTGCTGTCTTGACCTCCCCACTATTATGGCCTGTAAATTTGAAATAAGCAGATTTAAACCTTTTCTCCATGTTACATTTGTCAGAGAATTTTGCCAGAGCAACACAGACTTGTTCTGATAAAGCAAGGAGCATTTGTTCGGATAAAGTGGCTGAATGAGGGAGGTGAAAAAAGGGAGCCTTAGGGAGAGGCACCCTCTCGGCAGTACTAAGCCATTCAGCACAGAGGTTTCAACTGAAGTCCAGGTTCTGCTCTCTGTCAGGCAACAAAGAGGTTTCTCCTGAAAATTATACATGAAATAATTCTATGTGCTTTCAAGCCCAAGTGTTTCTGTTTTTATTTTAACTAATGACTTTAAAATGAATGACATAAGCTTAGGGACCAGTAAAGATCAACCACAGACGGGAAAGAAAAAAGAATTTAAGCCCGACATTCTGCTGGAATTCATTTAAGCACACAATGAAGAATGCCCATGTCTAAACCACCCACTAAAGCAAACAAAGGCTCTCCTGCATGCTAAAAGACACCCAAAAGCAAAAGCATACCATTACAAAGGGGGGAAAAACCCTTTTGGTTGGGATAAGTATTCAAAGCATCCATTTCATCACTGCCTAACCATTCTGATACACTATCAAGACATCCTGTTTCCAAACAAGTTCAAATAAGCCATTACACTCTGAGCCTCTATCTGAGCATTGCAGGTCAGGCAGAGCTAGAAGGACCAGTGGACCAACGCTTCTAAATGGGTACTACTGTTTTCTTACTTGTCTGAATAGTCCCCACAGAACTGTAGCTTTGTGACTGAGTAGGGTTTCAAAGGTTTGTTGAATGCATGAATGAATAAACTGTGACCATGACTGTCTTGTCTCCTTTCCTGTTCCTATTCTCTGATGTAGAAGAGAGAAATATCTAGTGAGCTCCTGGGTGATTCACTTGTGCTTTCAAAACCAGAGGCTTCCATTGTTATTCCAACAGTATGGCTACAGATTTTCTTGTATAATATATTCCCATTCGTAAAGGAAAACAGAACTGGTCTGCTCAAAACATGTATCCAAGTTTTCCCAATTTTTTTGTTAACACAAAGAGACATGCCAAGGTACAAAATGAAGGGTGTCCAGGGCTGATCAATACTAGAAGGGAGCTACTCCTTCCCAGTCCTGTCACAGCCAGCTGATGTGTTTCCTGTGCACTCATGCCACATGGAACAATGGATTCCTCTTGCACAGTGGCACTCAATCCTCCTAATGCTGAGACCCTTTAACACAGTTCCCCATGCTGTAGTGACTCCCACCCATAAAATTTTGTTGTTATTACTCCATAAATGTAATTTTAATAATGTCACAAATCATAATATAAATATCTGATGTGCAGACTATCTGATATGCAAATACCCCCAAAGGGTTGTTACCCACAGGGTCAGAGCCTCTGCTCTAGCATGTACATTTGTCTGTCTTATTCAACCGAATACCACAGCCAGGAACATAGCCTTCACAATATCCTATGTCAAAAGATAATCTCACCATACTCAACTCTATCAGACATGTACACATCCTCATGAACATGCATACTTACCAGGAAAGGTAGAGAACTCAGTGTCCGACAAAATGAAAGAAAGAAGTTATCCTCTGTGGTAGTTTGAATGAGAAATGTTCCCTTTGGGGTCTGGTGTTTGAACACTTCGGCCCCAGTGAGTGATGCTGTTTGCGGAGGTCATGGTAACTTTAGGAGGTGGAGCCTTTCTGGGGCAAAGGCGGGGAGTGGGCTTCGCGTGTTTTTAGCTTCACTTCACTTCTTATGTATAAATGAAGGTGTAATCTCTTAGCGTCATGTTCCAGCCACTTGTAACCAGGCCTCCCTGCCATTATAGACTAGCTCTCAGGAACCATAAGACAAAATGACTGTTCTGTCCCTAAAGTGACTTCTGGTCTTGGTGTTTTATCATAGCAACGGGAAAGTCTCAGACACACCCCGACTCTTAGAAATCCCAAGGAAAAGTTCACTAATAGATGCATGTCTAAATAGAGAATGTTCTAGGATGTTCAGATGGAGTGTCCAGTATGCAGTGCTGTTCACAATGCGATGCTATAGGCAGACACCCTTTAACATTATCGGCCTCACAACATCACACTTAGAGCTTTTAATCCCCACAAAAATAATAAATTTGCTTAGAGATGGAAAAATCAGGATATAGAAGCTGCATAATGAACCTTTCTATATTGCTATGGCTTCCAGTTATACAGTCACAAGTAATTGCTTCTTAACTCTTCACATTTCACATCAAAACCGTGTAGCCTCTAGATCATGGCGTAAATGCACTGTGACCTCTTCTGTGAATACTAAGCGTATTCAGTCCCAGACAGGAGCTCTCCAACTCACCTGGTCTCAAGAGCTCTCAAAAGCCATAGTCCTCTTGCTGACAGAGTGGAGTAGCCATTTAGAATCAATCCTATTGTCCAAAGGTGAAGGACGCTGCTACAGAAATATGGCTTTGCTGAATGTATGCAGTGGGTCATTTCCTGAGGATTTGTGCCTAAAGCTAATAAGGAAACCAAGCACAATGATTTATCATGAGTGTTTCAATTCATGTTGGAATAATTTTGAAAGGTATTGTTATATACAGAACTGGGGAAAGCACAGTGCCCAAAAGCCAACAAAAATAAATAGAACAAATCTTAATTTAAGATATAGAAAACATTTTTTATCAGATGAACATCCTGCCCAAAGTATGAATTTCTGATGTGTGTGTGTGTGTGTGTGTGTGTGTGTGTGTGTGTGTGTGTGTGTGTGTAGGAAAAGATAAAGATATAAAGACAAAGGAAAAATATAGTTATCATTTCTACTATCTGTCATTGCATCCCATAAAAGAGTCTGTGTTCCTTGGGATAATTGTAAGAGATATTTCTTAAAAGAGAAAATGTTTTCATGATATAGTTTGTAATTGTGGGATAATTGTATAATTCCTTAAGATGAGGAAAGTTCTACTTTTAAAGAAATACCCCTTACCTGGCCACTCTAGAAAAGACACCCTCACTCTCCACAAGAGTCTCCCAGAGCTTTGTCTTCTCAAGAAGGTTTTAAAGCAAGAGGGAAGGGCAGATAAAGAAGAGACAGCTAAGGGGTTGTGCCTGAGAAAATCAGTCAGGGACAGAAAGACAAATTCCCCTTGTTCTGTGAAATGTGAAACAACTGATCTTGGGATCACAGGGTAGATGATGCTAGACTGAGGTGTTGGGGCAGATAGCCAAGGGTCACAGAATCTTTACTATAATAGGAACGTGTATTACATTTTGAGTTATATCACATAGTGTGGAGATAACGTTAGACTATTGTTCATTCCTAAATTGCTAATAGGATACAACTCAATGTTCTTACCTACATGCCTAAGTATTTGGAGTGATGGATATATTAGCTAGTCTGGCTTAATTATGCCACATCGTATCCTGAAACCGGAGCATCAGTTTGTACCCCATATGTCTGTGCAATTGTGAATTTTCAAATTACAGCAATAGAGGAGGGGTGGGTAGAGAGATGACTCAATGCTCTCCCAGATGACCCAGCTTCAGTTCCCAACACTCACATGGTGGCTCACAAATACACATAGCTCCAGTTTTGATGGTTCCAACATTCTCCCCTGGCCTCCTCAGTCATAAGGCATGCAGATGGCACTCAGATATGCATTCAAGCTTGGCATTCATACATATAAAATATAAATAAAATAAAATTATCATGATTTTAATGCCTGAGTTACATGTAGAAATGCAATCCTGGAGGGATGTGTAAAGGATGGATGTCTGAATTCAGACCAGACTATGGAAAGACATACTGATTTAATATTCCATTGAGATTCTTCTTTACTAAATGCATGAAAGGAAACCATCAACTTGAACCTTAAGCACCAGCTGGTTTTGCCTGGGACAGGAGGATCAGAACAAAGCAGCACATAGCAATGAAAAAGGCTAAAATCGAAGTTGAATGCAGTTAATTTATGACTTGGCAAGTGACTTCGCAATCTCTGGCTATTGATTACACCCATTTCTCTAAGAGC
This sequence comes from Rattus rattus, assembly GCF_011064425.1. Lineage (NCBI taxonomy): Eukaryota > Metazoa > Chordata > Mammalia > Rodentia > Muridae > Rattus > Rattus rattus. Next base: position 40,954,738 of record NC_046160.1, on the reverse strand, counting down.
AAAGGAATCCAGTGAACCTGGAGACAGAGTATCAGTTTCTATGGCTTTACAGTAACTATGTATTATCTATGTCAGGTGACTTAAAAGGTTGGGTAGCTTCATTCTCAAATGACAAGAATATTTGGGACTCTTCACAATATGTTTCTCAGACCCGATTTGTGGAATACACAGGGACAAATGTCAACACATTTCCTTGCAAATTGTGTCATGAACTCGAACACCCATGTGATCTATAGCACAGACACTTCTCGTTCCATTCTCCAGTTAACTACTTTATTCTTATATATCCAGAAATCCTCTGTAGTTACCTGCAGCCTTAAAGAGCTGTGTCTTTAAGGAGGGTCACAAAATAACTGTGAAGAACGGTAACTGAGATGGTGCCAGTGGATTGGGAAGTGAATGCCTTCTAAACACGAATGGAAATTCTAGCCTCAAGAAATGCTAATTGAGCTGACAGCAGAGCAGGAAGTGACTATGTGAAACTGAGCTGACTGAGTTAACTTAATTAACTGCCTTTTGTGATTTTTTTTCTTTTTTGAGGAAAGCAGATCCATGACTTTACACAAGCTTAGTGTTTGAGTACTGATCTGCATGTACCTAGACCCTTACACCATTTTAGTTTAAAATACTATTGGTTCTTTTTGTGCTGTATTTTTCAGATCTGGTGGAAGGTCTGGGCTCATGCAGCAAATTGGTGAGGCATACATTTGGAGACATACTTGAGTCATGCAACTGTTCTTCCTAACTTGTGCACTTCAGAGACAATGAAAGGATGTTATTTCCTTGGCACTGGGTTACTGGCAGAAGTTCAGAGTCTTTCTGACCCTAGAGCATGATAAGATTGAAAACAGTAGTTAGGTCAGCATACATGGTGGCTGGATAAGACTGTCCCTCCTGGTCTCAGGTGTTTAACACTTAGCTCCCAGTTGGTCGTGCTGTTTGGGGAGGTTTAGGTGGTTTACCTTTGCTGGAGGAAGCACGTCCCTGGTATCATGGTGTCAGACTTTGACATTAAAAGCCTCCAGCCACTTCTAGTTCTCTCCCTGCTTGGGTTTGAGATGAGCTCTCAGCCTCCTGCTCCTGAAGCTATGCCTGCCACTGATGTTTCGCCATGATGGATTCTTATCCCTCTTAAGCTGTAAACTAAAATAAATTTCTTTCTTCTCTAAGCTGCCTTGGACATGGCGTTTTATCACAGAGACAGAAAACACTGAGTTGACTAGATTGCTATGCCTTCAGATATAATCACAGAACATTACGTAAATAATGTGAGATTTATGTAACCAATAAAGCATTTGGGGGAAACTGGCTAGAATCTTGATTCTGCAGTTGACATGTGTTTCTTAGAGGTGTTGAGAAATGTCACTTCCTGTCAAAGCTAAGACACTCACATCCTTTGGAGAGGTATCCACCCCAGCTTGGTAGTAAGTCCGGGCTTAGCTTCCTTGTCTTGAGTAGACTTTGAGAGTCTTAACTGTGATTTCATATGGTAAACTCCAGGAAAATAAATTGAAGAAGAGTCTGTATGCTGGGTTGCCATACTTACTGTACTTTTGTAAATAATCAGGCAAAGGTTAATGCTAAGCTTGTTTTGAAAATATACTGATCCATGATAATCTTCGCTAAAATTATATTTAGGAGATTTGTGCTTTAGAAAAAAAAATCTGGAAGTGAATTCATTAGTCAACTCCCTTGGTTTCTGGGGGTTTGATTTTTTTATTTCCTTCTTTGATGGGCTCAAAAATGATTTTGTTTTCTTCCAATCTTTTGCTGCAAGTCTCTAAACTAATATTACCATTTTCCTAGCAATCTTCCTAACTTGGCACTATTAGAGTTAAGGCTGTGCTCTTCCTGAAACTGTTAAAGCTGAAGCTAGATGAACCGAGAGGCTTTGGAAATTTCACAACAGTTTATATGTGTCAATGATACAGTGAAGGTCGACCAGTTGGTTTTACCTATAGCCGACTAAATAATTGAAAGAGCTAAAAGAAAGAGAGTCAAAACTCAAAAGTCCTTCTAAAAGCAAGTCGGAAACTGTGAACATAAGAATTTGGAAGGGAAAAATCGGGGAGAAAAAAAACCTCATTTGTGAAACAGTAAGTAAGTTGACTGTAGACATGTAGAAGTTCTGGGGACGCTTGCTAACTCAGAAGTGTCTGAAAGGCACAGAGATGCCTGCAATTTATTAAGTGCAGAGTCTGTGCCAAGAATTTTACAAGATATTGCTAAGCCTCACAATAATCGTGTAAAGTTAATGTTTTCGTTCTCTTTTTATATAAAAAAATCAAGATAAAAAGATAAGCTATCTTGTTCAACTAGTGAGAGGCAGCGCTGGAATGTGACTGGGAGGCCCATCTTTACAAGCCTGGAAGACACCCAAGGTTAAAATACTTTTCCCGTTGCAAGTGGCTGAAATCTTCTTACCCAGACCAAATGAAGGGAACTCGGAGTTTACAGCCATTCTACTGGGATTCACCAGGCTTGTAAACTAGGCCTGTGCTGTTGACCAAGTTGTGCTTGTTTGCTTGTTTTTTCATAAGCAAGGTAAATCTGGATGGCACGCTTCACTGCTGGAGAGCAGCAGGGTAGAAGGGAATCACATCATTGTGGACCTGCTTAAGAGGATGTAACTCTACACCAAGGTCATCCATCCTTTCCCCATGTCACTCCTGCTTTCCAATACAAGGGCTAAAATACAACCATTGTCCAAATTCTAACTCAGCTTCAGCTAATCTATGTTTGCAAGACCTCCTGTTGGTGAGCTTGCTAGATATATGTCTGGTGGTTCTGAGAGGTATCCAGTGTTCTTTAAAAATCATTAGTCTCAAACAAAAGCCTTGGAGCAAGGAATTTATAATGACCCATGTGCAAAAGGAAAGCCATTCATCTTTGAAAGGAATGAATATGACTTCATAATCAAGTTATAGTTCCATTGTTGAGCCAAATCAGGCAAGTTTTTTTTCCCAGCTATTATCAAGCTTAAGGCAACTAGCAGAGACCAGGGCACATGTCCAGAGACTTCTGCAGTAGAATTGAGAACAAGACTAACATTCCATAGAAAGACTTCCCTTCCATGGGAAGAAACAGGTTGTCAGCACTCAGCACATGTGCATCTTTAGTTGACACTGCATAGTGACAGTAACGTCCTTGTTTGTTGCCATCAATGAAGTACCTCAAACCTACAGTATGCTGGGAAATCAAGGCTCAGAAATGCCAAGTACTTGAAGACTCTATGCCAGTGTCAGAACCCAGTCACATTACCAATCTTCAAATACTTAAGCATAAGCCATGTCAATATCAAATCACTAGATCTACAATTATAAAACATATTTTTATTTTTATCATATTGTGTGTATGGGTATTTTGCCTGCATGTATGTAAGCATGCATACTGTGGTGGTTTGAATAGGTATTGCCACATAAACTCAGGTATTTGAAGGCTTAGCCTGTGAAGAGTGGTACTATTAGGAGGTATGGCCTTGTTGGAGTGTACCTTGTAGTTCTTCTATGTTCAAGCTACATCCAGGCACACTTGCTGCTGACTTTGGATCAAGGTGTCTCTTCCAGCATAATGTCTGCCTGCATGCTGCCATGCTCCTACCATGAAGATAATAGATTAAACCTCTGAAACTGTAAGCTATCCCCAGTTAAATGTTTTCCTTTATAAGTGTTGACTTGGTTATGATGCCTCTTCACAGCAATTAAACCCTAAGATATATATCATGTGCATGTCTAGTTGTCATGGATGCTAGAAGAGGGTTTCAAGTCCTCTGGAACTATAGTTACAGATTGCTGTGAGTCAACATGTGGATGCTGGGACTCAAACTGGGTCCCCTGGAAGAACAAGAAGTGCTCTGAACTACTGAGCCATCTTCCCAAGCCCAGAATCTACAAATTTTGTCACCCTGCTTATCAGCGTCCATTTTTTATGCCTATGCATAGGCTGGAAGTGTCATGGTAACATTTCCTGATCTGGTGCCCCTTCAACAAGTGACTGCATGTGTCCCAGTAGCCTTGAATCTGAAGTAAATGAACACTGACACACAGTCAACACTCATATCTCCCCAATGGAATCGGTCTGAGTTAACTTCTCTGGAAGACAACTCCTTTACTCTGTTCCAAGCCACATTTCATCCATAAAAGTACCTCCCTAATAATCTCCCACTCAGATCTTTTCAGGAACATCTGTGCCTAGAGCAACAAGAGTGAACACATCCATGAATATTGGCTTCCAGAACTCAGGCATTTCTTCCTTCATGTGCTATTTAAATAGGTGGAGCCTGTTCATAGATAGAAGTGTCTTAGATTAGAAGAGCAAGATAGGAAATGCAGATAAAATGTACAAATAGATACATGAAGTCTATGCATATGCACAGGATGGTGGTAATGCCATCGGGCAGTGTTTAAAGACATGTGTGAACCAGCTGTTTCGGACAATCACCATCAATTAGGAGAACTTCAGGACATAACTGACTTTCATCTAAGCATCTGACTGATTCCAAAATGCTTTGCATCTCCCATCAGTAGCTGGAGAGATTAATTAGGAAACCAGAGAATGGACTCACTGGCTAGAAACACAGGTCCAACACTGGCTATGGTGCTAAGGCTCAGAAAGATGAACAAGGTGGAGTGTCAACAATCTTTGTAGAACTCTCTCTTCCTGGTCCTTTTCAAAGTTATTACCCCCTCACAGAAAATGTTTTCAAAGACTTGGATTTGCATGGCCATTAGCCTAAGAATGCCATTCATTTCTTCGGGGTATTCCGTCCTCACTTGCAGAACTCATCATTGCAAGGGGAGATTGCTAGATCTATGATTCAGGCTCTCAGTTAATGAATCTACTATGGCTAGGTATCACATTGTGGCAGAAGCTTGAAGCATCTCCAATCAGGAACATAAATACATACTAGTACTCAGCTCACTTTCTCTACCCACAGTCAAGATGGGTCTTCTTGCATTGACTAATGTTATGACTGATGTTATGCACTGCTAGGCTATTTCATCCTGCACACCCATCCTTGGGCACTCACAACTTTGTATGAAACTACAGGGCTATGCTACAGTCCTTTAAGTACAAAGTTATCAGTTCTCTGAACGTGAGGTTGTCATTCAGTATGCCTCCTCAGGGTAGATGCCCCAAACATTGCAGCTTTTGCAGAAGATCACAAAGAGACACAGGCCATCTCAGGACAGGTGACTTAGGAATCCTCTGAGCTTTCTAAACATGGGGTTTATTTTTTGTTGATAATGATTAGGCAAACCATGACAGGATAATGCGGAGGAGAATACAATAAAAATTACCAGAACTGGGGTAAGGAAATACACTTGAAATGTATTTTGTAATGTATATAGCACACTAACCACTAATTACATGTGGCTATTCACATTTAAATGATCAGAGTGGAATATAATTAAAAACCAAGTCTATAGTTACATTAGCCTTATTTTTTTGTCAAGTTTATCAAGTGGCTCCTGCTCCTTTGCTGGACAGACATAGAATTTTCATCCTTGCAGAGTGGTATGCATAGCACAGAATGTACTATCCATGATTGACAGCAGAGGAGGTGGGAAGATGCCCCTATGAGCATAGCCAGGAGTTATTATGATGTAACTTTGAGAAACTTCTATTGAAAAGAGATCCTTGGGGGCTAGGAATATAGCTCAGCTGGTAAAGTCCTCGCCATACAAAAACAAGGCCCTGATTTTGATCCACAAAAGCCATATAAAAACATCAGTTTTGGGCACACTTGGAATCCCAGCACTGGAGAGACAGAGACAAGCATATTTTGGGGGCTTCCTAGTCAACCAGATCTGTCTCAAAATAGAGTGGACAACATCCAATGTTGTCCTCTGGCCTCCGCTTGCATGCATAGATGGACATATACAAATAAAATAGAAATTAATAAATAAATATTAGCTATGCTTAGTTTTAGATATTCTAGATGACAGTTTTCCAGGGACTGCAAGGCAGGGAGATCTGTTCAGTAGGAGCCATGAGAGTTGCTGTCTGTTGTCCTGTTGTTTCTAGTACTTCTTTGCACACATGTCTGTCCTGCTCCAGGCAGACGAACTGTCTGTCTCATGCATTTAGCTCCCTTGCCTGTACCAGAGCCATTCCATATGCCTGCTTCACCACTGGTGTCTCGCTCCAGTCTGAAAACTCCACTCAAGTCTCTCCACACAGCTTCACCGTTCATCCACTCCTGCTGCACCCTCGCAAACTACACGGAGCTCCAGATGGTAATTAGCAGACTGCATGGTAACACATGTTTCCCTTCCTCCTCACCAGACTAAGCATCTTGTGGGAATGGAGTCTGTCTTACCATATCTCTGTCCCTTTATCTCTGTCCTTTGCTGAGCTTGGGCCTCAGTTGCTACCTCATAAGTTCCAAGTAGATGTGTGTAAAAATTCTGGGAATATATTCTGCATTCTTTTGACTCCTTGTGATTTCTTTAGTGGATAATGGTTGTATGGTGTGAAACATATCTGACCCAATCTTTCTGATTTCTCAATACTCTCTGTGCATCAGTAATAAAGTTTCATGCGTGTTTTTATTTATGGTTAATATCCAGGGTGCTTCACTGTGTCAGTGAAACTACTTTAGAACATACACACACACACACACACACACACACACACACACACACACACACACACACACACACGTTCACACAAACTATGGCCTTAAAGATAGTACCTTGAACAGAGAACTTTCCAGACTGTTGCCATACTGAACCTTCATGGAGGCCAGTTCAACCACTTTTCTTCTGTACCATCCTCAGAAAACCTATGTAGAATATTCTATCATGGAAAATATTCCTAAGAGTAAACGTGAAGTTCAGATAGCCTGACCTGAGTCTAGCATAGGGTTGGGAAGAGAAAAATGAAACTCCAGGAGCTTGATTCTGATGCTCTAAGTCCTATTTTGTTTTAGAGAAGTTTCCTGGCATGGTGTATGCCATGTGTCTGCCTTAGGCAGTGGCACCTAGACTAGGTACAAGAGAAGCTATGAGGAAACAGGACTTCTTTTCACTTCCAGTACATCCAAAGTCTGTGAGTACCGCTGTGGGAATCCTCCTGTGGGCCAGAAAGATGTATTTTCCTGTCTATGGGATCCTAAACCCATCCCACTAGATTTAGAAAAAACAAAACAAAACAAAACAAAACAAAACAAAAACATGCAAACAAAAACATGTGGCTGAAACATGGATTTTGACAAACCTTTAATATCAGCTTTAAGTATGATATCTACAACTTTTCATAAGCATTCTAGTGGAGATCACACCAGAGCTTGGTAATCTAACTATAATATAAGATAATCAAGTAAGAACAAAAAGAAAAATCTAAGAAACCATCTAATTTGAAAATCCATAGCATAGCCCTAAGTATTTTGGATAATAAAACCTTCCAGTGAAATTTCATTTCTCAAGAATATGTCATGCATGACATTTTGGGCAACATCATTAAAACTCTGTTAACAGGTATAGAACTGCATTTATATAGGTCCACATGAGGTCATAGGGCCAAATGACAATGGCTATGCAGTTGTGTAGGTCACGTTGACTCAGGGGCTTCACTGCCCAGAGAGCCAAGGTACCCCAAACTGATTGTTCTTTTACCAGCTTCATGTTGTTCAGTACATACTGTTCAGAAAGTTGATGCTTGGAGATTTTTTTCTTACCACCATTCTCCCAACCATGCCCTTGCCACCATGCTTGATAATAGGGCATCTATCTTCCTCCAGCAATCTCCCGGATTCATCACCTTCAGGCCAACTTGACATTCAGATCGCCCTTTGTGGTGGTTTAAGGAGATGTCTCCCAGAAGCCTAGACATCTGAATACTTGGTCCCTGCTGGTAAGACTGTTTGGGTGGGTTAGTTAAGATGAGTGGCCTTGATGGAGGAAGGTTGGGGTAGACTTTGAGGTTGTAAAGTTATTGTCCCTTTCCAGTGTGCTGTTGTCTGCTTTCTTCCTATGGTTAGAGATGTAAGCTCTCAGTTCCTGCTGCCATACCTGGCGATGGTTGCTATGCTTCCCTAATACAATAATGGTGATGAACTCTTTACTCTCTGGAACCATAAACTCAAGATAAACCTACCCTTGCATAAGTTGCCCTGATCATGATGTTTTGTCATGGCAATAGAAAAGTACTTAATACACTCTTAATACTTTTAAAGTAGAGGAATTAAATATGCTGGTACTTCGGGCTACCTCATGAACATGTTGTCAGCCAGGGGCAATACATCTGGTGCTGATGGCTCAGTCACAAAATTCAGCCCTGCTCTTGGACCTACCCATGCTGCACCTGTGCCCACTCTAAACCTCATCCTGTATCTCCATACTCCCAGGGTAATATATAGGGTGGACAACAAGGATTCATAGCGCTCTCTGCTCAGACATTTCCTGAGCCATCACGGTTTAGGGATAGTCCAAGAAAATGGAATGCATTTCTGGTGGCTGTGAACTTTGAGTAGTTAAGAGAGCATGGGGCAGTTAGAGGTCAGAGTCTAACTAAGAGTTCAGGGAAGAAAGCAGCACAGGAGCAGCAGAAGGAACAGGTCAGTTACCCCAAGATCAACAGCCGTTTATATTCCTATGTGGGGAAAACTCTATGTGTGTCAGTAGAGCACAAGAAGTTATTGGGTGGGGAGGTTTGAAGAAGACCCCACCAACATGAGTGGGACACAGGAAGTGATGTGATAGCAGTGTTTGGAAGCCCAGGCATTTTTTAAAATAATTCAAGAGAAGCAGTCAGAAGTTCAATTTATTTAATAAAAGAACTACATGCCTTTAACCATAGTACTCAAAAGGCAGAGGAAGAGTGGGTCACTGTGAGTTCAATGACAGCCTGGACTACATACCAAGTTTCAGGACAGCCAGGGTAACACAGAACAGCCCTATCTAAAAATCAAACAAACAAAGCAGTCATGGCTGAGTGGTCTAAGCAATGGATTAGAAAGAATCCCAACCATCACACCGGTCTTCTTGCACAGCTCAGAAAGACAAAGAACTCTCTTTTAACCTTCAGATTTTGTGGAAGAGAAACCCCAACCTGGACAAGGTGTGGAAGAGGAATGCACAGAGAAGTATCAGAAATCATGGCTACTAGGAAATTAAAGTCTGGGGCTAGAAATATGGCACAGGGAGTAAAGTGTCTGCTGTGCCTCAGGACTTGAGTTCAAATCTCCAGTACAATATAAAAGTCAGATTTGGAAGCATAGGCCTATTACCCAGTGATCTAGGCAGAGAGAGAAGGGTAGACTCTGGGGGAAGGTTGCTGCATAGCCAATCTAGCTAAAACAGAGGGTCCCCAGATTTAGTGAGAGACTCTGTGTGGAAAACCAAGGTGAGAGTGACTGAGGGAGACATCATTCTTCACATCTAAGCTATACACATGGGCCTGCATAGATGAGCACACACGTGTGCACACCCACATATTAGATATACGCACAGAGAAAAATATATAGACAGAGACAGAAAAAGACAGAGACAGACAGTGACAGAGGTGAGTTAGGACACTAAGAGTGCAGCCTCTACTTACACCACAAACCAGAACATGCAATCACTGACACAATCACTTACACCTATGGACTGCAATAGTAATTCTAAGAACACATATAGGAAGCACGTAAGACAAAGGATTAACTTAGTCTTGCTGAACAGGCTGTTGTGGCATGCACAGGCTCTCGTGGCCCCATTTCGTCTTTGCCTGTGGTGGCCATTCTCACCTTGACTAAAGTCTCTAGGGACAGAAGGCCAGAGCCTCTGCTCACTTAATCTCAGGAGTAACAGCTCCACATTTGACTCTGACTGTATGCAAGGTTTCCCCTTTGAAGCCAGAAATTATATATTCTCATGTTATTAGATAAAGAATAGGGAGAGGAAGGAAAGAGAAGGAAGAGAGGACGATGAAAGGAAAGAGGATATAAAGAAAGGAAGAGAAGAGCAAGAAGAGGAGAGAGGAAAAAGGAAATTATGCCTAGGTGAGCAAGAATGCTCCAGGTATGTAGCGTAGCCCTGATGTGGCCTGCCTGGGTACAGTCAGAAAACACTTCTTTCCCCCACAAAGAGTAGCACATGTATTTTCATGGACAGAGCAGCCTCCCATCTTCTGTTCCCAGACCCTGGATCAGCAGCCACTACCCTCTTGCTTTGGGAATTCTGGGAGAATTAATTTTGAAGAGGAATTGCTTCAACAGCCAGCATGCCAGGATGAAAACATCAATGCCTTGACTCCTGCACTGTGTGGACCAGGGGGTAACATCCCAGTCCCAGAGTCCATCAGAGGGCTTTTCTGAGCAGAGGACTCAGATAGTCACCTTGATGACAATCACTATATAGCTTCATGTACTTTCTGCCCTGCTGACCTTGACCTCAGCTGTATTCCAGATGCTTCTCCCTAGACTAGCTGCCATTAATGTCAGCCCGAAAACACCACCTTTTGCTTTGTGGCTTTGACATTGCCAGCAAAGGGCTATGTGGCCCATAGTTGAGAAAAATAAATTTAAAATTCATGATATTCTCTAATGCACAAACGACTTGAACAAAAAATAAATGTTCTTTCCTTTCTGTCATGTACAGCAGAAGTCGGCCCCTCTCTGCACCCTGGGATGCCAAGATCAGGAAAATAAAAATGTTAGAGACAGAGAAGGATCCTAGTGACTGGGTAGAACCTGAGAGCCAGCTGAAGGAATTTGGTAAGGAAGGTTTTAAAAGGGAACAAAGCCTTCAGTGCTGATAAGGAAAGAGTCTCTATAAGGGAATGGGAGAGGCTGTCAGGCACAGTTGAACCCCTCCTCAAGGTCCAGCCTACTCAGCATCTGTGTCCTAATACACTGACGCTCTTTCAGGGCACCTCGCATCTTTAGAGGTCTTTTGTGAAAGCTTGGGATTGGGCCAAAGTTATATGAACTGGACTGTGAAACACTTTTCCTTGAAGATCTTCAGGGACAGCTGCTGGGAGGTGGGGCCAGCGAGGTGTCAGCTGGAGCTAGGCAAACAACAAGGAGGCCAGGAGATAGCCTCTTGCAGAAAAGGAGTATTCAAATTCAGAAAGTGATCTCTGCTATCCAAGTGACCAGGTGACGGTGACATCTCTGTGAGATAGGGATGCTGCCTACCTCACAAAGTGCCTGATCTCCACTACACATTGTTTGCATCTCAGCAACAGGGCTTATTGGCCTACACAGGTGTGAGCACGGGTAGGAACTGCTGGAGAAGGAACATCTACTCCCAGGTCTTAGTAAAATGTACTTTTGAAATAAGAATGATCAAATCTACTATATAGGGCTGCTGAATGTAACAGAAAGCAACCAAGGTCAAGGAAGTCCCTACTCGAGCCTTTCCTGGGTCTATGCTTGAGAAAAAGCCAAGATGATTGATGCAGACATTCTCAACCAGGATTTCATGGGGGCCGGAAAGGGAAGCCCGTAAAAGCAGCCCAGGCTTGTCCACTCCAGTGGAGTAGAGCTAATTGAGTGTCACTGCCTTAAAGCCATTGCTTTCAGAAGAAAAGAAAAATACACCAATTTCTCATGAGCTGCAAGCATTCGGAGATCACCAAAACAAAAAAATTCATTTTCTGAAACTAAAAATAAAACATCAACTAAACACCTCAGAAGGGGCCACTGTCTTTGAGCCACTCAGCCTCTTTGAAAGCATTGTGGAGGTGGCTTCCCCTCCCCCCAGCTCCTCCTTCCTGAGGCTCCCAGGTGACTGGGTCTGTTACTAGTTAAGAACAGGAAAAGGGTGAAGCAAGGTCACCGCTCTTGGCTGTAGACGTCAACCCCATGAAAGATCACAGGCAAGCCCGTCTACACTTTTACAACATGGTTCTGTTTTCAGTGGGTCCCGTCTCTGCCAGTTCCTGCTCCAAGCCCGGGGTCACAGGCTGAACTGTATCTCATGAGGCCTCTTCCCACCACACAGCCCTACCTCAGCCTCAGAGGCCCTGGCTCCTCTACAATCCCTCTCCATCAGAAATGGTCAGAGCTCAGACATGCTTCATCTGATAAGACAGGATCTGGTAGCCAATGAAAAGCTTCGTTAAGATTAGATCTAAGATTCCATAAATCCAAACTTAAAAGCTTCTAACTTCTAAGAAGTTGGAAGTTATGCATGAACTGTGCCTTTTTCTAGACATGACCATGTTTTAGGATTCCTTCTAGGATGTGAGATGGTTCTGTCATAGGTGGAAAAATGGAGATATGAAAAAAAAAATTGTAAGAGTAAATTTTTTCCTTTCTGTTTTTCTTTTACCCCAATGAAGATGTGCTCAAATTTGTCTTTTGGTGAAATTCTTTAAAAACAAATTCTAGTTTCTTAAAACCAAGGAAATGCTGAAACTTTTAAATGATCAGAAAGTTCTAGAGAAAGCTGAGATAAAGGAGTGATTTTCAGTATAATTTTTCTGTATTTTCAGGAGTGCTCACATCCCTGAACATCCCTGCCCCAGCTCATCCCACAGAATGGCTCACTTTGCTCACAATAGTCCCCTGTCTGCTTTGTGTGTAGGTTTAAGGTTAACTTTAATGAAAGCAATGTGATCTCACTGCCCTGATATGAAAATGGGCTCGGGGTTGGGGATTTAGCTCAGCAGTAGAGCGCTTGCCTAGCAAGCGTAAGACCCTGGGTTCGGTCCCCAGCTCCGGAAAAAGAGAGAGAGAGAGAGAGAGAGAGAGAGAGAGAGAGAGAGAGAGAGAGAGAGAGAGAGAGAGAGAATGGGCTCATGGACAGTTGATGCCCTGGTTTTGCTTCTGGCTCACTAGCTCTGAGGTACCCAAGGAAGCAGATTATAGTCTACACAAAGCAGGTATATGTTCTACACAACATAGTCCCTATGCATATGTCTGTAAGTCCCAGGATGTGGCAGGTTGATGAAGCCATTAGCTAAGTTTCTAAGACTTGAAGATCTAGACACCATTTCAACATTTACACGCAGGTCAATAGAAGACAGTATGCCAGAGATGCCAAGGGAGGAACCTCCACAGTTTGTATTGCTGAAACAAAATATCACGGAGTAGACGGCCTTAGCCACAAGTTTTGACCTGGTGCTGCTGCATGCCTCAAGCACGAGTTTAACACTCTAGCCCAGGGTGAGATGGCTCTGGTAGTATAGGCAATTGCCATCAGGCATGAAGAAGACCTGAGCTTAGTCCCTGGTACCACGTGGTGGAAAGAGATGGCTGACACCTGAAAATTGTCCTTTGACTGCTATATACATACTGTGGCATGAACACACTATACACTACTACCACCAGCACCAGTACCAGCAGCAGCAGCATGACCAATGCTACCTACCACTACCAGTAGCAGTACCTCACCAGCACCAGCACCAGCACCAGCACCAGCACCAGCACCAGCACCAGCACCAGCACCAGCACCAGCACCAGCACCAGCATCACCCATCACATACTAAAGAAATAAATACAGTTTTAAAAATTCAGCCCCAGTTCTTAGTGACTATTCCTTCTGTTACTAATGACTACTGCATGCTATCTGCTCACATGGAAGATAGAAAAAGCTAGTTAGAAAGAGAAGGGGAGAAGAGTGAAGAGAGGATAGAGAAACAGGGATAGAGAGATAGAGATAAGAGAGGGGGAGAAGGATAGAGATAGATGGGATGGAGGTAGAGATAAATAGGAGGCAGAGGGAAAGAGAGAGAGAAAGATTTGGTCTGAATCCTAGATGACAAGGAGGTCCTGTTTTTCAGTCTTGGACTCATGGGAAAGGTAATCTTAGACAATGAGGAAAATCTTCATTCTCAACATTTCTGGGAAAATGTTCTTAAACTTAGTACTGACACTGAAGATTGCCACAAAAGTTAAATAAGGGGCTACATGGGAAGTATTGAGCAGACACTCTGTAGAAGTTCCCTGTTTCTTCAGATCACTTTGGGGTGATAATTCTAAGTGTCTCTCATTAAACATCTCTAATTAAAGCCTTGATTGTTAATTACATTAATTACCCTGATGAGAACAGCTGGGGAGACAATCGCAACACATCTACGGAGTGGCTCTGGGTCACACTCCAGTTGGCAAGCTCAGGGCTGCCGGGTGTGCGCTGCTGCCCCAGCTCTCCCCACTGTGGGGCACACTGCAGCTCAGCCTCTGAGGATTCAGGGTAGGCACAGGCATGCTGTAGACAAGACCAGGTGAACACCGGGCATCCCTCTAGAGACTCAAGCCCAGGAAAGTCAGTTCTGAACATTTTGTCACCCCACCTCTTCTAGAATAGGTATCAAGATCAGACAGATGGCCCTTCATTGTGAACCTTGCCAAGGAGGGCCAGACTGGCTTATAGCTGCTTGCTTTATGCAATTTCATAATGTATTGTAACAATGGATACTTGAAGCCCTACCTGGCACGTGAAAGGAACAATGATTTATACCAACATTGTATGTTCTGACACATGTGTGTACACATCCACATGCTCATATGTTAATCCTCATGGCTAACCTGTGAAGGAAGCCCTGTTCCCCATGTTACACACAAGACAGAATGAGGCAGAGCTACTGACATAGCATGCCCATGGTCTGCAGTAACATAGTTAATAAGGGACATTGCTGTTCTTATAATTCTCTGTGGTTCTCATGACAGCTGGATATAGGATATTACCACTGAAGGGGAAACACAGAAGATAATTAAGCTTGACTGCTTAGACTTGAAGGCATGAACAGGTTCTCATGAAGAGAGCTGGTCATGAGGAGGGAAACACCCCCCCCCCGAAGTCCAGGCTGGAAATGGAGGTTGGATCAGCCTCAAGAATAGATAAGGTGGACTACTATGTTTCAGGGAAAACTGCACGCCACTACCCAGGGCATCCCTAAGACACGGAAGAAGGGCTCTCCTAAGATGGGGAGTAAATAAAAACACAAAGGAAATGCATGAGTGCTGAGATAGCCATATGTAAAATAAGTCCTGTGTACATATGTGTGTGCAGATATTTGCATGTATATATGTACATGTGTCTGCACAGGAGTTGTGTGTGCATTGGTCTGTGTGTATGTATATGTATATGCATGAATGGTTATATGTGTATGACACCACTGAAACATATTTATGTACATATAGGTGTACATGTGTGCATTTATAGATATGTGTACATGTGTATATGCATGAATGTATGTATACAGATGTGTGTGCATAGGTCTATGTGTGTATGTGGTATGTATGGGTGGATAAGTGTGTATAAGAGCAAAGAAATATATGTATTTACATATATATGCATGGGTATATATCTATATATGTATATGCATGAATGTATGCATAGGTGTGTATATGGATGTGTGTATACATAGGTATGTATGTGTAAGGGCATAGAAGTGTATGTATGTACATATATATACACATATATGTGCATGGGTGTATATGTGTATATGTATATGCATGTGTGTATATGTAGATGTGTGTACATGTATGTGTGCTCATATGTATGTACATGTGTGTTCATGTATAGATATTTGTGTGTACATGTGTGTATGTATGATATTTTTGTGGTATGTTCAGGTGCCCAAACCTCTGTGCCCACTTGGAAGCTGCAGGATGGTACCTAGGGCCCTGCTCTATCACTATTCTATTTCCTAAGACAGGATGTCTCAGCCAGGCAGTGGTGGTGCACACCTTTAAACCCAGCACTAGGGAGTCAGGCAGCTGGATCTGAGTTTAAGGCCAGCCTGCCCTATAAAGTGAGTTCCAGGAAAGCCAGGGCTACATAGAAAACTCTTACCTCAAAAAAAAAAAAATCACAAACAAACAACAACATCAAAAAAGACAGAGTGACTTCTGAACTTGGAGCAACACTGACAGACTGCCTCCTGCACAGTGCTGGGTTTACAGACAGGCCATGGTCAAGCACAACTATAGATTTTAAGAGTCTTCATTTTACGTTTGAAAGACAAAAGTTTTAAAAATATTTTCAAAAAAAATCTAGAACACTTTTATAACTGCTGGAATATATTAGCTTTTTCTTTAAAAAATAAAGCCTTCAAAATACAGCATGCAAAGCCTCTGAATGTAGTTATGTAGTCAGTCATGTCTGCACATAGAGGTACTAGGAGAAGAAGGTAGCAAGGAAAGGTCACAAGGAGTTGGAGGAGAGAATGGGGGGGTGGATAGGATCAAATACATTGCATACATTCATGAAATTCTCAAAGAATGAATTATACTTACAGATAGACAGAGAGAATCACACGCACACACACACACACACACACTCACACACACGTGTAAAAATCCAGCAATGCTCATCTGTACTCACAGCATTTAGAAGGTACAGCCAAGGCAATTGAGAGTTCAAGCCCATCCTGAGCCTTATAGTAAGAACATATCTGAAAAAATTAAAGTGAGAAAAAAGAAGAAACCAACACTTAAATAGAAGAAAAGTCATTTGGGTTCTATTCAAATTTAGCATCATAAACAGAGTTTTAGGACATGCCCCAGAGTGAACATATTTGCAACTCCCAAAACGTAAAGAAATAAACAATTGGAACCTTGAGGAAGTGCCACAACCAGCAAGATAAACACCAGAACTAGAAAGCATAAACAGAGAGGGAACTCGAAGAGCAGTGAGATGCAGCCAGAGTTTCAGCTCACAATTTCTCATGCCCTAAAAATGTGAAGCACAACAGTACAGAACCACAGAACAGACACAACTCAAAGAATCAGTGTGCTACAGCCATGACCGCTCTCCGATGTCACTACTCAAAACAGAAATCGGTGCAGCAAATGTAGAGACTGTGTGGGGGCATTTCTAATGAAGCAAAGCCACACTGACACAAAAGTGACCTAAAAGTACCACAACTGGAACAGACTAAATAGAACCATGCATTGGAGCCTAAGAGAGAAACTAGCTAGGGCTGTGCACAGTAATTGCCTGAGATGTAAATGGCTGGAAACTTCATGAACTCCACATAATCCTGCCGGATGGAGAGAGAGGGTGGGGGGAGAAATGAAGAAGGAGAGCATACACACACCATGTGTGATTCATTATAAGTCAAGACTTTCATGATTACAGAGGATCGGAGATCCTGTGACAGATCACCTATACTCTATACCCAAGGAAGCTGGAGTCCAAGTCTGAGGCCTGGGAACCTGGGAAGCCCAGTGAAGTCTCAAAACCTTGAAATTGCTAGCACTTGTGTCTAGGATGGGTTAGAAAAGATCAGAGTTCAGTCTCAGTTTGAGAAAGATCATTGGCCATTCCATTGCTTTATTCCAACCTTCAACAAATTGGAGGAGTCTGTACCCTCAAGGGAAGGTGGGTCTTCACTTACATATCTGGGAAAGAAGTAATGTTCGCCCAGTCCTGAGCTGCCGTTAACCTAGTAGAATAAAATTAACTTCCACTGACACCATGTTGACCTCTGTGTGACCTCTCCCCTCAGACCAGCCCCACTCCACCATGCTTGTGCTGTGGCATCTCATAATCTACATCCAAGACTGGAAGCTCTTGAATAATTATCACCCTAGTCAAGGCTACATTGATATTGAGGTCTCTTTTCCATCCAAAGCAGTAAAAGGAGAAGATGAGACTAAAAAGCAAACAAGTTGACTCTCAAAGTCAAGAACAGCCAGGGGTGTGGCTGATACCAGAGCAGACCAAGTCCTGAGTTCTGACAAACTGAAGATGGCTGAAAATAGGACAGGAATAAAACTGGCCACACTTCCAAGAGATGGCATCATGTTCTGTTTCTTCATTGTGGAGGATCAGAAATGACAGAAACGGTTGAACAGAGGTGGGTAGCAATAGGGGATAGGGAACTGGGAGTAGCAACCAGAAAGCCCCAGATGCCAGGAAAGCAAGAGCCTCCCAGGACCCTATGGGAATGACATTAGCTGAAATACCCCACAAATGGGGGGGAGAACCTGTCAAGACCATATGCAGAGGTTAATCATGGTCCCTGGTTGAGGGATGGGGTCACCCACCCATATCCAAAATTTTAACCCAGAATTGCTCCTGTCTAAAGAAAATATAGGGTCAAAGAATGGAGCAGAGACTGAAGGAAAGGCCATGCAGAGACTGCCCCACCTGGGGATCCATCCCACATTCAGACACCAAACCCAGACACTATTGCTGATGTCAAGAAGTGCATGCTGACAGGAGCCAGATACAGCTGTCTCCTGAGAGGCTCTGCCAGATCCTGACCAATACAGATGCAGATCCTCGAAGCCAATCATTGGACTGATCACAGGGACCCCAATGAAGGCGTTAGGGGAAGGACTGAAGGAGCTGAAGGGGCCCTATAGTGCATCAATAGGAGGGAAGGTCCTTGGTCCTGTGAAGGTTTGATGCCCCAGCATAGAGGAATGCTAGGGTGGTGAGGCAGGAGTGGGTGGGTGGGTGAGGATAACATAAATAGAAGCAGGGTAAGGGGGGATAGGATAGGGGGTCTGTAGAGGGGAAAACGGGAAAGGGGATAATATTTGAAATGTAAATCAATAAAAATATCCATTTAAGAAAAAAAGACTAAACCACCTTTTGTCAGAAAAAAACAATCAGAACATCTGGACCAAGAGCAGGACACAGCAGAGTGGAGAATTTATGGGATGAAGAGACAGGTAGAAAGAGAGTGTATGTGAGTATCCAACAATGCCTATACTGCAGGAAATGGCCTGAGGAGGAAGTGTTGATGGATGAACTAGCACACTGGATATGTATGGATGAGCACAGCCCTGGGAGCAGGAAGACAGCGCAAGGTGTGAGTTCCTATAACGTGTGTCTTCCGGGATCCATAAAATAAGGAAATGAGCCTACAGAGGCTGGGAGGATGGGAGAGTAGGTCACTGTCACAGGAAATCTCCACCAAGTGTTACAGTCACTTTGGGACAAGCAAACTAACCAGTGACCACCTCTGAAGAACAAAAGAAGTTCACAGCTTAACAATCAGTCTACGAGTTCATGGGCCCAGCTGTGAGCAGAGCTTGGCACCTGGGTGGCAAGCTGGCTTAGCTAAGATAGTTTGCTGCTGCTGCTGCTGCTGCTGCTGCTGCTGCCGCCGCTGCTGCTGCTGCTGCTGCTGCTGCTGCCGCCGCTGCTGCTGCTTTGATGAACAGAGAACTCAGAAGAGCTTAGGGACAATTCTTGTGTTTTCATTATCCTGATTGGCTGTTCCTGCCCAGGTCCCTAGCTGAAAATGAGATTGAGACTCTCTGAATCCTGGTTCATGCTGGGCTGGATGCACTGGTGTGGACCATCTACCCATCCTTGCTTCTTCTCTTCCTTTTGAATTTGCAATGCACTGGGTTCCAGGCGGTAGTTAGACCAGCTGTGGGCATGCCTTGTGTATTCTGCCTGCCTCAGCTAACATCCATCCTTGAGTCACATCTTATTGACTCACACAGGGGTACTCTGAGGGTAAACTTCTCAGATTTAGGAATATAAACCGAGGAAGCAATGAAGTGGGAGAGATCCTATTTGCTGACTTAGAAACATGGCTAACAGCTGCAGGCTCTAATTTCCAGGTAAAATATTTAGGGCATAATGTTGCTGGGCAGAGCTCACATAAAGAAAGAGAAAGGACAGGATAAAAAATGATGATGTCTATTGATTGACTGACTGATTGACTGACTGGCTGGCTGACTGAAAGACAGACAGACTGACTGACTTACTGACTGACTAACTGATTGACTGATTGTTTTAAGAGGGGCAAAATGTCCTTAATATTTAGATGTCATCTTTTTAGCTCTGGAAAATTGTGGATCTCCTCAGTATTTTTTGCC
This sequence comes from Rattus rattus, assembly GCF_011064425.1. Classification (NCBI taxonomy): domain Eukaryota; kingdom Metazoa; phylum Chordata; class Mammalia; order Rodentia; family Muridae; genus Rattus; species Rattus rattus. Next base: position 40,935,018 of record NC_046160.1, on the reverse strand, counting down.
TGAACTGAGACATAAATAAATCCAAAGATTATCACTGCAATGGTTATGATTTACTAGATCAAAGTCAAGTAGTTCACCATTATAAATCAGGCAGGGGATGGGGGTCTACGAGATCACAATCTTTGTTATTGCAGAGACACAGTTACACATAAGCTCATTTTCTGGGATAATGCTTCATAAGTTTGTCAAGAGTGGCTTCACCAAAGAAGTGCAGGCCAACAGGAACCTGATGTAGATCTCCCCTGAGAGACACACCCAGAATACAGCAAATACATAGGCGAATGTCAGGAGCAAACCACTGAACTGAGAACAGGACCCCTGTGGAAGGAATCAGAGAAAGGACTGGAAGAGCTTGAAGGGGCTCAAGACCCCATATGAACAACAATGCCAACCAACCAGAGCTTCCAGGGACTTAGCCACTACCTAAAGACTATACATGGACTGACCCTGGACTCTGACCTCATAGGTAGCAATGAATATCCTAGTAAGAGCACCAGTGGAAGGGGAAGCCCTTGGTCCTGCTAAGGCTGGACCCCAGTGTATGGGATTGTTGGGGGGAGGGTGGTAATGGGGGGAGGATGGGGAGGGGAACACCCCTATAGAAGGGGATGGGGAGGGGTAAGGGGGATGTTGGCCCGGAAACCGAGAAGGGGAATAACAATCGAAATGTAAATAAGAAATACTCAAGTTAATAAAGATAAACAAACAAACAAACAAACAAACAAACAAAAAAGAGTGGCTTCACTTCCCAAGCCCCAGCACATACCAGGTTCTCAATGAGCACCAGGCTGGACTGAGCTGTGCAGCCTTATCAGTCTTTCAGGCCTCCTCCAGCTTCGTTGGAAGGGGCCATTCTGGACAAGACAATCGTCTTAGCTTCTTCCTTTTGCTGTGATCATATAGCCTAACAAGAGCTACTCAAGACAGGAGCTTACTCCATTGTTTGATTTAAATATAAAAAAAAAATCAAGTGTCTGTAGGTGTTTGGTTTATTTCTGGGTCTTTGGTTCTACTCCATTGAGCAACCTGTCTATTTTTATGCTAATACCACACAGTCTTTATTATTGCTCTATAGTACAGCCTGAAGTCATGGATGTGATACCTCTAGATGTTCTTTTATTGTATCGGATGGTTTTAGCTATCCTGTTGTTTTTTGTTTTTCCATAGGAAGTTTGAAATTGTTCTTACAAAGTCTGAAGAATCGTGTTGGAATTTTTACAGGAATTGTATTGAATCTGTAGATTGCTTTCGGTCACAATGGCTATTTTTACTATGTTAACCCTAACAATCCATTTGCTGATATCCGCTTCCATATCTTTCTTCAGAGACTTGAAGTTTTTGTCATACAGGCCTTTCAAATTCTTGGTTAGAGTTAGAACAATAAACTTTATATTGTTTGTGACTATTGTGAAGGGTGTTATTTCCCTAATCTCATTCTCAGCCAGTTTATCATTTGGATAAAGCAAGTCTACTGTTTCCATTATTATCAGTAGTAGTAGTAATAGCATTTAAATTTGCATTGAGTACAATGCTGAAGCTGTTAATAAACCATGGGGTTCTTTAGTAGAATTTTGGGGTCACTTATGTATACTACGGTATCATCGGCAAATAGTGATATTTCTTCCTTCCCCATTTATATTCCCTTGATCTCCTTTAGTTGTCTTATTGTTCTAGTTAGAAGTTCAAGAAAGATATTGAAGATATATGGAGAGAGTGGACGGACAGCCTTATCTTGTCCCTGATTTTAGTGGAATTGCTTTTACATTTCTCTCCATTTAATTTGGTGTTGGCTATTGGCCTGCTGTACATTGCCTTCATTGTGTTTAGATATGTGCCATGTATCTCTGATCTCTCCAAGACTTTTAACATAAAGAAGTATCGGATTTTGTCAAAGGCTTTTTTCAGCATCTAATGAAATGATTGTTGGTTTTTCTTTCAAAGTTATGCATGGAGGATTACATTGATGGGTTTTTGTACATTGAACTACCCCTGGATCCCTGGGATGAAGTCTACTTGATCATGGTGGATAATGTTCTTGATTTGTTCTTGATTTGGGGTTATGAGTATTTCATTGAGTATTTTTGCATCTGTTCATAATCAAATTTGGTCTGAAATTTTCTTTGTTGAGTCTGTGAGGGTTTATGTATCAGGGTGAATGTGGCCTCATAGAATGAGTTTGGCAGTGTTTATTTTGTGAAATAGTTTGAGAAGTATTGATATTAGCTCTTCATTGAAAGTCTGGCAAATTATTCACTAAATTATCTGGGCCTGGGCTTTTTTTTTTTTTTTTTTTTTTTTTTTTGCCTGGGAGACTTTTAATGACTATTTCTATTTCCTTAGGGACTATAGGACTACTTAACTAGTTTACCTGATCTTGATTTAACTTTGGCAAGTTGGATCTCTTCAGAAAATCTTTCATTTCATTTAGATTTTCCAATTTTGTAGAGTACAGACTTTTAAAATAAGACCTAAAGTTTCTTGGGATTTTCTCAGTGTCTGTTGCTATGTCTCCCTTTTCATTTCTGAATTTATTCATTTGGTTACTGTCTCTCTGCCTTACAGTTAGTTTGGCTAAAGATTTCTCTATCTTGATTTTCACAGAGAACCAGCTCTGGTTTTTATTGATTCTTTGTATTGTTCTCTTTGCTTCTAATTTATTAATTTCAGCCCTGAGTATGATTACTTCCTGTTGTTTACTCCTCTTGTGTATATTTGTTTTTGTTTTTTCTCTAGAGCTTGCAAGTATACTATTAAATAGTTAGTATGGGAACTCTTCAATTTCTTTATGAAGGTAGTTAGTGCCATGAACTTTCCTCTTAGTACTGCTTCATTGTGTCTCATAAGTTTGAGTATTTTGTACCTTTGTTCTTATTACATTCTAGGAAGTCTTTAATTTCTTTATTTCTTCCCTGACTCAGTGGTCATGGAATAGAGAATTGTTCAGTTTCCATGAGTTTGTAGGCTCTCTGTTGTTCCTGTTGTTAAAGTCCATCTTTAATCCATGGTGACCTGATAAGATACAAGGGGTTATTTCTGTTTTCTTGTATATATTAAGGCTTGCTTTGTGACTGTGTATATGGTCAGATTTGGAGAAGGTTCTGTGAGGTGCTGAGAGAAGGCATATTCTTTTCCTCTTTAGGTAAAATTCTCTGCAGATATATGGTAAGTCTATTTGATTCATAACATCCGTTAGCTTCTTTATTTCTCTCTTTAGTTTCTGTCTTGATGATCTGTGCATGGGTGAGGGTAAGGTGTTGAAGTCCATTATTTTTTTATTTATTGTGTGATTCAAGCTTTAGTAAGGAAATTTTCTTTAGTAAAAATCACAATATTTATGTGTGATTTAAGCTTTAGTAAAATTTCTTTTACCAATGTGTTTGCCTTTGCATTTGGGACATACATGCTCAGAATCATATACAAGAATATTGTCATGGTAGATTTTTCCTTTGATGAGTATAAAGTGTTCTTCTCCATCTCTTTTGAGTAATTTTGGTTGAATGTCTATTTTATGACATTAGAGTGCTACTCCAGCTTGCTTCCTATGTCCATTTGCTTTGAAAATGTTTTTCCAGACTTTTACTCTGAGATAATGTTTATCTTTTGCTAAAGTGTGTTTCTCGTATGCAGCAGGATGATGGATCCTGTTTTTACATACATTCTATTAGCCTGTGTCTTTTAATTAGATAATTGAATCTATTGCTGTATTGATGTTGAGAGATATGAATGAGCAATGATTATTAATCCTTGCTATTTTGATGTTGGTGTGTGTGTGTGTGTGTGTGTGTGAGAGAGAGAGAGAGAGAGAGAGAGAGAGAGAGAGAGATTCCCTTCTTTTGATGTTCATGTTCTTCTTCTTGTTGTTCTTCTTCTTGTTGTTCTTCTTCTTGTTGTTCTTCTTGTTGTTCTTCTTCTTGTTGTTCTTCTTCTTCTTGTTGTTCTTCTTCTTCTTTCTTCTTGTTCTTCTTCTTGTTGTTGTTCTTCTTCTTGTTCTTCTTTTCTTCTTCTTGTTCTTCTTCTTCTTGTTCTTTTTCTTGTTCTTCTTGTTCCTCCTCCTCCTCCTCCTCCTTCTCCTCTTCTTCTTCTTTTCCTATTATTTTTAGGCTTGATCTTTTTATAATGTCCCAGATCTCTTAGAAATTTTGTGTCAGGAAGTTTTTAGATTTAACATTTTCTTTGACTGAAGTATTGATTTCTTCAATTGTAACTTCTACACCTGAGATTCTCTCTTCCATCTCTTGTATTTTGTTGGTAATGCTTGTGTCTGTCCTTCTTGTTCTTTTCCCTTGGATTTTCATCTCCAGGATTCCATTAGTTTGTGTTTTCTTTATTGCTTCTATTTCCATTTTCAGGTCTTGAGCAATTTTATTCATTTCCTTCACTTTTTAATTTTATTTTGATGTATTTCTTTATTCATTTCCTCTTTAAATGTTTCTATAATCTTTATTAGATTGGATTTAAGGTCATTTTGTAGAGCTCTGGCTATGATAGGATATCTAGGGCTTTCTGTGGAAGGATGGCTGGGCTCTGGTGGTGCCATTTTGCCTTGGCTCTTGTTGGTTGTATTCTTATTCTGACCTTTAGCCATCTGGTTGTCCCTGGTGTTGGCTGGATATTCCTGGTGTTGACAGGACTCCTCTTTCAGGCAGGCCATGTCTTGGGCCTGAAAATGGAGCTTAGAAAACAATGCTCTGCTCATCTCTGCTGGTTGTACCCCAGTTGGAAATGAATGTTCCTGGGATCTCACAGGCTTCGTCAGGAAAAGAGGCAGAGCCATAGGCCTGATGATGGATCTTATAGGACAGAATGAAGCTCACCTCTGCTGGCTATACCCCAGGTGGGCCTGGAAGACAGGGGCTAGGCAAGGTGTAGTGTAACCTGGGTGTTCCCCAAACCCTTTCAGACCTTAATGTGTTCCTGGTGCCTAGCAGGCCTTTTTGGGAAGGAAGGTAATGGAACTTCAATGCCATTGTTCCTGATGGATTTTCCACCCAGAAATATAATTCTACAAAATCATGGAACTAAACATTACTGGCAGTTCTTTTTAAACTTGGGTTTGATTTATTCTGAATTGTATGAAACCCATGTATCTTTCACTTGCATTTTAAAAATTGAGTGCCATCAATTGGTCAAATGTACAGAGATCAGATTCTATAGGACCATCAGACACAAAATGAGATCCCTATATCACATACTACTCAAGGCTCAGGAAACATTGAATACTGCAGGCTGGAAGACTATAAAAACAGAATCTAGGGAGGGCTAAAGCACAAACATACCTTCTAGACATGTCCGGACCATTGTCCTGAGATTGCAATAACTGTGGCTACCTGTATAAGAGCTGCTCAAAAAAAAAAAAAATCAAGGCAGTCAATATTCCAGCATGAATAGGGGAGGGGGGAGAAAGGCATATTAGCTCCTAGTTCAGGAACTATTGACAGTTGATGTGGAGGAGGAGAATGAGAAGGTGAAAAATCAGTTTTCTTTAGGTACATGACTATAAGTCGGTTGATCATGCTGTAGTAAATGGTGATTTATATATGGACAGCCAATGACTCAGTTGATGTTTGGTTTGTGTGTTTAAGGACATGAAAGTGAGAGGGAGACATGTTGAAGTTTCTGAGAGAAATTACAAAGGTGACTGGGTATGAATATAGTAGGATTATAGTATATGCATGTAAGAAATTCTCAAAGAATAAGTAATGCTTAAAGAGGAGTATTTTAATATGCCCTGGACTCTTCTCTAAATTAAAACCATATAGCCAGATCAGGCATTATCCTGATCTGTACAGTGAATATTCCCCTCATTTCTCACTCTGTAGAAGAGGTGATAGTATAAATCTTTTAAGAGGAATGTAACATGCCAGACCGGGAAAACCTCTACCTGGCAGGCTTCATGCTAGACACAGACCCAGGACTGATGTCTAGGTAAATGGTCTCACTTGGTGACATGGCTTACACTAGACCCCTAGTCTTGTGACCTTTGAATAATTCTCATGAAGAACTGTTCTTATTTTTTAAGAAAAATAGGCTTTATATCCTAGCTAAATTTTACTGTCAACTTGATACTCATCTAACAGGAGCTACCTAGATCACATCGGCTTATGGACAGATCTATAAGAGATTGTCTTTGTCATCAATTGCTACAGGAGGGCCACGCCCCCTGTAGCCCACCCTTCCTAAGCAGGGAACATTTTTTGGCTTTATAAGAAACCTAAGTGAAAACCTGTAAGCAGGTCAACAAGCAGTTTTCTCCAAGATTCCTAACTCCAGGCTCCTGCCTTAAGTTCCTGCCCTGACTTCCCTTAATGATAGATCATGACCTGGAAGTATGATTCAAATAAGCCCTTCCCTCCCAGGTTGCTTTTGGTCATGGCTTTGTCACAGGAACAGGAGAAAACAAAGACACCCTACTATAGAGTATCTCACTGCTTCTGTTTGTTGAGGAACTTGGCCTATTGTATATATTCTGAGTGTTTCAGGACCTCTGTTAGTCCCCTCCCCTTTATCCTTCACTTCCTCCTGTCCCAGCTCCCCACTCCCCACCAGAATTCTTCTACTCCGTGCTCCACATCACCTGATGGAGAGGCCTTGTGCCTGGATGACATCACCATGGAGATTAGGTAGAATAGGTGGAGGGATAGGATGCTAGTATTGTCACAAGGCTAGCTATTCACTGGAGTACACAGGGCACTGGAGAGAAGCTCTGTAGCTGCTCACTCATGTCTAGTGCAAAATAGTCTTAAACTTTACAGGATGCATTCATCAAGCCTTTGCTAATATCATGTACTATGCTATATTATATAATATAATTAACATAATAATCATGCAAGATTGAAAATTATATTTTATTCACTTAAATCTGAGCTTTAAAGTATGATGTGACTTATTCTAGACTACATTGAAAAATTGACTCATTATATAAAATCTATGCAGTCTGTGTTCTCTTATAACTTTAGTATCCTTACACAGCAGTGTATAGATATGAAGGGGACTTGAGTCCTCACCTCATATTCCTTGATTATATCCAACTTCATATTTACTGTTTAGAAAACAACTCACTCTTTCCTAAAGACACCATTCAGTGAAACTTCTCTCACTCAGAAAGAATATGACATCATCAGTTTGAGACACAGCTGCTCAAAAGAGGAAATTGAGGTCCAGGATTGGAGGAAAAAACCCAGCCAGTGACACACTTACTACATGGTACAAGGCTCTGAGTCCCCTCCTGAAAGTCCATAGAAAAAGCAGGGTATGATGATATGAGCCTGTAACCGCAGTACTGGGGAAGCAGAAACACAAGGATCCCTGAGACTCTCTGACCAGCTAGCCCAGCCTACTAAGAGCATGCCAGGCTAAGTAAGACACCCTATCTCAAAACAAAGGTGGGTGACAGCTGAAGAAAACTACATCTAAAATGGTCCTCTGCTTTCTACATGTGCAAGTTTATACACATACAAATGTACATAGACATACGCACACATACACACCTACTCATGTGCATTTTCATACACACAAATGCTCATGTACATTTGTGCACACTCAAACACATACACACACACACACACACACACACACACACACACGGGAAGCTCCTAAGGCAACACAATGTAACAATGCTTCTTTGTCGATAGTCAAAGAACCTGAAGACAAAAATTTTAAATTTTCTAAAACTTAGAATGATTGAAAGTACAAAAGAAAACTCAGACAAGATCAACACAGGAGAATCGTCAGCCAATAGAGGTTTCTACTCCAAAGACCACAAGAAACATGGTAAGAAATAACAGGACAATAAAATAGCTGAAGTGGGTGGGGCTGGAGAGATGGTTCAAGGGTTAAGAGCACTGACTGCTCTTCCAGACGTCCTGAGTTCAATTCCCAGCAACCACATGGTGACTCACCACCATCTGTAATGGGATCTGATGCCCCTTCTGGTGTGTTTAAAGACAGTGACAATGTATTTATATACATTAAGTAAGCAAATAAATAAATAGATAAAATAGCCAACGTGTCAGAAGGATCTTCTCAGGCCTGGAAAATGATCTGAGTACGAAAAGGAATCAAGGTCCAAACCTCAAAACCCTGAAGACACAAGCAACAGAGACTTGGGATCAGATAGGAAAAAGCCCTAAAACAGGGAGAATCAACCAGCAGGTGTGTAGATGGAACCAGGACAGATTTTTGTTAGTATTGCTTGATGATAAAAGACACCATGTCTTTGATATGTCATTAGGAAATGATTTTTAACATAGAATTTTCGCCCATTCACCCAAACATGCAACCAGCAAAATGAAGGGGAAAAAGAAAAAGAAAAAGAAAAAGAAAACCCTCAATTACAGAAGAGGAAGCAAACAAAAACAAGAAACGTGGAAAGGAAATTCTAGAAATGGTGATCTCAGATCAGGATTCCTAGGTAATCAATCCACACAGGAAGAAGGGTGACTTGTCTGAAGAGGGAGGTCAAGTGGTAAAATGTGTATCTACGTGATTGAAAACACACAGAATCCTAAGACAGAAATCGTTGCTCTGCCCTCTGGGTGGGGGTGGGTAAGTGGGAAGGCAGGGAGGGGAAGAAGAAGAGGGAGGGGGAGGGGTAAAAGGGAGGGAGAGGGGAAGAGGAAGAGGGAGGGGAAGCAGAAGAGGGAGGGGGAGAGGGAGGAAGGAGGGGGAAGAGGGGAGGGAAGAGAGAGGGGAGGGGAGGAGGAAGGGGGGAGAGGGAAGGGGAGAGAGAGAGAGAGAGAGAGAGAGAGAGAGAGAGAGAGAGAGAGAGAGAGAGAGAGAGAGATGTTGGTTACTGCTGGTCAGGTTGTCTAGGAACCATGAAACAGTAGTGAATGTCAGCTCACAGCTGGGTGAGTGTCTTAGTCTGAGATACAGATGGGAGTTACTGCAGACAAGTCTTCTAGACAGCGGGGTGGGACTGTGGGGCTGCCTGCTCAGAATATGTGTCCTGATCATCAAGACTCTTTGTTCTTCTCCTATATAATACAGATTAGTGTTGTGACAGAAATTAAAAGGAGCAAACTATGAATAAAGAGGTTTTCTCACAAAGAGAAACCCTGAGGCCCTGGGATTATGCAACTCCACTCTGTTTAGGACTTGTCTCAGACACCCAAAAGTTCATGAACTGCCTCTAAATCCTTACCATGCAGAGAGTCAGTATATTATAGACGAGTTTTCACACCTACCACGATGCTCAGCAGACAGCTCTGGCGACTGTTTCTATGTGGAGCTTCTCGCTGCTGTCTGAAGAGTCAGATTTACAGAGACAGAGCAGGAGGAAGGCAGGAGGGGCTGCTGGGGGAGGAAGTGAGGGATTTCAGCAGTGTCAGGTTTGCAGGGGAAGAGGTCCACAGACATGCACCAGGGAAGGTTTCATAGCTGGGGGCTGTTCATAGGGTTACTGCACTGTGCCCTGGAAAATGGCTAAAGCTAAGATAGTAAACTTTACCACAGTTTTAAAAGTAGGAGGACTGAGGGTGTGGCTTAGTAGAGGACTTGCTTAGCATGAATGAAGCCCTGAATTCAACTCTCAACAGCACATTAAAACAAAGAGGGAGAGGGAGAGAGGGAGAGAGGGAGAGAGGGAGAGAGGGGAGAGGGAGAGAGGGAGAAGGAAAGAGAAAGGAAGGAAGAAAAGAAAGGAAGGAAGGAAGGAAGGAAGAAAGAAAGAAAGAAAGAAAGAAAGAAAGAAAGAAAGAAAGAAAGAAAGAGAGAAAGACAAAACAAAAACAACAGGGATGGTGGCCTCTATGCTGTAATCCTAGGTGGTATCAGGGATTCCAAAGTCCAGAATTATCCTCAACCATATATGGGTTTTGAGGGGTCATTTAGGGCTCCATGAGAACTTGTCTGAGTAAATAAAGGAATGAATAAATAAATGAGTACATTCTCTCTAGCAGTTAAGAAGTGCATATTTTAAAAGATAATTTTTAAACTGTATACTCCTAAACTTGGGTTCACTGACTGGGTTACCTGGGCGTCCACTTATGATATAAATGTGTTAAAATAAGAGTGAATCAGAATTGCTTCTTTTCATTGTGAATACCCTTGGTCAGCAAGTCTATCGGGAAAACTGCATTCACAGTAGCTTCTGACCTTGAAGGACACAGACTGGACAGGTGGAGAGAAGCTTGAAGTCACTGGGTCACAGTGACAAAGTCACTGTGTCTGGGATTGCCATCCTTGCGCTTCTCTCATATCAGCCACACAGGACTGGCTTGGACAGCCAAGCTTACGGTGAAAAGGTCATCCTCTGGACACTAATCCCCCTGAGACTGTGGACTCTTCCATGGTATCTGTGTACAGCTATCACCCTTTCTCCTACACCACGGCTACCTGGGGCTGGCTTGACAGAGACAGCCAAGCCAAGCAGAGCCTCTGGGTCAGGGCCCAGCAGTTGCCCTGGAGGAGGCATGTCAGGTATGCAAAGCAACAGCTGCCGAGCTGCCCTGGGTGGGGGAGAATTCCTACCCACCATGAGGAGGCCACCCTGGCCCTGCAGGACACCAGAGTGACTCCAGGCTCCCGGGTGCAGCCCAGCTAAGGGTGTGGCCATGCGACGCAGCCAGCCGCCTCTGCAGAGGGCAGGTGTCAGGGAAGGGCAGGGAAGGGCAGGGCAGGACAAGTGTAGCCACAACGGAAGCAGCACTCAAAAGCCAGGTCTCCTACACAAAGAGTAACTATGTGGGTCCTGGTCGTGAGTGACTCACCAGGGTGCTCATACCACGGCTATGTCTCAAGTCACTGCAGAGTGGTCCAAAAATATCTCCAGATTTATTTTACACATGGAGATCATTTTATTATTATTTTTGTTATCATTTTTATTATCATCATTAGCATTGAGTATAGGAAAGAAGGTGTTATCTGTGAGGCCAATCCAGGATGAGTCTTCCCCCTCCCTGATACAACTTACATTTAAGGACAGGAAGACACTTGTCTTACAAGAAGTGACAAATTACTACAAATTTATTCATTTCGGACTTTTCTTATATAAGAATGTAATATCTTGACTTTTTTTCTACCTAACTCCATTTTATGACTTCTGATGTACAAGAAGCCACTGCCCCTGCACTCTTGTGTTAAACCAACTAATTGCAAATAAATGTATTTACGGTCTATGCTGACCACGCATGGCACAGTGTTCCTGTTGTTACATCTTAGCAGGATCTAGAGACATTTAAAGAGTACAGGAGGATGTGTGTTGGTTAGAAGCAAAGTCAATGTTATTTTCTAGGCATGAATAGAACTCCTAGGGCTTTTAGTATGCACAGGCTCCAGACCCAATCCTCCCAGGGCAATTTCTGAGCTGTTCCACTCTCTTATTCCTTTCTTTTCATTTTCATTTTTCTTCTCTGTGAAGTACTTTGTAATTTTTTTATTTTTCCCCCTTTGGCTCAGGTATTTTTAGGAACATGCCACTTAAAAAATAGTTGAGGGTCGGCAGAAGTCTCAGTGAGGCAGAGTTTGATTTACGGAACCCACGTAAAGGTAGAAGGAAAGAACTAAGTGTACAATGTTGTCGGAACTTTACAGCAGAGTTTCAGCATGTATGTTGGTATGTATAGACACACACACACACACACACACACACACACACACACACACACGGCGAAGGGAGAGAAGGATAAATAATATTAAAAATTTGTAAGTAAAAATAACCAGAAATATCCAGGTACCTCTCTATCCTTGGCCTTTAGTTGAACATAGCTTGTGCTTAAAGAACACATCCCATGTAGCCTAAGTGCTTGAGCATGCACTCTGGGTAACTTTTAGGGATTGTATAATAGAGTCTCATGGGAATGCTTCACACAATTTGAAAGAACCCATATTTTGCTTTTGTCGGATGGGAGGCTGTGGAGGGGCCTAGTACATAGGATTGAGTCAAGTATATCTGTGCTCACCAGGTACTAACTAAAATGATGTGTCTGACTATTTATGGATCTCTTATCCCATGAGACAAGACATATGTATAAAATATATATTTCATCTTTTAAAAAAAAGATGGCTAAGCTTTGTCTTCCGTCTTCTCGGTGGTTCTCTATGTTCTCCTTCCATCTGTTTCCCAAAAAAAGTTGGTGAGCACAGCAGTAACTTTATTTGTCTGAGTCTTTTTCTTCATGACAATTAGCTCAGAGCACACCCAGCACCAGTATCTCCTTGCTGAATTGGCCTCGGTCATATACCTTGCCTGTTCTCCAACAAACATTAAACAGAAAGAGATAATTTAGCAGATTATTTAAAGTCCCTGCAGCTATTGACAGGGCTGAAACCAAGTCACCATCTCATTTGTTTTGTATTTTAAGATTTCCTCCTTTTTTTTTTTTTTCAACACAGTTGTCTGTTTTAAAACCTAGATTGGAATGCTTTAGAGAGCCTGCTTTTGATATCATAAATTGCTGGTTAGCAATGGTGGTTTCCCTTTTAGTGATTCGCCCACTGTTTTCATTGTGTTCCCCCAACTTATCATAGCTTCATGTAGAATATAAGACTTTACAATCACATAATTTCATATCTCTGAGCTGTTCCGTTCCTTTATTCCTTTCTTTTCATTTTCATTTTTCTTCACTGTGATTTTATATGATTTTCTACTAACAGTACCATGCATTTTACCTCTGATATACCTATATGGCATTCACAACAAACCCCATAATGCACTGCTTTTATCACCCACAAGGCATTGCCTTTTTTTTTTTTTTTTTTTAATTAAACGACTAGCTTCTCTGCACGCTGACTTCCTCAACTCTGTTTTGACTTCGTTTAGCTAGGATTTCACTGTGTAATCCTGGCTGGTTCCAAACTTGCAATCTTCCTGTCTATCTCCCATGTGTGAAAATTACAAGTCTGTTAATCCCATTTCCTTTCCATTGGTCTTTACTCCATCTCCTTGGCTGGGATATGAGCTTTGGAAGGGACGGGCAAAGTCTGGGACTTTGTCCCTTGGCTCTCACATCACTGGCCCATGTTTTGTTTCACTCTCTGTGAGTGTCTGAGGACAGAATGGATGGGTGTTCTTGGTGTCCATCTTAGACTCATGTCCTGTATTTCTTCCAGGTCATTAGTGACCCCAGTATAACCACTGCTGTGAAAGTGGGTTTCGGTGAGTGTATTTTGAGTCCAGGGTTGAAGACAAGCAGATAGAATATTTGAACTCTGCTCTTCTTAATCTCATTTGAGCAGTAAATAAAGACGCGGAGGCTCAGGGAATAGAACAGCAGATGTTCTGGGGTAATCCTGTCCTCTTTTAGTCAGATCCCTGGCTGGAGCACTGACAAATTCCCCTTGAGTTTTTAAGTCCTTGAGTTTTTGAGTCCCTGGTGTAGGTCCTTCTCATATAGTGATAAGAATCCTTTACAGGACAGCCCCAGTAAGGAAGTGAAGGGATTACTGATTTCCTGTCTGGGTTTGCAGCTCTGTTTCCAACCACATCCATGCCTTGCTCTCCCCCTACCCCACGCCCAAAACAGCCAAATGTAAAGAACAGACAGCACTGAGACATACACACACACACACACACACACACACACACACACACATGCACATGGAGGGAGGGAAGGGGTCTATGAGCACACATGAGCAAGCACACATGAGGAAGCACACATTCTGCAGGGATTATCGTTGTCATTCCACAGGGTAGGGAGGTGACTTGCTGTGCCTGAGGAAACATTAGTGTGTTGCTGGGAAGACTTTTCAGTCTGTTTACTTTTGCCAGCAGAGTTCATGGTCTTTCCACTGTATCTCACCATTTTCGGCCAAAATTTATAGGTTAGCTTTGTATAAAGCACAGAAGCCTTGGTATTGAATGACTCGTGGTGTATTAGAGTTGTAGGCTTATGAGGTCACATTGGACGTCTTGGTGTTCTAGCTTTGCCTTGTTTTAAATTGATTCTTTAGTGCATCTTCAATGTCTTCATCTGTAATAAGATTTTATATATATATAAACACACACATAAGCACATACACACATACACATGTATATACAAAAAAAATCCAAGATGTTTATTTAAAACCGGAATGATTTTATATGATTTTATATGTGATAGGCAAAATAGTTCTGGCTGAAGAAATGGTGGCTGAAATGGGGAGGGAGGACCAGCCATTTTAGAACCTGAAGCAGCATCTCAGAGTCACCCAAGATGTGAGAGGGAACAAACACTGAAAGGGTTGTTTATGGTTAAAATTGGAAGACCATGGGACTAAATTATTTGTGATGTTGTGAACTCTGTGAAGACCTTCAGTCTGTGGCTTTGGCCAAGTGCAGAACTGTCCGAGCAATTAGCCCAAAGTCGGGTGAAAGAGGGCCACTGGCCTTGTTTATGAGTCTGGCCTGACTCTTCCTGTGGTCTTTCTTTCAAGGTTGAAGAGCCTTGGAAGAGTCTCACTGCCTCTGCCTGTGCTGGCTGAGATGGAATGCAGTGAAATCCTTCCCCAGCTGTGAATTCTGTTCATGTGAAGCTCTGCTAAGCACGGTTTTTATCCCATAAGGGCATTTCTTTCAGCAAGTACAAGCTACATCTACTGGGAATGTTAGAACAAGATAACTAGGTTAGAAACAGGAAGGGAACGGGATTAAAAATCAAACAGCACATAGCACAGAGCAAGCCAAGCAGGAGGCTGACCTCTGCACTGGGTTACAGGAAAGAAGCTGAGACACAAAGCTTCTTTCCTCTCAGGAGCCAGTGGGGATATATGGAGAGGCTTCTCTGTTGCTATGGTGATGTTGTCACCAAAGGGGGCAAGCAGTCCTCCCGAACCATTCACTTGGCCAGTGAAAAAGCCCAACCAGAAGAAGCACCACTTTGTGGGTTTACTACCTTCAAGAAAGCAGATGAGTGTGGGTGGGTCTGGCAAGGAGATCCTGGGAAAATCCCTGCAGCAAACATCAGATAAAAAAGTACATTGAGATTCTCCATTACAGTTACATTTCATGTCTTCGAAGATTAAAAGTGAGCTTCAGGATAATTTTCAGAGTGATTTGTTCCTCCAGGTCCCTGAGTATCCTTTCTCAAGACTACAACTCCCTTGTCTACAAACTATGGGATGTAAAATTGTTCAGAGGCCCAGTTCTCATGCCAGAGAAGTCATTCGGAGCTTCAGTCAGCTACTCACATATCAGCTCCAAAGACTGTAACTAGGAGAGTTTACGTGAAATGAATCAACAGTACTCCACAGTTGAGAACACACACTAAATGCACACACACACACACACACACACACACACACACATGCATACACACAAATATACACATGTGCCCCCACACAAATGCATATACAAACTTGCACACATACACAAATATACACACATGCACATACACAATACATGCACACATTCATACACACATGGACACACACTCAGGACCTTTTCACTTTTACTTCGCATGCACTTATTTAGTTATAGAAAACAAAACACTGTACTGAGATGCTAAAAAGAAAAGCTTGACTTTCAAGAAGCCTAGGGTGACCAAAAAACAAAGAAAACATATATAATATGCTTGTTATTACTTACACGTTTAACTGGGAGTAATCACATCCTCATGTTTCCCACATGCACACATTAAGAAAATGTCAGTAATTAGTGGAAAATTCAACATAATGAATCCATGTCAAAGCAAGGTTTTAAATACAGCGTTTACACAGGTTACAAATTCCAACTTGACAATCAGAGCTGTACTTTTTTTTTTGAGTCATCGGGAAGGGCGGCCTTTGATATTTGAGTCCTGCTAGTTTACTCAAGCTCCAAATAGGTATTCTGGCATTTTTCAACCAGGTTTTAGTCTTCACAGTGAGAAAGGGTCAATCTTACAGTTCACTGTAAACAGCCATGTCCCGGAGATGAATGCTATGAACCCATACTGGGGCAGTTGGTAGATCACAGTTTCAAAGTCCCCTCCTCAGGTTAATCTAGGGACACATTTTCAGTTTGGGCAACTAATGATGTGGACCGTTCTCTAAATACCAAAAGCATTCTCAGCCATTGATAGCTGCTCAGTGACAGAGCTTACCATGCTCTGAAAACCCAAGAGGCAAGAGGAACTTGGTTGATCCCTTAGGTTGAAAACGTTCAAAACTAAATACGAACGTCCCTGATTTGCTTGTGAAAATAAACTGCACTTTTCATGTTGGAATATCTTTTAAAAGCAGCTATGTTTATGCAACTGGGGCTGAGTGTGTAGAGCAATGCAGGAACCCATTCTCAGTAAGGAGTTTCCCTGTAGGGAGAGATCAATGCTTTCCTGAGAGAAAGGGGAGAATTATACTACTCACAAGAGCTTGGCTTGGCACAGACATGCGTTCTACAGTGGCTCTAGCCCAGGTGAGTGAACCTAAGGATTAACTTGTCTAGTTTTAACTAAACCAAGCTCAATGGAAGATTAAGTGGCTTAGAATGTTTCCTGCAAAGAAATAGAAAATTCAGATTTTTAGGAAAAGCTAGAAGAGGGATCTATTGGAGCAGCGTATGTTATTGTCTGCCACATTAAACCAAGAACAAAATGGATAAAAAATTGAAACCTGGTGGTGCAGGCCTGTTACCTCAGCATTGCAGAACTGAAGGTGGAAAAACATCTGTGAGTCTGACCTCAGGCTGGGCTACACAAGAAGTTCAAGGTCTACTTGCGTTCTACAAGACTGTCTCTCCAACCAAAAGCATAAAGATAAAACTAAAGAAATAAGGTAATAGGCACTAGAAAATCAATATGCATGTCTTTTAGATAATATTTAGGAATGTAAGTATGAGATTGCTAACTAAGTAGATGTCAGGAGGAAAGGGATTGCAGTAAGCTGCTGTCAGGTGTGATTGTGTGAGGTCTCAGACTACAGAGTTTTCTAGTCTCAATTTCAGTGATCAGCCAAGAAAGAAATAGCTACTTTGGGTACTATTAACCTTCCCAGCAGAAGTCCTACCTATATTCTATGTACTTAGCCTGACACCCAAAGATGTGGGTGACTCTTACCCCTCCCCAATGAAATACTTCTTTCTGTAGCAGAGAATATTATAGAAAGTTATAGTGGTGCAAAGTGTAGAGAACTAGGGGCCATATGATGCCAAGCCCCAAATGAGACATCTGCAACACAGCACCTTACTTATGGCTCAGGGAACATGGCGGAAGAGGGAGCAAAAAGTTCTCAAGAACCGAAATCAGAATATTTAACCTGAAAGTGTGTCTTCTCTCTGTGGCAGAGAACAATGAAATGTCAACAGTAGGGTCATGTAAGGAAGACCCCCACAAGCATCCCATAACATATGCACACATATACCCACATACACATGTATGTTCACACACAGAGGGCAGGGAAGCTATAATAAGATATAATGCAATATAATGTAGACTATTTTGATGTATATTAAGATATAGGTATGGTTCTTGAAAACCCTTTTTAGTGAAGGTTGCTGGTTTCTATGGGAAAATGATTTAAATGATAGGCCCATCTAAAAATAAAGGTTATGGATTTCTCTGACAGAAAGAAGTACGTCATGCACACTCTACAGGGCTTTGTAGCACATGCTCAGCCGCTCACCACAGCCTGAGCCATTAATAAGAGGAGCTTTTGAAAAGTGAACTAAATCAACTGTAGCTCCAGGAAACACCCCTAGAGTGGACCATCAATAAAAAACTGAAGTATTCCTGGGGAAGCTGAGGCAGGAGGGTGATGACTTCAAAGACAATCTGGACTACAGAAAGTGTTCCAAGCTAGCCTAGGCCATATAGCAAGAAGTTGTCTCATAAACAAACAAATGAGAGTAAGGTTTGTTCTCATCTAGTTTCAAAATATAAAAAGATGTAAATCTATATGACCTGATCCACTTTGACAAAAATGACTAAGCATCTGCAAGTTCTTGGATATGATACCTTGCTGAGAGGAAGAAAAGACAAGGGTATTGGGAGGGGGAGGAGGGTGGCATTTGGTGACATGATCAACAGTGTTTAGCACCTGAACAGCTGAAGGGCAAAGATATAGAAGACAGGACCACAGTGGCCTCTGGTGCACAAGCTGCTTGGGTACCATCTGCAGACATCTGAGGCATAGCTGAAGCAGGGGACACACCTCAGGGACAGACCCTTTGTCAATTTTCAATAAATGGCTTCACTGAATGCCGACTCAACATGAAGAACAAGCTAGTCCACTAAATTGGGTGTAAAGTACAGCCTCCCTTTGCACATATCCATGGTCTATCCCCTGTAAAGCTTCCGTTTGCACATATCTGTGACCCTATCATCTGTAAAGCTTTTATTTTGTACATATCCATGGCCCTATCTTTTTATAAAGCTTTCTTTGCACACATTTGTGGCCCTATCTTCTGGATCCCTCATGAAACTGTTTCTTGTCCTCTCACCAAATTATGTCAGATAAAAATGAAAGTACTACAGACATCACGGGACTGGGCAGGTGAGGCTGGGCAGTCCAGGGCTATGGGGAGAAGGGTGTGCTTTATTTAAGACTCTGCCTGCACTCTGCTTTTGCTGGTATTGTCCCCTGGGTCCCCTCCCCCAGGGACTACTCTCATTACTGAGTTTCCAGTTCCTGGTGTAACCCTCGGGCTAGTAATTCCATACCTGTTTCTCCAATAAGCTTTTCATTGTGAGCACACAATATTTTACTGAGAAATCGGGTAGGGTCTCAAAAGTGTCTGGTGACACTGAAAAGAAGGTCTCATTCTTGTCTCAGAAAGCTCTCTCTCTCTCTCTCTCTCTCTCTCTCTCTCTCTCTCTCTCTCTCTCTTTCTCTTTCTCTCTCTAAAAAGCCTATCTAGATGTATGTTACTTACATTTTAACAGGAATGTTTACATGTTTATAGATACTTGAAAGTAAATGTGAATGAACAGAAAAGCTCTTTGGTCCCTGTGATCTGTCACACACTTAGGAAGCATGGCTCTTATACACATCAAACACGCTATTCCTTTATAAAATGATCAGAGGAATACCTCTCTTGGCATTCATAAAACAAATAAAAAAGCAGACAGCTTCCATTGGTCTTCTAGATCCTTCCTTCTGCAATGTGTTACAGGAGTATCTACTTTGTTTATGAAGTGTGCAGACTCTATGTCACATATAGCTCAAACTCTACTAGGAATTTGATCCAGGCAATTAGATTTTTTTTTCCTTTATTGCTTCCCTAACTGGAAGAAAGGCTAATTTCGTCACTCATCCTTCCAGATGAGCCCACATTAGGTCCCTGGAAACCATTACTGCTGTGATCAGAAGTCTTTCTCAGAGCTTCTCTGAAATATTGCCTGAGAATATCTCTCTCTCTCTCTCTCTCTCTCTCTCTCTCTCTCTCTCTCTCTCTCTCTGAATAGATGATATACTGATAGATAGATAGATAGATAGATAGATAGATAGATAGATAGATAGATACACAGATACATAGATGCATAGATAGATACATAGATGCTAGATTGAAAGACAGTCAGATGGATAGGTAATAGATAAACTCTCTCTCTCTTTCTCTCTCTCTCTGTGTGTGTGTGTGTGTGTGTGTGTGTGTGTGTGTGTGTGTGTTCATAGCTGTGGAAAAGGTGGCAAATTGTAGCACATATCTGAGTTTCAAAGTCAGTCCATTCTCATCATTATCTATTTAGCTTCATGACTATGAAATCTATGAACTTTGGTTCCCAGGCTTTGGGATGGGGATATCAGTGTCTATAATACAGAACACGACACACGTGAAACAAATGAAGAGCCAAGTGCTCTGAATGCGAAATGGGGTAAATGCTCAACAATACATCAACTCGGCACAGAATGACGGCCACAGACAAAACCAAAACACACATTTGTAAAACTGAAGTCCAACCCCATGGGTTGGTTCCATAGAATTATTAAATCCAGACTGGGTCTTGAAGCATTCTGGGGCTTACTAAGCCAATCTTAGTAACTGCACAAAGTAATGGAAATGGATGCAAAAATAATAAAATAAGGTGATATTCAGGCCACCATGTATTATATGCTGAATTGGTAAGCACAGACCCTGAGCTGAAATGAAACTGCCTGATCTAGGCAATCTCTCAGCTCACATGCCACAGATTTTACCTTCTAAACCCACCCTGATAGCTGGTGTGTTGGCCTTTCTTGCTTAATCACATCTTTGAGTTAACAGATACCATTGCATATATCGTGTGCTGGTCTAGGCTCTGTTCTATATGCTGGCTGGAGACAAAATATGTGGATACCAACATCCTTTGTGCACACTGCTGTGTCTCACTTATGTTCAACAAGTTCTTTTTGGTTCTTTTGGAACCAAATGGAATAGGTATAGAAATAGGGACATAGACGCAATGCGCATACTCCAATTTGCATAACATGCTTCACAACTAGTAGGAAGAAACCATGGACAACATTCTGTTTGCTTCTCTCTCAAACACTCTCCAGAAGGTTTTTCTCCCTATTCCTGAGTGAAGACTATGAGAACCGAAAGGGGAGGGGGACTTTCCAGCATCCCATGTTTACAAACATCCAACAGTGGTCTTCTAGGATCCTGTATAACTGAGTCCGTGTGCCTTGCTGACTAGAAAGGGATGTAGGGCAGTAATCCAGCAAAGCATGGTACCCCACGGATTGACTGAGGCTTTTCTGGGTGTTCATCCTTAGTGCAGAGCCTGTGAGCCTTATCCTAAGGTCACAAGCATTGTCATCTAGGTCTGAGTCCAGGTAAAATAAAATCTATTCCGTGTAGGAATGTCTACCTAATGAGAAAAGACTTTTGAAAAACAAGGAATCAATACTGACATCAGAGGTCCAGCAACATGAAAATGACAGGTCCCCTTGAGTGCCAGAGTCACAGTAAACAGCTACCAGTGTACTACGATTCTAATAAATCCAGCTAGAACCTACCTCAGTAGCCTTGTCCTGAGCCTCTGCTTTCCTGGGAGCCATCAAATAAGGAAGGCAAAGCTCTGGCAGACATCTGAGTCCACACAGCGGCTTCTGGATACCTATAAAAAGAAATATGCTGCCTGTTTGGGAAGATGGCTTAGTACGTGAGGGCATTATCACTAAGCCGGATGACCACAGTTAGAGCTCCAGGACTCACTTGGTGAAGGGAGAGAACTGACACCTACAAGTTGCCCTTTGACCTCTACAGGTGTTATAAACCAAAATGATTTAAAAAGTGACGCCTTAGTTCTGCAGCAGTAAGCTGGATGCAGAGTTCTCCCTGACCTTGGGAAACTGTCAGAAGCAGCATGTTGGGGTTTAAATTTTTAAGACCTTATAGGGTGATTTGAAAAAAAAATGTAGAAACTGAAGTCTGAATCAACATGAACACATTAAAGACGACTTTCCCTCTGTAAAACAAGACCCCAGAGGAGCCATAATGTTGCAGCAAGGGAAGACCAAAAATAAACCCACCACCCCCTCCACCTCGTGTCTCAGCAGGAAGTTCTCAGTGGAGCTGAGGGAAGTGTGGGGAGACCGAAGCAGTAGTGGGAATTTACAATCTGAAAAGCTCCGGTTGTGACATTCACTTAAAGTTAGGTTGCTGTGATACCTGGGGAAATGCGAGCACGGTCCTGGTCGTTCTAAGGACTTCTGCCTTCAGAGCCCACCCAGAGAAAGGAAGAAGCTATGGTGAGAACAGGATGACAACCATGATAACCATAGAGAATCAACAAAGCGAAAGGAGGAGTCTGCTCCATCGAGGGCCCAGATCAGAGTAATCAGAAAAACATCTTCCTAAACGACCCTTCTCATTACACATAAAGTCATAAGAGGTTTGAAATAATCTCGGAAAGAAAATTCTGTCCAAAAAATAAATAAATAAGGATCAGCGTGAGTGGAAAGAAAACAAGAAAGTCTCCTCAAATTGAAAAATACAATGCAAAGAATTGCCAACTCAGAGGCAACTTGACTGTTTTGAAACAGCTGAAGAAAAGATCTGTGAATGAGACAGGAAAAAAAATTATACAAGATGCCCTACAGAGAAACAAAGAGTTCATAAATAAATGCAGAGCTTAAGACAAAATTAAAAAGACTGTGGGAAACTTTATACATGCATTTTTCTAGAGTTCCAGAGAGAGTGGCTACAGAGACAGCATTTTTATTTGTATTTTATATTGTGACCAACAATTTTCTGAATCAGAGGAAAGACAACAGGAATTTCTCAGCTCTGTAACACCACAGAGTAAAACCACAGATGTGGCTTAGCCTAACAATGAGGGTCTAGCCAAGAAAATGCATCATTACTGAAAGTTTAAGTTCAAACACAGGCAATAATTCTAAACCTACTGAACTTCCTAGTTAACCTTGGCCCGCCCTAAATACTCACAGGACGCTCGCTGATCACCAAGCAAAGTCACAACGCAGATGGCCGTTGCGTGTAAGATGTTCTTGTCCCACACAAGACACAGAGATGAGCTTTGTGTAGGCATGATGAAAAAGACAATGTGTTCCAGTCCTTGGATCATGTCCACAATACAGCATGCACTCTGTAGTTAACAGGAAGCCTCTGCCCACTGCTGATACTCAGCATCTCAGAAGTGACTACACATTCAAATATATGAGCCTACAGATGCCATTCTAGTAGTAGTAGTAGTAGTAGTAGTAGTAGTAGTAGTAGTAGTTTGTAGTTATTCACTTTACATCCTGATTGCAGTCCCCCTCCCTCCTCTCTTCCCAGACCCACCCTCCTATCCCCCTTTTCCACTCCCCCTCCCCTTCTCAGAGAAGGGGGAAACCCCCACCCGAGCTTTGGCACATTCTCAACCTGCATCAGGACTACATGCATCCTCTCCCACTGAGGCCAGACCTGGCAGCCCAGCTAAGGGAAAGCCAGGCAACAGAGTCCTAGTCAGAGACAGTCCTGCACCAAGGATCAAATAGACCTAGGAAGTAGATGGGTGTCATTCTTATTCAAACCTCCACGCTGGGGAAAAGGTCTACAAATGAGCCATGCGGTTCCTAGGGTAGACACAGAGGAGGCAGCTTCCTATCTCTGGTGTAAGCATATTTTCGTAAAAAGGCACATATTTTCCAGTCATGGCCACACACATGCACTTCCTCTTGAAGCTGGAAGTAACATCTACTTTCTATTCTTCACTCAAAGAGATAAGCAAATGTTTAATGGCACCTAACCATTTCTAGGGACACTTAGGTTCTCATGGTAAAATAAAGAATGATATAGAAAGGTCCCATCTTTATAAGGTACATATCAAAACATAGAAATGTATCCCCACAGTTCAGTTGTGGAAGGGAAATTTCCCACTCAGCCAACACTGCCTTGTGTTTGCCCATGCTAGCATATGAATAATTAGTCGAAATCATCCAGTTGGTAACCCTTGGGAGAGGACAAGAGGGCTGGGTTACATTCAAGACATGTACCAAATATTTGAGGGCATTTTTAGCAAATGGGCAAAATGACTCTCAGGAGACATCAAGCTTCTGTTTCTAACCTCTAAGGTTCTTCTCAGAAAGCGGAAATGGATGTCTGCTCCTGGAAAAAGTCATCCCTGCAAAGTAGACACGAGTGTGGCTGGGGTGTGACTCATTGACAGGACAAGTGGCCTGGCCTCCATTCCCAGAGAGAGGAAATAGCAGTGAGGAAACCAAAGTGGCAAGGGCGTGTGGCAGGGGTGGGGTGGGAGACTATTTCTTTCAAAGCAGGGAGGAAAACATTGCAGATCTGCCGCTCTAGAGGGAAGTTGTAGCCAGTGGGTCCCAGAGGCCAGCTTCTGACAGACTCCTGTCTACTGTACTGGCCAGGCTCCTTGCATGCCGTCTTTCAGTCACAGCTCCAAGGCAGATCAGGGAAAACAGAGTCAGAGTGAAAAAGGCCTGGTCTCCGTGCCAGGCTTTAGCCTGTGACTCTCTCCTTCTTAAAACTCTAAGAATCCCATGCCCTCCAAGTATCCCATCAGCCTTTATACATGCTTAGGCAAAAGGGAGGGTCAGCTCAGAATGCAGTCAGCCTCCTGAATGGACTTAAAATCAGGAAGGACATAGAACTAGGTACTCACAGCCCTGCAAACCTGTACCCATCTACATTTAGGGACCTTTCTGTTCTACATCAGGCTGGTCAGTGTGACCCTGACCTCTTCCCCACCCAACTTGACCCTATTCTCCACTTACTTTGTCTGTCTCAGTTAGCATCCATAGTGTCTTGAGATCTCTCCCCCTGGAGCCCTCAGACCTCCAATCTTGCAAAGGGTGCAAACCTGGGCACCCAAATGAGGGCTTTCTCCCCACCCCAACCCAGTTGTTGTTGTCCACTCAGCCATGCCCTGGCTCCTCTCCAGACCTGACTTCTTCACTTGTTTTAGGATTTACTTCAGCATCTCCTCAGCTGGAAGGCATCTGGCCCCTTCCCTCTCCATCCTTCTGACAGTCCCTATTACTTAGGCATCTCTGTATGACTTTGCCTTCCCTCCTTGGAAGGGATTCCTATCCACAAGCTTAGATTTCTGAAGCTAGCACAAACCTACTGCCTGAGACAACTTTTAATATTCAAAACTGGCTCTAGAGTTTTCAGTGTCCATTGTAAAGCTAATTGAGATTTTCAAAGTTTTCATTTTTATAACTGGAGACTAGAGATAGAGTAGTACACCTATTGACAAGAACATAGTATAACACATCTGTGAAACAGTTGAAGGTTTGAAATAGTTTGTGTACTAGAACTTGAACACTTGTATAAGAAGTACATTTCGGAAACTCTGTACAGAGCACTTTGACCAAATATATCTTGACACTGACATTATACGCACCTTTTCTTTTTCTTATGTTGTGTTTATTTTCATGTAAATATATTTTGTATATGTATATATGTATGTATATGTGTATGTGTATATGTGTTAGTTTACATACATGAGAGCGGGTCCACTCAGAGACTAGAAGAGGACATCAGTCCTTCTTAAGCTAAAGTTAACAGGGATTCATGGGTTGCCATGTGGAGGCCAGAAACTGAACCTGGGTCCTCTAAAAGAGGATCTCTCCAAGTTCTGGTATTTTTGGTTGTGAGCCTAGTCTTTAACGGCCGAGCCATCTCTCAGCCCCCTCTCCAAGTTCTTAAGCATGGAGTCATCTCTCCAGCCCCAGTATGTACCTTTTTATTTAACACTCAACTTCTAAAATTCTGTGCAGAGCAAACTATCATGTACAAAGCACAGTCCAAGAATTCTGCTCATGGACTTGTTTGTTACATTACGAAACTGACAACAATCTTAAGCTAATATCACTAAGGTATTAAAAATTAATGTGTTTTATGTTCAACTTATAAAACCCATCTAGACATTAAGAATTATTTTGTAGTTCAAAACTAAGAGATAAACTTCCTTTAATACAGTAAATGGGGAAAACCAATATTCAGCCCAAGTACTCTGTCTAGCATGGTTGACTTTGGTTTTAGGGTACTAGAAAAAAGAGAAAAAAAAATAGAACCTTATGAAACTAAACAATTGACAGTGATTATTATTAGGTCATGGGATTTAGGGGTCCCTTAAATTAAATTGTTTTAACTAATTGAAAAATAAATAAAATAACTATTAGGAAATGATTGCTATAATCACCATAGCAGGAAAAAATGGAGTATCAATTGGGCTATATTGACCACAGACAGTTCTCACAACTGCTGTTTCTAAATATCGGGAAGGAATGCAGAGCCTGGAGCTATTTCTGGCTGGGGCCATGCTGTGCTATATCTTACTCTGTGTGGGAGGATGGGTGTGTGAACTCCCAGGAATTTAGGAACCCAGATTTCCTCCATCTGTAATCTCCTCATGAACACAGTGGTCATGTCTACACTGCAACAGGAATTTCAAAGTTGAATTATATTTTTACTGTTTGTGAATCCAGTTTTCAAAATGGACAGGAAGCTAGCCATAGATAAATAACCTCTTTCGCAACACCTACCCTTAGGAAGCCCCAGAAGCCCACATTCACTGAAAGAAAGAATGACTACTCACATACAGGGCACATGGGGATTTAACATACCTTCCAAACAAGTTGGGAAACAGAATCAACAGCCCTTCAAGTGGAAGAAGTTTTATCCACAAGAGAACCTCCTGAAGTCCAGCTCGGAAATGTGTCCTGTAGGATTCCCACAGTCTGCAGAACTGGCAGTCATCTTTATGCACATCCTATGGACCCCATTCTAGCTCCAACCACTTGAAATTTACAGCCTCTTTTACTCTGAAGGAATGAAAGTCCTGAATAAATCCAAGGTCATTAAAATAAGGGTCAGTATTATATCTGCCCATCCTGAGTTGAATAAAAATTAAGTTAGAGGACTGGGAGATAGTGGAGTTAGTAATGTGCCTGCTGTACAAGAATGTGGATAAGTTGTATCCCCAGGACCCACATTAAAAAACAATTCAGCCATGTTGGGGTGAGTTTGTAATCCTAGCCCTAGAGAGGTAGACACAGGATAATTCATGGGATGCTCTGACCAGACAGCCTAACCTAAATGTTATGCCCCAGACCAGTTAGAGACGCTGTCTCTAAGGAACAAAGTGGATGGTGTCCTGAGGAATAGCACCAAAGGTTGAATTCTGTTCTTTACACACATGTGTACCTAAATGTACACACACACACACATACAAACACAAACACACACACACACACACACACACACACACACGAGCTAGAACATCCATGAGTAAAAGGTGTGGAGGAATCCTAACCACAATTAGTCTCTTTCTATTACTTCCATCTGCACTTGTCTGTCCACAAAACTGATACAGTCAATTTGACTTTCAAGAGGTTACCACAGACACGAAAGATCTAGACACAAGAACAAGGCATTCCATGCTGTCTGTATCATCCTGTGGAACCATCCTCTGTGGTCAGACAAATCTCTGGTTCCTGCCCCACCTCACTCCTCTAGGCCTTTTCTTGCCGTTTCAGTCTATACTGTAGTATCCCCTAAGTAACACCGAAGGACAGGTCTTTGGCACCAGCAGTCAGCACAAAGAACCTTCATGAAAGGGTTGTCTCAGAAGGACTCCATATTTATCCTGGTCAATTCAGTGGTGGACTCAGATTTTAAAGTTGTAAGGTGGTGAGACTCTGGAAGGTATGGATTTGGAGGATGCCATTCACTAGAAAGGATGTCTTTGAAACATATATCCTCCCAGCCCCTTCTTGTTCCCTCTGCTTCCTGGCTGCCATGAACTCAGCAGTATTTCTTTATCATGTCCTTGTCCATGCTGTTCTGACTCTCAGAACCAGACCCAAGTGCACGTGGATTGAACCTCTGAGATTTTCTTCCTCGAGTGGTCTCTCTAGGGTGTTTGTTTCTGACCAGAACATTTGATTCATGCGTTCCCCTCCCCACTCTTGACCCCATAACCTCACATACCCCTACCCTCATCCCAACCCTATACCCTCCAGCCCCCATCCTGACCCACACATTTTTCATATTCCTGTTCCAGGTGCATGGCCAGGGCTTCCTCTCTTTGGAGTCCTTCCCAAGCCCTTGTTCTCGGGCAAGCTTGTTCACTCTGTCTCCTTTGCTACAATTCCATAGGGTCCTTGTCACAATGTCAGGTATTTATAGCCTTGATTCAGAGAGGCCAATTAGGTGCCAAACTCAAATACATAAATTGAGAAATTAAATTCCAGGAAAGGAAGTCTTTATATGCTTCCTTAAGAAAAAAAAAAAAGTCATGTGTACTGAATTTGTATTTGCTCTTTGGAAAATGCCACAAACCCCTATTCAAGCTTACCATGGTCCTCCAGGTCCTCAGCCTTTCTTCATGCTGAAAGGCACAATGTTAAGTCCAAATTGTCACTTTCTGAGGGAAGTAGATGAGTCTCTATGGCCTGTAGAAGGCCACTCTGTCAGGACACTGCATAGGTTCACAGACATAGCATGGCAGGATGTATTTCCTCCTCAAATAAAAGTCATAGGACTATGAAGTTGGAGGGGTGGGGTAGCTCACTGGGTACAATGGTGCAAGAGCATGAGGGGCCAATTTCCAAGTCCAGAACCCACACAAAAGCTGGGCATGGCAGAATCCTCCTTTAACCTTGTTTCTGGGGAACAGAGGCAGATAGATCCCTGGAACTTGCTGGCTAGTCAGTTCAGCCTAACCTACTGAGCATCAAGTTGAGTGTGAGACCTTGTCTCAAAAACTGAGGTGGAGAGAGACAAGAAAGGATATTCAACACTGACCTGTAGACACATACAAGAGTAAGTCCACACATACATAGACACACACACCATAACAACAACAACAACAACAACAACAACAGCAACAGCAGCAGAAGTATCTTCCTTAGTTATTATTTATATTTGGGAGAGCTGAGATGTCACTGTTGTGTCCATGTCCCCAAAACCAATTCTAGTATCTCCTCAGCTTCCTAGCTCTGGAACAGGCAGGGTCTTAGTTGCGTACTGTGGGACAGATTTTACATCAGTTCCCCTGGGAGCTAGATGCATACAAAGTATTTACTATCTCCAGCTCTTTTTCTGGACAAAGAGAGAGGAAAGAGCAAGACACACAAACACACCACCATCAGGCCACAACTTTTCCTTCTCATTCATCTCCAAGATCCCATATTTAAAAAAATAAATAAATAAATAAGTAAATAAATAAATAAATAAACAAAATTAGGAGGCTGAACTGGCTGCTCTTCCAGAGAACCCATGTTTAATTCCCCAGCACTCACATGGCAGTTCACAACTGCCTACAGCTCCAGGTACAAGGGATCTGACACCCTCACGTAGATACAGATACAGGCAAAACACCAATATATGAAGATGAAAATAAATTTTCAAAAAACATAATGTTAAGAGTCTCACAGTCTCTACAAATTAAAACATATAAAAGTTCAGTCCCTTTAAAATATCCATCTCTTTAAAACTCCAAAATCTCTTTAAAACTTCAAAATCTCTCAACTATGCGTTCCTATAAAAGTCAAAATTAAGCTAAGTACTTTCTCACTTCCTAAGGGAGGAATCAGGGCACACGATGTGAACAAAGCAAAACCAAACCCAAACACTTAAACACAACGGTCAGTCATCTGGGATTCACTTACAAGTTTCTAGGCTCCATCAGGGAGTTTGGGTCAGTTCTCTGACTCTGTCCTCTGCAACACGCACAGCTCGTCTTCTAGGTTTCAGCTGGTCCCATTCCATATCTACTGCTTGGTGGTCATTCCGTGGTATTGGACCTCCAAACTAATGGACTCCCTTGCTGCTACTGGGTTGCACTTTCCCCGTTAGTCTCTTCTGGGCTCTCTTTAGGGACTCCAGCCCTGCCACACAGTGCCAAGCCTCAGCTGCCCTCCATGACCCCTCCAGGCATTTAAAACTGTGGTACCACCTGGGTGATTCTTACACTACCTTGGCTGTCAGCATAAGGTAGAACCTTCGCCTCTTCTGGAACACAGATTCTGTGTGCTGACCCTGAGGCAACACTTACCAGAAGATTTCACCTCCACAATGCTGGTCTCTTCTTAATCAATGTTAATTTCTTAGCGACAGTTAACCAGCATCAGTTGTCCCAACAAAGCAAAGGTTTTTCCTTTAGTAGTTTTAGTCTCTTGTTAATCAAAGCTGATTATTCAGCCCCAGCTGATCAACACAGATTCTTCACACAAATGGTGAGGTAAGAGTTTTTGCTTCTTTCTGAAACTTAAAAGCCAGGCCTCCATGGTCTGCACTGCCCTCAATATTCTTATCTTCCAATCACCTAAAGAACGTCTCGCTGAGCTGTCAACATGCAATGGTTTTTGTAGCCCGAAATTCTTCCATGATCCTCCTCAAAAATACATGGTCATGTCAGTCACAGCAATTACTCCACTATACTGGTACCAACTTATCTTGGTTAGGGTTTCTATTGCTGTAATGAAATACCTTAACCAAAGCAACTTGGGAGAAAAGGATGTATTTGGCTTACACTTCCATATCATTGCTCATCATTGAAAGAAGTCAGTACAAGAACTCAATCAGGTAGGAACCAGATGCAGAAGCTGATAGAGACCATAGAGAAGGCTGCTTACTGACTTGCTCATCTTGGCTTGCTCAGACTACTTTCTTATACAACCCACAATGGGCTGGGCCCTCCCCCATCCATCGCTAAGTAGGAAAATGCTCTACAGGCTTGCCTACAGCCTCCTGAGGTTATAGAGGCGTTTTCTCAATTGAGGTTTCTCTCCCCTCAGACGACTGTTTATTGTGTCAAGTTTACATAAAACTATCCAGCACATTAGCTGAAAATTAAAAGATGCATATCATCTCTGCACATTAAAATTCTTCATGAGAATACATAGAATTTCATCAGAGTGCCAAATCTAAACATTCTGGGGTGGTACAACCTACAGCTCTGTGAAGAATTCTCATTCAGAATTTTTATCCTGACAGATGGTTCTTGAATTCACTGAGTATAATTTATTTAATAGCATTACTATAAACATATGAAGAATTGTATGTAAATACAATTGACATGCAAATTTTCCTTGCATTTCATTCATAGGTAATAATATATATCAGAACATATTTTTTTTTCTGGAGCTGGGGACTGAACATATTTTTATTTTGATTTTTTTTTCTTTGTGTTTAGTTTTCATGGTTTTTGTTACTTTCTGGCATCATACAGTCTCTTAGATTCTCTTATATTAATATCCTGTCTATTTCAGCTTCCAAATTGAGTACTATGCATGATTAACTCCACCTTTTTAATATTTTATTACATTTTAGTGGGCATCAGTACGTGTACATTCATATGAGCCCAGGCTACAGTGTGCAAGTAGAAATCAGAAGTCAACTTGCAGAAGTCAGTTCTAATATCCTATGGGTTCTGGGATTGAACTCATGTAATCAAGCTTGTTGGTAGGGTCCTTTACCCACTGAGCCACCTCACTAACCTGATCTACTTTCTTGTTTCCATTATATTGTATTAGTTTATAGCACTTCAATGTCCTCTCTTTCTTTAATGTCTATTTATTTTATGTATGCATGCATTAGGGATATTCCAAGAAGCTAAATGAGGTGGTTTGAATGAGAATAGCTCCATTGGCTTCTATGTTTGAATACATAGTTCCCTGTTGGTTAAATTGTTTGGGAAGGATTAGGAAGTGTGGCCTTGTTGGAGAGGGTGTGTCAATAGAGGTGAGCTTTGAGGCTTCAAAGGCCATCATCACTTCCAGTATACTCTCTGCCTTCGGCTTCCAGATCAAAATGTGTGTTTCTACTAGGTGGTGGTGGCTCATGCCTTTAATACTAGCACTGCAGGGGTGGGGTGGTGCAGGGGCCGGGGGAGGGGCAGGGGCAGGGGCTGGGGCAGGGGCAGGGGCAGGGGGCAGGGGCAGGGGCAGGGGCAGGGGCAGGGGCAGGGGGCAGGGGCAGAGGCAGAAGCAGTTGGATCTCTATGAGTCCAAGGTCAGCATGATCTAAAGATTGAGTCCCAGGACAGGCATAGTTACACAGAGAAACGCCGTATCAAAGGAAAAAAAAAAACCAAACAAACCACAAAAGCAACCAAAACCAACAACAACAGGAAGGCACACTCTCACTGCTGCCTGCTGCCCTGCCTTCCCTCCTCCATCATGGATTTTAACCCTCAGAAACCATACACCCCAGATCAACCTCTCCATATTTTATCATAGCAATAGAAATATAACTAGGTATCCACAGCACACGTTCTGGTTCCTCATCATCAGTGATTCCCAGATTGCACATGGACCTGCCAAGCGCCTCAGGCTTCGGAGAAACGATGTTAGGGCCACCGTGGGGTTCTCTGTTCTTGAGATTGCCTTGATTTCTAAAATTATGGTGACTTTGATAATGTTCCTTCTGGCACAGCAGTTCAAGCCTGAATAACAGCTTTAGCATCGAGTCATGAAGTCTAACAGCAAAATAATCTCCATCCACACCGGGGACTAAGGCTAGCCTGTCAGGAACGATCTTCCCATCACAGAACAAGCCTCTCCAGTAGGATCAAAGAACATTCCAGGGGAATATCCCCACCACACGGAAGTCCCAGAAAGGATGTAACTTTATCAGCCCATAACACTGTCCTTTGTCCAATAACTCTGTCAGCATCCCAGGGCCAAAGCTTTCCAAAATGATCCCAAGTTACCTCCGGCTCTCAGTGTGTTATTACTGTGAAGAGATGCCGTGACTACAGCAGCTCTTTTAGAGAAAAATGTTTCATTGTGGCCGCCCTACAGTTTCAGAGATTTACTCCACTGTTACCATGGTAGGAAGTGTGGCGGCACACAGGCAGACATGGGACTGGAAAAGTAGCCGAGAATTCTTTATTTGGATTGCGCGGCAGTAGGAAGAAAGAGATGGGTTTCTGAAACCTCAAAGCCCATCCCCAATGGTACACTTCCTCCAACAAGGCCACACCTCCCCCAAGAGGCCACATCCCCTTATAATGCTACTTCCTGTGAGCCTGGGGGGTGGAGTGGGGGTGGTGTCTTTACTCAAAAGGAAGCCTGTGACCAAATGAATCTGAAAGAAAGAACACAAAGCCAGTATTTCTTGCCCTTAAAGCCTCAGGAATCAGACTGTACCTCTCACTTTAAGGTTACAAGAGCCCAGAAGTATCACTGAAATGGACTCCTCTAACAGTAGCCACAGTGCAGCCTAACTTCCCCACCCTGAGTCTACTGTTTGCCCCAGTGGGGACCATCAGGGTGCTCCCCTGTTCTTATAGCCTTTGTTTGGACTTTCAGTGGGCTTCCAGTCCTGTTGGCACATTCTTTTCATCCCATAGTTTGCAAGAGTATTTCTCGGCCCTCCACAGCACCTATCTCTCCTCAAGTAAAAGAAAAATAAAAACAGAATCGGAGACTACTCTTCGGAGTCTTTCCATTGGAGTATTAACACAATCTATTAGGTCACATTATAGTCAATTGTGCAGAGGAAGAAAGCCTATTCAACAACATTATTTAATGGCGTTTGGATGTGCGATTGGCTCGACACGATGATGAATGCAAGGACTGAGCAGTAAAGCGGTACAGAACGCAAACAACTCTCCCGCGATGTTTATTTCCCAGGCTTAAATGAGCTCAGATCGCACGAGTGATTTGCCGTGACACCGGAATCCAATTGGAGTCTGGGATTACTGTAACTGTTTTCGGCTTGGGTGATTTAATCAGCAAATCTTCAATAGTGTAATATGCGTGTACTGAACTGACTCCAGGCTCAACAGTCTGATTTATACCCACTGCCTGCAGACGACCATTTGTGCGGCGCATACTAGCATCTGTCTGCCTGCTTCTTCGGAGCACAGATGCCCACAGAAATGTGTGAGGACAGTTGAGGTCCATGCTGTATATCACACACCCAAACAAAGAGAAAAACACACTGGGAACACCAAGGGGGAGAGCTCAGTGGTATTATTTGGAGAGTGTTTTCAAATAGAAAATTATTCGCTTAGCCAATATATAATTGCAATGTAATGAACATTATCCTAGACACATGAAGTTCATAAAGAAATGCAGGGGCGGGGGTGAGGGGAGGAGGCATACCGCTCTAATAGCTACAAGACTAAAATGATGGGACTGCAGAGATGGCTCAGTTAGTGGCATAGTAGTGGTTGTGATATAGGTTTGCTTCTATAACACTCGCAATCCAGGGCCTTGAAGCACATTTTTTAACTCCAACCCCAAGGGGAACAACAAGATCCTGCAGGCTGCTGGCTGGACAGTCTAGTCAATCAGTGAGCTCTGGTTTCCATTAAGAAAGCGGTCTCAAAAATTAAAAAGTGATTGAAGAAGAGACCCAATGTTAACCATTGACTTCTGGCCTTCATACATAAGTGTAAGTATACACGCATTGACACACACACACACTATGTATATATACATATATATACACACACACACACAAACACACACATGTGCACCCGTGCATGCATGCAAGTATGATATCTTCACAGTGAACACAGTGTGAAGAAAGATCCTAGTCTTCTTAGCATGTGAACTCTGACCTGACGCCTCTCTAGTTGTACACAATACCCAATATATCAGTGATATTCACTCCTGCTCCTGTCTCTGCTTCTCTTCCCATCCGCAAGTAGAGTGCTCTGGTGTGAGAAAGGAAAGAGCTCACCAGCCTCCTAGCTTCAAGTTCTAAGAACGTACGGCAGCGGTAACATTGGAGATAAGCGGTCTAGGAGATAGTGCTGAGCAAGATGGGGTTTCTGTCTTCTACTCACCTCTGCTCTGGGCAGAGAAAAGAGGTAGAAATGAGGTTCAAGGTGGAAATAAGGTTTGTCCCCTGGTTGCAAGCAGGAAAAGCTCAGCCAGGTGATAGTTCTGAGAGATCCAGGGAGATGGGCTTTGGCCATTAGTCAGCATATTCTGGGCCTATATAGTCAAGGCTCCCTAGAGGTTTGAATAAGAATGGTCCCCATTGGCTCAAAGATTTGAATGGTTGTTCACCAGGGAGTGGAACTATTGGAAAAGATTAGGAGGTAGGGACTTGTTGAAGGAAATGTGACACTGGACATGTGCTTTGAGGTTTCAAATGGTCATGCCAAACCCAGGTTCTCTCTCAGCCAGTGAATCAGAACATCATAAGCTATTTCTTTAGTACCATTTCTGCTTGTGTGTTGCTATGCTTCCTGCCACGCTGATAATGAACTAAACCTCTGAACTGTAAGACAGCCCCAATTAACCGTTTTCCTTTATAAGAGTTGCTGTGGTCATGGTATCTCTTCACAGCAATAGAACACCAACTAATACAGAAACAGAACTTACAGAATATATATGTATATACTTGGGATTTATTAAAATAGTTTACAGGCTATGGTCCAGCTAGTGTAACAATGACTGACTACCAAGAGAAGGTCCAAGAATCAGGTAGTTGTTCAGTCCATGAATCTAGATGTCTCAGCTTGTCTTCAGCACACATCGCAGTACTGAAGAAGTTGGTTCTAATATAATAAAGTATATTACTTTAAGTAATATACTATAAGTAATACAGTAAAGGAATGGATTTGCCAATAAGAGTGAAGGCAAGCAGGCAAAGAGTGGGAGCTTCCTTCTTCTATGCCCTTTATATAGGCTTCCAGCTAAAAGGTGAACCTTCCCATCCAAAAAGATCCAGTTAAAAGTGAGTCTTCCCATTTCCTATGATTTAAATAAGAAAAATCCCTTCCAGGTAAACATAGTCACTTGAGAGAAAATTCATGGAGGAATTGAAGAGAGTGGCAGCTGGACACTTTCTGTTTGCCAAAAAGAAGACACAGTCCTTGTTTGTTCATCTCATCTTATCAGAGAACCAAAAGTACAGAGTATGCATGTATTCTCCAGCTTCAGTTTACCAACTATAAGTAAATGCAATAGAAAAAAATAATAAATAACACAGACTCTTTATGCAAGATAGTGTCTGCTTGTAGAGGACTTTTCTAAAAATTAGAATCAATATTTACTTATTTATTTATTCGTGTGTGTGCATGTGTGCATTCATCTGTTGAGCTGTCACTTCAACTGTCACTTCTGTTGAGCTCAGAGGACAACTCATGGAATTAGTTCTACACCTCCACCATGTGGGACCCAGGTATCAAACTCAGGTATTCAGGTTTGGTGGCAAGTGTTCTTATCTGCTGGACCTTCCTGGTGACCCTGCATATAGAGAATTTTATCGAACAACTTTAATGTTCTTCAAACCCATGTAAGGCTATGCCTTACAAAGATTCCTGACTTCGATGTGGCTACACAGTGAAGATGGTGTCCCTGAGCTCCTTCCCCTGCTATACACAGTGCGCATGAGTAGGGAATCAATGGCCATTGGCATTGGGAAGAGTATAGAAACCATGACCCTTGGCTTGAACACATTCTAGAATCCGTGACCCTTGACTTGGCTGGATCCTAGAAGCCATGGGAATGACTGCTCAGGTCTCCTCTCACTGTCATTAGAATTAAGAGGTTTTCTGGATTGGCAAGTATCTTCATGTAGACATGACTTCAAATGGATTGCTAAAACAGTAGATTGAAATTTACATTTCATGAATGAAGTCATCGGTAATGAACTAGGGCCCCTCCTACCAATGAGGAGAAGTGGAAGGTGTAGAAAGCAGGCCCTGACCTTGGGCAGAGCATAGAATCCATGGCCTGAGTCTTGAACCAAGCATAGAATCATGGCCCTTGGCATTGGAAAGAGTAAGGAATCCATGGCCATTGGCATTGGGAAGAGTATAGGACTGATGACCTTTGGCTTGGACACATTCTAGAATCTGTGACCCTTGGCTTGGATGAATCCTAGAATCTATAGCCCTTGACCTTGGACAGAAGATAGAATCCATGGCCTTTGACTTTGGATATATAACATCCAATCTTTCTGTTCTTCTATAAGCATGAATAATACTTTGAAGTTCAAGATGAAGCCACAATGCCTCTCTTTTCCAGTCTCAACAGTGCCTGAGAGACTCTATCAGTCTTCAAATCCATTGACAGGGAGATTCAAACAAGAAGGCAAATGACCACTGTCACCAGGATGAATTTAGTATCTTGGTGGATACAGGTTCACTTCTGGGAAATCTCTTGTGGGGTGCAGATCCATTATGCAAAAGCTAAATGCCATTAGTCCCCTCAGCATCTTGATATGCCACTGGATATTTAGCTCCTGTGGAGCGCAGAGTTGTAGGGTAAAAGACAAAAGTTTAAGAACCAGTCCCGAGAGTAGCCCACAGGTCCCAGGATTCATCAGAGGACAGAGTACAAAACTAGGCAAGATGATAACAAGGAAGGAAGGAGGGGAAAATGAAGAGAGGGGAAGCAGAAGAAAGGGGGAA
This sequence comes from Rattus rattus, assembly GCF_011064425.1. Classification (NCBI taxonomy): domain Eukaryota; kingdom Metazoa; phylum Chordata; class Mammalia; order Rodentia; family Muridae; genus Rattus; species Rattus rattus. Next base: position 40,898,344 of record NC_046160.1, on the reverse strand, counting down.
ATAAAGAGAAAAATGAAGAAGGGATGAAGGAAAAATAGTTGGAAAAGGAAAAAAGGAATGAGGGGATACATAAAAAGATAAAAAAAGAAGGGACAGAGGGAGAGGAGGGTGACAGAGAGAGAAAAGGAGAAAGGAGAGAGAAAGAAGAAAGGAAGAGAAAGAAGAAAATTAGAGGGAAAGCAGAAAGAAGAAAGGATGGGAACCAGGGAAGAAGACAGAGGAAGAAGACAGACAGAGCTACTGGTGTTCTATGACTTTCTTCTTCTAGACAGACTTATTAAATGTTTTCTGATATTTGACACATGACTCGAGATTTTGTAAAGCGAAATCTTATTCAGCTGACAGTACTGACCGAGAGTGGGCATCTCCTTACACACCTTCAGCCCACCTCCTCCTCCAGTGAAATCCTACCCCACCCCACCTCAATCCCAGGACCACACACTGTTTGCTTTTTGAAGCTTTCCTTAAGCCTGCTTGCGGCTCCTTCCATGAGACAGGAAAAGCTACCTGCCTCCCTTCAGTCTCCCTCCAGGTAGTAAAATCCTTCTAGGGGGAATCAAGCTATTCCAAATGCTACTGTACAAGAGATTGTATCAGGGACCTCCCAGCCTATGAGTGGTTTTTAGAATGAAATGCAGGCACTTCAGCCAGGCAAGTCTAGTAGGGTTACACACACCACTGTTCATGACATTAGCAATGGCACTACCCAAGTCTCAGTTTCCTCACTTTCAAAATGCCGGTTAACTAGTTGTAAAATGGAAGCAGGTGAGACAAATCAGATGCACAGTCAGCCTAAGTACTTCCTCCTTTTAATCCATCATCCCTTGTGGTCATGCCAGCGTGGTCCACCTTAGGAAGGGCCTGCCTGGGCATCTATGGACCATTACCAGTCAGAATGCGAAGCACAGTTCTTCCTTGGGCCCTTCAGTGTGTTCTTCCTGGAAATAATTTGTTCTCTGTTGACCAAGGTAATAAAATACCCAAGTCACCACGGAAGAATTCTGCAAACGTCTTTTTAGAAATGGCTTCTGGTGGGGGTGTAGGTAGAGAAAGACTCAATTTCTTTAGAGGTGGGCCACTGGGAATTTAACCATGCTCTACTAAGTGTTCGAATAACACAAATCAGACTTAGTTTTTGTTATTGTTGTTGTGGTGGTGGTGGGTGGTGGTGGTGGTGGTGGTATTGGTGGTGGTAATGGTGGTGGTGGTAATGGTGGTAATGGTGGTGGCGGCGGTGGTAGGTCAGAAAGAGGTACAGCAGACATGGAAGGACTGGAAAATGAATGTGATCAGGATATATGAGGTGAAATTCTCAAAGAATCAATAAAATATTTTGGAAACAAGAAAAAGAAGTAGCTTCTTCCATGGCATCTGTGAGTCTTTCTCACAATTACTTATCCAGTGATGACAAAGTTTAGAGCTACGGGCAGAGGCAGACAAAGGCCACTTTGGGGTATTTATTTGATTTGCAAATGACACAAAATGATCTTAAAATACAGAAAACAATCATCTTCTCATCAAGGGGGAAGGATTAGGTGCAGGTGTTTAAAATCAAGGTGTGCAGGGGCTGAAGTGATGACCCAATTAATAAGAGCTGGGCTTCCAAAGGATCTGAGTTCTGTTCCCAGAACCCACACAGTGGTTCACAAGCATCCATAACTCCAGTTCCAAGGGATCAATGTCCTCCCCTGAACTCCTCAGACACCACATGTATGTGTGGTACACAAACATACATGCAGGCAAGACCCATCACACAAACATATAAATAAGTAAATATCTACATAACATTGAAGCCTGCTCACAGAAACGTGAGGGGCAAGGCCTCGATCACTGACCCAGTGTGGTCTTCCCCTAGGGTCAATGTGGAAGAGCTGAATTTCTGCCTCTCTCGTAGAGTTCAGTCTTACCCTGTGAGCATCAGCTGTGAGGTTCCTGTTGACTGAAGAACTGCACAGCCTCACCTTGCTCTGAAGGAGAGAAATGGGCGTCTGTACATGATGATGTCACTTGCTTTTAAACTACTGGAAGCTGCTTTTCTTAGATAATAGACTTGCACATGGGATAGGGATGGGATATAACTCTCCATGTCAGGTCATCACAGTAGCACACTCTGCAAATGCACCTGATCCACTTGAACTTTGGACACTGAACTGTGATGGGATTCTCAGCCTTTTTGCCTTGGACATCTATACTCTCCTCCCAGGAACCCAAGTGTTCGTCCTTCTACTCAGGACGGGGGGGGGGGTAGGGGGTGAATTTCTGTGAAGAACTCCTCAACTACATTTTGTCTTGCCAGAAGACAAGATGTCACCAAGGAGCTGGCCTTGAACTCACAGCAATTCTCCTGCTTCAGCCTCTTGAGGGCCATGCCAGGTTTTCCACTGTCTTTTTGTTGCCTCTTTCCCTCTCGTTAGAGCTTCTGAGTTTTGTCTCTGTTCTGTGTTTTTTATGTTTAATATACAGTGTGTCAGCTGCCTGAGTTCTATTTGACAAACGAACCTCCCTGTCAAGATAATACTCCTTAGGCAGCCAGCTCAGGACCTTCTGAGGAGGGTAGATTTCTCTGGCCCTTCTTTAGAACCCTGGGGAACATAAACATGATTGTCTCCAATCCTGAGCATAACCAGAAGGTAGGAAGGCTTTAAGGCAAGAGGAGGTTAGGCCTAGACCACAGAAGTTCTGGAAAGACAGGGTGGGGACCTAGGCCTTGGTTAGACATGTGATCACCTGTGTGTTCATCCTGTTGTAGCCTTTGTCATTGTCATTGCTACTGCCATCTGAGACCAGAGGCCAGGATTCTGCATTTATAAGCAACAACCAGATGGTGTCCATGTTGCTGGTTGGAAGGCCACATTAAAGGGCTTAATTCAAGGAGGGAGGAAGGAACAACACAATAGGTCAGGGGACTCCCAGCCTCAGGGATTGGGGGTTGGGACCCCTACAAGGTGCATCTATTTACTACTTGATCGATGGCCCTGGGCAACCGGGCTTCCTGCCTGCTGCTCTGGAAGGAGCCTGGCTTCGTCAGATGGCTGACATGCCAGGGGAGGCCTGGCCAGCAGCCAGCTCTGCTGTTCACAGCCTCTTCCCCCTGGCTTCTTCTGCATGCAGAGGTGCCAAGGTTCATGGAACACCTGGCCTCACACGCCAGTAGCCACAGTGCCTGCTGCCTGCTGAGGAGCACCTGCTGGCTCTGGCCAGCAAGGGTAGGGTGGCACCGCAGGTGGCCAGGCCGACACTTAGGATGGCAGAATGGGCCAGGGAGGAGGCAGCTGCAGAAACAAAACCATAATGCAGTGGCAGAGCCTAATCACCAGGGACTCTGGAGAGCCTCAGAGCAGGCAGGTGGCTCTGGAGTCCAGCAAGTCCTTTCGTAGTGGCTTGCCTGAACCAGCAGCTGGCTAATGCAGGGCCACTCTTGCTGGGTGTGTGTGGGAGACTCTGAAACGGACAGAGCCGGCTAGGAAATCCCAGTGGAGGCTTGTCTTTGCAAGATGCATTCAGCCTTCACCTAAATCAACATCACCCTACTGGCTCCACTAAAATGAAACCTACTTTTCTGACTCTAGAATGATGGCAGTTTAGGGCTGCCTGTTGAAAATGCAGATAAAACCATTTTTCCTCGTTAAAATGAGTGTCCTTACTTAGACATGTCTTTTCCTCTCTATAACGTTGTAGTGCCAGCAATCGCTGAGGTACAAAGGTGGTGATGTATGTGTGAACATTGGCATGAAGATCTGCCCTTGAGCAGGAACTCAAGGCTGTAGTGGAAACCGGCTTTACACTTAATTCTAATGAGGTCACTCTGCTTTCCTGCACTGAGATGTGCACTCGGAGACATGCGTCTCTGCAATATGTCACGTGTGTATTTCTTGATCTTGTGGTATTGTCCACCCATATCCCATAGCACCCTCTCCTGAGAATTAATCAAAGCAGCTCCTCGTTCTACATTGCCTACAAACACTCAGGTCATCTGAGCCCTAGGTAAAGGACTTGAAGTGTGCGGGATTTAATATCCATGGCAAGGGTTGATTCTTCAAGCAATGTCCATGCTGTAGAGATGGTTCAGTGAGTAAAACTATTTGCCTTACAAGCATTGAGGCCTGAGTTCAAATCTCTGGAACCAAGATAAAGATAGACACTGTGTGGCATTAGTGGGAGGATTAGTGGAAGGCAGAGACAGTTGAATCCCAGAAGCCGGTGGGCCAGTTACCTGGGCGTATGCATCTGTGAACAACAAAAAAGCTTGCATCAAGACAGAAGCTGAGGCCCAACAGCCAAGGTTCTCCTCTGCCCTATACATTCATGTGCCTATACTTAACACACACACACACACACACACACACACACACACACACACACACACACAGGAACACAATGCACATATACACAGTAGCACACACACACAGCACAGGAGCACATACAGTATATGGGCACACACATTCATACAATAACACATGCACACACATGGAGGAGTTATTTTTACACAGGAATAAACACAGTAGCACACAGCACGTATACAGGAGCACATACACAAATACACACAATAGCACACACACAGGATCACAAATACACAATAGCACACACACAGGATCACATACACAATAGACACACACAGGATCACATACAGCACACACACACATACAGGAGCACACACATACAGAAGCACATACACAGGACAGGCACACATTCACCATATACGGGAGGACACCTTTCAACTTTCTCTCCCTTTCTTTGCCACAAATTTGCCTGTGTTCTCCTGTGTGTATGCTCCTGTGTGTGTTCCTCTGTGTGTTCGTGTGAGTATGTGTGTGTGTGTGTGTGCATATATAAACAAGCCTACAGAAAAAAAAGAAGCATATAGACACATTCATCCTTTTCATAGTTTAGTCTGATTGAAAGATCTTTTGAAGTACAGCCCTGTATCTCCATGCCAGGTCAGACATCACAACACCGTTCTGGGCAGTTGTCAGCTTGGTCCCCTGATCAGCAAAGAGAAAGCTAAGGCTTTGATCCTTCTTACTCTGTAGGTGGGGAAGAGACACAAAAGCAACTATGTGACCTTCCCACAGTCAGCACGGCAACAACTGATGATGTAATTAGATGTTCCTTGGCTTTGGCTGTGTTCTTGTTCTTCATTAGGATTCAGGTTGTGAGAAAGATGCTAGGACCTGGCTCTGTTCAATGTGATGATGACTTCCAGAAGGGGCAAGGATGACCAGGCATTCTCATCTATGAGTCTGTCACTGCCTGACCACACTGCAAAGCACTCTGAACTCACCAAGGAGTATGCAAGCTTCTGGCTCCTTTGGACAACGTTGTCATCTACAAAACTCATACTCAAAAACCAGGAAACCCAGTTAAAAAGAGGATTCTGTTCAGACATCCTGGCCTTGTATTTGATTTGGGAAATGTACACATAAGAAACACAATGATGTCACAATGTTGGTTTGGAGGCTTTTCCCCCCTTCCTTCCTTCCTTCCTTCCTTCCTTCCTTCCTTCCTTCCTTCCTTCCTTCCTTCCTTCTTTCCTTCCTTTCTTCCTTTCTTCCTTCTTTCCTTTTTTCCTTGCTTCTTTTTTCCCTTCCTTCCTTGCTTTCTTTTTAACAAGGTCTTGATATGTAGCTTTGACTTGCCTGAAACTCTTTTTTGTAAACAGGTTTACCTCAGATTCACAAAGATCTACCTGCCCTTAGAATAAAGGGACAAAGGGTATGTACCACATCTGACTTGGGAGATTTTTTTTAGATTTATAGAGCTAAGGACAGCCTTGAGCTTTTGAACACCCTTCTTGAGTTTACCTTAGAGATACAGGTTGGTTTTGGTTGGTTGGTTGGTTGGTGTGTGTGTGTGTGTGTGTGTGTGTGTGTGTGTGTGTGTGTGATTATGATTATGTGCTCCTGAGTGCAGATGTTGTGGAAGCCAGAAGAGGCTATTGAAGCTAGAGTTATAAGGGGTTGTGAGCTGGGAGATGAACCCAGTTCTGCAAGCAGTAAAAGTTTTTGCCTGCTTAGCCAGTCCACTAGTCTCCTTATCAATATTTATGATTCCATCAAGAGTCAATCTTGCTTACAATAGCTCTGTTTTTACTAAGTCATTGTAATGAAATTTGTTCAAGAATCCAGGTTATTTAATGAAAAGGGATTTTTTTTTTTACATTCTTAAAAGAAACAATGACAGGTTCATGAGTTGCAAACATATGTTTATGTATCATGGGTTGCTCTATACTTTCCACCTGGGTGTATCAATATCATTCGTTCGTTCACTCATTCATTCATTCATTCATTCATTCATTCATTCATTCATTCATTATAAGCTAGTTGCCATCAGAAAGGCCAAGAGTCTGTTCAGTCTATGAGGCTGGATGTCTTCATTGGTCTTCATTCTAAGTCTTCAGAGACAAACGTTCGGAGCCATTGAGATGATTCTGTGGGTGAAGGCGCTTACCATGTAAACTTGAAGACCTGAGTTCAACCTTCAGTATCCATGTTAACCTGGAAGAAGAGTACTGCCTCCACACGTGTGTCCTCTGATTCCCCATGCATGCCATGGCACACTGGCATCCATGTACATCACACACAAACAGTAATAATAACAAAATTACTGTTGCTGTTGTTTTTGTTGTTGTTGTTGTTATATGATATCCCAGTTTACACCGTCACAACTCTCTCAGCTTCTATGAAAGTGAAGAACGGAAAGTCAGACTTAGGGAAAAGTGACATTCTGCAAAGCTTAGCACTGTGTTATGCTTTTCAGACCCCTATGTTTAGTTGAAGGTAGAACTTACCGCTGGAGGCAAAGTTCCCCCAGAAGAGTCCTTCCATCATTTCTTCTCTTTTTTTATGTATGGTCTCCTGCTGCCTGGCAGCCTGTGATGTAGCTGATGGCGCAGAACTCTCCTGTCAGCATAAACAATGTGAATGAAAAACTGGGGCACCAGCCAAGTGCCTACTCAGCCTGCCGTGTACCTGCAGACTTGCTGCCTGGTGGGACACAGACCCCACAGACACCACTGACTGTATAGCTGTCACTCACACTGAGAATCCCATGCCACTGAAAGTTTATAGCGCCACTTCAGCTAGGCTCCTAATCACTCAGGGACATCTTCCCTAAGGCGAGACTGCAGGATGGACTTCCAGGGTGTATCTCCTTCCTTTCTACTTCCTAGAAGTATTAGAAAACCACTTCCCTAAGCAGCACAAACATGTGCAGAGGAAATGTCTGAAATCCCACTATTCCTAGACTCATCTCCCATTACCCAGTGCTACAGCACATGTTTGTGTTTCTACTTTATAATCATACTGTTCAAAAAAGGTCCTGGATGGTTTTGAGTCTCACAGAGCCTTTAGACACAGGTCCAAAGTATTCAGCCATTTGGTCAACATGGAAACAAAGATGTCTCCTAGGGATGGTATGCCTGGCCTTCGGTCCTGAGAATGGGAGATTCTGTGTCACCACGTTGAAGCTTTTGGCTGGATTTTCTGGGCTAATAAGGTCCTACAGTAGTCCTTCAGAGTGCGGCATGCATCAAAATGTCACAAGCATTTGGTTGGTAGCACACCCTGGAAAGCAGAGCCTACATCCCTAAATATGTCCACACAATTACTAAAGATTGTTATGAAGGGGATGAGATGTGGGTTCGGCTGCACAGGGCAAGCATTACAAAGTGTCTTCAGACTTCAGACTGATAATATCTTAGCATGGGAAAGTTTTCATGTCTCCAGTTTACTCTTCTGGAAGATATACCTAGATTTAGGTATATTTAGATTGATTTAGATTCTATCTGTGTCAGTGGGGAAGGATATATATATATATATATATATATATATATATATATATCCAAAATCTTCTACATGGTTAGACTTCAGTATGTGGTATAGGCAGTTCTCAGAGCATTTTGGTATGGGACATAGTATTTTCTATAGAATTGTAATCAGCCTTGACACAATAAACAAACTTCCCCTAAGGTGGCTGAGCGAGGAAATACATGCCCAGGAAATACTGCAAATGCCTTTCCTTTTATACCCTAGATCTTATTCTTCACAGTTAGATCCAAAATTAGACACCCAACATCATACTCGTGCAGCCATTCATTCACCCAGAATGCTATTAAATACCCTCTTGTTCTCGGCCTACGAGAGGTTAAATATAGGCATACCATATGCATTGAGGAAGATCACATTTAAATCCTGAGAAAAATACCAAGTGTACATGGGTAAAGAATATGCTTCTCCACAGGACAGAATGAGAGAAATGAAAACCAAAACCAAAAAAAACCAAAAGACAAAAACCCAAAACAAAAGAAAACAAAACAAAAACAACAACAACAATAACAAAATGTTAGAGCTGAGAAGATACAGAACTATTGCCTTCCTAAGGTCAGGATTTCTGTATTAACTCAGTGGTCTGCTTGTTGCCTGGTCCAGGGAAACAGGGCAGAGCATCTATGGTTACCAGCTTCCCTGCCCTCACACTCTACCCTATTTATAGATGCATCCACCTACTGCAGAGAACAGCACTTGCTTTGTGTTGTCTTCAGACACCCTCACACTTACAATTACGTGTACACACACACACAGACTCGTGCAGACTTTTATAGTCTAAGAGGCTCCCAGAGCCTCGTTTCATAAGGAGAAATCTCCGTGTTAAACTTATCCTTCAGAGAAAGAAAACCAAGGTGCTGCAGTTGGAAAAATACATCAGTGGTGACACATGAAACATCTTGTGTTGCCCTTAATTCTCCAGGCCAGAAAGAAAGGGAAAGGGAAAGGGTGGGAAGGAGGGAGGAAGGGAGGGAGGGAGAGAGATAGAGAGAGAGAGAGAGAGAGAGAGAGAGAGAGAGAGAGAGAGACCATCCACCACAATAACAATAACACTGGCTGGCATCAATTCACAATAACACTGGCGAGATATTGAGCACCAAATGTAGTCCCACGGGAAAATACAGTTTCAGCCAAGTTCAAGGTAAAGGACAAACAGTAGATCTCGGGCAATGCACTGTGCCTGAGAGGGAGACAGAACATCCTCCAGGGAGAGGGGCAGCACTCACCTCCCGTCTACTTGATTCTCTGTCTTTCCCAGACTCTCTGAGTGATTTCTGACTTATTAAAAGATTGAAGCATGCATATACTGCTGAAAGATTTGGAGGAGAGGGGCCTAGAACTGAATTATTTCTATGGTTAGCACTGATGGGAAATGCTGCTCCTCCTTCAAAGGAGCCCAAGGAAAACAATGACTTCTCCACTGGCTACCATGTTCCTGTGATTCTGCCCCCAGCACCTGTTCTCATGGTGCTTGTAAACTGAAATTCACACCAATTGTCTTGCATTTTGTCTGCTTTTCCTGCCTCCGAAATTCACTAGGGAGCTGGGTGAGAGGAACTTCATTGTATGGAAGCATCTCAGGCCTGAAACAGATCTTTATAAATAACCAAGAGGAACTTCCTGCATATCCCTCTGGGCTCCGGGCACATTTCTGGCATCCATGATCTTGGCTTGGGTGGGGCCAACTGTGTAGATTTGGTCTCTGGGGAAAACTGGAGTGTCAATATGATGACAGTTGGAAAAGGGAGCACGTGTGCAGTGTCAGGGACTGACGTAAAGGTAAATTCTTCCTGCAATGAGAAATGTTTGGAAGCTAGAATTTCTAAAAAGCCAGGTCCTGGATTGGAGAGATGGTTGGGTAGGTGAAGATTTGCCATATAACCTGAGGGCCAATGTTTGGATCCCCAGAACCCACATAATACTGGACACAGTAGCATGTGACTATAACCCCAACAATCCTACTGTGAGATGTAGAGGTAGAGACAAGAGAGTTCCCAGAAGCTCCTGGGCTAACCTCAGTGGAGAACGACAAGGAGGCTCTGTTCCAAGCAAGGTAGAAAGTGAAGACTCACACGAGATCATCCTTTGACCTCCGTGTATAAGCAGTGGCACGCATACACACACTCACACACATACACTGCACACATAAGAGTGCAGGCACAGAGAGACAGAAAAAGTTAGAATAAAAAGGCTGCGTCCTTGCCCATAGTCCTCAGAAGAAAGAGTAAGAAGAGGTCCTGCTACAAGGGTGCACTTTGGCCTGAGTGACATGGAAATTCCCCCTTTTCAGTTCTTATAAAACTTTTGCCTAAGACCCCAAACCACCCAAATGATGCTATAAGGTCTGTGCTCTTTGACGCTGTAACAACTGGACATAGTGATGCTGATTGCCTCTGCACTGACAGGACCTTCCCACATCAATGGCCACCACGACATGGCACTCACAAAGATGGCTGGAGTGGCTAAGCCAAAATTCTTGCAAAGCATTTTGCTAGAGGACAGTATTCCGGGGTTTACTGTTCTCTCTCTGGCTGAGTTTCCTAGGGGGGTTGGGGGGTGGGTCTTGGGGCTGTAACAAAGGAAACAATGGAACTGTAAACTATCCAGCCACTGGCGAGGTCGATGTGCCCATATCTCAAAGAACTAGATAAAGATTGACCATATGATGCAGCATCCTAGTTTGCTTTCTGTTGATGTGATGAAAGGTAGCCCAAAAGAAACTTGAAAAGGAAAGTGTTTACTTCATTTTACTGGTTACAGAATATCATTGAAGGAAGTCAAAGCAGAAACCAAAGCAGAGACTGTGTAGCAGCAAAGCTTAATGCTTGCTTCCTAGCTTGTGCTCAACTTGCTTTTCCATACATCCCAGGACCACTTGTCTAGAATGGTATTACCCACAGAGAGTTGTGTGTGTGTTGGGGGGAGGGGCGTACTCCTACATCAAGTAGCAATCAAGAAAGTGCTTTATAGAAATGCCCTCAGGTCAACGTCATGGAGGAAATTCTTCAAGGTTCCCTCTTCCCAGATGTGCTGTTAACAAGTGAAACTATACAATCCAACGAGAGCCTCTTCCACTCAAAGTCAGTGTACCACAGAGATGCTTACACATCAACGTTTAACTACAGCACTATCCAAGATCTGAGCTATGGACCTGCTTAGGTGTTTCTCAACAGAGAGGTGGATAAAGAAAATGTGGTGTATGCACACTGGAGTGTTTTCGGCAGTAAAGAAGAGTGATTATGTCATTTGCAGGAAAACAGATGCAACTGGAGAGATCATATTAAGCAAAATAATTCTGAAACAGATGTATGGTGTGTTTTCTCCCATAGATGCCCCCTGGAAGCTGCACTGGTTAGGTCTTTGTCAATTTGACCAAGGCTAAAGAAATCTGGAGAAAACTGGGTTGTCAATATGAGGAATGCTGGACTGAAGACACATGCAAGGACTCACATGGAGGGAACTTCAATTAAAGAACCTCCTCTGTCAGATTATCCCAGAACTTAGACAAGAAGAACTATCTCATCTCCTAGCCTTGAAAACTAGAAACCTGATGAAGCTGGAGGGTGCAGCCAGCCTGTCACAGGGAGTCCAGAGAAATAAATGTTTGCCACATTTAAATGGTACAGAAACTGAAGCAATAAAGAACATCCAAACAGCAAAGCCACAATTAAGTACCCATTTCCTAAAATATGTAATGTCCAAGATGCATGGTATGTCACCCAAATAATGCTTCCTGCTTGCAATTTAATTGGAATCTTTCTCCTAGTATTAAACATCTAAGATACTAAAGACAGGAAATTGGGGCCATCAAGATGGCTCAACTGGGGGAGGGGGAGAACAAAGAAAGAAAAGATGGCTCAATGGTTAAAGGCACTCGCTGCTATTTTGAGAATTTGAGTTCAAGCCCCTGATCCCACAAGGTAGGAGAAGAGCAGACTTCCAGAAGTTCTTCCCTGGCATGTACGCCTACACATAAACATATACATGGAAGAAAATAAAAATGTCCTACCAGCTCATAAACTGACCTCAGAAACACCTCATGAAGGTCTGCCCCAGGCTGTGCCCCTTCCTCTCTTTGCATGCAGTAGCCTAAGGTGACAAGAGGTGATCTCCTTGCTGTCTTCCTTCCCCTGCCCCTCAGCCATTAAATACTTTTGTCTTACTGTTGTATAGCAGTGTATAGCTTCCTACCCACAGGAAGAAGTCCCTTCTCTCTGCAATGAGCCAAATAGCCCAGGCATAGTACAAGTTCACTTCTTTTCCAGTGTCCTTGCCCCATCTTGGTCTTCTTCACCCACAATGACACATTCACTGCTAAGAACAAGACACTTTTGCTAGCTGAAGAGTGGCTGAGTGAACACACTTAAATATTTGGATAGAATTTGGGCTTCAAAAAAAAAAAAAACCCGGTCTGGTGAACTGTGCCTTCAAAGCTGTTTCCTTATACGTTCCACTTGTGCGCACACAGGCCACCCATGCTCTCACGCACAATCACAAACACAATCCTGTTCAAAATGATGAATATTTTACACACAAAGCAAAGACAGTGCTGCAAGAGAAGATCCAGGCTGAAGGGCCAGTCCTCCTCATTCCCGGGATGAGAATTAGCCCTCTAGGATCCCTCATCTAGCCCTCTATCTTCCCTCACTGACTCTGGCTCTTAGGTTCACCTAGCCTGCCTCTCCCGTTCCCATGGAGGAATTAGTATAATTTGCAGGGACTCTCTTCCCTCCCCACCACTTCAGCCCAGAGGCCCTCCTTTTGGGAGCATACTAGGCCTTAAGGAAACGTCAGCAAGTCAAGACAGTGATCTTATTATGAAGTACTAGATACAGCAGCGGCACCGAGACACATGCATTGAGGAGACACTCCCCCTTCTAGGCCTCTTAAACAATACTAATTTAATTTCTCACCTGTTAACTGAACCCCTGGGGTGGTCAGGAAAAGTCTCTCTCCGGTCTATTTTATGCTGACACATTTATCGCCCCCACCGTGCGCGCGCGCGCCGTGCGCGCGCGCGCACACACACACACACACACACTTGCACAAGGTATTTGCAGTAGGTCTTTTCATCACACTCAACCTTGTTGGGAGCAGCCAGGATGTCCTCAGGATGTCCTGAGGCTGTGCCACATCCAGACAGCAGAGAACCACTGCGTCTGAAAATGCAACCAGTGCTTGCAAACGTAGAGGACTTTATGTGCAGCCTGCTGTGGGGAGAGAGCTGGCCTGAAAATGTAATGTGCTAGGTAGTTCCCCTACATGACGTCTATGGAGTAGTGGGGTGGGAGAGCGGTGGATGAGATCAGGGTATGGTAGAGGCTAGAGAGAGAAGAGGGCAAAGAGATGGAGCAGAAGATTTTCACCTGAACTCTCTGGATGAGAGAGTAACGATGATGGTATAATGACACGTGCTGAGTCTGTAACATCGCCAGCCCAGGGACCATAGCTCACATCCTGTGGAGACTCGTAGCTGTGAAGGTTGAATACTGGTTCACAGACCATTGATATATGCACCACTATGTGAGGGATGCCGTACTGGGGGAGGTTGTACATGCATGAGGGCAGAGGTTACCTCGTCACCTCTTGTCATTCCCGCTCAATTTTGTTGTGAGCCTCATGTTTCTTTCAAAAAACAATCTATTTAGAAAAGAAACAGTAATGCCTAGTTTATATTAATAATAGAAAAAGATAACGCATAATTCAGAAAGAGCAAATGTTTAGAATGTTTTACTCATTATCTAAAATCTGAGGGACGATTCATGGTAAGATCCGGGCTGGGGGTCAGGGAGAGACATTGGCGCAGTTTTCAACACAAGGCAAACTGCTTCAGGACCTTAGGTCTCATCCTATACAGTACTCAGTATCTCACTTTGCTGGTACCTCATTAGTGTCACAGTTCTCTAAAGCTATATTTAAAGAAATGGATGGCGATGGGATAGACTAGAAGAATAAAATTGAATCCACTCAAATCGCAGAAAATGAGGCATGATACAATTTATGGCCCTTTAGTCTCACATGTAGTATGTTCCTGGTCATGAGGAAAACATATGTCTCTTGTGAAGCTCCAAACCTGTGCTGACCACTGCTCATACTTTAGCAGTGCTGGGCGGAATGATGTGGAGAATAAAAGACCAGAAGATCAGTGCAAAGATTCTCAAGTGTGTCCTGATGGGATAGCGACTGTATTCCCCATCACTTGTGTGTGTGTGACTGTGTATGCATGCATGTTGTGTGCCTGCAGTGTATGATGGCCTGCCTACGTGTGCATCCCATGTTTGAATATATGTGCTGTCCCTGTATGTGTGTATACGCATGCAAATATGTTTGTGTGCCTGTATGTGCATGCCTATGTGTATGGAAAGAAGACAGAGCAGAGAGACTTGTACTGAAAGTCATTCGGTCAGATCTTGCATCCACAGTATAATCCTGTCAGAAGCCTCGGCCTTTCAGCATGTATGAACAGGAGTGTCTGGTGAAGAGCCCACAGGGACTTCTCAACCTCCTTTTTGGCCAAGTGTGGTGTGCACACACACACTCAAGTGTTCCTATGAGTTTGTGCTGTACCCAAGGTAGGGTGGGGCCAATCTGTGCCCACGGATACCTCTGAGGGACATTTGTGAGGACCTGGCATGCTGAGGCACAGCCATAGCAGAACAACTCGTTTAGGGAGAAAAGGTGAAAAAGGAGAGTCAGTGCTCTGGTTGCTGTTGCTTATTTCAAGAGGCCGAGAAGGGGGAGTGGCTTAGTGCCTCCATCAGTTAAACGAGTCAACTGTTTAACCAGGAACGCTCTTTAAGATTTATCTGTATAATCAATTATGTTTTTTTGAGGCGAAAGGGAATAATTCACATTTATTCGGATGTATTATAACGTTAAATGGTTTTGTAGAATATCATTTTATACGTTAGTATTCTAGAAAAATGTGCTGAGAGAAAAAGCTAACAGTTATAATTATAAAAGTACAGCCATGGGGGGCCCCAGACAAATGTGACCATTAAGACTCTGAGAGTTAATTATGTATTCAGCAATGTTTATCCCTAACAGGGAAACCACATACCTCAGCCATGGGCAGAGAAAGGAAGTGTGTACTGGATGGATGTAAAATGGTACCTGGCTTACACTCTGAAGTTCAGAAAACAACAGAAGCATTTTCATGTCACCAAATAAAACCGGAAAGATTAAAAACTACTAAAGAGTAAATGGCTCTTAGACAACAGCCCTTTAAATAGTTTATTCCTGCTGATGATAATTTGACTTTTCCTTTTAGAAAAGTGTGTGCTGTTCCTGCTGCAAGCATCACGTAGGGCTTCAACCACATTCCCTTTCTTTTTCTTTATAAAAGAAAATTTATACTTAGATTTTTTTCTCTTAAGGAAAAAAAAGTGTATACAATATAATTAGAAAAATAAAAGATGTTTACAGATTATTTTTTTTAATTCTTTTTCTTTCCTTCCCAGTCCTTGAATAACTAGAGAGGACATCAAAAAATGCGTGTGGATCCTTATTATAGAATATCAATCTAGCTGATCTTTTGCAAAAGCTCTCCTAAAGGAGAGGACAGCAAGGCTTGCTCTCAGGTCTGCTCCTGCAGCTGGCTTCTGGAATCCCCAATCTCTGCCACTGTTTACTAAAGGACCCAGCAAGCCTCTCACTTGTCACTTTGAGCCTCTAGACTCCCACAGTAAAGCGCTGCCTCTTTAGCTGGGATCCACTTTCTCCAACAAATGATTCTTCAGTCTTTGAACACAAGTTCTGTGTGTTTTTGAGTGGCATCCCCACCCCCAGAGCAGCCTTCCGAGAACGAAAACACACACACACAAACACACACACACACACACACACACACACAGAGGCTCTGTGACTGCCTCTCCTGGGGTCATTCATCTTCTGAAGCTGTGCACAATTTCATATCAGGAAGGTAGCAAAAATAGGTGCAGAATTTAAACTGCCAGAGATTTTTCAAACACGTTTTCTGTTAACCATATAAGATGTCAGGTGGTCTTTGAGGTTGAGGCAGGTGAAATGCCTCAGACTAGCCTGAGGTGTATAGAGTAAGATCCTGTCTCTAAACAAAACAAATCAAAAAAACGGGCCAGAGAGGGCTGTGGAAGGGGAGGTCACACGATAATAAAATAGTAACAGTGATGGTATATGCCCCATGCTTCACAAGGGGAAGCTAAGACGAAATACCTCCCTGTATGTACAGTGTAGATTTCCCTTGTGATGGGGACTAGCTGGCCCCACCCCATCCTCTCCTGATGTCCCCAGTGCTGGGAAATCAGGCTGTTCAGAGGAAAACAGGAGAAAATGTCTGGCTTGCCTCAAAGATGGATTTCCACACTCCTCATGGGTTTTCTACATCTATAGACATCAGGTTAACCAGTATGGCTGCAAATTTTGGGTTCCAATGGCCTTAAACAATAAATAAAATGCCAACGTTATCAAGACTGAGGTTAGCTTCAATATTACATGTGCTTGGGACAGTGCTTTTCTTTAGGGTGAATATGATAAGGGTGAAATACAGGGACCCCACCCCACCCCCGGTTTTTTTTAAATAAAATGACCTAAGAAGACCTGGCACCATTGTATGTCCGGGGGTCGGGTGTGTGGGAGATGAGAATCGTAGTGCCCTGTGAAGTACACCAACCTGAAAGGAAGTGTGTTTAGATAATTCCACTAGTACCGGGCGGCCGATTTCTCGGGTGAGCGACTCCGGGTGGGGTGAGGGGCTGTAGATCTTAAGAACCAGCCCCCCAGCACTGGGGGTGGGTAGGCATGAGGAAAACAGGGTGAGCAGCCAGGTTAAAAAGAAAGCAGAAAGACTTCTTTTCATTGTCCTCAGAAGAGCCATAGGTGGGTAAGAGACAACACAAAGAAAAGCGAGTTTCCAAGGAGCCCGGCAAAAGCAGTAGGCTGGAGCCGCGACTCCAGCGGCCGCCTTAGCAGGCAAATAAGAAATATCTTTGCTTTAAACGCGAGTACACCTCATTTTAGCTTTGGTTTGTACCGTTGGGTTAAAATAGCAAATGACCCAGAAGGTGCGTGCTGGGAGGCAGAGCCAGGGTTTCAGGACCGAGCTGCAGGGGAGGAGGGCGTGGGTGATGGACAGAGGAGGCGGGACGCGGGGGAGGTGGGGAGGTCTATGGAGTAGAAAGTGGGGGAGGGGCGGCGGGTGGCGATGCTGAGTCCCGGGCCCGTTGACCCGTCCCGCCTGAATCCCTGAACTCCTTTCGGAACCGCTCCGGAGCCGCCTGGACAAGGCGGTCTCTGCAGACCGTTACTCGGGCCGAACCGGGAGAGGCGCGCGATCAAGGAGGAAAAACGAGAGGGGGAGAGACGGGACAAAACCCTGAGGGTGCACGGGGGAGGGGAGCCGGGGGGAAGGGACGGCAAGGAGGCCGGGCTCCTGAAAGGGGGAGAAAAGGAACCAGAGGATGAGCCCACGTGCGCGGCGCCGCGCGGTGTCGAAGCGCCACCTTCCGCCGGGCAGGGGCGCAGCGCGATCTCGCGCGGGTTTAGGGCGCGACCCGGTCGGGACGAGCGGGGGCACCCACTCGCAGTGCCCGAGTGGGTGCATCTGCACCGGGGTTCAATCCATCGTCCCTTGAATCCGCGCTGGTCTCTCTCACTCCGTCCTGCATCCGCCCCGGGGACACGCGCAGCTGTGCGCACTCGCGGATTTCTTTTGAAAAAATAACATATTTCTAGACACCCCCCCCCCCATCTTTGCAAACTGGCCAGGAGGCGGGGCTGGAGGTGGGGCCGGTGGTTAATAACGGGAGATAGGCGGAGTCGAGACCAGCTATTGGCTGGTGGGAGTAGTGATGTCACCCATATGACACCCTGATAACGAGTTGAGAGAGAGCCCTCAACTTTTTGCAGAAGAAGCGCGCGCGCCTGGGAGTGCTTGGGGTCCGGCGCTTGCGGCGGCTGCCAGGAGTGGGAGAGCGAGAAATCAAGCGAGTGAGAGAGAGAGCGCGCGCGGGTCCCGGGCCGCCGCCGCCTCCTCTCCGGTCGCCGCAGCCGCCGCCGCAGCAGGGAACGGGACCGGGGGGGAGGGGGGCAGCCGCGGACCCGCGGGGCCAAGGACTTTGCAACTTGCCGGAGAAGGTGGAGGGGCGGGAGGGGGAGGGGCGCCCGCGCAGGAGACCGAGCGCCCAGCCCCGCCGAGGACCATGGTGCAGCAGGCCGAGAGCTCGGAAGCCGAGAGCAACCTGCCCCGGGACGCGCTGGACACTGAGGAGGGCGAGTTCATGGCGTGCAGCCCGGTGGCCCTGGATGAGAGCGACCCGGACTGGTGCAAGACGGCGTCGGGCCACATCAAACGGCCCATGAACGCCTTCATGGTGTGGTCCAAGATCGAGCGCAGGAAGATCATGGAGCAGTCGCCCGACATGCATAACGCCGAGATCTCCAAGAGGCTGGGCAAGCGTTGGAAGATGCTGAAGGACAGCGAGAAGATCCCGTTCATCCGGGAGGCGGAGCGCCTGCGCCTCAAGCACATGGCTGATTATCCCGACTACAAGTACCGGCCGCGCAAAAAGCCCAAGACGGACCCAGCCGCCAAGCCCAGCGCCGGCCAGAGCCCGGACAAGAGCGCGGCGGGCGCTAAGGCAGCCAAGGGCCCGGGCAAGAAGTGCGCCAAGCTCAAGGCGCCTGCGGGCAAGGCGGGCGCAGGCAAGGCGGCGCAGCCTGGGGACTGCGGCGCGGGCAAGGCAGCCAAGTGCGTCTTCCTGGACGACGATGATGAAGAAGACGACGAGGACGACGAGCTGCAGCTACGGCCCAAGCCGGACGCAGACGACGACGACGACGAGCCCGCGCACTCGCACCTGCTGCCGCCACCGGCGCAGCAGCAGCCCCCTCAGCTGCTGAGGCGCTACAGTGTGGCCAAGGTGCCCGCCAGCCCCACGCTCAGCAGTGCCGCCGAGTCCCCCGAGGGCGCGAGCCTGTACGACGAAGTGCGCGCGGGCGGCCGGCTCTACTACAGCTTCAAGAACATCACCAAGCAGCAGCCTCCGCCCGCGCCTCCCGCGCTGTCGCCCGCGTCCTCGCGCTGCGTGTCCACCTCCTCATCCAGCGGCAGCAGCAGCGGCAGCGGCGCCGAGGATGCCGACGACCTCATGTTCGACCTGAGCTTGAATTTCTCCCAGGGCGCGCACAGCGCCTGCGAGCAGCCACTGGGCGCGGGAGCGGCGGGGAACCTGTCCCTGTCGCTGGTGGATAAGGACCTGGATTCCTTCAGCGAGGGCAGCCTGGGCTCCCACTTCGAGTTCCCCGACTACTGCACGCCGGAGCTGAGCGAGATGATCGCGGGGGACTGGCTGGAGGCGAACTTCTCCGACCTGGTGTTCACGTATTGAGGGGCACAGGGCTCCTCGGGAGGCAGTCGTGGCGGTCAGGATAAAGAGGATGGTGGGGGGAGGGGGAGAAGATGCTCATGGTCAGAGATGTGGCGCAGAGAAATTGGAAACGGTGATGAAATGTTGGAGTTAAAGTGAAATGAGTAGTTTTAAACAGATTTTCCAGGTTTTTTTTAATCTTTTAATTTTTAAAAAAATTTTTTGGTCTCCCCACTCTTCCCTTCCTTTATCGTGTCTCAAGGTAGTTGCACACCTAGTCTGGAGTTGTGATTTTCCCCACCCGTAAAAAATCGTGTTTTGTAATTTCTATTTCTTTTTCCTGAAATTCGTGATTGCAACAAAGGCGGAGGGGACCGGGCGGGGGAGGGGAGGAGGCCCCGCTCCGGAAGGCGCTGTTTGAAGCTCGTGGCTCTTTGAAGTCTGAAAGACGTCGGCAGAGGACCCTTTAGACGGCACAACTGTTACTCTAGGGAGTTGATATTTTTTTTTCTTAAGAGATTTAAAAAGGAACTGGTGATTTAAAAAAAGAAAAACACAAAAAGGGACCATTGCAACCTTTTTATTTTCTTTTCTTTTTTGGAGGGAGAAAGCTGATGTCTTCTATGCATCCGATTTCTTAAACTGCAGGGAGCTTGAAAAAATGCAGTCTGTACAAACGCTTACAAAAATCATAACTGTGAACTGACTTAAGACCAGAGTTTACTTTTCAGATCAAATTGTTTATGGTTTTACAAATGTGATTTCTACTTGGCAACCTTTTTTTGGTAACTCGTTCCCTTATACCTCCTTGATTGAATACCTTACAGCCTAGACCTCAGTACAAAAAGGTATTGAAACATTTTTGATACATAACAGACCTCAATCTTTTTTAAAAATTAATATATTTTCAGGCGTATTTTTGTACAGTGAAAAGGGAACAATCTTGCTGTGTTTTTTCAGTAAGACTTTCAGGCACTTCTTCCCTTTTGATTTCTTTTTCTTTTTTCTTTTCTTGTTTTTGTTTTTCTTTCTTTTTGTTTGTTTTTTTAGCATGCAAATATGTTGGTACGTTATGTCCTGGTTTAAAAGGATTAAAAATTTAAAAGTAATCCTTGCATCTAAAGGCCTTGTGGTTAAAAAAAAAGAGCAAACTTTTTTTGTACAGCTATAGTAGAGATTTGTTCAATATTTGTAGGTAAAGATTTATTGAAAATGGTGACCTAGACCTCAGAGCTGTTCTTAGTTTAAGACTGTATGTACTGTATCATAGTAGGACCTATGTATCTCATCGCTGTGATGTGTGGACGGGGCCCCAGACGGAAGGTTTGAAACTGGATACTCGATTTTTATCAAAAAGAAAAAGGAAAGGCACATAGTTTAAAATTTTCTCATTTTGTGCAATATAATCTAAATAAACAGACCATTGCATATTTAGTAGCAAATGGTGGCGAAGCAGACTCAATGCACTGTCGAAGTCACCGCCGGGGTTTTTGGGTTTTTTTGTGTGTGTGTGCTGAAGTCTGTGTCTTGATTTTAATAAATCAGCAGGATCTGATAGAAGCTCGCATGGCCCATAGTCTCTCTAAGTCCATCCCGGGGCCGCGTGTTCACAGATCAGCGGACGCGGGTGTCCGAGGGCGGATGCCGCTTCTAGAGCCCTTAGGCTGCCATGTAGGTGGCAGCCCGGTGTCCTCCCTTCTCACCCCGCCTTGCGTCTCCATTCCCGCCGTGAGCTTCGCGCCGGTGTGTGCGTGGCGAGTCCGGAGCTAGTGTCCACAGGGCTAGGCCTCCGCTTCTGGCTTTGGCTTTTTTTTTTTTTTTTTTTTAAATCTCCACCCCATCCGCGGGCAGCCTCGCTGCGCGCGCGCTCAATGGGATACAAGTGGAGAGGGCCGCGCCCTTCTGGGTTATCCACGCGGGTGGGGCAGGAGGAAAGCAAATGCGCCTAGAGCCGCCTCCACGGTACAGGGTGGCTTTGGTTTCTTTGATGGAGCATTTGCCTCCCGGGGCCCTCCACTCCCCTCCCCTAGCCAGCCTGTCCCTGGCGGTGTCCCGCGAGCAAGCCCAACTCCCCGGGGCCGCGGCGCCCGCGACCGAGGAACCCTTCCGGCGGTGAATTGAAACTCGGTGCCCAACAGCCCGACTCTAGACCCACAGAAACCGTTACGGCGCGGGCGCTGACCACGGGGACTTGGCCAATAGGGATCCAGGTCGGGGCCCCACGCAGGACGCGAACTGCAGGTAGAGAGCTCCTCTGAGCAGCTCGATCTCACAGCGCGCGTGGGTGGGGCGGCGGCCCGGTGTGGCTTTTTGGGACTTCCAAGCCCACCCCTCCCCCACAGCGCGCTGCTGTGAACCACGCGGGGACCTTTAAGGCGAGAATAATCCCACCAGCAGTTTACAGGGGACAGTTTCTGAAGCCTAAGGAAAGGGCATTCTGAGTGTCTTGAGATCTTTACATTTGCATGTGTTTCCTGTTTTCCAGCGGGCGTTTTCCATGGTGAGGAAGGAACTTTTAAGTAAATTAGAAAAGGTGTGAGGATTTGGCTTCAGAATGGAAGCATAGCTGTAATTTGTATTTTAAAATTATGTGGCCGAGTTTCTTGGTAGGAAAATAAGAGACAGTTCTTGGTTGGAGATCAGAAAAAAAAAAAGATTTTTTTTTTTTTTAATCCCAGTTAGAACTCAGGAAAGGCGCTTGAATGCGCTTTTAAACAATATTTAAAGCAGTTTAGACGAATGCATTGTGAAGACCATTCCCAATGAACTCTATTGAATGTCTAATACACAGGTATTCCAGCTACTGGCTAGGCTTCAATAAAAGTTTAGCTGCATTTTTTTCCTCCTAAGTAAGTCTTATTTTTAACTGAGCATTGACAGTATCTTAAAATGGTAACGTGGGCGTGGGCGTTGTGTGCATAGCAGTCTAGCCGGTTGGGTACCCTGCTCCTGTACCTAGTTCACAGACTCGAGTGCATTTTTTTGGCGAGATTTCCATCTTTGAAGAAAAAAAAAATACCTGAACCAGCGTTCTCTTATTAATTCTTTAAGCTGTGGAAATGATTTCCAGTTTCTACATTCTCGATATGCATCCTTCTTATTAAAAAGAAATAATACGAATGAAAGGCAGTATGCTTAAGGTGTGCTTTGCAAATACGTGTTATGAATGACTACGGTCACTGGGCAAATTATTTGTAGAATGATTAGCCTTTAGCTAGAAAAAAAAAATCATTGCAGCTCTTTTGGGCCTGGATAGTTCTTTTTAATGTTAATGGAGGGAAGTGATTTAAATATGCATGCTCTTAGCAGTCAGGATCTGACTTAGTTGTTTTGAGAGAAAAAGAAAAAAATCAAAAGGCAAGGTCTACTTTTTTTCTCTGGGAATTGAAACCACAATCATCTTGATAGTAGAATGGTGTAAGAAATGGACATTTATTCTTCACTTCAGAATTCAAATGAGTTTTGCCCAAGGAATCTGGGGAATGAGGCTAATAAGTTGCTCAATTTTCAAGTAGTCATTCAACAGGAGTCTCTTCCATCACGCAGCTTTTTATTCTCTGATGGGGTATTATGTATAGTCTCACTGTTCTCTCCTAATGGGCATGTGTATCTTTGTGGACACTTGGAAGAGAGGTTTTCTTGTACTCTCTCATTTCTAGAATCTTTATACTCTTTTTTCCTGCGAGGTTCTCTGCTTTTAACAGATTTCTGAGGCAACTATATTTGTGCTTTTTTCTTAATGTAGGAAGACCAGCGAAACTAGCTTACCGAGTTGTCGATTTTATCAGTAGATAAAGAAACTTTGTTTATTACAGTTTCAGGGAAGGTTTTTCAGGATATTTCTCAGTTATTCTAAGGGCCAAATTTTATAAGAAAAAAAAAATCTCCATTAGGAATGTCAGTTTCAAATACCCTTTGTATAGCCTATGGCCTGTGAGGACAATACGACTGAGCCTTACATGAGTCCGAACAGGAATTCATAAGTCCCCAAAGTAAACGTCTCCATGTAACGACTCTTGACGTGTTTCTCTGAGAGTTGGCTTATTTTGATTATCGATTCTTTCTCACTGTTCATTCCTGTTGATTTATTCTGCCGAATTTCTTTGGGTTTGATGAGCTCAACATTTTTTTTGCTCTTTGGTAACAACTCAGGTTTTGGTTTGGGGTTTTCATGCCCCCTTTGTGTGTTGCTTACGTTTTCCACCACAGTATAAAATTACTGAAGCCAAGCTACTTCCCATTCCCTTCCTATTTCCCCCCTCCCCCCCAGCTCCTAACACACCTTCATTTTTCCCCCCCATCGTCTTATTTTTTTTTTAACACTACCTAGATGCGTTAGCTGCCTGATTAGTTTATCTATTCCATGTGGATGCAGTGAGTTTATAAGAGAATTTCACAAACAAGTAGTTTTTTAGTGAACTTAAACAGAATTTTAAAGGAGACCTATTTTTATACTCAATAAAAGCACAAAAGTGCATAAAGTATAGCATGGCGTACAAAGGGAAATCCACTCATAACGTTCCATGTATAGAAGTAATAATTTTCTTGGATAGCGATATTCTTTGAAGACCCAGTGCCTGTCTGCCTGTGCATAGACAGGATGGTTTCCACACACTGGGAACTTCCGGTTGCCGGCACTTGACAAACACACTTCACCACAGCCACGAAGAGCAATAGGCAGGAGCTGAGATGTGCCTCCTGATGAGCAGTCGGCCACTAGGCAACCTGGATGTGCACATGCGGAGGCTCCAGTCTCACTGTTTGATCAAACTTCTTTTATGTAGTCTCTTCTGTGAAAAAAAAAAATGACAAAACAAAGCAATATGACAAGTTTGAAAATGCATTTGAACATAGGATTTCCTCCAGGGTCCTCAAAGAGATTTTTTTTTTTAAATGTGACAGTTAATTTTAGTAGGCACATTACATGCACCCCCCTTCAAAAACAGAACGACTGGAAATAATCAAGACATACTGTAAAAAGAATTTTGATCAAATGGCTATTGACAAAGGGCCCTCGATTCCCATTTCTCTTCACCCAGCTTGCGTTCAAAAACCGTATGCCTCGTCCCCTGAATCACACAGGGAGAAGCGTCCTATGCCATTGTCACGGACTCCCCACTTTGTCTACTTTTGCTCTTGTACATATGTTGTGGGTATCGGTCGTTCCCATTTGTTCTGTAACACCCTTGTTTGAATGGACTGTTTTGAAACGGAGGCCTGTGTCTCAGGTGTGGGACACCTAGCGGTCATGGCAACCCATCCCGTAAGGCTTTGTTTGCCAAGCCTCCGGGACAGAGCCACCTGAAGTCTGAGAGCAGTTATCAGCATGGCACTGTTAACTAGTGCTTTGTTTTCCAAGGCCGAGAGAAACAACTTTCACAGCCGCTCCAGGTTTGAGAGAGGAATAGCTGGAAAGCCCTTTTGTTTAGAAGTCTGAGTGGGTTGTGGGGGGACCTTTTATAGAGTTTGCATGCCAGCGCAGGACCTGTTGCTGTCAGACAGAGAGAAGGAGAAGCTACCTGAGGCAGTGCGCTGGGGGACCATGTAAGTGTCCCATAGCACTAGGGAAGCAAATGCATGGTGAAGTCATGTCTTCTGGTAGAGGTTATCTAGCATGCAGAGTGTAGTGTGTTGAAACTGTATGACGTTGCTGTATCAAAGTTGTAAAATTAAGCATTATTTATTGAAAACTATGTATTTTTTTGTAAAAACCTGATCACACAGAGAGTATCAGTGGCTTGTGCTTTGTGCTTCAATCAAACCAGCTTCGTGACCGCCCTCCTTGGAATGCAGTGTTAATGCTCAGGGTTGAATTCATACACTCCAATGTCTCTTTTGCAGGAGTTTTTCACAGAGGAATACATTTGTTCAAAAGACCAATAAAATCGTGTGATCAATCTCCACATGTGGCTTTTATGTGACTTTTTTTTTGTTTTGTTTTGGTTCGGTTTGGTTTTGTCCCCATTTTTGCATTGGGTAACTACTGTGTGACTCCTAAAGTGTTGTCTCGAAGCTGAGAGATTTGAAAAGTCCTGGTGTCTCAGCGTCTAACGAGGACCCACAGCCTGGGCAGGACTGGGGCCCTCAGGAAGTGATGCTTCGGGCAGGCTGCCGAGCTGCCCATAGTGAAGCAAGCATGGTGATCGTGTCTTGGTATTTTTGAACTGGCCAATAGAGTGAATAAAAAGCATAGGCAAGGTATAGAGGGGTAGATTAGCCTGTATGTCAGAGTTAGAGGGTGAAGAGACTATTCAGGGGCAGTTGCTGATGTTGAATCCAATGCCAGCAAACTCCATTCCTCAGTGTCTTTTTTTTTTCTCCCCCTCTATAAACAATTTACAGTGTAAATGTATTTTGACATAGAAACCATTCTGTATTAAAACTCTTGCTATAAGATGTTTTTATGAAAGCCTGTAAGTGGTCCTTGGAATTATTATCAGATTTTTTTAAAGATGTGTTTACATGGTGAGTGTTTGTTGCATATTAATTAAATTTGGTTTTGTAGAAACATCTGTGTCGTATCATGACGGATCTCTACGGGCACGGCTTACACACTCACATGCGTGGCTCCCACACCCACTCCTAGGCCCTTGGTAAGACCAATGTCAACTTTAAGCAAAGGAACAAATGCCCAGCTCTACATGTCGGACAGCCCTCTGGTTGCTATAGGAGACATTTTTCTACTTCATAGATGACTTTCTCAGGCTGTCACCTTTTGGTAGGATTTGACTTTTATTTTGAAACAAAAAAAAAAAAAGGTGGACGTCAGCCTTTCATCTTAAAGTAGTTTTTTTTTTTTTTTTAAGAATTCAACAAATAAATTCATTGGCATTTCTTTCTAAACTGCCATTGATTTCCTTTTTTTTCTACTTTTGATAACATGAGAAAGTCTCACAGCAGATCTAGAATGTATACTGGGTGGGGCTTGCCTGTCACACACCATGACTGTCTTCATACAACCACTGTACCAACTTTGAAATTGGACAGTAAGTACTGCTGGGAAAACCCCCTCCCTACCAGAATGTAAACAATTTCAAGGATTGAGGAGTTTGGTGGACTTGAGGTAGCCGATCCAAATTTTGACATTGGTCAAAGCACGTGGAATTTCAGTAGAATTATTATACTACTCCAGGGTCAAGGGGAGTAGAAGGAGGTCCCAGGGAAATATTCCACCATGTTGAACATTATCTGCCAGGACCCAGGACGAAGTGTATGGTGACCTGTGAACACACAGCTGCACTGACTGTAAGGGGCAGCGTGTAGTCCAAAGATAACGTGGTCCCTTGGGGCTGGGGATGCAGCTCATTTGCTATGATGCTTGCCTGACAGGCACAGCATTCTTGGTTTGGTCCCCAACATTACATAAACTGGGCACGATATCACTTAACTGCAATCCCAGCTTTTGGGAAGGCAGCAGCAGAAGAACCAGTCAAGTCCACCTGTAGATAGAAGAGAACCTTTAAACCCCCTTCTCTAGGAAGCTCAGCCAGCTGTCTGACTTAATCATTCTGTTAACTTCATGTAGCCCCACCCCAAAAGGATGTTCCATTCTCAAGTTCCTTGAACAAACAACCCTCCCCTCAAGAGCAGACTTCCTGCCTACCTGCCTCTGGAACTAAGCGACTCTGTTGTCATACTCCTGGGCCCCAGAGTTGAGGCTGAGAACACAGACACAAAACTTGGTGCTTTGGTGGCCAGGCTTGAGTTGGGAAGCTGAGGAGGAAGTGGGGAGGGAAGAGAGTCCAGACACGAAGAAGAATGGAGAAAGCAGAAAGGTCACCCAAGAAGCATCCTACGGTTAGACAGAGCAAAGTCCCAGACAAGGGGAGTCCCCTTGATACCACCATCTAGTTAGGTTGAGGCCACTGGTGGTTCTTGAAATTATTAGGCACCTCTTAATTCTCTCTCTCTCTCTCTCTCTCTCTCTCTCTCTCTCTCTCTCTCTCTCTCTCTCCCCTCCCTCTCTCTCTCTCCCTCTCTCTCCCTTTTAGACACACACCCTTAATTTTGGCTTGAATGGCAATATAATCAAGCAAAAATGAATTCCACTCTCTTGTGAGAGGGGGGCAGTTTGCACTAAGATGTCAGTGGAAACCTCCACCAGAATGAGGCCTGGTGGTGGGTGTGGAGTGTGATATCAGCTTCCTTTGCCCCTAGTCCAGCAGACATGTACACAGTTCTTGCTGTCATGAAGAAAGGCAAAGGGAGTTCCTGTCAAAGGTCCTTACTAGTCACCACAGCTGATCACAGTTCCAGGTTTGGAAGAACCGGAGTTGCTCATCTTTCCCCATATACGTGGCCAACTCTTCATAGCCGTATTTCCCTTGGGAACCTTGAGAAGATATGAATGGAGTTTAAATAACTGAAGAACTAAGAAGGCAGGTAACACACTGGGGAGTGCATGGAGGGGGTTGCCAAAACTCACACTAAGTGTTTCTGCACTCACACACTGGACATTGGGCTGTCCTCTTTACACTTTAGATTTGTTTACGAGACACTTACTCATTGAGACAGTTTCTGGAATGACTGCTGAGCTTTTCAGCCTAGGGTGATACACAATCTCACTGCTTAGACAGAGCCTTTGTTGGTTACTATTCTAGAAATTTCTCCACCTAGGCGCTCAATCACCTGGCCTCTCCAGTACCTCTGGCTTGCATCGAGTGGCATCTACCCAGTGAAGTATTCAAATATTGTTTGTTTCTAATCCCTCCTTCTCTGAGAGTTTGGTTTTTAGTTTTCTAAACACATAGATTATAAGTAGACATGTGGAGGGAAGAGTTGAGAACGTGAAGTCAGATTCATAAGGGATGTGAAGAGATAAAGAGGAAGAAGAAGGAGAAGGGAGAGCAAGAAAGGTAACGAAAGAAAGGTCAATTTCTCAGGGCCACTATAGAAAGCATTCAAAGAGCTCACAGCCAGAGATTGGCTTGTGCTGAATGTTGGGATAAGCATCTGGATTCAAATGAAGCCAGTTCTCTGTTGTGTCATACTGTGAAACTCAGGCTTCGATGCTAGAGAGGCTAAGCTATCAGAGAAAGCTCCAGTCAGGCTCTTCCTGTCATTTTTAAGAAACCAGGAAAGCATGGAATCCTGTACTGGATCATCCATCACCCAGTTCTAAATGGAACTGAGTTCTGGGAAGATCACGCTGTCAAACACTCTTTTCTCAGGAGTGTTTTCCTAACACAAGTAATTTGGGTCCAAGCTCTAGCGCCATTTGATTTGGAATCAAATATGCTGACCATCTTGTGTCTGGTGCCTGGAAACTTCTCCTGAGCAGGCAGTCTTCACCTCTGGATAGAGTAGAGCTCAATCCAGAGGGTTTGCAGAGACAGTTAGGCTGGCCCAAAGAGTTTTGTGAAATTGAGAGTTTGATCCCAGTGGACCAGGAACTATAGGGCATGTGTATAGAGAGGATAGAGGGCCTTAGGAAGGAGGAGTAGCCTGAAACAATGAATACTCCTTAGAGCTGATCCAGACTGGTAGGTCCACCATCACCTAGCATAAGGTGAGACAGTGTTCTACAGCTAGGGGGAAAAAATGGATTAAGAGAGTTACTCACAGAGAGGTGAGCACAAGATGCAAGGACAATGTTTGATTGCATTCTGGTTAAGAAAAGGGGGCGGGGGGTCGGAGAGGAGATTGGTGTAGTCAGTTCACCCAACATTCATAACAGTAGAAGAAGTGTCAGAGGACTGCTCTAGGGATGAGGTGAAGAGGAGCTTGGACTTCAGTGTCTTTGAGTCTTTCTGACTAAAACAGGTGGTGCAGGCCAAGTCTTGAGTCTAAAGTGAGTTAACAAGCCCTGTCCCCTCTCCTTAATTCCCCTTATATGACTGTGAAGTTACTTGTGATCTTGGGGCCTCAGTACAGTTGGGAGTGAGGGCCTAAGGTGACCTGTGGCCTTAGAAACAAACTCCACAATCTGAAGAAGGTGGTCTTAACTCTTCTTCTTTCCAACCTTAAGGGCCATTCAGGAACACTCAATCCTCACAAAAGTGAATCCTGGGGGATGGTGAGGGCTCTGCACTCACAGAGCTCATTCAGAGGGTAGAATTTTAGTGTGCAACATGGCTGGCCAGACTCACTGACCTGCACCTCAAACCTATGTGCTGAACCCACCAAGTGAACAGGGAGGGACTTCATGGAAAGAGCGTGCATTGATGCCTAAGAAGTTCCCTTCCGCTGCAGTGGTCTCCAGAGAGGCTGCCAGCATCATCAGCAGCCTGGTCTGAGAACGTCTGGTGAAAGAAAGCACTGTACTCATTTACAGCATTTCCTGCCAATATATAACTCTGGCTAAGGACAAGAAAGACACGACCCTTTCCTAACACTTCTTGATCGGATCAATCATTTCACCCGTGCATACGTCAAAAAATAACATCCTTGTTGGAAATGCCTACTCACAAACTTTGAAGGAAAGATCTGAGGCAAGGTAATTAGTGAGGTAAGGTGAGAGGCCACTGTTCAGAAGGGAGGAGAAATTCTACTTTCTGTATTCTGTAATAAGGGAAACGAGGTGACACTTGGAGGAATGACCCCCAGTTCTGCTGAGCTACCAGTTTGGCTGTGCAAGGTCAGAGAGTTCACTTTGTCGTGAATTAGTTGGTGACCAAAGCAGGCTACCCTAGGATTCTTTTCAGTCCAATAGTTGGGATGGTCACTATAGATTTACAATAAGTGCTGCTTTGCAGGTGTTAATAGCTCTCAGATCCCAGGTGCAGAAATGAACACACTAGGGACGTCAATGTCCTTGGGATGGAGGAAGCGAGCCTTCGCCAGAAAATCCACCTCAACACTTAGTGGCCACAGGCTCTGGTTTTGTTGCTTTGGGTGAATCTATGGGTTTGAAGCCCCCAGCTGCTCTGCTCTGTCAGAGCCATAGACATAAAAATCACAAGGCAGGACAGCAATGAGGAGGCTCCCCAGGTCAGCAAACTATCGAGCTCAAATTTGATATGATTCTTTGGATTTGCTTTCTTTGAGACAAGGTTTCATGAAGCCCAGGCTGGTCTGGATTCCTGTGTGGCTGAGGGCATCCTTGAGCTTCCTCCTGCATTTCCTGATTTAGGTGAGTACTCTCTCTCCTGGTTCATCAGGATGGAATTCAGGGCCCCATGCATGCTAGGTAAGTACTATATCAACTGTTCCAGTTCATATTCTGTTTTTAAGACAAATGCCATAACCGAAAAGCGAATTGGGGAGGAAAAGGTTTATTTCTGCTTACAGTTTACATTCTTTCATCTAGGGAAACTGAGGTGAGACCTCAAGGTAGAAGCTTGAAGCAGAAACCATAAGGAGTGCTGGTTACTGGCTTGCTTCCTGCTGGCTTGTCTAGTATGGTTTCTTATACACCTCAGATCTATCTGCTCAGGGGTGACAACACCCCCCAGTGAGCTGTACCTCCCACATCGATCACCAATCAAGAGGCCAGCTCTGTTAACCAGGGTACCCACTAAGCTACTGCCCTTGTCTATTTTGACATGACTTCCTCT
Organism: Rattus rattus; assembly: GCF_011064425.1. Classification (NCBI taxonomy): domain Eukaryota; kingdom Metazoa; phylum Chordata; class Mammalia; order Rodentia; family Muridae; genus Rattus; species Rattus rattus. Next base: position 40,867,681 of record NC_046160.1, on the reverse strand, counting down.
CTGTTTTGCTACCTCAGTAGAGAAACAGAAGCATGCCCCATCGTTTGCAGAGACAACCAACACTCCTTGAGAGAGGATTCTGGCTTCCAGACAAAACCAAATAAGCAGATAGATAGACCTGCTTTCTCCATAGCCTTCCAGAGTGTTCAGGGAAGGGTCTTACATGGGTACATCCTCTCAGTGTGTCCAGCTGAGTCTCATGCTGCTGAGTCATGTGGCGTCTACACCAGGGCCCTAAATTAGGGAGGAATCATACAGACCTACATTGTACCAAAGCACTTTCTCTGACTCACCCAGTGAGACTTCTATTAATACACATGCACACGCACATAAGCGGATGCACCACGAATGTTGGCTGTGCCCCACTTCTGCCATTGTTTTGGGAGCACATACCTTACCTTTGGGGCTCTGGTCAGATGAGGCAATTTGAGAGACATATCTGCAGTGGCATGTGATACAAAGAGCTGGGATGAGGAGAGAAGAGGTGACATTGATTGTGGACAGGAACAAAGCTAGCAAGCACCCTGCAAAGGGTCAAAGGCCCCAGAACTGCAATTAGCTTGGCTTCCTGGCCCACAGGATGAGCACTGAAAGATGTGGAGTTGGGAGACAGGAAATGCTGCAGTTGGAGCTTAGCTTTCTCTGTGACCCAGAACACTGTGCTTTGTAAACGATTCCTACTTCTTCAGTCTCTTTTTGCTGGTCCCATCCTCAGACTGGACATCTATACGGTAGAGATACAGCGGGCGAGTTGGAAATCAATGAACTATTCCACATCTGGATCATCTCCTTGCCAGATGGCTAAGTGACACTGTTGGTAATAGGATAGGAAACTGGATAGGGCTGGGGAATGAATGGAGAGTTCTTGCATATTCACAGAGATTCTGAACTGGGCATTTTTTTCACCTGCAAAGTAGACCTGAGCACTGTCTTCTGCCCAGTTCTGATGCCGTAAGACACACCAGTAGACAGTTTCACAGCTAGCATCACTACAGCTTTTGTGTTTGGTTTCTGCAATTGTTAGTATTATTATTGGGCCAGGGAGTGGCACTATTAGCAGGTCTGACCTTGTTGGAGTAGGTGTCACTCTGGACGTAGGACCCTAGTCCTAGCTGCCTGGAAGTCAGTCTTAGAAGCCTACAGATGAAGATGTGGGAACTCTCAGCTCCTCCTGCACCATGCCTGCCTGGATACTGCCATGCTCCCCATTTGATGATACTGGACTGAATCTCAGAACCTATAAGCAAACCCCAATTAAATGCTGTCCCTATAAGAGTTGTCTTGGTCATGGTGTCTGTTCACAGCAGTAAAACCCTAACTAAGATGGCTTCTTAACCATCTATAAAGTGCAAATCTTAATCCTTATTCCCTATGAGTGTTAATTAATTAACATTCTTAAAGCTTTTGGACACCTACTAACTTAAACTACATTAGAATTGAGGACACATGATAAGAGGTACTAATACTAGGCCCACCCTTGAAGAAGAGGAGAAGGAAGACAGAAATCCAGTTTAGAATAGACAATGTGGATTCTGTGCCTTCTCATACAGGAAAAAAAGCAGACTATATTCCATTATGTTTTACTAGAGACAACAAAGCAAAAATGGATGATAGATAGATAGATAGATAGATAGATAGATAGACAGACAGACAGACAGACAGACAGATAGATAAAGATAATAAGCACAGGGATGAAGCAGTGACTCAGCTGTTAAGAGCTCTGGCTGCTCTTCATGAAGCCTGGATTCAATTCCCAGTACCACAGGGTGGTTCAGAACCATCAGTAACTCCAGTTCCAGAAAACCCAACATCTCTTCTGGTCTCTGAGGGCACCAGGCACATTTTGAACATATGTATATACAAGCAAAGCATCCATACACATAAAATAAAATTTAAAAATAACTTTTCCTGCCTAAGTTCTAGGGGACAGATTTTAAAATTATAATAATATGAAAAGCTAATCTGCACACAATGGAAAGGGAATGTTTTTTCTTAAGTAGAAATGAGTAATGTGAGGGACATCTCAGAATCACTACATCAGTCAATACTGACAGACAGAAGAGTCAGTAGGAACTGGAAAAAATGCTGCATATCAAAATGGTTAGATGCTGATGACACTCTATGTGCCTGACACTAGTGTCAAATACTTCAGAAAGAAATGGACATGTCATTGCAGTTGGACCCAGGAAGCTGGGGCCTTCTCACTTAAACTAGTCCCGATCAAGAACCAACCTCACTTCAGAGAACCAAGAGGCAGACTCAGCAAAGTCCAAGTTCAAGATAGAGACCACATGATCCAATCTAGATCTTTGTGTATGAAAAAATAGTTAAATGAAAATTGGTTATTAACAGAGATAGGAAAGACTTGGGGCTCATCTACCTTTTCCTGTATTCTCTGTACTTAGTACAGGGCTGGAGCAGAGGAGTATGAATTGATGGGCATACTCTCCTGCAGGTCCTGCTTCTGAGTCCCACTCATCTCTCCCGTGTAAACCCGGATAGGAATGTCTTCAGTGTCAGGCACTCCCTTTCACCTTCCTGACCAGTAAACCTGGTTCCTGTTTGATCATCTTTAAAGAAGATTCTTGACTCTAGATGCTATATTTCCTAGTCATTTTTTAACATCCTTTTCACATTCACAACCTTAATAATGTGCTAATCTTAGGTATATGGGTGTGCTAGCTGAATATTTTATTCCCTAGATACTGCCCAGAATAATATATTTTATATAGTTCTGGGAGGGTGATTCAATAACAAACTTCTTATGTATTTATTTACTTTTATTTATTTTGAGACAGTATTTCTCATGGATGCCCAGAACTCACTACATAACCCAAGCTGTCCTCTAACACATGACAATTCTCCTGCCTTGACTTCCCAAGTATTGGGATCATAGGCATTAGCATCCCCACAGTCGTACCACCTTTGCCACAGAAAATTTGAACTTCTGACAAGCTGTTGAGGGTTAAACAGATGTACTGTTAAATGCTGGAAGCCCCTCTTACCACCAAAGGAGTCAATCTCAAAGAAACAGAGAACATGTTTCCTTTCTGAGGGAGCTGATGCTAATGGGTAACTCATGGGCAAGACAACAGGAGCATCCCATTGTGAGCGATTCTGTGATGCTGGCGCCATGGACCTCAGTTTGCTTTATTGTGGGAAGAAATACTTTTAGAGGTAATGGGGGGAGGAGTAGGACCACTACTCCCACTAACATTCCCTCTGGCATGCTTTCCTTTCTTCCCAAATTGTTGGGCTCTCATCTCTGTGAAGCCAGCTCTTGACAGATGATCAGCTAATCTTATCCATTGTCCTATCAATTGGAAGGAAAAATTAGGAATTTGCTGGTTTTTTTGTTTGTTTGGTAATTTAAGCTGACTTTTTCCCCACTGAAAGCACACTGTGATTGCTCTATTCCCATGATCGATAGGGCTTCTGTAGGCACTATATCTTTGTTGCGATTATGGTTGGTTATTTTTCTTTTGGTTTGTAAAGGGGTTTAATAATCTTCCAAATGAAATACATTGTGTAATGAGTCTTAGTATTATATTTAATGTATTACAGTACTTAACTTTTAAAAACACCCTGGCGAAAGTCATTTATTTAATTTCCGACATGGAAAAACATTAACATATTAGTATAGTAATAAACGTGCTATACCATAGTTAGATGGTTAGCAGTGGGTGCATGATGGGGGCTAGTCATGGTAGGAGCATATGGTGATTAGCAACAGACAAGTGGACATCCTGCCTGCCCATATAATTCTCCTTGGATATCTCTGAGTATTCCTCTAGATCCTGGGAAACAGAAGGCACCCTATGCTGAGGAATAGTGTGATGCTGAATAGGACTCTCTGAAATATTTGGCTTTCCCATTAGTAAGATTCAAACGATGCTAATAAAATATTTACTAGCTATTACTCTTCTTGACCCACTAACAGAGTTCACTAATGGACTCAGGCTTCCTAAGCAGAAAGCTATTTCTTCATCGTCTAGACCAGCTTCCGCACATGCATGTCTGTAGTCTTGGAGTTCACAAATCCCACGGTCATGTCTGGAGCTGAACTGAATGTCCTGCCTTCCCACCCCACACTCCCTACCTCCATGTCCTTCAGCAGCAGTAGAAATCATCTCTGGTTAGAGACTAGAAGTCACATTTATGAGGCAACTGGTCAGCAAGGCTGCAGGACCCGCTGCAGGACCCGGTTTGCAAATAGAGAGGGAGAAAGAAGTTGAGCCAAGGCCAGTACCACCAGACCAATGAGTGCTTGAGCAAATAGCTCTCAGTGGCTACCCAGGCAGCTACCCTGGGGACTCTTCTGACATCCTTGCAGCTGGGAACACCGAAATGGGCTGCCACTGTTTGCACTCTCCATCACAGGGTTCCTCTTTGCTTCTGAACTCAAGTGCGGGAGAGAGTCTTCTCATGGGCTAGGATCTTTGAATTTTAGTTTACATAGGGTGAGGTAGGTGAGGCCCCTCTTCTGGAACTCAGCACTTCTAAGGTAGGGAGTTTCTTAGAGACAGAAAGGAAGCTGACAAGGTGAAAAGAATAGACCATAAGCAGGTAGATGCCACATATAAGCATCTGTGTGTGAGATTATGCATATGTGGTATATGGGTATTTCCCTGGCTTTACACCAGCTTTCTAACACATCCATGAAAAGGTTTGGAAGACCTTCCAAACCCTTCTGGAAATCTACTTAAAAACAGTAATCTTGCAGAGAAACCTTTATTATATGAGGTGTCATTGAATGAGGGAAATAGAATGAGTATTTCTATTTGTATATGTACACTGGTAGTTTTTATAGGTTCACATTACAAAGAGTTTTAGACTAGTGGAAATAATGAGGTCAAAACCAAAAATCACACACAACCAGATATGCAGAACCAGGCACTGTGCGTTGTGGATGTCAGAGCTGGAGAGGTAGTTCAGTGGTTACGGGGGCTTGGCAGCTCTTCCAGACTTGGTTGAGTTTGGCTCCTAGCACCCATGTATGGAGGCCCACAACTACATGTAATCTATCTCCAGAGGGACCCAATGCTCTCTTTTGGCTTCCATGGGTTCCTGTACTCTTGTGTCCTTATCCACATAAATGGTCTTTTCCTCTCTTCCTCCCAGTGCCCAGAAATGATAGTGTGCCCAGGAACAAGTAGTAACCATGGTAATAGCTCCATAGAGGAGAGCTCCTCCATGGGCTGAAAAGCCTGTTACTTTCTTTACAACTAAACAGGAACTGGGGAGATATGAAGAGCTTGGAGAGTGTGATGTGTGAGACTCGGGACCCAGCCTGGAAGCCACTGCATTATGCTCCCTGTTAACCAGGCACACACACTCCCTAGGGAGCAGATTCTGGGCTTGTGGGAAGTTGAAGCACATAAGCCGAGCAGTCAGCCAGGCTGCAGGATCCAGGCCCTCACCTCAGAGAGCACAGAGGCAAAACTAGAGCCGCTTCAAGACGAACACATTGTTAATAAGAAGCCAGTTGTCAAAGAAAGAGCAGAAACTGGTTCTCCATATACAGCGAACGGCGCATCACATGAGGTTGGTTCCCCAGAGCTTTTGAGCAAATACATTTCCCTGCTCAGTAACTTACTCCCATCCTAAAAGGGTTTTCTCTTGTCTGGCCTCGGTGGGAGAGGATATCCCTAATCCTGCAGAGATGTGATGGCCCAGGGAAGGGGGGTGTGGGGAAGAGGAGGGTGGGGGATGAGGTAGGGCTGGGTGGATGGGTGACAAGGCTGGGTTGGGGGAGCACCCTCTCAGAAGCAAAGGAAAGGAGGGATGGGGTGAAGAACTCTTGGAGGGGGTCCCAGGAAAGGGGGCAACATTTGGAATGTAAATGAATAAAACAATTAAAAAATAAAAACAAAATTAAAAACTTAAAACAAAAGAAAAAAGGTGTTTTCTGTTTCTTATTAAGCAGTCTTCGCTTTCGCTGTCTTACCATGTTATTCCTGGTACAATCCTTTGTCTCAGAACATAAGAACCTGTGAGCTTTGGTGCCTATGACAGGACCTGGGACTGACTGTCACCTCCAGTGCATGTCCTTCAGAGTCCACAGGCAAGCTATGACTGAAGAGTCACAGGAATAAGCTGTAGAGCATGCAGATGAGAGAAAGCTGCAGCCAGGTAGAAGTGGTTGGACCAGGGTCATGTCTCTGTCCTCACCTCAGCACCTCAAAAGTTGGATAAGAAAAACTTCACAGCATCCAAAATGCAGATCCAAGAACAAATAAACCATATCAGAAAGAGGGAATGCTCACAATTCTTATGATGTAGTACTTATTTATTACCCTCTTCAACATGGCTTCTTTTCTCTCTTTTGAAAATGATGCTTTTTTTTTTTAAAGACAAGGTTTCTCTGTGAAGCTCTGGCTATCTCGGAACTCGATTTGTAGACCGGATTGACCTCGAACTCAGAGATCTGCCTACCTCTGCCTCCTGACTGCCAAAATGAACAGCATGTACCACCACCATTTAGCGAATGACAGGCATTTAAGTTCACAATTCTTTTTTTTTTCTTCTTTTTTTTCGGAGCTGGGGACCGAACCCAGGGCCTTGCACTTTCTAGGCAAGCGCTCTACCACTGAGCTAAATCCCCAACCCCAGTTCACAATTCTTAAATTTTATTTTGAACATGCACAAAGGGGAAACTATTAAGTGGAATGAAATAAAAGAAGTGCTAGTTTTCTTTCCGTCCTGGGTCCAGTGTCCGAGTCCTGTGCTCCATCCCTTGGTCCTTTGATCCTTTGTATATGCAGAGTTTTAAGAAGATGCTCACGGGTGGAGTTTCCGGACCCACCCACGGACAGTCTCAGGACACGCCCATGAGGTAAACTCTTCCAACTAGGAGAAAGTTAATACCAGGATGCACTGGCCACTTCTCTGATGTCAGCAAGTCCTACTTCACTTCTCTGTTGCTGCAATGAACTACTCTGCCCAAAGCAATTTCTGGAAGAAAGGACTCCCTCGGGCCGTACTTCTTGGTCACTATCCTTCTTCTGGGAAAGCAGAGACCTTGGAAGAATGCTGTTTCCTCCTGACTTGCTTCCTGCGTTTCCTGCTCTGCCAACTTTCTTATTGTGACAATGCTCACAGTGAACTGGGTCTCCAGTTAACGATCGAGATGAAGCCCCACGGACATGCCAGTCTGACAGAGGCCATTCCTCAACTGAAGTTCTTCTTCCCAAGTGACTTCAGTTTGTGTCAGGTTGACGAGAAAAACTACCCAGTATGCAGGGCATTCTCAGTGCCCCTCAGTACAAAGGTTGACTGCTTGTTCTCTTCCCTCATTTATCACTTCAGAGATTAAGACATTACTAGGGCACTCCTGCTTATTGAGGTAATAGTCACACAGTCCAGAGCTCAGTACTGATGCTGGCCCAGGTACTTCACTGCCATGCCTCCCCAGAAGTCATTGGCTGAGAGTAGTCATGTGGTTGGGTCCAGAACTGCTGAGAGCCATCTTCCTAGGTCTGAAGGCTCACAACCACAGGTAAAACTGTCTCCAGAGGGAGCCAATGCCCTCTGTGGACCAGGAATCTACTTTCTAAGAAGAAAGGTATAGGTAGAACCAAGCCTTCAAAGAATATTAAGAATTTTTAGGATGGGGATTTAGCTCAGTGGTAGAGCATTTGCCTAGCAAGCGCAACGCCCTGGGTTCAGTACTCAGCTCCGGAAAAAAAAAAAAAAAAGAATTTTTTAGATCTTCTGTAACATAATGCAGTATAGCTCGTGTTGCTTGGTGGCAGGCTTGCTACCAGAAAATGGGAATCAGTTAGCTAAATCCATGCTTAACTGTTCAGGACTTTGTAGGAGCCAGAGTCGCCACTGTGACTCCACCCAGTCCTTCACCAGGTCTAGGGGGACATAGGAAGATGCTTGAGTCACCTGCATCTGAAATGGCTATTACACCTGTCCCCAGGCTGCATCGAGCCAGGCCGTGACATTGAACAACCCCCGGGGGCCTTGTCTTTGGGTTATCAGGTTGTCTTGTTCTCAGCTAGAGGAAAGGGAAAATGGCAGGCTTCTCACCTTCAAGTGTTTTCATTGCTGGAGACAAGAGGGCATCTGCTCCCTGTCAGCTCTAAGGTAACGCGCTCCTAGTAGTCTATAATCACCCACATTGTCTTTCGTTTGCAGAATTTCCACTTGACCAATAGGGAGTCATTGGAGAGGGTTGTTGTTGTTGTTGTTGTTGGGTGGTGGTGATGGTGGTAGTGTGTGTGTGGGGGGGGACTTAGACAGTAAGTCCTCTTCAGTGGGAAGCAGAGGCACCCAACAAACAATGGCCCCACTGGAAAGTAAATCAGCCTCTTCTCTCCTAGTAGAGGGAATCCTACAAAATAAAACATGAGATCAAGGAAAGACCCTTAGAAAAGAGAAGGGCCTGGGGAAACAGCTAAGGCTAAGATGGTCTTCTGAAATTGGGTCTTGGATCCCCAGCATCAGAAAAAAATAAAAGTAAAAATAAAACTTAAGGGAGAAAAGGTGTCCTCACAAGATCCTGTCTGTAGGAGCTGGTGGAATGCTCTAAGCTAAGGGCCTTTGCTCTGTGTAGCCTAGTGTGTAGTTTCCCCGCCCTTTAAAGGCATTCAAGAAGGGTTAAAGGCATTTGAATGGGTGGAGAGGACCCCTGCATGGCCTGAGCCTCTGGCTTTGTTATGGTTTCTAGACTTAGTGAAGATGCTTGCATAAGAAGGCAGAGGGTGTGTCAGATACCGCCTCATTCTGTAGAAACCTAGGGACTTTGTAAGAGCCTAGGGCCAACTTTTATACTAGGGCCCTTTGCACAGCACTAAGGTCTATGTTCAGGATTCTGAATCTTGCATCACACATAAGAGGGAAATTGTGGCATTCCACATGCCTCTGAGGCCCTGGAGAAGTAATGGTATCTTTCCCATCCTTCACACAGGTGTTTGCCAGCCTCATGGATAAATGCAGGGTACTGTGCAACCCAGAATAAGGAATATATACCAATTGTTGAGTGGATGGATAGGTAAATAGATGGACAGATGGATAGATAGATGAATGAGTGAATGGGTAGATGGATGGAAGATTGATAGATGGAGATAGATGGCTAGCTAGATGGATAGACGGGAGATACAAAATAGATAGATAGATAGATAGATAGATAGATAGATAGATAGATAGATAGATAGATAGATAGGATAGATAGATAGATAGGGCTATGGGTAGATAAATGGATGATAAGTAAATACATAAGTAGATGGATAGAGATAGACAGATGATAGAAGATAATGTAGCCATGATGTACTTACAGAATATAAATACAGTCTCTGTTCCTGGACAGCTTCTCAGTTGGTCTGATGTTAAATAGTCCTTTAGACAGTTTTTATTTACAAATGCCATAGAATTCACTAGCTCCAGATGCTAAGGGTAGTATACATAGGTTTGATCTTCACTATAGACTTCTGTTACCATGGCAGGAGTACACCAAGTCCTGAGGAACTGAAGAACTCCTGAGGCCAGCAAGTGGTAAAGGAGGAGTCAAAACCAGGTATTCTACGATCAGAGCCTGTACTTGGGGTGGATGGAAATCTGTACTCTATTCTTCACAGAGGAAATATTGAAGTTTCCTCTTTGGAGGAAAGGCTTTTGTATTGTTTGTTTGTTTGTTTTCTTTTTTGCATTGTTTTCTTTTCTTAAGGCATGTTGATGTTTCCTGGAGCTTCTTCCCTTCAGCCATGCCCTGGATCCTCAGAAGGATCCTTTCTACTGATTCTTTGGTCAGTTCCATCATCCTTTGTCTTACTGGTAGCTGGGTACAGCGAGGCACAGGGCACACAGGCCTTGGGAGAGCTCATTAGATAAGAGGATTGACTCGAATGCAGGGTGGATACCACAGGGCACTGCTGACTATGCCCTCTGCTAGGGCTATGTTTGACTCTGGCAGCCTTTCATTTCCCAGAGACTTCTAAGTCCTTCAGTGGGAAGTGTATATATTTTCTCTCACCACTTGGTACTTGGTGAGTTAAGTTCCCTGGTTTCTATGGCAGATTAAATCTACAGTGATCTTTGTTCTTCTATATTGCCTGACCCAGTCCATGTGACCTCCCTTCTTTGTTCCCGGACTCTATTTTCTCTGTCCCCTACCCACATAGACACCTTCCTTTTGTTCCCAGAGCCAACAAGGCAGAACTGTTTTACTGAAGTGTCCCACTTCCCAGGTCAGAATACTCAGGAACCTGCTTGAGAATGCAGACATTGAAAGCCAGATACATGCATCCAGTCTACCTCATGCTATCTTCATGTTAGCTGCCTGTATCAGTTTCTTTAGGAAAGTAGGGGATAATGATATGCCACTTCTTGTTTAAGAAAGCTGGCAGGGTGGGAAGCATTAGTTGAACACTTAGCAGTAGCCTGTGCTTAGTAATAGAGGTGTATTTTGTTAGCTGTGTGAGTGTGTACAAGTGTCTATCTGTGTATGTGTGCATGCATGAGTATGTGAGTGTGCGTGCATGTGTGCACACTTGCACAGGTGTGTATGCATGTGCATCTACCGAGGAGTAAAGACATCTAGTCAGCTAGAAGGAAATCACTCTTCCTCCTCTCAACCTACAGACCCTTCCAGGACTCAGTTGCTCTCTAGTCTCTGTTATCCATGTCCTGTGTTGATGGGACATGTGTCTTCTTTCCCAGACCTCTGCTCCTGCCCTTTAACACCAAGGGAGTTCACTAGAGCATCACTAAGTTAGTCTTGGGCCTCTGTATTCTGTTTCTGCTTACTGAGCATAGCTCTCAACAGGTAAGTGACTGCGTCACTATGACCTCCTTGAGGACAGGGTCTCTATCATGTATTTGTTCTTTCCTTTGAAGATCTGAGGGTGGCATGACTTTCCTGAAAATTGACAATACATATTGAAAACAAGAAAGGCTGTGTGTTTGAATGTAGCAGACCTGTGCTGAATCATAGGCTAACAAAGGCCACCACAGGAAAATACATATTGAAGTCCTAATCTAGTTCAGTGGGGTGCAGAGCAGTAAAAACTCAAACTAAACAGAATTTTGGGTCATGCTCCAGGCTGCTTCACATTTTCAGGGGTCCTCCATCCCTTCTCCCACCAACCACATCCCCAAACTCTGCTATCCACTGGGAAAATGACCAACCAGCCCGTGTTAACAGGCTTGGTGCTCCAAAGAAGGCTGTTTGCCGAAGCAGCTGAGCCTGGGGAACTAGCACTCCCAGTAGAATCTGTTTGTTTCTTCAGGAGCACTCAGTTGCCAGAGGCATGAGAAGAGTCTCTGAGTGGGCTTTAAATCTCCCTTTCCCTGTTTGCTCTGTCAGGAGCTGAATTTCAACAGAACCAAAGGAAAGCGACTGAGTTTCCTTTAACACCAAGGGAGTTCCCTAGAGCATCACTAAGTTAGTCTAGGGTCTCGGTACTCTGTTTCTGCTTACTGAGCATAGCTTTCAACAGGTAAGTGGGTCTCTCAACCAAGTCTGCCTCTTTACCTACAAAACAGGAGAGTGGTAGGTGCAGGGTTTCTCTCTAGGTGATGAAGCACTGTAAATCAGACAGCGGTGACACTTGCATGCACTCTAAACTACTGAAGACCACTGAGTTGAATATTTAAAAGGTGACTAACATGTCAGTTATATTGAGATCAAGCTGTTAGCTGGGACCAAGAAGGGCAATGATGTCATTCTTCACTCTCCCAAGCTGCCTGCCTTGTCTTTTCCAGGGAGGTGTTAAGTCTGAAGAAGGGCACAGGACTTAGGGCTGGCAGACGACTGGGGTGAAAGTCCCTAGTTGACAATTACATGTGCAATGCTTAGAAGAATCCCACTGTGGCAACTCCCTGGTCCTGAATAAGAAAACCTTGGTTTCCTTTGTGTTAAGTCTCCGTCAGTGAGAAGGGTAGAAGCCAAATAAGATGGAAATGTTTGCCCATAAGTCTCAGGAGACACACCTTGAGATCTGAGAGCAGAGGGAGATAAGGCAGTTACTCTCAAGCCCAGAAACCTCTCTCTCTAAAGAGTCTCAGGCTTTATCCTGGAAGGCCATCTGAAGGAGAACTAACTGATATTTGCTTCTTTTATTTAAATGCTAAAAGTATGGGTCACTTAAGGGGTCAAGCAATTAGTAGCCCATAGATGGAACCCTTGGAGCCAGGACCTATGGAAGTCCTCTTCTAGGAGACACTGGCTCATAGCAGGTACCTGCAGGCGCTTGGTGGTTCCCTGAAGGAGGTAATGTAGTGCCCATGTGGGCTGCAAACTCTTCTACTCCAGCACCAGGAATCCTTCCTGGCTTGTGAGACAAGCCCTTCACTTCTGGCTTTCTACAATATAGTGGGAATTGAGCTCACCCGAAGTCAGATGAAAGACAAGTGGAGTGTCACACAGAAGATTAAAAGGCTCCAGACCATTACGGTATCCTCCTCCTCCTCCTCTTCTCCTCTCTCCTTCTATCATCCCTCTCCCCTTTTTCTTACCTTAAAACAGGGTCTTGCTATGTAGCTCAGAGTGGCTTGGAACTCAGAATCTTTCACCTTCACCGCAACAGACATAACCTTCCAGTAACTGTTCTCCTGTGCTTTCCTTTTGGAAACCTGAGTCCAGAAATCCAGCACACTCCGTCCTCCATGTCTCCCTTCAACAAAAACTCCCAAGGATGGCAAGAATCACAGAATGAGTGAATCCAACTCAAGACAAGCCTAAAAGCTACACAGCCACAACTCAGAAGCTGTCCTGTCTGGCAAGGGTGCACCTCTGCCCTGGAGGGACAGGACAGATCTCCACACAGTATAGGGGTGCCTGGAGCAGGTGTGTCTCATCAAACACATGTTTAGATCTTCACAGGACCTGTGATTGCCATCATATTTGCAAATGGGAATTGGAAAATGATGGAGTTAAGTTGAGGTCATGGGGGAACCCCTTAGGTCAATCTGAATGACAGCCTTAGGGGACAGATACTACTGACACAGGATGCAAGCCAAGTGAAGATGAAGGCTGAGGCAGAGGTGACATTGCTGACAAGAAATGATCAGAATGGATGGCCAGAAAGCCCCCAGAAGCTTTCTCCTGGACTACCAGGACACAGGGAAAAGAATCTTCTGAGATACCTGTTTGAATTGGCTTAGGAAAGTGTTAACTGGACTTCCCTGGTCCCAGGGGATGAATTTCAAGGCCCTAGTGGATTTTTCTGAATAGTAGTAACCTACCAACACCTGTATAGACTATGAGTTCTCTCTCTCTCTCTCTCTCTCTCTCTCTCTCTCTCTCTCTCACACACACTCACACACACACACACACACACACACACGCGCGTGCGTGCACACAAACACACACACAAAACCATAAAGACACACACCTCAGAGAAAGTTAAGTTTATAAATCAGGCACAGTAACAGACTGATCACTATTTATTACAATAGCCAAGTGTATAGTCAGTGATAAATTCAGCCCAGAGGCACTGTGATGTAAATGCCATAGAAGAACAAAAGGAAACACTCATGTTCACCTTGTACAGGAGAACTCAGAGTCTTGTATTTGCTTGCTTGTTTACTTTGAGGCAAGGTCCAATTGTATGCCTTAGGCTGGTTGTGAATTCAGACCTTCCGGAAAGCCGGGACTACAGAAATGAGTTACTATACAGTCTCCTTCTTCACTCGCACTTTTAAAAGTCTCCCTTAGTGTGGAACTATCACGCTCACCCAACTTGGAGAAACAAAGTTGTTCCCAAAGAATTCTTCAAAAACAACTTTACTCATTTAAATGAAAATTGTGCAGCTTTACCAGATTGCCCTAGTCAGGACAGGAACTCAAACAGGGCAGGAACCTGGAGGCAGAAGCAGATGAAGAGGCCATGGAGGGGTGCTGCTTACTGGCTTGCTCCCCATGGCTTGCTCAGTCTGCTTTCTTATAAAACCCAAAACCACCAGTCCAGGGATGGCCCCACCCACAATGGGCTAGGTCCTCCCCCTCAGTCATTAGGAAAATGCCCTACAGCCAGATCTTATGAAGGCATCTTCTCAATTAAGGTCCCCTCTTGCCTGATGACTATTTTGTGTGTCCAGTTGATGGAAGACTAGCTACCACAGGTATACCACCCTGAGCATGTAGCCTAAGGACTCCACGTCGTCAAATCAAGTGTGATTCAGGAAGATCAAAAGTATCATTTATTTCCACACATATGTGAATCTTAGATTTTTATATGGATATACCAAATCAAGTATGTAAGGAGATGTCAGGAAATGTGCTCAACATATAACATATACTGTATGGAAAGTGTGCTTTTGTAATACACTATCATTTGTGATGAATTTTTTTAAAGAAAAAACATCATTGAAAAACAATATCTAACACATCCAATAGAATCTGTGTGAACATGCATATTTAAATATATAGTTTAAATGTATATATATATATATGTGTGTGTGTGTGTGTGTGTGTGAGTGATTTTCGACCTTCCTAATGCTGTGACCCTTTAATCCAGTTCCTCATGTGGTGGTGACCCACCAACCATAAGATTATTTTCAAGGCTGCTTCATGACTGTAATTTTGCTACTGTTGTGAATCACAATGTAAATATTTTTGGAGCTTGCATTTTGCCAAAGGGGGTCTCACAGGTTGGGAACCGTTGGTATGCATGATGGCTAATTCTGGTTGTCAGCTTGACACATCTGGGAAGAGGGATTCTTAATTGAGGAATTGCCTTTATCAGACTGTCCTGTGGGCACGGCCATAGCTGTGGGGCATTTTCTTGATTGCTAATTGATGCACAATAACCAATTCCACTGGGGGCAGCTCCATCCCTGGGCAGGTGGGCCTGGGCTGTGTCATCAAAATTGCTGCTGAGTGTGAGAAAGCTGGGAGCAGACGTCCTCTATTGGCTTCTGCTTCAAGCTCCTGCTCTGTGCTTCTGCCCTGGCTTCTCCTGATGATGGACTGTAAGGTGTAAGCTAAATATACCCTTTGCTCTACACGTTGCTTGTGGTCACGGCGTTTATCTCAGTAACAGAAAGCAAACTGGGACAGGATATATCGTTGAGATCTCTGATTCAGTTGGAATTTGTCCTTCGAGTTGGGTGAGAAATCACTTGTTTATTTTTGTCCTTGTGGCTATCCAGCTACCTCATACAAATTATGAAGAGAAAGGAAAGTAACCGGGTAGTCCAGCATTTTGTTGTCTGACAGGGAATTATAAAGTCCTTGAGATCTTGTCTTAGGTGCGAGTCTCCATTGTTTATCTTTTTTCCCTTGTTTTAAGATCTGCTCAAGTTCCTCATCTATCACCAGAGAGGACCTTTCCTCGTGAGCTGTAGGAGTGCATAAGAAAGGGAATGCTAATACAATTTTTATGTTTACTTAACTTTTGTTATTTTATTTATGCCTTCGTTTATTTTTTGAGGCCAGGTTTCACCATGTAACCCACGCTGTCCTCAACCCACTATTATTATCTCCACTTCCCAAATGCTAGGATTATAGGCTGAAGCCACCATAACAATGTATTTTATGTTAATATCAATTCATTCATGCATGTATTTATTATATGCTTGTGTGTACTCATTCATTAGCTAACTCATGTACTCATGCATCTAAGAATCAGTCCTTTCGTGTACCGCGATAATCAGAAGCTGTAAATTGGAAGTAGAGCTCAGATAGAGAGGAAATTCCATCACCGTCTGCATACAGAAATACAATATAGCTGTAGAAACAGGGCTAGGGATACAGAGTAGAGGATTAGAGCACCAAGCTTTTTGGGTGATGATGTAACTCAACTAAATGTTAAGAATTAAGAAGTGTGTTCAGGCCACCATTGTAAAAATGGGGAGGGTTGTCTTTAACTGCCAAGGTCACTTGAAGACCTCAATGAACTAAGACAAGGAGGGCCACAATGCTACCAAGAAACCATGCTCATTGCCATTAGAAACTCCTAGGCTTGTCGGACTTGGTGGGTGTTGGGCTTCTTGGTGGTCAAGTGGAGAATGAGATTGTAAGGGTACATTGTGCAGTTGCCTGGGTCGCTATTAAACATGGACTATTCTATAAGGAGCAATAAATATTGCCTTCATTTGCTATCTATTCTAACAATTTGAATTTTCTTATCAATTCCTAAGCTTTAGGAAACAAAGGCTATGTCTGAGAGTCATCTGTGCTCAACAGCCCCAGGCATGAGAAGAATGGGACCAGGATGGAGAAAGGGTGAAAGTCATGATTGCCTGGAAAGGTATGGCAGTGATCTGCTCAGTTCTTTCCTTACGGCAGACGAGACTAGTTCACTTCCCCCACAAGAAAGTTGTGCTAGTCTCAGTCATCCTCAAAATATCTGTAAAAATATCCAACCTTGAAAGATGTTCTTGAGTAATATAGTCCAACACGATCTAGTATTCAGTCTACACACACACACACACACACACACACACACACACACACACACACGAAAATCTATGCTTTAAGAGCTTACTAATCAAAGCAGAATCATTGATGAGTGTTGAGAGTTGATATAAGTGCCACAGATGTCCCAAAAACTGAAATGTGAAACAAAAAGATTTTGGCTTTTAATGTCCTCAAGCCCCATAGCACAGCAACTTCTCAAATAGAAACTGCCCTCTCTAAGCATGGTGCCATCTTGCATGAATATATATGGTGACAAGTGTTGGGAATATTCAAGTATTCAGAGTAGCTCCTAGTGCCAGCCTCCAAGGAGAAAAGCATGCTGGGGACTGGTGTGTGTGTGTGTGTGTGTGTGTGTGTGTGTGTGTATACATGTACATGTTCTTATGTGTTCATTAGACATATATGTGAATAGAGGCCAGAGGTCAGGCTTAGGTTTCCATCCTTGGAAGCCATTTATCTTGTTTTTGAAGCAGAGTCTCTCACTGAGACCTGGAGCTTTAAATAGACTAGGGTGGCTAATCATTAAGTACATAAGCACCCTAGCTAGCATTCTCCTGTCTTACAGAACTAAAAATAAGAGACAAGACCAAGAAACAACTCTTAAAAATGGACTTTTATAAGGCCCTGGGTTCTGTCCCCAGCTCTGGAAAAAAAGAAAAGAGAAAAAAAAATGGACTTTTATGATATTGTGGGCCTTTGACTTAGTTAAAAAAAAAACAAACAAAAAAACCAACTCACTACAATTAAAAAGAAAAGTCCATAGAATCTGAATCTAATGATGAGTCTAACTCCTACTCCCAGAGTTGCCTGGAAGTTTCTATCAGCTCCTCCTGGCTTCACAAAGTGGCTCTTAACTTTTATGCAAAAAATAGTCAGTTGTGTTCACCTGAGGGGCCAGCAACCAGGCTCCAAGCCATCCAGCAGGAACTTCACCTTTGCCACAGGGCCAGGAACCCACAGGGTGGTTTTCATTTGAGTTCTTCTTTCAGCTCTCAGCCCCACCCCCTACCTCTCTTCTTCTCCTGGACTCCTCCCTGACGGATGGCTGCTTCCTAACATCGTAGCGGTTCTCCCTCTGCTGCTGACTTTTTCTGGTCATTGAGCCAATGCTGAACCATCTGCAAACAGGAAAAGAACTCTAAGCTACCCCCTGAGCCTCATTCCCTCGTTCTCGCTGCCCCCTTCTTCAGGCTTTTGATTTCAGCCATTGAGAACTCAGGAGGTGTCTCTGCATACCTGACCTCCAGGGTACTTAGAGAGCCTTGTTTTGTAGAAGCCATTAGCATTCCACTGCTTGCCCCAAGGTTAGCTTTTCCTTCCACCCCTCCCCTGCTTATCAAGCTCTGTCCCCCTAGGCCTCCTGCTTTGTTTTCTGTAGGGTCTTTTAGAAGTAGCTTTTATTAGGATTCTGCCTCAGGCTATCTTCCTAAGTGGCTGGACCTCCCTCCTAAGTCTTCCTTGTTCTGGAGACAAACAGTCAATCGCCCTTTCCCCTCGCTTTTGGATGTCTCACAGGCATCCTAACCCTATACTCAAACTCTACCCTGCTCTTTCTACTGCTGGTCTCCCAAAGCGTCCCCTCTCCCCCCAACCCCCACCGCCCAGTCACCCAAACCTGTTACACTCAACCATTAAAGCTTACAACTGGTAAATTGCACTACCAGGAGCTCAGTTATCCACCAGTGGACACCTCATCTTTAGATAGATAACACCATACTCATACCAAGACCAGCAGTGAGCCTCCTGGAGCCCTAGTCTGTTCTGGACTCTTCTCTGTCAGTCTGACCATCCTGGCTAGAGGGCCTTGTCCCAGTTTGCAGCACTTGTGACTTCTTGGTCCCTCCCGCGTAACCCTCTTCCTTCTTCAGCTTCTGTTTTGTTTCCTTCAGGAAGACGTAGGGGCTAGTTCTGGCCTTGTACAAGCTAGGCAGGGCCCCTGCCAAGAGAAGGCCCCAAGCCAAGTTTGAGTTCTCATACATCAGAAGAGAGTCTTTCTCTTCCCAGAATTCTAAAAATCTAGTTCTTTGCCACAGGTAGATACCAGAGCCCTTTGCTGTGCTTTGGGAAAATTGTCAGAACTCTTGCAGGCACAGTTTTTAAGTTCCCAGGTGTGAAAGAAAGTTCCAGACAGCAATGTCTGTGTGGCTAATCAGGCCAACACTGGTGCTGCGCTATCCCCCAGTCCCAGGAAATACCCCCTCCATGGGCCTAGAACCTCTCCAGCCCCCCTTCTCCTTACCTCAGGGAATTCTGGGAAGAGAAGCTGCTGTTACCTTCAGAGGCCTCTGCCAGGTAATGCTTCTTCTCCATTGCAAAGCTAGAGCCGTGAGCTGGGTAGATCAGGGCTGGATTTGGGCTGGCTTGTCAGTTGCTGTAAATCACAGTCAGGCTGAGCATAAATGCAGGCTTTCTTTTCCCAAATCCCCACCCTCCCTGGGCGCACAAGCCAAAACAAGAAGTGAGGGTTTTCATCTTCCTCTCCACCAGGGTAAAGCTCCTTCAGTGGTTAGACTCTTGGTATGTGAGCACACCCACGGAAGCCCGAGCTTCTTGTACCTCTGCCACCAACCCCCTCCCCCCCAGCCCCCGGGGAGATTTTGCAAACAGTGCCTTTCCGCACTGTCATTGTCGGTCCAACACAAGGCTTTGTTTCATCCTCTAACAGTCTTTCCTATCTCACTATTCAAATATAGACAGCTATGCATGGGAATGTTATTATTAACAATGAAACCAGTCATTAACAGTGTAAAGTTTCCTCCTGAGCCTCCCCCACCCCCACCTCTGGAGACCTGGAGGACTTGGATCCCATTGTGAGGGTCCACCAGGTCATCCCGTGCTGAGTCTCGGGCAGTGGTGTCTCTGGTGCTCAAAACAACTTGTTGGGTCCATGGCTCAGGTAAGGTGGGAGGGCGGGGGACAAAGGTTTACTAGGAAGCAAGTATTGGATGAGAACTGTAATCCTATCCCACTAGCATTTCCGTACTGGGAAGATTCTTCTGTCAACCTGGAGAAGCAGCCTCCAAGGAGCCTGGGCGTGGCCATCTGTCTTTGTCCTTGCTGTGTGGTCCTAGGACTCAAGGGACCTTTAAGAGCCTTGGATTCTAGATTTTCTTTTCTGTGATGTGGGATTGGAGTGAGGACAACACAAGGTCACGCGTCCTCAGCTCTTGGGAGCTTAGACCATAGTATAAGTATGTGCGGAGAGCTGCAATACATAGGAATGGCTTGCTTGCCACGGATACCTTGATTTCAGAAACCAGCTATTAATGCCAGGTGTATCAGTGTTTCTGTGTAGCTGGCTTGTTTTATAAACAGAGTGGACACCCCCCCTGGGGACGTTGTACCCCAAAGGTTTCCTATATTTTAGATAGAGTTCTAGAGACAGTTGGACACAGTGACTCTCAAATAGTTTATCTTAAACCTCATTCAAACCTGTGCTTAGTGGAAGGCTAGACTGGAGAAGCATTCTCCCAGATCTACCTGGCTGGATTTGAAAGCTGTCTTCTGGAGTTCTGAAAACATCAACACCCAAAGGACCCACCCAAAGGAGGTTTTGGAAGCCTTCAAAGCACTTGACGACTGCTCCCTTCCAGAAGAGGAGTCTGCTATAGGGGAGCTTCATGATAAACTTGTGTCAACTAAGGGGGCCGGAAAGCCTGGGACGAGTGCGGATTTACTGGTTTCAGTGGTGTATTAGCCCCGTGGGCCTGAGTGCTAACTCTGTCTCCTTGCTTCTAGGCAGGCGTCTGATTATCAAAGTGGGGGCACAGCCCGCTGCATATGCAGTAGTTGCTCCTTCCCAGCCACAGTGGGGAGGGGTGGGGATTGCTTTCTGTTCTTTTCCTTCCTCCTCCTCTTTCCTCTCCTCATCCTCCTTTTCCCCTTCCCCTCTTCTCTCCATCCTCTTCCTTTTCTCCCCTTCCTCCCACTTCCCCCTTTTCTTCCCTTTCTTCCTTTCCTTCACCCTCATTTGTCCCCTCCCCTTTCCCACTTGTGTTCTCCTCCCCATCCTTCCTGTTTGCTTGCACACCGCACCCCCACTTCCCCACCAAAAGCTAGAGGATTTTTGCCTCCTCTGTTGAATTCTAAGCATACCTTGCCTTAGACTAACCTCACACGTTATTGAAATGCAGAAAATTAACATATTTTGTTATTAACCCAACAAACTTTTATAACCTGCCTAGAAATAACAGCACCAGAGGTCAACATGTCACCCTGAAAGCTTTTTCGCTTGCCAGGGAATGTGGCCTGGCTGGGTCTGGGAGGAAAGAGAATTTCAAACAAATTAGTCTTTTATGGATAGGGACCTCACCAGAGCTCTCTATAAAGTTCAAAGCAAAGGGTGCAAAGAGGAGCAGTATGCCTGGGAGGATGTCCCTGGGGAAGGCAAGCCTAGGCAGCCACAGGGCTTTTCAGGAAGCACACCTGACTATGATGTCCAAGGGCAAGCTGAGCGGCATAGGGTCAGACAAGCAGTGTAGAAGCCCAAAGCAGAGTGTGGTGTTTAAGGGCAGGTTCTCAGCTTTGAATACTCTACCAAGTCCTTCCCGGGAAAGCTGGGGAGCGACATCGAACTCATGATTCATTCTTGTGTAGAGTAAAAAGTAACTTGTCTTTTCATAAACACCAGCATTTTGCAGTACTTTTGCAGGGTTACATCTTGAAGATCAAGCACAGAAATTTAGCTGGGCTGAATGGGAAAATCCAGTGGCCAGCTCCCAGGATACCCAAAGCTGAGAGAACTCCACCACAGTCTATCTGCTTAGTGCCAGGTACAAAGGGACCCCATTCAAGGATGGCATGTTTATCTAAGTCAGTGATTCCCCAGCTCTGACCGGGCCACTACTTGGCTCTCCTTCAGTACTTTCTATGTTTCCTGAGGAGTGTGGAGAACAACCTAGTGCCAGGTAGACAAGAACAGTTGATTCCCAAAGGGAAGCTATGCCAGGACAGCCTGTCTCAGAGCCGTCCACCAGTCAACCTCTGATGCTGTGGACACCTTGTCTGAGGCAAGACAAGATATCAGCATGGCAGCTAAACACAATCTTCTCTTGCTTGGCATGTTACCTGTCCATTCAGGAGCTCAGAATACTTTTCAATTCATTTATGTATCAACTGTTGGCTGAACCCATATACACTGTTTATATAAATGAATGTACATTCTAATCAGCAGAAACTTCAGAGCTCACACACACACACACACACACACACACACACACACACACAGAGAGAGAGAGAGAGAGAGAGAGAGAGAGAGAGAGAGAGAGAGAGAATGAGAACCTGATTCATGAATTCCAGGCTCGTCTCAAGCCACAGCCAATGATAAATGACCTTGAATTCCTATTGTCCTCCCTTCACCTACAACATATTAGAATCATAAGATGAACCATCACCCCCAGTGTATGGGATGCAAGGGACCAAACCCAGGGCTTTGTGTATGCTGGGCAGGCACTCTACCATTGAGCTATACTACCAGTACAAGGTAAATGTCTTAAAGAGCCTGGCTCTTGTCCATCTTTCTGGGTCTATTTTGGTTTTCTTTAAGCTTAGAGTTGTCATGGCTTTTTCTTAGATACTTCTTTGCCCAAGCTGCTAAATGTAGCTGGTGATAAAGCTTTGCTGAATTTGTTGGAAGCAAGATGACAAATAGAATCAAGGTTTGTGCTCTCAGAGGAGAGTGACCAAAAGCCCCATAATTTCTTCACTTTTCTCTAGCAAAGACCTTAGCAAGCTCCAGGCTAAGCTGCTGACATGGTCACCTTCACAGAGGAGACTAGGCTTGGAGAATATGAGCCATCAAGGGAGTATCTCATGGTGACATACTAAGAGCCCAGCTCCAAGACTAAGTTAGGTGAGTCTGGATAAAAAAAACCTCAACCTGTTGGATTGCCACACCTATAGCCTCACCCCAACAATTGCTCGGCAAAGCCAAGGCCTAACTCTTCACATCCTATTGCCCTCACTGTGTCTGGAACTTGTCATCTGTTACTCTTGCTTCTGGCACCCCTGGCCTCAAATGGGATTTTAAATTGATCTGCATAGATCCTAGAGCCTTGACTCTGAATGCTGGTAGCCTGCCCTGAAGTCTACACATTTAAGCTTTAGAAATTATTGCCAAAGAAAAGGCCTTTTTGAGATGTTCTTTTGTTTTATCTCTAAATTATAACATATTTATATATATGTATATATATATTTTTATATATATATATATTATAGCAGACATTTTTGTTTAAATAAATAGCTGACATTTCACAAAGTGAGAGAATGGGATCCTGAACTGAATTGAACAGAGGTGGATCTTCCCCCATTCTTCACACCACGGAGATGCCAGGGAGATTTATATTGGAGATGTTAGTGACCTTTGAGCCCAGCATTTTCTAACACTGTCCACATGTTCTTCTGCCCTGACATTAACCTCAAAAGTCAAAGCTGGTTGTCAGGGATGGGGCTGATGCCAGCCACATGTTAGGCAGGGGCAGGTAGGCTTTCTCTGGTTTGTTTCTGTGTCTGAAAAGAGTCCTTGCAGTCAAAGAGGCAGAGTGGGGGAGAAGTTAATAATATGCAGAGAACATTCATGATTCAAATCCAGACTTTGACATTTACCCTCACTTGGACTTGAGGTGAGACCCGTGGCATCCTTCAGCTCTTGCAAAGGCAGAACAAGAAAAGCATCCCATTCCCTCAGATAGTGAACCTTCCTAGAGGACATGTGCTGCAAATATCAGCACCTTTCAGCCCTACCATTCCTTCTATATCATGGGCTGATGTTCACACCCCTGAAGTATCGAATATTCACTCCTCTTTCCATGGAGTCACTGTGTTTGACATCCTACTCTCTCACTACAAATTCTGATGCTCTAAGTACCTTCAATAAAGGGAAACATCTAATACAACAGGCTTTTTGTACCTAGTATGAGGTTTCTAAGTTTTTCGTGGGTCCAAGAAACTCTTTTTCTTATAGCTGAACAGAGTCTTACTGGCATGTAGGGTGTGACTGTCAACCTGTCAGTGCAGACACTGGGCTGCTCCCAGTGTTTGACCTTTTTGAGTAATGATACTCTGGACACGATTTTTCACAGGCATGACTCTGGTTGGTTGGTTGGTTAGAACCACAGGAGGACAGGTTCTTAGGGTTTTGATCACCATTCTACTTCTAGAATTTATATCAGAACATTGTAAATACACAGAAACTGTTTGCTGAGGGAACATTTGTAGATGGAACGGAGAGATGAAGCGCTAATTACTACACCACTGTGCTCATCCTTTTGTCTCCGCCTCCTGAGCTTTGGGATTCCAGGCATGGGGTACCACACTTGGCTTTTTATGTGGTGACCAGGGATTGAATTTGGGTCTTCATTCCCCTCTGTTAAACATTTTACCATCAGAGCCATCTCTCTGGACCCAGAGATTCAACTCAAGTCCTCTTGTCCAAGTGACAGGCACTTTATTGCAGGGGACATCTTCTCAGCCCAGGGGATTGAATTTAGGTCTTTCACATATTTACCAACTAGAGCATCCCAGGACTTTGGGATTATCAAACACTTTACAGACTGGGTTCTTCTCAGCCTCCCTTTTTACTCTTTACCACTGTTTCCTTATGAAGTCTTTCATACACTGATGTGGGAGCCACCAAAGGTGGACACCACATTACAGGGATGGAAGGCTCATGTACATTGGCTAGTTGCCTCAGGTGACTGGGAGAGAATAATATTTAGCTAAAGTCCATCTTTTATCTGAGAAGACACTTTGTATATCTTAAGGTTTTGCAAGCCTTGCAACTTCATTTTCTTTATATTAACCATATATGAATCTAACCTTGCAGATACTATTTATTTCCAAGTGTTTATTGAGTGCCTGCTGAATTCACACTATGGTTCATGGTGCAAATAAAGCTGAGAGGTGGTTTACAGTGACCTTGGAAAAATAGCACAATGTAGAGAGCTTGAGGGCCTATGAAGGTCTGAAAGACGGAGCTGGAGAGATCTGAGCTCAGGTGCTTTTTACCATTGACTGGGTGAGCTCAAACAAACCTTATTTACTCCCCTCCCCCCAGCAGATGTGTGCATTTGTGTGTATGCGTGGGCAGTGTTGGCTGGGGTAGACAAGGTCTAACTCTGTGGTCCAGGCCGAGCTTGAAGTAGTGATGATCCTTTTGCCTCAGCTTCCTGAGTGCTGAGATTATAAGTGACTTGCTTCTTTTTTTAGGTATTAGGGATTGAACCAAGTCCCTTGTGTATGCCAGACAGTCTACCATTATGCTACGGCCTAGCTCCTTTCATTTCTGTGTCTAGGCAACCATAAGATTCTTTTTGGTTCACTGGGGCCTGTCAAGGTTCTGTGATCATCCACAGACATCCACACAGGAAATGACAGCATCCAGACAGCAGCTTTTGCAAGGAACCACTCTGGTCAGAAATTACCCTGGTGTTCATTTCCTGTTTTATTTTCAGTGGCAGTCACTCTTCAGCTCTCCTTTCATGGCTGTGGAATGGTTGGGTCATTTATGCATGAAGCACTTACCAGAAGTAGCACAAAGTGTCAATCATGTGTCCCCCCCCGACTCTGCTAGAGGGCCCTGATGCACGGGAGACAGTGCCAGGATTAACAGCAGTGATGACCTTGTGGTACACTCAGACCAGGGCACATGGTGTTCAGGAAGACAGCAGGTCTTCTGTCCCTCCTTTGAGTTATGTGGCTGGGCTCCTGTGCGTACTGAGTGAAGTGGCAGCTGCTGGCAACCTGCTGGGTAGCTCTGGGTCCACCTCCCTCCTAGTGCTGTTGCTGCTGGAGAACCATCTTTGCTGATGGCTGGTGGTTCTTTCTGCCGATGTCACAACCCAGCCATATACCCTGCAGTGAGTGTTGCATGCACAAGGACAGCTTGATCAGAGCAGACCACTGTTTTCCCCACATCCCCTCTCATAAACATTACACACGTACACTTACACATGTATGCACCCACATGTACAGGCACAAACATACAAACATGTAATATACATCTATGCATTCACAAATATTCATGGATAAATACAGAACACATGTTGATATATTTGCACATGCATATATGCATGCATATATGTATAATATATACATACATGTGCAAACATATATGTACACTCTACATATATTTGCATACATGTGCAAACACATATGTATATAATATATACACTTACATACATACATGTACAAACAAACACATATGCAATGTATACATTTTACATCCATGTACACACATATATACATGTATACATGCATGTTCACAAGCACACACACACGCACACTCACACACACACACACACACACACACATATTTTGTCCAGTGCCTTCTCAGCACAGTGGTTTTTTTTTTCTCCATCTTTATTAACTTGGGTATTTCTTATTTACATTTCGATTGTTATTCCCTTTCCTGGTTTCCAGGCCAACATCCCCCTAACCCCTCCCCATCCCCTTCTATATGGGTGTTCCCCTCCCCATCCTCCCCCATTACGCCCCCCCCCCAACAATCACGTTCACTGGGGTTCAGTCTTGGCAGGACCAAGGGCTTCCCCTTCCACTGGCAGCACAGTGTTTAGTGTATACTAGTATGTTTAACACTTCTATGTAAGCTTCTAGTGGTTGAGTGCTATACTCTTTCCTCCTTCAGAAAGGCTGTAAAGTGAGGACAGCCCTACCAGCCTTGGTCAGGAGACCCCTTAGGTTTACAGAGCCATATCTCTCCCTTTCTTTCATCTTGACTTAACTGTGTTTTCCTTTGGCTCTCAAAGTCACTTTTAAACCTTGGACTTAGAAGTGGAAATACTAGGAAAGGACCGAGGAGACAGCTAAAATCCTTTATAGTAAGCTATAAAAAGACCTTGTGAGCCTGCACACAGTGACTTAAAAACATATTAATGGATTTGGGGAGCTGAACCTAGTTGAGACATACCATCTTGAATCTAGGGGGTCTTGGGATGAAAGAAACCCAGACAGAAAATTCACATCCTTTCATCCAGCAGATCACTCTGTAAATTAAGATGCTGAACTGTCTGTGCAAGGTCTGCTGTTCTTGGCTCACTACAAAGATTGAACCCAGCATTTCTCTTCCAAAGGATGCAGGCAATTTATTTAAAATCAGTGAAGGTAAGAGGTAAAAGTCAAAATAATGCTAGGACTCAATATATATATATATATATATATATATATATATATATATATATATATGGTTCTGAATGATGTTTATATGGGACTGGCTGGGGTAACTGGGCTGAGGCAAGAGGGAGTGTCAAAGTCCGATTTCACAACTGAGGATTAATTGGGGGAAATTAAGATAGAATCAGAACATATCTGAATACGTACACTTGCCCCAACCTCAAACTCTGAGGGTCCCTATCAACAGCAAGTGGTGTTTAAGATAGACATTAACACACAGTTTCTATGCCATCAGACACAAGTCTTTTTTCAAACAACACTTCCTTTTATCTGGTGTTGCCTGAGTGTGTGGTCAGGCTACTTTCCGGGGACTCTCGCTGACCCCAGCAGATTAAGACCTATAGGTTCCGAGACTTCCTGGGAGGGACTGAACTGACCAGGAGACCTGCCACTCAAAACTTAAAAGATTGACTTCAGTTGGGAGTCCCAGAAGCAAGTGACCCCTAGACGAGATGTAGAAGATCTGAATTCACGCTTCTCCTTGCCAAACACTGTAAGTCGGAAGTCGGAGGAACTTTAAGGGTCATGGTTTGATGGGACTGATGAAAACTACCTCTCTGACAAAGTTGGTGACATAATATCCTTAGAGGTTACCTATGAACTCTCAGGTACTGCATATAAGCTTTCCATCACTGTTAAGAGTGTACATGGGTGTTGGCAGTCTTTGGGAGGCAGTCTTCCTGCAAGTGATTATATATTGTGATCTCACACAAGGAAGCCTTTAAAAAGAATAAATAAAGTCACAGAGAACTTGTACTGGCCGAATAACACAGAAAATGGCTAGGAAGAAAGGTCAGAGTGTGCTGAGGAGCAAGTGGGATATGAGCCTTAACAGTGGTTAGTGGTTATACTCTGGGAACGTCTAAGCTAAGACCTGTGGGAGGGATGCTTGAGCCAGGAAGAGTTAATATCTCGGTTAGCAAGAAAACTATGCAGAGGGCCGATAACTATGTACAGGCAGGTTTTATGACTAATTGACACAAGCGGGGATCATCAGACAGGAAGGAGCCTCAGTTGAGAAAATACCTTTATCAGATCCAGCTGTGGGCAAGCTTGTTGGGCATTTTCTTAGTTAGTGATTGATGGGGAAGGGCACAGCCATTATGGGTGGTGCCTGTGGTCCTGGGTTCTATAAGAAAGCAGACTGAGCAAGCCACATGGAGCAAGTCAGTAAGCAGCACCCCTCCAAGTTCTCTGCATCAGCTCCTGCCTCTGGGTTCCTGTCTTGTTTGAGTTCCTGCTCACATTGCTTTTGATGATGAAAAGTGTGGAAGTATGAATGAAATAAGCCCTTTCTTCCTCAAGGTGGTTTGGGCATGGTGTTTCATCACAGTAATAGTAACCCTAGGTACATTTCATCCTATTTGGATGGAAGTCTAGGACTGGTTTGACCTAGGAAGCTCAATGGCCTTCAGTGGGCTTGTGAGTCACCATGACTCCTGGTCTAGGAAGAGGTAGCATCTATCCATGGCTTCTGCGCAAAGTGCTAAGCATATGCATATGTGGGATGGAGAGCTGATGGGCACTGGAGAATGGGGCTGAAGACAAAGCCTTGAAAGTGTGACCTTGACAGGGCCACAATGAGGATGAGGGCAAGCACCTGTGGAAATAAGTTCCTTACATTTTTAATGCTTATATGCACATGCATGTTTCTGTGCATGCTATCCATGCATGTGTAGGCTTTTGTGCAGATGTGTAGAGAACCATTTCCAGTGTGGTCCCCAGGAACTCCATCTGCCTCCAGTAAAATAGGGTCTCTCATTAGGCCAGGGTTAGCCTCAGAGATCCTCCTGACCCTAACTTTTAGCTGCAGGATTGTAAGTGTGGACAACCACTTTTATGTGGATTCTGAGGGATCAAACTCAGGTCCTTGTTATAACAAGGCACTTTCTCCACTGAGTTATCTTCCCAGAAACACCATTAATCAATCAATCAATCAATCAATCAATCAATCAATCAAGAGATAGAGTTCCATGCAGCCTGAGTTAACCTCAGATTTTGAGATCAAGGATGGCCTTTGACCCCTCTTGCATCTATTTCCTGAGTCCTAGTATGACAAGCATGTGCTACTATGCTCAAGCCAAAAGCAGGTTCCTGGAAACACAGTGGTTGCTCTGAGACTTTGGGGGTTGGGGACAAATACTAGCAGCGATGCCAAAGGGGGAGCTGGGAGAAAAATGAACCTCACCAGGATCCATCAGGAAGACATGATTTCCAGTTGAGAGCTGAGGGACATCAAGGTTGATTTCTTCTTTCGTCTCTGAGACTTGAGTATGAAAACTAAGAGGACAGGATAAGGTCCTAGTAGAAATGTTCATGACTCACCTTAAAATGCAGTCCATTTACAAAAACATGATTTTACCAGACATCAGATTATCAAACCATGTAGAATTGGAAAAAATTGTATCCCTGTCTTCACTCTTCTCAGTGAGTTCTCATTAGTCATCTTTTAAAAAGATAACCCCTACTGGGACAATGCCACCATCCAAGAAGACTGAATATCTATAGGAAATATTCAGAAAAAGGTGGGTTTAAAAACTAGGAAAATTATGTTCTGACACTACCACTCTTGATAGTAATTCAGAAGATGAACAGAAGAGTTGACAACACAAACCTTCCCTTTGTTGAGTCTCAATACTGCTCTGGAGCCTAAGTTAATCATCAAAGCTTGTGACTGTGTTTTCCCCATCTGAGCTGATGACACTAACACGTTCATCTAACTACTAAAGCAAGGGAGATATGGGGTGTAGCGTCCAATCTTGACTTCTCTATCTCCACATGCCAAAATTCAAGATTACTTGTCCTCACCTCTCTAGACACTCTCCAAGTTCCTT
The DNA here is from genome assembly GCF_011064425.1 of Rattus rattus. NCBI lineage: Eukaryota > Metazoa > Chordata > Mammalia > Rodentia > Muridae > Rattus > Rattus rattus. Next base: position 40,838,290 of record NC_046160.1, on the reverse strand, counting down.
GTGCTGCTGCAAAGACCCTGCCTATATTTTTAGGTGTTCACTTATCCACAATCTCCTGTCTTGAAAGCTATCTTGATTCCCATGTCTGTGATGAAATCGATGTACACACCTGTGTGTTTGAAGACTTGAGTGCTTTGGAAGATCCTCAGGAAGGACTATGTGACTTGATGTTGCCACGTAATGCCCCCAGAAGCTTATGTGAAAGTGGCTGAAAGTCTTGCATCCATTTGTTTTTTCGCTTTCCTTGGGGAAGCATCTCCTTCATATTCTTAAGCCCCTGTGTGACTGTGGCATTAAGCAGTAGTCATTCTGAATTCTCTAGGACTATACATTGCCTCTTCCAGGCCATACATTGCTTCTTCAGGAAGGATGGTATAAATGATGGATTGCAGGTTTAATACATGGCTAAGAGTAGGTGTGTGCATCCTCTCTCTATATCAATATATCTCCCATCCCCCAATGCCTGGAGACCTGTGTGTTTCCTCAGACGCTGAGCACTTTGTGCCCAGACAAAAACCATCAAGGTCCATGACCCTCAAGAAGCTGTGTTTCTGTGTTGGGTTTTCCTGGCTTAAATGTGGGTTGAGTTCTGTTTTATGTGACCTCACCTCTTGGTCAACAAACTGAAGCCCGATGAGAGGTCTGTGTTTGTTGAGTAAATAAACACAGGAATGACTGAAGTGGTTCAAGATTCTTCAGTGTTTTTTCTTCCTTATTTTCTGTATCCACTTCTAAATTGCTTTTATTTCCTGTCAAACTAGCTTACTATCACATCAATTATCATTGCGATTTTTATGAGCATAATATACCAGTAATTTAAATACGTTTGTTAAATGCATTGAGCATATTTTATGTATATCAATTATAGCTAGATACATACATATATATACATACTCACGTGCATTAATGTACAGTTATATAAGTACTTTATGTCCACAACCATACTCCACAACTGTGAAATATAATTTGAGTAGTTTTCCTGTCTAATTGAGCAGTAGCTGACTTTGGAAGCCATGTCCTGCCTCACTTCCCTTTGGTGGACTTTACTCCTACAGCATTTCCTCAGTTGGTCTCTGCAGCCTTCATTCCTTCTTCTGTGAAAGGACAGAATTATGCTGAGGGAGGGGTTGGCTCAGTGGGTAGTGCTGTTCATAAGAACTTATATCTTCACTGGCCGCTCTTCCAGAGGACCTGGGTTTGATTCCTCAGATCTCATGGTGGCTCGTAACCATCTGTAACCCCAGCTCCAGGGGATCCAACTCCCTCTTCTGTTCTCTGAGGGCATTAGGCATGCCCATGGTGCCCCCCAACACAAATATGTATAATATCAAATAAATCATATATATTCTTTCCTTTTATTTAATCTTTTTTTACATTCCAGATTTTATTCCCCTCCCAGTCTACCTGATGACTGTTCCACATCCCATACCTCCACTGTGCCCCACTGTCTCCATGAGGATGTACCCCCACACCCCCACCCCACCAGACCTCCAGACTTCCCGGGGCCTCCAGTCTCTTGAGGGTTCAATGCATCTTCTCTGACTGAGCCCAGACCCTGCAAGTCCGCTGCTATATATGTGTTGGGAGCCTCACATCAGCAGGTGTATGCTGCCTGGTTGGTGGTCCAGTGTCTGAGAGATCTCGGGAATTCCAGTTAATTGAGATTGCTGGTCCTTCTACAGGGCTTAAAATCTAAAACAATAAAAAATCTTAAAGAAAAAATTTTTAAAAAATCTTTAAAAATTTCAAGCATGTTGGTAACCCCAGCTTTGAGGAAGGGTAAGAGACGGTGAGACTCTCTGGCTATTCAGCCTAGTCTCAGTGATTGGTTGGAGGTCAGTGAGAGATCTGGTGGTCTTAAAAATAAAAGGCCAAGGTGGATGGTGACTGAAACATGACCTACGGCTTCACACAGGTGCATACATCACATGCACATGCACTCAGGAATCAGAACACACAGATGTGCACCTGCAAATGGCAGGATTAAGCTACGTGGTTAGTTCTGGGCTGCTTTATAAGGCTCTGTTTTTGTTCACTGCAATTTTAGCTTGGCTTTCCAGCTTCCTAGGTGGTTATAGAGGATCTGAAGCCCATGTGGGATGCTTTCAGACCCACTGTACTATGAAACTCATGAGAAACTTCCACTCAACGCCAAAAATGTCTTAATTACTCTCTGTCTTCGAAAATATTCTTCCCAGTGGACACACATTGGCAGAGGCTGCTGGAGGTAGAAAGCCAGAGAGAGGGTGAGCAGATGATGTTGTGAAAGCCTGTATCTCACATGCAATTATTTTCTGTTGGTTCATGCATTTTTATCCCCTAAACCTGTTTCCCTAATTAACCAAAGAATCCTTTTGGCAAATACAGACCATGCGGAAATGAGAAATAATCAACATAAAATTGAAACCCGAATGTGCAGAGAGAGAGAGAGAGCTGGGGAACTCAGGGACCACACGCAGGTGTGTCTTTCTCCAAGAACCAAGAGGTTGTCCCTGCAGCTGCACACAGCCCTCAGCATGGTGTGCCCATTAGAGCTAAGCCACTCTACCTTGGATCTGATTAACTATTCAGCCAACAAGATGGCCACCGGATTAATTCCCTGCCCCTCCCTGCCTCAAGAACTAGTAAACCATAAAAAGTTAGATGTAGGTAAAAAGTCTAGTAGGGTGTGGGACACCCTGGATAGTGTTTTTGATTTTCTGAGAGCAGTTTCTGTCTATGACAGTGATGCTTCTCTTTCTGTTGGTAAAACAATGTCTATCCTTTTAGAGACTCCCATGGAGGCTCACCTGCTCCCCCTTCCCCAGTGACTTCCAGTCTTACCATCTCTTGTCTCCTTGATGCTCTGATCTTCCTTGAACTTTGGCTTTCTTCAGAAACCCTATTCATCTGCCCCCATCACATGCTCTATAATAAGCTCCCAGCTACATCAACTGTGCAGCCTCTTCAGAGTTTGGCTTCGTCACATAGGTGGCCTCTTGCCTTGCAGTGGGTATCTTTAGGGCTCAATGAAGCCACGGGCATGGGTGTTGCAGCTAGATAATATATGACTCCCTTGTCCTTGTCCTTGAACTAAGGCTTGGGCATGCCACATTACTCTAGCAATGTGACAGCTAAGAGAAATATACCCCATATCAAAATCTCCAAATCCATTACTGTGAGGACAGCTGGCACAGTGATGTCATCTACAGATTTTTTTTTTTTTTTTTTTTTTTTTTTTTTTTTTTTTTAACATTTTGCTAATAGCAGATAACCAAGGAAAACTGGGACAAGGACAGACACCATGGGCTGCTGGAGTACGCAGCAGAGGTCTGAGGTCCCTGATCAGTCTTGTGCACCTGGGCTTCACACATTTTCGGAGCAGGCTTTGATTGTTCCAAATCTGGCCTTTTCCGTTCAGGACACTGCTGTACTTAACAACAGAGTCAGCTTCACATTTAGATGCTGTCACAGCATTCGGAAATAGGATGTGATGGACGGGAGACTCCTTTGTTTCTGTCACTTTATGTGAGCATCCTGTTTGTGCATGAAATTTAAAGTAACAAAATTGAGAAGTGCCAGGATTTTTTGTTTGGTAAATGCAGATTGTCTTTCCTTCCCTCTCTCTCTCTTTCCTTGTTTTTTTTTTTTTAATCCTTTCCTTTCTCTTATTTTTTTTTCATTTCGTTTTGTTTTTCCTATCTTTGTAGCAAGCTTTAAGCTATCTTTAAACCCATTGTGTTGCTGAACATGACCTCAAACTTCTGATCTTCCTGCTTCCACCTCCCAACTTCTTTGTGATGAGATTATAGACTTGCGCCACCATGCCCAGCTTTATGTGTGCCTGAGAGCCTCATGATGCCAAGCGAGCCCTCTGAGACCGTCTGGGCTATACGGTCACGTCTTACTTCTTACAGAAAAGCTTCTACTGGATACGTACACCTAAAGTTAAAATTCACTCTTCCTACTTAATCCACTGTTCATTTTAAGAGAATGGATGGCTTCAAGAGGCAATAACTATTGTAGGTTGTTGCAGGATGGATAGGGAGGCTAACCTCATCATCTTGAGGAAAGGGTGCTAAGGAATGTGGGTACCAGATATTCTACAGCATGGGTGGCAGGAAGAAATCTCAGGACTCCCTCTACTGCTCTGGGAATTCTGGGTCAGTCCATACTGAGGGCAAAGACTTCGGTTCGTTCTGTGTCTGCCTCCAGGCTTTCTTTTCCTTTCCAGTCAAGAGGCAGAATGTTGGAAAGGAAAAAAAAAAAAAACACAAACAAACAAAAACAAAACAGCAGCAAGAAAAAGAGCAGAATTCTCAGATTTACACGGAGTTGGCTTTAGTTTTTAGTCCCATTGAGTTCTTTATCTGAGAGTTTGGTCCTGTGTGATTCATCCACATTTACATACTGAATACTTACCCTTTCCTGAATGTATGCATGCACACATAAAACACAGGTTGTATATAATCGTCTGACCTAAGTTTATAATTTTCTAAAATCAGGCCCAGCTCTCTTTAGGCAAACATGGCAATGTAGGGGCTTCATGTAGAGTACAGTTGAAGATAAATTATTTGTCCTCCGTGCCAGAGTGAAAACAGGTCCTCCCACTCCAGTTTTGCTCTTTTTTTTAACACATGCTTTTTATCAAGAGATTCTGCCTTGCCAAAAATTTCTTATTTTAAAACTTGGCTTTTTATGGAGCCAAACAATTTAAACATGTGGGCAAATGGTATCAAGGCATCCCCCACCCCCCTATACAACAAATACTAGCTCAGTTGAAAACTTTATTAATTCCAAATTTAGCACAAAACCTGGCAAGTGACACACTTAGCCCACTACACACTTAGCCTTTGCTCTGGGTCTGATATAGAGGAAGGACCTTTTGTGATCCCATGTGGTGGGGGGGCAACTTTTAAGAGACAGCTTGTCAAAAGGGGACAAGTAGACAGCAAAAGGCCCAGGACCACAAAAGGGAAAGGACTGTGGTTTGCTCTGCATGTGAAGGTCACATATCTCTCATGCACACTGATAGAAAGGAGTACAGGGGAGCATATGTGTTCTGAACAATAAATGTCTTTGGTGCCCCTCTGCGTGCGAGCATTAAAGTGATTTCTGCTATTTCTGCCTTCTCAAATTTTCCAAAGGATTGGCTATGAGCAAGTTTGTCTCAGGTAAATATGTTGCTGTGATTAAAACAAAACAAACAACAGCAAAAAATTGACCAAAAGTGATTTAAGTGAGAAGTTATTTTTGACTCAGTTCCAGGTTACAGTCCAACACAGTGAGCATATCTAGGAAGTCCCAACAGTAGAATTCTGAGTGAGGGGCACATCACACCCATAGCTAACAGCAGAGAGAAAATGAATGCCTGCAAACCTACTGAGCTTGACTTCTCTTTTGATCATTCAGGTTTGAGCATTCAGAATGGTGCCAATCGCATTCGGTGGGGCTTCCCACAACAGTTGACCTGAGCAAGATGATGTCTCTCATCATGCCGACAGGCTAGCCTGAGCTACAAATCCCTCGTTGCAGTTCCTCTCTCAGAGGATTCTCCACTGTGTCATGTTGACAATTAAAATGAACATCTGTTAATTCATCCTTCAAGTCACCCTGAGAGGTGCTCATCCAGATCTCACTCTCTTTCTAAACAATTCTTTAAACTTTGAGGTAAAATGCTTTGTGAGGAATTATAATAGTTATTCTTCAAAGAGATTAAAAAAACCCACAAAAGTCTCGAAAAATCTAGAAAGTTGCTATTTTCTGTGTTTCCTAGTGCTGAGGGCTGATCACAGGGTCCTATACATACTACTGAGCTACATCCCTGGCTCTGTGTATGTGTGTGTTGTATATACCCTTGCTCTTATTTTGGTGGGCATTAATATGTGTGTGTGTGTGTGTGTGTGTGTGTGTGTGTGTGTGTGTGTGTGTGTGTGTGTGATATGTGAGGGAGTGCATGCTAAGGTTAGAGGAGGGGGTTGTTTTTACCTTTAGGTGGGTTCCTGGCATTGTACTCTATTCACCAGGCTTTTAGGGCAAACACATTTCCCTCACTGAGCTCTCTTTTCAGCCCCACCTTGTGGGTAGCTCGCTGGCCCGAGCATCAGCAAACAGTCTGAACTGGCTAGCCAGAATGACTCAGAATCTACCCATTTCTGTGACTCTAGCACTGGGATTACAAATGTAGGCTACCACGCCAAGGTGTTCTAGATTCTTGGTGTGTCGTGCCAAGCTGTTTCTCTAATACAGCTTGTTTTTTAAAAGCAGGGTCTCACTCTAAGCCCAGGCTGGCATTAAACTTGCTATCCTCCTGCCTCAGTTTCTTGAGAGCTGGGACAAGGAGTGTATACCACCGTGCTTAGCTACAAAATGCTTTGAAATGTCAGCAGCTCATCACACTCTTGGCTACTGTGCCTCCTGCAGCTCTGTGAGAACCACTCCTGTGTGTGACACTACTGACAGCCTTACAGAGGCAAAGGGCATTTCTTTTTCCTTCTTAAAAATAATTTTACTCACTGAGTCACCCACTCATCTTTTTCTATCCAAACCACTAAGTAAACTTGCCCTACATTTGTCCTTTTAGGAAAAGCAATTGAGAAGAATCCAAAACAAATGAACCCACAGACATTGCTCTCACAGCCCTCCTTGTCCTCTTCTGTCACATGAGCAGCCCATGACTTCCCTGGTCAGAAGAGAAGCTGCATTCCAGCAGATCTGTGCAGAGGACCGGCAGCCGCAGTCCCTCAGGGGAGAAAACACTCCTAATCTGGCTGCAGACACACAAATTTGTGTGACCATAGAAACCCAGGCTCTCCTATTTTCCCTACTCCTTAGAACCATGGTTCATTGTTAACCAGTTTCCTTTCTTTGCCTCTCCTCAAGGTAGATTTATTAGCACAAATATGTCATGTAAATGATGATTTATGAGTGTGCTGAAGTCCCTGAGAAAACATATTGATTTCTCAGGTCTCCGGTGCCCTGTTACAGGGATTTCTTAGGGGGGATTCCAATGAGCTGACTGAATTAGAGGCGAGCCCACCGACCTTGCAAGGCTTCCCGTTGTCACCCTTTGTGCACACCCACCTTTACAACACTAATATTTTGTTGTCAACTCCTTGCTATCATGCTCCTGTTTCTCATTCTTAAATCCGGGTGTGGGGGGGGGAGGCGGGGAGAGCAAGCCTTTCATGTGATCTCATCAGTAGAGAGAAAGTCATTACTCACAGCTGAGAGGCAAGGAGGAAGAGGAGTCCAGGGTTGGCTTTGTTCTGCTCCCCAGTTCTGCTTCTATTTCCGGGAGACAGGACTTGGATCCACTGGATTAGATGGAACTATAATGCAAAGCACACCCAGAGCATCCTGCACAGTATTTCCTTTTGTGAGCCAAGGCAGAGGAAGAAGGTATAGCCACGCCTCCATCAGCAAAAGCCAGGAACAAGGGCATCAAGCAGGAAACAAACAGAATTTCCAATTATGTTTACTTGCAAAACCATCTAGGCCATGCACTTTAAACATCAATGAAGGAGCTTTGCTTTGTCCGTGGGCCCAGGAGAGGAGCTGAGGGACAGGAATCTGATCAGAGGCATTGATCTCACCAACCTTTCTCATAATACTGCTCTCTCCAGCTCCCAGAGAATTTTACATTCAAAGTGGGAAAAATGGAGTTATGTGACCCTCTGGGCCAGAGCCCTCCATCCTATTGACAACTGCCATCAATCTCCCAGAGTCTCACCCCATTTGCTAAATCACAGTGGCTCCCCTGCAGTCACACGGCCATCAGTGGCAAAGTTAATTGCAATCAATAGACCCAGCTTTTTCCTTCCCTACCCCCACCCCACGGTAAATCTTATCTGCTTGAAAAGACAGGGGGCCAGGCTGGGTACACAGATTCCCAGGGAATAGGAGGGCTTATCAGAGCTCTTGGCTTTGAGTCATACTTACTTTTTTTTTTTTTTTAATTCAATTTTCCGCTGTAAGAGTTGAATTGCAAAATTTTGCCTCCCTCCATCCACCCTTGTTTCTTTCTTCCTGATGTTGGGAGTGGAACCGAAGTCTTAACAAATGCTAGCCAAATGCTCTATCACTGAACCATACTCCCAGCTCAATATCTTGTTTTACTGTTTTAGCAACTTTCCCCTCATTTAAGAAAAAAAGGCCTTTTCATAGATTATGAGTGAATATAAAAATCACGGTTGCAATAAAATAAGTTCATTCTCCTTGCTTGGGCGCAGGGTCCTGTAGAAAAACACGGACTGCTAGCTATGTGTGCCATATCTCCTAAGAGGCATCGCCACGCTCCAACCTCCCACCAGGGCTTCTCGGGACTTCCTGCAAATACACAGGGCAGAAAATGCCGTGGGATGGCAATTGTCTGTCAAGGAGGGTTCCATGTTGGTGACACAGATTGTGTGTGTTCAGCCCAGAGCTGCTTTAGGCTGTTTCTTACATTAGAATGTTTAACCCTAAATACAAAATTTGGAGAACCAAAGAAATGCTATCTTAGTTCTTAGGTGGATGGGTGGCTTTGCTTTTTGAAGTTGGAGTGATGTCCTGCTCTCTCTCTTATCTCTTTCAAGTGGGGAGAAAGCTCATTCATGTTTCAGATATATTTAGGAACGGAAGAGACTGCTAAAGGTCCTGGCATATAAACCTGAGGACCTGTGTAAAAAGCTGGGCATAGCAGTGTATCTGAAACTCTAGCCCTGGTGAGACGGAGAGTAGAGATCCTCGAGGCTTTCTGACCACGCAGTCTAGGCTAGCTGGTGAGCTCCCAATTAAATGATAGACCCTGACTCAAAAGATAAGGTGGAAAGCAATAGAGGAAGACACTCGAATCACCTCCAGGGCTCTACACGCATGTGTACACGTGTGCATAAAGCACACATGTTGGAGGGGCATCTTTAGAGATGATTGTCACATTGTGTTTTCCTTGAATCTGGTGGTCGCATCTTCTTTTCTCCGTTGTGAGTTTGCATGTAGGTTGAAGAAGATGGGACAAAAGTTTTAAGAAAACTAGAAGCTACAGTCTGCCTGCATAACCTGCAAGATGGAGACTTCTACAGACATTCCGGACTGGTTCTCAGATCGGTGGGCCAAGGGATGCTGTAATTAGTAAAATGCCCCTCTTTCCCTGGGAGCTTCTTCCCACCATCCTGTCAGTGCGGATCACTGATGTCTGGAGGATGCATGCGCAGCAGGCTTCAGGCTGCCTGACAGGCGCTCTGCAGGGAAAGCTTTATCTGTGCAATTGGTCCTTGGGGTAAAGGAGGAACCTGTCAGGCATGCCAGGGTACATGGGAGAAAGGGTTCAAGTAGAGGCAGAGGTGAATGTACAGGCCTGGAGGAACTGAGGGGGAGGGGAAGGCTGACAAGGTGGTGACTGGGGCTGGGTGGGTGAGGAGAGTTGTGGAGTGAGCCTGGCAAATATCAATTGCATTTTAAGTTACTGTTGTCTTGAGTTCTCTGCTATGAGAAAGAAGTGCAGCACTCCCAGCTAAGATAAACCTCTCTCCCCTGGGTTGCATGTTGTCAGGCTATTTTATCCCAACCACTAGAAAGAAAACCAGGACCCACAGGTACCCTTTCAACTGTGATTTGAGAATCATCTACTTATAGTGGCTGATCCACGTCCTGTAAAAAGAGTAGCCTACTTGGTGGGTGAAGATTTGGTTCATCCTATCTTCCGTTATTTCCGTCCTTTGAATTTCTGCATGGAATATTTTCTTTTATACAACTGGTTTTCCCTCACAAGGCACAGGATGCTGCAAAGAGCTTGTTGGTTTATTTGAATGATATTAATTGAAATTAATTTTGTTCACTTAACAAGATCTGAGTCGAGGCCTGGGGATGTGGCCTGCTGTGGTCAGCTGGAGACTGGAGCACACTGCCATCACCAGTTAAGCAGAACACTCAATACCTGGAAGACGCTGGGCCTCTGCAAGGACGCAGGAAGCTAATGCTTTCTGTTTGGTTTTCTTTTGCTCTGTATCATAAGCAATATCTTAGGTACCATACAATTATAGATAAAAGCCGCCGCAATTCTTGAGCTGAATCCATTGTTAACTTTATTTTGTACTTTACGAAAAGCGAGACCCAGAGAGGTAAGGTGCTCAGAGAAGTACTATGCAAGACTGACCTACAACACCTGCTGTCTTGTTAGCTCTGATGACTGAGGCAGGGTAGCCTGGTAGAAAGTGACAGAGGCGAATAAACAGGATTACAATATGGGGTGCTCATTTTCCACGGAGACAAGGACACATAGCCTGCACTTATCAATAGTTGTCTGTAATATTTGCAAATGAAGAGATTAAGGAGTTATATTTAAGCCTGATTTTATCAGTAGGACAAGCCACTTAGCTTCTCCTTGGATCAGGGAAACCATGTGTTTTTAAGTAAAATGAAAGCTGAGAAAGAAAAACAAAATGCAAACACTCTGTGCTAACCTAAGACGATGAGGTTGAATTTCTCAGAACTGAATATTCCATAAGAGTTGCCAATCTTTCTCAACATATAGAAATTAGGCATTTCATTTCCACACTACCCAATCGGGTCCTGATTCTGAAGTGAACAAGTATTGAGGAGTTTTTTTTCTTTTTACATATATAAAACTGAAATTTGCCTTAAGCAAACGTCCCACTGTGAATGAGTGAGGTTTCCTGCTTGCAGAGCAAAAACCTGAGAGCTTGTCCCTGGGAACTGACGTGAGATGGGCTGTAGCTCCATGGCAGAGGCATTGGGGAGTGTGTGTGTGTGTGTGTGTGTGTGTGTGTGTGTGTGTGTGTGTGTGTGTGTGAGAGAGAGAGAGAGAGAGAGAGAGAGAGACAGACAGACAGACAGAGACAGAGAGACAAACAGACAGAGACAGAGAGACAGACAGACAGAGGCAGAGTTAATAGGGAGTGTCCTGTATGAAAAATGTACAGATGGAAGCTAAGTATTTGTTTGGATAACAAAACCAAAGAAAGAATAGAGAGCTGACCTGAGAATTGAAATTTCTAGAATTTGAAAAAACAGATTAGGTAGGTTCTAGATTCTGCCAGGCCTGGCACATCAAGGTGTCTACCACAGACACTATGTAAAATGAGAGAAAGCCATTTTTTAAAATTCCAGGCAGTATGAACATTGCTTGCCTGTGGGGGATATTTTACTGAAAGTTGAAAGTGTGATTACCTTGAAGAGAGAAAACATTTGTATGTGAATTGTAAACAGGCAGGAGATTCTGGAGAAAGGTGAGACCCAGGAAGTATGTGCGAGCCTGAAGTCTCTCTGGGCTTCCATGTGAGTCTGGAAACCATCACAGGCTCTTGTCTTAAGAGGTGTGAAGATTTGAGAGAGAAGACAGGAACTGTCTGTCTGTCATCTGTCTGTCTGTCTGTCTGTCTGGACATAAAGGCATTTCCCTGCGGTGCTCTGACAAAGCTCAGAGGCCAAGGCTGAGCATGTGAGCAGTTTCACCAGGGAGGATGTGGCTTCTAAATTTCCGCATCCAAGAGAAATTAGGTAAGGACACATAACAGTTCTATCAGATGAACTGGGCTGTAAGCAGGGTGAGTGAGAAACCTGTCATTTTTAAAACCAGAAGCAACGTGATAACACCATAAATGACCTTGTGTAGAAGTGCAGGAAGGAGAGTCTCCACAGGTTGCCCACTATGGGGGGAGTCCTAGGTTTCCCCTGAATGACCTTCTGTCTACAGTAAGTTGTGTTGCTGCCTCTCCTCTCTCCTTCTAAATGAAGCATTCCCTGGAAGGAGGGTATGTTAGGGTTTCTATTGCTGTGACCAAGCACCATAACCAGAAAAGCAATGTGGGGGAGGAAAGGCTTTACTTGGCTTACACTTCCACAGCATTGTTCACCATTGAAAGATGTTGGGACTGGAATTCAAAGAAGGCAGGAACCTGGAGGCAGGAGTTGATGCAGAGGCCATGGAGGAGTGCTGCTCACTGACTTGATTCCTCTGGCTTGTTCAGTCTGCTTTCTTCTGGAAGCAGCACTACCACTGCCTTTTCCCCATCAGTCACTAATTAAGAAGATGACTTACAGCTGGGCTTTAGGGCAGCATCTTCTCACCCGAGGGTCTCTCCTTTCAGATTATTCTAGATTGTGTGTCTCATTGACGTAAGACAAGCCAGCACAGCGGAGGGCACTTAAGACCCAAGAAGTAAGTGAAATTTACAAGGTTGTAAATGGTATGAGGTTCGAAAGGCCCCTCCTCTATGGGTATATAAGTAATAACAGTTGATGGAGACAGGAAACTGGTGAAACTTCCTGCAGGTTTGGGGAGAGAACTCCAAGGTGACAACTTCTGCACGTCATCATTGATTCTGGGATGTGCTTTTTGATGAGGAAGCTTCCCTGAATCACCCACGATCCCGTAAGTAACCCAATAAATCCACTGGTTCACTAAGATAGAATTGGATACCGTCATTCCTCTACTTCCCTCTCCTGTCTGGGGCAGAGAGACATGTGAACTCATGTCTTCCAGGAAAACTGCTCTACAAGCCCCATTTCTCATTCCCTTTCTGCCTCCTCCTATTTTCCTCTCTACTGTTCTTTTTCCATGACCCCAACCCCAGGTTTTAGCCTGGCCCCAAACTTGATTCTACCATAAGATAGAGTTTACAGATACACAAGTTTATTAAAATAGCATTGCAAACATTTGTTCTACCGGTAAGATCATCACAATGTCTTAAAAGGCAAATTAATTTTCATTCCCTGTACTCTATTGGACTTTCTGGGAGAAGTTCTACCCTCAAGTGATGTGTGCACTTTAGAAACATGTGAGGGTCTTTTTGGATATCAACAATCTATTATAATATCCATGTTGTCATTTTATATTGACACTATTTATATTTGACTTTTTCTTTTCACCCATGGCTAACACAGCCTGCTCTCCAGAGCCTTGATTTCTACACCACTAGATGCAGCCAACTGGGGGTTGAAAAACACCCAGAAAGAAGAAATGAGTCATTACCAACCAGATTACAGATGCTTATTGTCTTTAGTCTAAAAAAATCTAGAACAGCATGGATTGCCATGGGATTCACATAGCATTTAATACTATAAGCATTTTAGGGAAGACTAAAAATATGGGTAGATGGATATGATGCTATACACCTTTAATCTTAGCACTCAGGTAGAAGTTGTTGGAGCTTTGCGAACTCAAGGTTAGCCTGGTCTCAGTGAATTCTAGGTTAGCCAGTGATACACAGTGAGAGACCATGTTCAGGAAAGAAAGAAAGAAAGAAAGAAAGAAAGAAAGAAAGAAAGAAAGAAAGAAAGAAAGAAGTAAGTAAAAAGAAAGAAAAAAGGAAAGAAAAAGTATATGGGGACATGCATAATTTATACATGAACTTGCTAGTTTATACTGGTGACTAGTGATTTGTTGGTATCCTTGGAGTTCCGAAACCTACTTCCCACCCCATGTGAGGAGATGACTCTACACATAAGGTTCTGATGTAATGCAGATGGAAATAAGGACTCTTGAAATTTCAGGCACTTACAAAACAAGATCTATAGTCAGCCATTCACAGAGGCAATTGTTGGGGTTCAGAGAGAGTTCCTGCGTCCCACAACTGGAGTTATAGTAGTAGCACGTGGCTTTTCCCAGGATCCTCTTCTCTCAGCCAGGAGTTTTAATGGGCCAACATTGTGCTTCCAGGCTCAGTGTGACCTTTAAGTTGTAGAGAATAAGTTCCAAAGCCAGTTTTTACTTTCCAAGAGAGACTCCTTGGTTTTCAAAGGTGGAAGAACCATGGCAGAGTACAGAACACTCACTATGACTCCAGATGGACCACTGCCAGACCTCAAGGATGTCCCCAGAGTGGTCTGGAGAGAGGTTGAACTGCTTACCTCTCTGAAATGTTCCCAGGCCAGCAGCAGAGTGGATTCCTAGGGGTGACACACATTGAGGCAAAACCTGGACGGTCAGACTTCTTCCCCTCATCCAGCTCCTTCCTCAGTTTCCAGGATGAGAAATGCTCCTTCTCACACCATTACTTTAGTGACCTCAGGTTATCTGGGCTTGGTCCATCTCAGAGAAATTATCACATTCTCCAAGGTATTTGGTAGATTATTGAGTGGCTCCTCCTTTTGCTGTCATATCATTTAATAATTCTGTTTCTTTCAGGGCTTGGTGGTGTAAGACTGGAAGCGATTCTGTCCTGTGCATTTTGCATGATTTAGAACATAAATTACATAAGAACTCTTGGAGACCAATATGCTATTTCAGCTTGCAAAAAGGCTTTTCAAGGGTTTCGATTTGGTGTAGCTGTATGTGCCTATGTGCCTATGTGCCTAGATGTCTATGTGCCTAGGTGTCTATGTGCCTATGTGTCTATGTGCCCCTGCAAGTTATGGCTGAGGAGGCCAAGCACAGGTTCTACTGTTTACGAGAAAGGGCCAGAGAGAAAACTTGATGAACAGAGAGAAGGAACTCATCACTCATGGCCAACTCAGCTCCAAATGTATCTCATAATATGATAATTAAAGTATTAGGTCGTAGTCACTGTATTACCAGATGAGTTTCATCACGAAGTCTTCAGTCAAGTGTAATGTGAGGGTTGCCCATATCCAGCCATTGTCTTTCCTGTTCTGCTTTCTATGATGCTATTGCCTTCTTTCCAAACTGACCCTCTACTTCATGTTGCATGTAATTACAGACTGTGGATTCATACGCATCTAAAACCAAGGTTCTACATATAAGAAAAAGAACACGCAGTATTTGTATTTCTGAATTAGTCTTATTTCAATGATTATGATAATCCCCCAGTTTCATCAATCTTCCTACACATGCCATGACTTCATTCATTTTTAAGTGCATTTATTCATTTATTTGTACGTGTGTTTGTGTGTGTGTGTGTGTGTGTGTGTGTGTGTGTGTGTGTGTACGTGTTCAAACAGGAATGCACTCAAGCTATAGTGTACATTGGGTGACCAACTTGTGAGAGGCCTTTCTCGCCTTTTATCATGTGGGTTTGGAGATCAAACACAGGTTATCAGAGTTGGCTTTTTTTCTTTCTCTTCTGAGCTTTCTCACTCACTGGCCCATCTTTTTCAGTCTCTCTCTCTCTCTCTCTCTCTCTCTCTCTCTCTCTCTCTCTCTTTCCTGTTCCCTTTTTGTTTGTTTGTTTGTTTGTTTGTTTGCTTTTGTTTTCTGAGAGGGTTTCTTTGTGTAACTCTGGCTGTCCTAAAACTCACTGGCCTTGAACTCAGAGCTCCGCTTGCTTCTGCTCCCTGAGTGCTGAGATTAAAGGCACACAACATCACTGCCACACCACTAAATTCTTTATGGGTGAGTAATTTTGAGTTTTATCCACAAGTACTTTATCCTTACCCATGTTTCCTAATCCATTCGTCTATTGGTGGGTATGCAGGATGGCTCCATAATTTGGCACCATGAAAATCTGTGATGAATGTGAAGATGCAGGCCTCTCTGTGAGAGTTGACTTTGATTCCTTATTCCCAAGAATGGTGCCCCATAACCAACTCGTTTTTGTGTAATAAAACCTAGCTTCCTGCATGGCTCTCTCATGCAGCACAGCCAGTATCCAGGAACTTCATCTTGCCTCCCTTTTTAGTGAGTGCACTGACTTTTCTCCCTTGCTCTTCTTCAAGGCTCTCAGGTATAAGGTACTGAGGTGTTAGCTCCTTGGTAGGAAGTGTGGGCTGGATCTCAGTTTAAAAACAAGACTTGCACTCAGTGGCTTTTCTGGACACTGAGCAAGTCTTTCTTGTTCTCTAGGAGCTACCTGGAGGCAGGAGCAGACTCAAGGCTTTGTTGCCACTCGGGAAGTCCTAGAGTTCCTCTGAGGCTTTCTTTTTGCTTAAAGGTTTCTTTAGTAGGTTCTCCTATTCCAGAAAGAGGGGGGAAGGGGGAGGCGGAGGAGGGAGATTAAGAGGAGGGAAAGGAGAGGAGGAGGGGGGAGAGAGAGAATTTCACTCCTTAAACAAGAGGGGAAGAGGCTGCCCCCAGAGGAGCCAGGCAGCTTGTTAGTAAGCCATGGAGGAGAAATCTTGGATTCTTTATGTCAGTTTCTGAAACATGAGCTTGCATACAAAGTAACCTTCTGGAAGGACTACACTGCTGAGAGTAAGGTTAAAGTCCAGACTCTGCAGCCTTCTGGAGGGTCCAGGTTTCTGGAAGCTGTAGGGGTAACCACACTGATACATGGACCCTGCACTTATGCATTGCTTATTAATATTCAACTAAGGCTGCCATGACATCACTTTGTTCTTACAATCCCTGGGGAGAAGATTGGGCATGGGAACCATGATCCCTTGCTGTAAATGGAGAGTAGAGGCAAACAGACTCCTTCCTGGACCCGGTGAGAATGAACTGGAATTCACATAGCTCCAACCTACAGTGTATTATGGAGACCCTCCTTCCTGTTTAGTATATGCATGGTTAAGCTAAATGTGCTGAGGAAGAAGAGGCATGGAATTTGCTGGACAAATGAGGCTTCCCTTGCAAGTATTTAGTGCTTTAACTTTGGAAAAACAGTTTTCTTTTTAGATTTTTTTTTTATTGGCTATTCTATTTATTTACATTTCAAATGTCTCAGGTCCCGGTTTCCCCTCTGCAAATCCCCCATCCCATCCCCTCTCCCCCATACCTTTATGGGGGTGTTCCTCTACCCACCCACCCACTCCCACCTTACTGGATCAAGGGTCTCCCCTCCCATTGATGCCAGATAAGACCTTCCTCTGCTACACGTGCAGCTGGAGCCATGGGTACCTCCGAGTGTGCTCTATGGTTGGTAGTTTAGTCCCTGGGAGCTCTGGGGCGTGGGGGGTCCAGTTAGTTGATATTTTTGTTCTTCCTATAGGGTTCTAATCCCCTTCAGCTCCTTCAGTCCTTCCCCTAACTCTTCCCTTGGGGTCCTGTGCTCAGTCTGATGGTTGGCTGCAAGCATCCAAAACTGTATTGGTCAGGCTCTGGCAGAGCCTCTCAGGGGACAGCTATACCAGGCTCCTCTCAGCCATTGCTTCTTGGCACCAGCAATAGTGTCTGGGTTTGGTGTCTGCTAATGGAATGGATCCTTGGGGGGTGGGAGGCGGGTCTCTGAATAGTCTCTCTTTCAGTCTCTACTCCACTCTTTGTCCCTCTATTTCCTTTAGACAGGAACAATTATGGCTTAAGGTTTTTGAGATGGGTGGGTGGCCCCATCCCTCACTTGGGGGCCTTGCTATCCACTGGATATGATCTCTACAGGATCTGTCTCCCCTTTGTTGGGTATTTTGGCTAATGTCATCCCTGTTCGTTCCTGGGAACCTCTTGCTTTCCTGGCATCTGAGACTTTCTAGTGGCTACCCCTAGTTCTGCATCCCCCACTGCTACACACCTCCTTTCAATTCCTGACCCTCTGTAAATCTCCTCCATTCTCCCATACCTCATCCTTCCCCTCTTTTTCATTCCCTTTTTTCTCCCTCCCAGATCCATTCCCCCCTCTACCTCCCATGATTATTATGCTGCCCCTTCTAAGTAGGACTGAAACATCCACACTTTGGTCTTCCTTCCTCTTGAGCTTCATATATTCTGTGAGTTGTATCGTGGGCCTTCCGAGCTTTTGGGCTAATATCCACTTATCAGTAAGTACATACCATGTGTGTTCTTTGTGACTGGGTTACATTGCTCAGGATAGTATTTTCTAGTTCTTTCCATTTGCCTGAAAATTTCATGAAGTCGTTGTTTTTAATAGCTGAGAAGTATTCCATTGTGTAAAGGTACCACATTTTCTTTATCTATTCCTCCACTGAGGGATATTCTGGCTATTATAAATAAGGATGCTATGAACATAGTAGAGTATGTGTTCTTGCTATATTTTAGGGCATCTTTTGAGTATATGTCCAGGACTGGTATAGCTGGGTCCTCAGGTAGAATTATTTCCAATTTTCTAAAGAACCATCAAACTGATTTCCGGAGTAGTTGTACCAGCTTGCAATCCCACCAGAAATGGAGGTGTGTTCCTCTTTCTCCACATCCTTGCCAGCATCTATGGTCATCTGAGTTTCTGATTCTGTTTGGTGTGAGGTGGAATCTCAGGGTCAGGGGGGAAATAGAGTTATCAATAATGCTGGTGGTGTGCTTCAGAATGCAGGGTCCTGGATCCTGGAATTACAGCTACTTAC